>NC_086118.1:26062773-26691940 GCF_963921235.1 Mobula hypostoma
AAAACTTATTGCAAAATAGACTGCATGAAAACAGGAACAATTCCTCCAGTTCCTCTTTTTACAGATATATATCTTTAAAAATTATGCATTTAAATTATGTGTTCCAGATTAAATGATCAAGTATCACTCAATCTTAAAATATTTAATCAAAAATATTACAGAAGCATCCTTTTTTTTTAAACTTTGACTTGTACCATGACTGCTTCATCATTAAACCTCTACAGTTGCAAGTCCAGGAACAGGAACCATAGTGGCTGCTCAGCCAGCGATCTAAATCATTAATATAAATCTGCTATAGAGGCTCTAGTAAACTCTTTCTACTTATTTGAATTCTGGAACTATTTTTTTCTGAATGTGATCCCAACATCATTAATATGATTTCTATACTTCTGTTTCATGAAATCTACAACACATATTAATATCAGATAAAATCAGTAATTAAAATTAGTAACAGCAAATGCAGTCCTAATGCAGGGCTTCGACCCAAAACATCATCAATTCCTTTCCTCCCACATTGGACCTGCTGAGTTTCTCTAACAGATTTCTTGTTGCTCCAGGACTTCTTCCTTTGTGCAGTAATGATCAATACAGAATTTTACTGAATTGTCTTTCAGAAGTCCACAAGTAGTCTGCCTACTACCTGCCCTTTTTGCTTCCTTTTAATTAATGCTATTTTTCAAACACTATTTCATTTTCACAACTTAGCTATGATTTGCAAAGTGTCTTATCACTATTTCTTTGATAGGGATTCCAGCAGCTTATCAATGTTGGCGATCAGTTTAACTGCCAATACCTAACTGCCTTCTTCACTCCTCCTCTTTTGAATAGAGCTCTTATATTATACAATCTGCTGGGATCCACCCAGAATCAAGGAAAGTTTGGAATATTAGTCAATATATCTACCATTTCTGCAGCTGGTTCCTTTAAGACCCAAAGAAGTAGATCACTAAATCCAGGGCCTTTGTCAATCATTATTCCCATTAATTTACTCAGTACCTTTTCTGTGGAACGATGATTGCTTTAAACTCTTCCCTCCCTTTTACTCCCGATTTTCTACTATTAGTCAGAAGCATGCACGAATATGTCTATTTGTTCAAAGTCTTTTCTATTTAGTTTTTCCCACAATTACTTCCCAAGTCTTATTATCCTGAAGGACAACATTTACATTAGTTGTGTCCTTCCTATTTATAGACTTGTAGGAGCACCCTCTGTTTGTTTTTATATTTCTTACTTGTTAATCCTCACGTTTTATTCCTCTATGTTTTTAGTCATCCTTTGCTTTTTTTCTAAATAGTTCTCCATCTTTCGTTCATCTTTGATATTAAGTGCCTTTTTTTCCAGTTTGACATCATACCACTCTTCCTTAGTATGCCATGCACTTCATTTCCCAATGATATCATCTTTGTTGCAAGTTACAATTTAATTCTGAAACTTATGCCAAACTTTTCCAGGAATTCTAACTGAAGGGTACATATCACAACGTACCTTGCAATAGGCAATCTGCAGTGCTAATGGTACCGCTTCTCTGTCATCATCAATCCCAAGTCTTTTACATCCGGGACCTATATTATTTAAGAATAAATAAAAATCAAATTAAATACAGAAATCAGCAAATCACAACAGAATAAAGCTGTGCAGTTGTTCTTTTGCCTTTTCTAGCAATATAGCTTATACAATAAATTTGGTCAGTATTCAGATCTCCTCAATTATAACTTTGAATTGCTCTAAGTTGGCATTTCAACATTCAGGAAGTTACTATAATTGAATAAGCTGCTGGGATCTAGGCTGGTACAGGCATAGGATGTGGTCGCACCTCATGGCCTCTGAACAGTTACACCCAGCTTCATTATAGATCTCTTATTTCAACACAACAAAATCATTACGAAGCTTATTCTAGGAATTCTAACTGAATTGACTTCAAACAGGGACTTGCATATTTCTTTCTTTAATATTTTTATTAGTTTTTTAAATAAAGAGAGCATAGTATAAAGGAGGTTTGTGCAGTTCATAACAAATGTATCAAATGTACAATTCACATCTATGAAAGAGATGCACCCATAGTACAGTCATGCTTTGGTTGCCTCCCTGCCCCGACCCACTCCTCCCAATCCCCATCTCCAAGCCATCATTACATTAGCAAAAAGGGTTAAACAGAACCTTTGTCCCCACAGAGCTGCATTGGTATAGAAAAGGTGTATTTTCCTAATACATAGACTGTTGTACGTTTACAAGTCTGGGTCAGTAGAATTTTACCAGGAAATGCTGGAGGTCAGGGATTTATGTGCAGAAGAAAGGAAGAAAGGATGGGCCTTTAGTTTGGCTGGGAATTCTGAAAATATTCAAGAAAGGGTCCCCACACCTTTTGGAACTTTATGTCCGAAGTGAGAATTGAATAATGGATCTTCTCAAGGTGTAGACTAGGCATGATGTCCCTGAGCCACTGAGCGTGGATGGATGGGACAGCATCACTCCACCTGAGTAAGACTGTGCACTTGTCCAAAAGAGAGGCAAAAGACAATGTGCGACCTTTGGTCGGACTTAGGTGCGTGTGCCCCTCTCCGGAGGCACCGAAAGAGCAATCAAAGGGTTAAGTTCCAAATTATAATTAAGTATTTGGGATAGAGTTTGGAAAACATCTTTCCGGCATTTCTCCAAGCTAGGGCATGTCCAGTACATGTGAATAAGGGAAGCCTTGCCCCTTTTGCATTTGTCGCAGCAGGGATTAACATCTGGGTAAATGCGAGATAATTTAGTGTACGACCTTGAACTGTAACAAGCAGTGGCGGGCACATAAAGGGGTTGAGTTAACTAACTTAAGAACTGAATCCCATACATCGTCTGACAGTGAGAAATTTAGATCTTGCTCCCAGGGAGTTTTAATTTTGTCAAGGGGAGCTCGCCTCAGGGCCGCTAGCTTGTCGCAAATGGTAGATACTAGACCTTTGCGCAATGGATTCATGCAGAGAAACATATCGACGATGTTTGTGTCGAGTGCCTCAGGGAAGTTTGATATCAAGGGGCTGATAAAATGTCTAGTTTGCAAATATCTGAAGAAATGATTGTTGGGTAGGCTAAACTTTGCAGGCAGTTGTTCAAATGATGCAAAGCAGTTGTCTATAAAGAGATCTTTAAAGAGCCTGATGCCCTTTCTGTACCAGTCTTGAAATGTTGGATCATGTATAGAAGACTGGAAGAGATGATTATACAGAATAGGACCTGAAAGAGAGAAGCCAGGGAGACCACTATGCTTTCTGAACTAAGCCCATACTCTCAGGGTGTGCCTGATAACAGGATTAACAATTGGTTTAGGCGTAAGAAAAGGGAGTGCGGATCCAAGAAGTGCGGAGATAGAGAAACTTTTAATAGCGTTCAGCTCCATTGCCACCCATATTGGGCAGTCAGATTGGTTGTAAAAATGAGACCAAAAGATGAGACAGCATATGTTAGCTGCCCAGTAATATAAGCGGAAATTGGGCAAAGCCATGCCCCCAACACTTTTAGATTTTTGAAGTCGGACTTTGTTCAGTCGGGGACGCTTGCCCTTCCATAAGTTGGACAATAGGACTGAGTCTAGCAAGTCAAAGAAGGCTTTAGGAATGAAAGTTGGTATGGATTGAAAAAGGTATAAGAATTTAGGAAGGATGTTTATTTTGACAACATTAATTCGGCCCATCAGGGACATGGACAGGGGTGACCACTGTGCTAGGTTCTGTTTTGTATGATTTAACAAATTAATGACATTTTCTCCAAACAGACGCTTATGTTTCCTTGTTACTGTGACGCCAAGGTAAGTAAATTGGTTATTCACTACCTTAAAAGGGAGGTTATGGAACTCTGATGCTTGTGCTTCTCCATTTATTGGAAAAAGTTCGCTCTTGTGTAAGTTAAGTTTGTATCCTGAAAACTGGCTGAATTTGTTAAAGAGTGAGAACATGGGGGTGTAAGGAGGTGATAGGGTTTGATATAAAAAGTAAAAGATCATCAGCATAAAGGGAGACTTTGTGCTCAACTCCCTCCCTCCAAGTCCCCATCAGATCCGCACGACTGTGGAATGTAATCGCCAGTGGCTCTATGGCCAGATCGAAAAGTAAAGGGCTTAAAGGGCACCCTTGGTGGGTTCCACGTTTGAGGTTCAAAGGTTGGGATTGCTGAGAGTTGGTCAAAACAGAGGCGGTGGGATGTGAATATAACGGTTTAACCCACATGATAAAACTTGGTCCAAAATCAAATTTTTCTATAACAGCAGAGGTAATTCCATTCCACATGATCGAACGCTTTCTCTGCGTCTAAGGAGATGACACATTCAGGGATCCCAACTGAAGGTGAATATAAAATATTTAATAGACGGCGTACGTTAAAAAAGGGAGGCAGTTTTTGACAAAACTGCTTTGGTCTTCAGAAATAATTGCAGGTAGGATGTTCTCCAGTCTACGGGCCAAAACTTTAGCTAAGATTTTGACTTTGACATTTAACAGAGATATTGGCCTGTATGAGGAGCACTCTGTTGGATCTTTGTCTCTCTTCGCTAGAAGAATGATGCATGCCTCATTAAATGATGCTGGCGGTTTACCTTGTTTAAACAAATCAGATAGAACCAAGGTTAGTTGAGGTAAGAGCAGTGACAAAAATGATTTAAGGAATTCTACAGGGAACCTGTTGGGTCCTGGAGATTTACCAGTCTGCTGTAACGAGATGGTTGAGGATATTTCCTCTAATGATATTGGCTCATTCAGTCTCATTTTGAGATCAGGAGAAAGTGTGAGGATATTTAAACTGTTTTAAAAATTCTTGACCAAAATGTTATCATTTGGGGATTCAGAAGTGTAAAGTCGGGAGTAAAACTTCCTGAATGGGTCGTTGATTTCAGAATGATTTGAGGTGATGCTTCCATTTTGCATTCGAATTTTTGTGACGTGTTTTTTGGCCTTGAGGCCCCTTAATTGATTGGCTAAAAATTTGCCAGATTTGTCACCATGGATATAGAACCGGCTCTTGCTCTTCAAAAGTAGACATTCAATTGAGTTAGTGGAAATAAGACCAAATTTAGTTTGGAGTTCCACTTGATTTTTGTACAGCTCCGGATTTTTAATTTGGACATATTGTTGGTCTATTTCTTTAATTTGATTGGCCAGATCTAGTCATTCTTTATGGGTCTTTCTTTTCATGTTCGTAGTGTAGGAAATTATTTGACCCCTGAGGTATGCTTTCAAAGCATCCCAAACAACCAGGCTTGAGGTTTCAGGTGACGTATTGGTGTTAAGGAAAAAGATTATCTGGTCCTCCATAAATTTTACAAAATCATTATCCGACAGTAAGTTCAAATTAAAATGCCAATGCTTATTTATTCGAGGAAGGCCAGGAAGAATTATAGACAGGACAACTGGAGCATGGTCTGATATCACTATACTCTGATAAACACAGGAACGGACCGATGGAATCAGCTGGTTATCAATTAGAAAGTAGTCAATGCTAGAAAAGGCATGATGGACGTGTGAGAAAAAAGAATATTGTCTCTTATTTGGGTGGAGAAAGCGCCATACATCAGAAATGCCATAGTTGGAGAGGAAGGACTGAATTAATAAGACAGATTTGCCTAATACTCTGGGAATAGGAGACGATCGATCCAGCATTGGATCTAACCAACAGTTGAAGTCTTCACCTTGTATTAGAGAGTATGAACTCAGATCAGGCAGTGCAGAAAAAAAACATTCAAAGAAGTCCACATCATCCAAGTTAGGAGCATATATGTTAGCCAACACTACCAATGTATTATACAATTTCCCTGAGACAATGACAAAACAGCCATTTGCATCTGATACTGTATTGTGGAACTCAAAGGGAATGTTTTGATTTATGAGAATTGAGACCCCCTAGCTTTAGCCTGAAAAGTGGAGTGAAAGTACTGATCCACCCATCGTGACATAAGACAGGAATTGTCAGAACTGCGAATGTGTGTTTCTTGTAGAAATGCAGTTGCTGTATTAAACTGTTTGAGATGTGAGAACACCTTCTTTCTTTTAACAGTGTGATTCAGCCCCTTGACATTCCAGCTTACAAAATTTACTGTACTAACTATTCTCCTTTAAAAGAGATACAGGTTGATAGGCATAAGTGGTGTCAAGATTTCGGGTACCAGCTCTGAGGCAAAAATGTAAAACAAAAAGAAACAGGGCAGAAATGAATCCTGTATAACAAGGACTTCTAAGGGTTCCAAAAACAGTACCGGCATTGGTGTATCCTACCCCCACCCCACCCAAACCCACAACAAGCCGGCTGCCGGAGAACATAGCAGCAAGCTCTTAAGGACAATAATCACCCAACAGTACAACTTTCTATCACTCGTAGCATCATCTTCAACTCCGTTATTGATATTTAAAGGAAACAGTAAGCATTCAACACTCCTAAACTGACATTGTGCTTAGTGAGAGACAAAACAATTCCCCCAAAGTTTATTAAACATGGCTCTGAAAGATAAAACATAAAAGAGAAACATAAACAGATATTTGAAAAAAAAAACAGACTTTACCCAGTGCTCTTCCCATGAATTGGAGGTAAAAGGAAATACTGTCGAGAGAGAGAGCAGTCTGAGTGAATATTGTTCCACCTATCGTGGTAGTCAGTACCTAACCCAGCCAAATCAGACCAGACATGACTATCCAAGCACTGCTAACGTTACCTGGCAGAGGGTATGGGAGAAAACTATTTTATGAAGAATTCGGTGTAGTGGGGAGGCTGTCGATGCATTTCTGTGCTTCGTCTACTGAGCGTAGCCACTTCTTGTCACCGCTGGGAAGTGTGATATGGAGCCATGCAGGGTATAGTGGGGAAGGCCTGAGTCCTCGGTTGTATAGCTCCATCATTACTTCTCTGTACTCAGCTCACAGGCTCAAAACATTGGGAGAGTAGTCCTCCACAACCCAAATCTGCCAGCCGCGGTATTCTAGCTTCCCTCTCCACCAGGCCTCTTTAACCAGGAGATCTTTAATCTGGTAGCGCTGCAGGCGAAGAATGACCGGACGCGGTCTCTGTCCTGGGGCTGGTTTAGCTTCTAGTGAACGGTGGGCTCTATCAATCTCCGGCGGGGATGGCAGCGTCTCCTTCCCGAAGATCTCACAAAGCAGACTGGAAAAAAAATTCAGTAGGACGCCCGCCTTCAATAGATTCCGTCAGGCCCAGGATGCGTAGGTTCTGCCGTCTGCTCCGGCCCTCCAGGTCAGTAACTTAAGCCAATAGCTTGATATTGTTTTCACGCAAGCTGGAGCAGATGTTTTCCAGCTCACTGACACACTGGCTCAGATCGTTCGTAGCAAGCTCAAGAGTCCATGGTCCTCCACTTTGCCTTGGATTTGGTCGAGTTTCGTTTCCAGCAGGTTGAAAGAAGGTTAAAATTCGGCCGCTAACGCCTCACTGTGTTGGTCTAGAGATAGCCTCTACCGTCAAGCCAGCCGCCAAAACGTCTTGTTTCCCTGATTTAGTACTCCTTGAGGTCATTGTGAAGCGAGCATAGTCGCAGGCAGGGGGAAGAGCAAAAGGTCCAACAGTGTGGTATGAAAAAAGGGGGAAGAAGGAGTGTGGAGATAAAGAGAAGGATGGAGTGCTCGTTCTCTGCGACTGCTCCATGTTGCTGCCAACCGGAAACGGACTAGCATATTTTAACAAAACGAAACTGGTCTAATCTCAGTTAGAATTCTGGCTAGACAGAAGTTTAAATGTAAAACTAAGTTAAATATAACACTACAGTTCATAATTCTACATTTCCAGCTATTTGAGAAAGGTTTTGTGAGAAGAATTCACACTTTCATAAAATAAAGAGAGTGAATGAGCTCATTGAATATCATTATTTGCATTTAAAGGTTATCACTGACTTCAAAAATATAATCAAAAGATAATCCCAGTGTAGCAAAATATGATTATTTTCATGGTCACCCTAATGGCCTTTGGGGATAGGCAGGCTCTGTGTATTCAAACTTCCAACTGTTCTCCAGGGCAACTCCATCTAAGCATCAAGGAATTGCTAATTGGATATATATAGACCTACCAGGGTAGCATATCAGCCTTTCTCAAAGATACAGGAAACAATTCTTCTGAAATCACAGAAAATAAAGCACACCTGAAGCTTTAATTGCTCTTGTAGCTGCTGATTGTCCAAGCTCAAGGGAATAAACAAACACTTCAGATCTCTTTTCTCCTCCAGCCAGCGTTAACTGCCAAACAAAGAAGTAATTCACCCTAATTATTTTCATATTTTATGCTTAAAAACACAATTTTTTCTAACTTGCCTTTGCAAAAAGTCAAGAACAAGTCAAGTCAATCAACATTGTCAGGGGATAGACTGAACAATTTAACTGGTTCACATTGTATACCTGAAATGGATTAACTGCAGATGAATAGTGTGGATGGTTTGAATAGATGCTTAAATTGCGCGTGGCAATAAAGACTGCTGAATCAAAGTTATATTGCAATTTTTGAACTAAAAGTAACTGATTAGTCATTTATCATTTTTTGACTGGGGGAGTTGCATTAGCTATGAATTCTTTTATATGTAGAGTCCAATCTGAAAGAAGAAAAAAGGAAGTAATGTCATGAGTTTAGATATTAGCTCAATGACTGCATTACTTAGTTTGAAACAAAAGATTTGTTACTATAGAGATGATATATTAGGCCTAGGCATAGGGAGAACTTTCTGCCCTATTATGGATATTGGTGTGGGATATTTTATGCCCACTCATTAGTAAAGCAGTAATCTCAGCTCAGCACCATCTACCCTGAATTGATAGCATGTTCTCAGGTCTCTGACGGTCCTTTAGTTCACAGCCCGATGACTCATGTGAGAAGTATAACCATTGTGCCAAGTCTTGCACAAGTGGATTCAGAAAGTTCTGCTCTACACTGTTTTATTGGGACAGCGGAGAATCAAAGACAGGCAGGGAGTCTCCTACGCTGACAACTTTTGTTTTTTTTTGTCACCTTGATAGTTTGAGAAAATGGTAGTGAATCTTTAATTACTGGCTCACCAAGCTGTCTGGGTGATCAGATCTGCACCACAACCTTTATATAACTATAAACAATTCTTTCTTCATTCCACAAGTAAATCTCTTGATTTGTGAAATGGAAGGTTACTTTGGGCTCTAATGTTCCGTTTCAGTCAGGCAGTTCAGGAAATGCAATAAAGTTATCTGAGGAAGTTCTATTAGAGAGTAAAATAATGGAAAACTCACTTTACACTGCATAAAAACACAGATATTTCCCAAAATACACATTTTAACAGAATATAATATGCAAACCACGTAGACATAAATATATATACAAATTAATGCGCCAACTATATTGATTAAAGTGGCAGTGTATTTTGCTTCTAGAAATAAATATAATCTTGCCCTGGTCAGACTTTGATCTCTGATTTCCCATCATTTAGTCATTGTCAAAAAGTGCAAATTTGACAAATGCATGTGCAAGATTTACCTCTGCTTGGTAAAGCTGGATTAACACTGGGTGAGTAGCATTTCGACAATAGTAAAGGATAAGGTCAGCCATGATGGGAAGTTTCTCTGGTACCCTTTCAGCTGGACAATTCTCCGGCTTGGAAGGCTCCTACAGGAAACAGATTACAAAGATATGGTAGCAGTAAGATTCATCAGAAAACTTTAGTCAATAACATTTAATGTTTATTAGTAATTCAGTAAACACCTCCATGATTACTACTACTACGTCGACTCAGGCCTAGGGGGCTGGCATCGGGCACGATGATGGACTCTCCACTTCTCCCTCTCCCTCATCAGTGTGTTTGGTTCATCTACATTAGCCGCGCTGCTGTCTTCAATGAGCGTGTTGACCATAGTCTTGGGAGGGCGCCCAGGGTTCATCCTCCCATGCTTGGGCTCCCATATGATGACTAGGCTGGCAGGTAGCTCGGGGTGGCGTAGACAGTGCCCCGCTAGTTGTAGTCTCCTCGCCTCGATTTTAGTGGTGAGCATCAGTAGGTCCATGACAATAGCCAGCAACAATTTAAAAATCAGCCTTTATTGTGTTTCTCCCAATCCCCCCACCCCGCTGCATCTCCTTCCATCTCTTGCTTTATTCTTGTCAAGAGAAAGCTTCCAATTTTTTGGAATCTTTGTGACTCTTTATTTGTAATCAACCAAGCCCATTCTTTCACCTTCCTGCTTTCTCGTTAGGTCCTCCCTCTTTCAGTTCACACATTCCATAAGAGTGATCCTTAAAACCAATTTTGTGGGATGCACTGATAATAGTTTGCATTACAATTAAGCTGCACAACTTCTCCAGTTTTGGAGCCCATCTTCCTGCCTTGAATGTGGGAAACTAGAATCATCAGTTGTACAGTATTTGTTTCACTTTACACAGATTATACAGCATTAGCAACAAATTACACAAAGGTTAATTTTATCTTAACTTCACCCCCTAACTTACTACATTAGAGAAATTTCCTTTTGCTCTATCTCTTACGCTCCCCAACTTCTCTACTAGGCTAACTTGTTTCTGTTTCCCATTTCCACTCAAGGATCCAAGACTTCAAATACCCACTGCTTCTTTCTCCACAGAAGCTGCCTGACCTGCTGAGCTTTTCCAGCATTTTCTACTTTTATTTCAGTTTGCCAGTGCCTGCAGTTTTTAAAAATACCTTTTCTATTCCACATATAGTTCACTAACCCCATCTTTATGCCTCTTGTTTGTGCATTTTCTTCTCACAAGGGTTTGGAGGCACACAGTACTTTTATTAGGTGTCCCTCCATGAATACCCTAGATTAAATGAGAGCTGAGAGACTAGGACTGGCAACAAGGTCATAGTATGTCTCTCAAGTCAGAGGCAGGTTGAAGGACAAAGAAAGGAAAGTGGGAAAGATTTGAACCAGATGTTAAGTGGGTTTAGTAATTGATAATTGGCTTCATTATTGTCACATGTAATCGAGATAGAGTGAAAAGCTTTTTGCTTGCATGCCATCTGGACAGATTATTTCAATAAAAGTACAAAGGGGAAAACAGTTACAGGATGCAAATATAATGTTACAGCTAGACAGAAAGTGCAGAGTGGCCAAATAAGGTGCAAGGACCACGATGAGATAGACTGAGAGATCAAAAATTCATCTTCATCACAGTCAGTCAGTTCGAAGTGTCTACAGTCAATAGAAACTCTCCCTGAGCCTGGTGTACATGTTTTCAAACATTTGTATCTTCTGCCCAATGGAAGTGGGTAGAAGAGTGAATGACTGAGGGGGAAGGGGCCTTTAATTATGTTTTTTTTAGATTATGTTCTGTTGGCTGCTTTCTGGAGGCAGCAAGAAGTATAGGCAGATTCAATGAAAGAGTAACTCATTTTAATAATAGACTGAGCTGTGGTCACAACTTTCTACAAATTCTCATGGTGTTTAGCAGAGCAGTTGACGTATCAAGCTGTGATGCACATGGATAAGATGCTGTCTATGGTGCATCTATAAAAATGAATGGGGCCAGTAGTGCCAGAATTGAGGCTGAGGGAGACCTGGACTCTGTACTGACTGCCTTCTGACATCTTTTGCATTGGTCTGAAGTTATGGTTTTACTCATCATTATACTGCTATAGCATTTATGAGAAAACGCAACCAGGGGATTGATGGCCTGGTAGTGGATGCAGAGAATGAGTCATAGACCAAGGCTGTGGTCAAACTGTCATTTAATTAAGTAGAAGGTTTGGCATGAATGAATGGTACGGAAATTTTATAAAACATCTATCGAAATATCACAACTATGCGGCTCTCATTTTAACAATTCACAATTACCTTATATTGTTGGAAAATACATATCAAATGTGCTGTTTGTTGTCATGCAATAATAGGAATAAAAAGCAAGCAGTACAATTGTGAAATGATCCTTTAAGAAATCCTAGCCATTTAGTTAGTACAAGATAAAGACGGAAGATTTCACATTGTAAATGCAGAGTATGCAGTATCTCTTCCCAAAATAGACCTATCAAGAAAAAGCTGATAATGAGGTACAATCTTGGTATCCTACGAACAGCAGAGACAATTATTAATAATATTTCTAGTGGTAGGGTCCAATATTCAAGCAGGGCCAACAGTCACCCTGAACTCGGTATTTGTCGGGACCACAAATTACAAACAGTTTAAAGAGAACAAAGTTAAGGCATCTAGAATATTCCAAATGATTTTCGTACAATGTATCTGGACATGCAGCACATTTAAATAATCAAATACAACTTCCTGAACCAGCTATAAAGTTGGATTTGTATTCTATTTATTTCACCAACTATTGTCTTGTCACTGCAGATCAATTCTTTCCTCAGTTCTTCACAAAGCAGCTAGCATGTTCAATAACCCCATCCTCCCAGTCATCCTCTCTTCTCTATTCTTCCATCAGGCAGAAGATACAACAGGCTGAAAGCTTTACCACCAGGCTGAAGGACAGCTTCTGCTCCACTGCTTTAAGACGATAAAAGGGTTCTCTCGTACAAAAAGTTGGACATTTGACCTCACAATCTACCTCATCATGATCTTGCTTCTCTGCATTACGTTTTGTCTGTAGCTGCTCTACTTCATTCAGCACTGTTATTGCCTTACCTCATTCTGCCTCAATGCAACGTGTAATAATTTGATCTGTATGAACAGCATGCAAGACGAGCTTTCGCTGTATCCCAGTAAATGAACCAAATCTAATTCCAATTCCATATTCACCAGATACAAAAATCAAATAATTAAGAAGAATTCTTTAAGTAGCAAGCTCATCTGGGGAAGATCTGGGCAACGTAGTTGTTTCCCTTTGAATGCATGAGGAAGGCAAATACAGAGAAATGGAAACTTAGCAAGAGAACAAAGAATAAAAACTCTGAGTACAGTACAAATAATCATGATGTTAACTGTGCATTTAAGTGCCTTTATGCTTACCTGGCAAAGAAGAGTTGTTGGCAAGGTCAGTAAATCTAGAATATTTCTCTCATACCAAGAATCCAACATGCCAATGTATCGGGCAATGTTATTGGTGCTATCTTTCTCTGCAGGCTCAAGTGAGCTGAAATCCTAAAGTAATCATAAACCCAAAATAAGCTACTGAAGAACAATATCTATGCAACTGCATTTCATCTTGAATTATTCCTTTTGTTAAACATATTCGGAATTGCTGGCACCAATAAGCATTCAATTCAAGTTTAAGCAAATAAGTGAACAAATTTCATGTTACACCGGAGTTTCCCATTTATTGCTTGGGAAGAAAACCCTTATGTCTTCCACGTGCACTTATTTGCTTGTTCTTAGAGAAGATCACAAAGCCACGTTGAAAGTCAGCGCAGTGGCACAGCTGGTAGACCTACTATCACATAGCTCCAGCCCCTGAGTTTGATCCTGACCTCTGGTACTGTCTGCATTAGGGTTATGCACGTTCTCCCTGCGTTTCACCTGGGTGCTGCAGTTTCCAGCCAAATTCCAAACTTGTACTGCTTGGTTAGTTAATTACCACCATTATTGCCCCTATATAGGTGAGTGTTAGAATCTGGAATGAGCTAATGGGAATGTAGAGAAAATCAAATGGAAATAGAGTAAATGTGCGCCTGGTGATCAGCATGACCCAGTTACCCAAAAGGCCTGCTTTCATGCTCTACAACTCTGTCCCTTTGACTTTACGAAAGAAAACCTGGGGATTTCTCTAGCTGATGGCTGATCTTTGGTGTCTGTTATAAACCTGCACAGGAAAATAGAAAATCAATCAAGCTGATTTTGACATTTCCTGAAATACACAGTTGACTTAAAAATCCAATTCTCACTTAAGCTTCTCCAAGTTATCTCTCTCTACTCTTTGCCTGTGTAGTGGATTTACTCAATGAAATTTAAAGCACCTACAGATCTTCTCCCAGCTCATGTTATAGAGTTTGATAGAAATGCAAATGCATAATTAGAAAGCAATTTAATCATTTCATCAGAAATTTTTATCATTTCTCTCAAGCCATCTCTTCTCCTGAGAAAACAAATCCAGTCTACTCCAATACTGCCACTTAAAATTGGTCTAGAATTCCACACTGTAACAAAAATGTCTATGACCTCAAGAAACCCTTTTGGGAAAGTATTCTTTTTTTGTTCCAGAAAATTATGGGAATCCATGGTAAGCAACAGTAGAAAAGTAATCGTTAGATCAACGGCTATGGAAATTAATTGAGTTCACCAGGAAAGCAGGAAGTAAAAAGCTATTTTCTATTACTTTTTAACATTTTGCAACTATTGTTGGCAGAAATTCAGATGGTGATGTACAGGAGCAAGATAGATCAGCTGGTTGAGTGCTGTCACAGCAAAAACCTTGGACTCAGCTTCAGTAAGAGGAAAGAACTGACTGTGGACTTCATAAGGGGTAAGATGAAGGAAGACACACCAGTCCGCATTGAGTGAAAAGGGTGAGCAATTTCAAATTCCTGACTGTCAATCTCTCTCAGGATCTTTCCTGGGCTCAACAGGTCAATGAAGGCATGACAGCAGCTATATTTCTTTAGGATTTAGTTTATCACCAAAGACACTCGCAAATTACTACAGGTGTTTTGTGGAGAGCATTCTAACGGGCTGCATCATCACCTGATAGGGGGGGTGGGGGCGCTACGTAGGACTGAAATAAGCAGCAGGAAGTTGTAAATTCAGCTCCATCATGGGCACTGGCCTCCCCAACATCCAGGGCATCTTCAAGAGGTGATGCCTCAAAAAGGCAGCATCCATCATTCAGGACCCTCAATACCCAAGACATGCCCTCTTCTCATTCTTACTTTTCGAGAGGAGGTACAGGACCCTGAAGGCACACCTTTTTGGGGAACTATTTTCTTTTTCCAGAAAATTTGGGAAGCCGGAGAGTCTGAGGGAGAATATTGCTGAATTTATATCCTTAATGTAATGATAACTTCAATGAAATACCATTTGTTGGCTTGGAAGATAAACACAGCTACCTAAAAATTGGTCATTAATAATTGAGTCTAAAAGCAATCCAACTATTAGTTGCTGTTCTATGCAACAGAAGTCAAATTACTTACCATTTGCATTAATGGTTTTTGTTGATTGTCTGAGGGTAAGTTTGTGCTCTGCACAGGGCTGCTGATTGAATTTCTTTGGAGAGGAATGTGAAAGAATTGCATCTTGAAGTATTTTGTTAAAAAAGGTGCTTTGCTTTCTTGTAATCTGAAAAATGAAAAGATTTGTAATTTGATATCCACCAAATTTCTAAAAAAGCCAAAAGATTTTAGCCACAAGAGATTCTGCAGATGCTGGAAATCCAGAGTAACACAGACAAGATGCTGGAGGAACTCAGCAGGTCAGGCAGCTTCAAGGAAAGGGATAAAGAGTTGGCATTTTGGGCCAAGACTCTTCACCAGGACTGTCCTGATGAAGGGTCATGGCATGAAGTATTGACTCTATATTTCTTCCCATAGATGATGCATGACCTCCTGCATTTTGTGTCTGTGTTATAAAATATTTTAACCCTTTCAAAGTAGGCAAGATGAAAAAACTGTAGGTCAGCTAATGTTACAGTTATGGTTATCCACTGCCAAGGACAGCTGAGGACAATGGTAATGTGACTTGTTTACAGCTTTGGGGGAATTCTCTGAACAACTTTTCACCCTTTGATGAGGTAGCTCTTTTGACAAGAATACATCGCTTTTTAGATTCATTCATAAGTACATTAGTCATTTTCCGTCAGGGTGATTTTTGTGATTTCCATGGAATTTACTTGACTGTCTTTGATTTCTACAGAACTTTAACACAGCTAAAAGTCTGTGTGATTTGCTGTCACAATCCTAACTCATTTGTTATGCTATTAATTTTCTGCTCATTTACTCCAAGAAGAAATGACATGGAATTTGTGTTTCTTGTTCTTGTTATTAGGACTTCGATGTTTCGTGTGTGTAGGCACAATCAGAGATGTAGACAAAGCTTCCAGGTTTTCTATTTTCAAACCACACATGTAGAACATGCAGAGTGAAGGACAAAGTAAAAAATACTTGTATAACTCTCAAGACTATTATATATAACTCTTCCAATATAATATAACGCAAGGCTTGTTGCTAGAACTTCATAATCTCAGACATGATATTGGGCTCGGATGAGAGATTATTAATTATTGCAGGCAATTTAATGTGTCCACAAATTTAAATTAAAATAACTAAATAAGAAAACATACTATTCTGAGCCATCATATACTGTGTGATTTTAGAAGAATTTCCAAAGATACACATCATCTCCCACTGATGAAGTGGGTAAGCTGCAGAATACAAAGCTACACTTCTACCAGTAGGAGTGAATACTGGCATTGTAAGCATGGTGATTTCACATCTTGGAGGACTTTACATCCATTAAAATAACAAATGTAAAATCAATTTGGAGAGGAGTGATGCACACTCAGCTCCATCCTGAAATCCCAAAGATCACATTTCACATGGAGAGAGAATGTTGCAGGAGAGCTAGCAATGGATTTGATTTGATCTCTGGATTCACTTGACAATCTTAAACAAGTTGAATTCTCCTGTGCTGTTATCTATAGGAGCACAGAAATAGATTGCAACCCTAAATTGACCATTAATGGTTAGTGTTTGTTCTGAAAAAGATGTTAACTTTATACAGAACTAGACAGGTTAAAGAAGTACGTATCTCTTACCTAAGGTTGCTGTAGGCTCTTGCAACTTTTCCTAAAATCCTGTCAGTACCAAATACAACAACACGCAGTGTCATGGTTTTACAATCATCCTCAAAGCTGAGATATGGCCGGCGTTTGAAGCATGTTGACTGTTGTAAATATCGTTCAGACTGGCAATTGTAGCTTGCATGCTGTGGCAATGAGTTTGAGCGCCTGGACTTCATTGGAGGTTTGGATTTCACTTCAGTGCAGCCCAAACTTTCTGCTCGACGAAGAGGTAGGGAGCCTGACACAGTTATCCCTTTACAAAGATTTGAGTAAGAATTGTTTAAACTGTATTTTGGATCTGCTTTGTGTGTCAGGGAATTTCTGGTTTTGAAGAAGTTCGTTAGTTTTTTTGCCAATTTATTTCCCACAGTACTTTGCTTTTCTTCTTTCTGCTCTAACATCCCTATTGTTTCATATGAACTTTCATCTCCATCTTCTACATAACCACTGTCCATATAATCTGAGAGATTTGAGACGAAAGATTTCATATAGTCCTTGGATGTTAGAGATATTGTAGAGAGCACAGAATCGCGCTCACTTTCGATTGCATCGTCCTCTTCCTCAACATTGTTGTCTTCCTCCATCTCATTATTTTTGTTGTGCAAAGGAAGTACGACACTGTCAGGAATCTCACACTCTTTCAGGAGAACGTCCTTTAAAATATCTATAATAAAAATTAAGATACTGAATTATCTTGTGGCAGAGAAATTGATTCGAAAATTTGACAGATTCAAGAACGCCATTTCAATAATTCACCCTAAACCTAGAGTGTTGCGTTAAATCGGGCTTTTTCTGTCTGTCTCAAGTATAGCTACAGAATCAAAGAGCGATACAGCACAGAGATTGGCTCTTCAGCCCATCAAAGTGATGTTGGCCATTGAGCACCCCGTCTCTACCAATCCTACTTTAACCCATGGGAAAAATGACTGTTGCCATTGCTTGTGAGCCATTGAGTGGAAAACAGCTTCAAAATAGTTAAATAAACAGGACTCTTCACATCTTTGCACTGCAGTACAGTTAATTTTGTCCTTTTTAATCTTACTTCAGTTAGTCCTACTGCTGCAGCAGTGAAGCTTTACAATTTTAGAAGTTCATGAATAGTGTAATTTATTCAAGTTTGCTGCTGACTCAATGTGTGCTGTGAGGAAGATGCAAAGAGGACTGAGGGGAATATAGACAGGAAAAATGAACACGGCGGACTATAGTGAAGTAATTTACTTTGGTAGAAATAAGGAGAGGCAGAATACTTATTAAATGGTGAAAGATTGAAAAGTACTTGTGTCCAAACTGACTCGGGTAGCATTATACACGAATCAGTGAAAGATAATCTAAAAATCTTAATTCACCTCAATCTACAAATTCTAAATGAATAAGCTATCCATTCATTTGTTAGATTGTGAATTGGCATACTTGCAAAATTTAAGTATATTTGTCAAGGTATGAAGAGGCTAATTTGCACAATTTGAGGAGTAATTCAATGCTAATAGGATAGCATAAACAAGCACATAGAGGTGTAGGTTATTACAAGGGTTTGAATTCAATCCACATTGCAGTCTTAGCATTAATTGTATAGCTCCCCTGCCCCTGTTAAATCTTTGATATATAGAATTGCTTGAATGTTATTGTGTTGCTGTGTGCTTACCGAAGTTGTCCTGGTCCCAGTGATAACTGTAGCAATTTGCAACTGGCAGTGGAATTGTTTGCAGTTTAGCCATCCCATTCTGGGCTATTGAATGTAACAAGAAAATAGACATTTCATTTAATATAGTGGCAAATACTAAACCAATAAGTAATTCTGTTTCAAACCGTACTTAGATTGAACATAGGACAGCTCAACACAGGAACAGAGCCTTTGGAATGAGATGCCTGTGCTGACCATGATATCAGATTAAATCAACCCCATCTGCTTGTTCATGTGCCACTTAAATGCTTGTATCTGCATCCACCACTAACCCTGGCAGTGCATACATTCCAGGCACCAACTTGAGTCTTTGTACAAAAAAGGGAACCTGCTCATAAGTCTACTTTAATCATTCCCCCTCTTGTACTAAAGCTGTGTTCTCTAGTACTTGTCATTTCTACTCTGGCAAAAAGACTATCTACCCTATCGGTACTGCTCATGATTTTATAAACCTATATATGGTCTCCACTCAGACAGAAATCTATCTAAATTTGGCCAGCATTAAAGTGTACATTAAAGTCTAAAGTGTACAGCATTCTGTGCAGAAAAGATTCACCACTCTCCAAACCCTCCACATCCTTCCTGTATTGTGGTGATAGGAAATGCTCACAATACTCCAAATGTGGCTTTATCAAAAGATTTATACAGCCGCAACATGACTTCCTGACTCTTGTACTCAGTGCCCCAAATGATGAGGGCCAATATGCCTCATGCCTTCTTTGCCACCCTACTTAATTGTGTTGTTACTTTCAGGAACCAAAGTGGACTTGGACCTCAAGAACCCTCTGTACATCAATACCCCAGAGGTCTTGAGTAAGATTGTTATAAAGGTGTCCCTTTTTCACAATGGCTGTAATTTTTGAAGTAATTAGAATCTTTCAAAAACACCCACATCCTTGGTTGACTTTACCCAGGACAGCCAGCAGACTAGTGCATGCAAACTCTCTAATAGCCCAGCTACCGATGTTCGTGGATAGAAAATCAACAATAGTAACAGTACACCATACCTTTAACAAAGATAAAATATACTTCTCTATATTCTGAAGTACAAATATAGAAAAATTATGTTTTGCCACCCAAAATTGGTTAGGGCTTGACAAACATGGAATCTGGTCTCATTTATTTATTTATTTGTATGTATTTGCACAGTTTATTGTCTTTAGCATATTGGTTGTTTCTCCATCCTGTTGGGTGCAGTCTTTCAGTGATTCTATTGATTCTTGGATTTATTGCGATATGCCGACAGGAAAACAAATCTCAGGGTTGTATATGGTGATGTATATTAACTATGAACTATTAACTAAATGTGTCTGGGCCCGGAGTGTATTGTCCAGGGTTTTTCTGCATTTTGGATTTGGACTTCAGACTACAGTCTCTATTTTTCAGTCTTATAGTTTTTACATTTGTGCTTTTTTGCCCGATGATCTTGATATTTTTTTGTGGGTGGTGGGGGATTTGGGGAGTCAATGTGGCTGATCCATTTTGTTCATTTTTTGTGCAGTGAGGGGGATTTGGGGATCGATGAGGCTGTTCCATTCTTGTGCAGGACAAGGGATTTGGGGGGTCAATGTGCCTGATCCATTTTGCTCGTTCTTTGAGTGGGAGAGGGGACTTAGGGTTTGATGCGCCAGCTCCGTTTTTGTTTGTTCTTTTTTTGTGGGGAGGTGGGACTTTCGGTTGACATGCCTGTTCCGTTTTTATTCATTCTTTTTTTGTGGGCAGGTGGGATTTGGCGGGGGTTGATGATAATGCTGCCTTTCGTTTCTTCTTCTTTCTTGGTTTCATGGCTACCTGGAGAACTGAAGGATTTCAGAGGTGCACAATTTGATAATAAATAAAACTCTGTACCTTTGAATTGAAATTAATCCAGTCAACCAATTTAGGATGAGGACTCAGATTCTCTGGTGCTGCATACCACTGGAATTATACCCGATTTCAAGCAATTTCCTCGTTTTTTCCCTATTGAAACTAGTTCTGAATGCTTCACACAGAAGACTGTTTTGCAATTGCAGATCAGTTAGAGATCTGGATGTATAGCTCTTCATCACCCCTAGTGGCTACATTGGGTAGTGTAGCCAAGGGCTGAAGATTTGCCAATATTGTTCATTAATATAAATATGGTATCTGTTACAATAGATGCACAAATAGAAATTTACATGTGACTATGTTGAGATTTTATGTACTTCAGCTTCAGGCACTAACTCTATGGGTGTACTTTGATTTTATAGAGCTGAGGCTTTCAAGCAATGTGATACATTATGTAACTTACTATTGTGTTTGATTTAATGCAGAATTCAAGAAGCTCTGTTAACCAGATTGAGGTGTCATTCAGTGTCGTATCTGTTTGAAAAATCAATATCACCACTAAGTGGTGATCTAGGGAAACAACATCTCAATGTTTAGGAATAAAACTGTCTTGTAAAATGTTAACTATGATCACAGATTAAGAGGGAAGAATAATATGACAATAACTCATGCAGTCAGCTCTATGCTCCGTCTCATCATATATCTCATTACCCACCACTGAAGTGTGTGCCTGTCACCATCTGTGCTGAACTAATATCCAATATCTTAATCAATGCACACACAGCCTGTCTTCTCAACAACTACCTCCCCACCACCACCACATCAAGCCAACCCAGCATCACTCCCATCACTGAAGCTGAGGTAAATTAATGTCTTTTTTTCCCCCCAACAAGAATGCTACCTCCTCGTTCTCTCCAAGATTTTGCCTGGGCCATGGTTCAAAGTGGATCCATGCCTATTACCCTGCTCAAATGTATGTTCTCTGAGGCTGGTCGCCAACTTGTGGGCCAAGACAGATGAACTTGGGCTTGTCCTGAGCTGTTAAACACAAGTGCGCTTTGGAATTGGACTGTGATCAGGAAAGGGAAATCCAGTTCACTGAAACCGATTACAGGTATATTTGCGGCTACCAAGAGCCAACACTTAATAAGGGACCAAACTTGAAAAGACTCATATTTGGCATTCACCACCTGATATACATTTTGTCTGAATAATTGTGTTAGCTACTATGATATTTGTAAAATCTCGGCAGAATCAATCGTTATCTTGAGCAAAAGAAATACTGACATTGAACATCAAAGTTGCTGGTGAATGCAGCAGGCCAGGCAGCATCTCTAGGAAGAGGTACAGTCGACATTTCAGGCCGAGACCCTTCGTCAGGACTAACTGACAGTTGACTGTACCTCTTCCTAGAGATGCTGCCTGGCCTGCTGCGTTCACCAGCAACTTTGATGTGTGTTGCTTGAATTTCCAGCATCTGCAGAATTCCTGTTGTTTACTGACATTGAACTCTAGTATTAAACCCGTAACACTGACGTGATTTTGACTGAGGTAGAAAATCATAAGACAAAAGGTCTGCAAAAATAAACTGTTTGATAGACTTACTTGCATCCAGTGAATTGCTAACTGCTGCATGAAATATGAGGGTGGGAGGAACCAGTAGCATGTCCCGGTCCAACTACAGAGATGTCACGACCACGAAAGCTCACCAATGCCTCTATTTCCTCAGGTGGCATGTCCACATCAACCCTAGCCAATTTTTGTTGATTCACCATAGAATGCATCCTCTCTGAATGCATAAGGTCTTGATACGGCAATTGCTCTGCATGTGACCACAAGAAACTGCAGAAGGTTGTGGCCACTGCTCAGTACATGATGGAATCTAGCCTTCCGCTTTGTGTAATACTTCCCACTGTCTCAGTAAATCAGCCGGCACCATCATAGGCTTCACCCAGCCCAGACATTCTCTCTGCTCTCCTTTTCCATTCAGCAGAAGATAAAAAAGACTGAGAACATATACAACCAGACTGAAGGACAGCTTCTATCCTACTGTTATAAAACAACTAAATAGGTCCTGAGTATGATAAATTGGACTCTTGGCCTCACAATCTACATTATGATTTGCATCTTATTTTTTCCTGCACTGCACTTTCTCTGTAGCTTTACACTTCATTCTACATTGTCATTCATCTCAATGTCCTGTATAATGATCAAATCTGTATAAAAAGTGTGCAAGATAAGCTTTTCACTCTACCACAGTACATGTTATGTACAAAGACAGCAACATGAACTTCCTCTGTGTTATCATTTCAGAGGATCTGTCCTAGGCCCAGCACGTTCAGTGCCATTATAAAGAAAGCGTGACAACACCTCTACTTCCTTCGAAGCTTGCAAAGATTCAGCATGACTTTTAAAACTTTGACACACTTCTACAGATGTATGGTGGAGAGTACCTTGACTACTTGCATCATGGGCTGGTATGGAAACACCAATGCCCTCGAACGGAAAATCAGAAGTAGTGAATATGGCCCACTCCGTCGCAGGTAAAGCCCTCCCCACCACTGAGTACATCTAAACAGAGCATTGTTGCAGGAGAGCAGCATCCACCATCAAGGATCCCACCACGTAGACCGTGCTCTCTTCTCACTGCTGCCATCATGAAGGAGATACAGGAGCCTCAGGAATAGTTATTACCCTTCAACCATCGTGCTCTTAAACAGAAGAAATAACATCACTCGACCTATCATTGAATTGTTCCCACAATCTTTGGACTCATTTTCAAGGGCTCCAACTGGAATTCCATAGTCATAGAATTATACAGCACAGAAGCAAATTGCCCAACCAAGTTGCCTATCTGAGCTAGCCCCATTTTACCTGTGGTTGGCTCAAGGACCAGAAGATTAAGGAGGTGCCTGCACTTGGCAGTAGGACAAGGAGATTTAAAACAAAGAAATTAAAAATATATTTTTTTTCTGAAGGCTATTAAGGCATAAACCAGTACTGTTTGTTCAAACTTAATGTACTCAAAGTTGTTAAGAATTTAGGAACTTGTTAATTTCATGCCCTTATAATGGTTTCCATTGTCATTGCTTGATCAACACAGATTTAATAACACTAGTAATATTGTAGAAAATTTATAGCAAATCATTGGGAAGGTTAGATAATAAATAATGGTGGTGCAGCATCAACTGAAAGGAAAAAGTCTGAAGCCTAGTTGTTCTGATCTGGGTTATTTTAATATTGTTCACTTTTCTGTAATGAAGATTGTGTTGATCAGAAAATCCCAGCTCACCCTTGCAAAGCTGCTACCCCAACCCCGCCCTATTCAGATGCTAACGGTTCTCCTCAAAAATTATCACATCTTTTGCCTTCATTCCAAGTTTATGCAGATGGCATGATTCTACAAAGATGTTTCCATGTATTGGGGAATTGAGAACAAAAGTTCAATCTTCTATTTAAGATTGAGATTAAGGAAGAACTTCTTTTACTATCCCAAAGAATTCTGGAGGGCAAATCACTCAATGCAACTCTCCCCTGCCTAGCAGACACTCACTTGATGAATCTTTGCGACAACGAGGGGTTTTGTTTAATTTATTTTAGCACATATCAAGGTTTGATTCATTGCATTTAGGGACGTGAGAGCATTTGGAGACTATCTTTCAAACACTGGTCCCTGAACATCAGTTGTATTTAATTGTCAGGTCAGTGGAAAGGAGATTGTTATATGAAGAAGGCTTTTAAAATGGTGAAAACAGCTCTCTTGAACACCCGTGCTCTTCCACCTGGCAATAATGGCCATTTGATGAATGAATTGCATCTCTCAGCTTATCAAATCAAGTACCGTTTGCTTTTGATGCACTTCATCCTTAAAATGAGGAGCGACTAGCCCTTGACTTTTCCACCATCCATGGCAGCTGATAGCTGAACAGCAAACAGAACATTACCAGCACAACACATGATTGTGTGATTTGCGACTCTCAGAATCCATGGCTGTTTTACAGCATATACGCCTTGAAAGTTGAGGTTTACTGTACCTTCTGGTAGAGATTTTTGCAATACAAATGATTATTTGTGAACTTTACCTTTCCATTAACCAGGAGGGGGCTCTACAATCATGTCTGAGATGATTTTTCTGTCCGACGGGAGAGTTAGAGATTGCGAGGAACAGGTAGGGGAGTGATGATGAGGTCAAGATTAAGTCAGTCATTATTCTACCTAAGACAGAAGTGACCAATCTGGAGCGATGGGCAGGAAGAATTAAGTAGGTCAATGTCTCTGCATTAGGACTGAGTAGGAAGAGAGCAGACAGCTGATATAAAACTAGAGTGGGGGTGGGGAGAGAGTGATGATTAGTTTACTGTGGGGAGAGCGAGGTGGGGGGGAGGTGTTTGATGGTGGGCAAATTAAGCCAAGTAGGGGAAGGGGCAGGGTTGTGAGACAAAAGACAAGTGTATGGTGAATGGAGGCAGACAAAAAGAAAGAGAGTGGAGCTAGACTGGGTGAGGGGAGGCTAGAGATGAAGACCGCAGCTGAAGAATAGAAGCTGGAACAGAAAAGCTACCTATGCTGAAATCTAATAAGTACAGAAGGTGATAATTATTTTGTTGAACATTGGAGGAAGATTAAAAAGTCAATATGGCCTATGAAAATGCTTCTAATTCTTACCTTCACAGCACTTCTTGCTCTATGTGCTTGCAATAGGTTTGGAGCATAAAATGCAAATTATTCATGATGTTGGCAATGAATTACATACCTGATTTTGCGAGAAGCCCGTATCTTTCTTTAAACTCCTCTAATTTGGCCACTAAATGTTCTTTGGCTTTGGTAACGTCCTTCGTAGTAGCTGCAATTTCCATAGTATCAGAACAGTTTGAAAAAATTTCCAGGAGTTCACTTGCAGTTTTACACTGGAAAAAAAAGGCAGAACAGTTTCATGTACAATTAATGTAAGGAATATTGTTACTGATAAGGTTAAGTAGTAATAGATCTACCACAACTTAATAACAAATAACCACTTGACTGTTCACATGGATGCAAAATGAAACATCAGAGTTTGCCTGCTAAAATGACCCATGTTTATTGTGGATCTAGCATCAGTAATATAGATGTTACTGGTCCCTCTTGTGGGCTCCTGCTACGTGCCATTTGGCAACCATATTGATTGCAAAATGTTGCTGATCACTCTTCAGAAGTAGGGTTGCCTCTTTCTCAAGGATGAATTGAAGGGAAGTGGCTCCAGCTAATGACCAGACGGGGAGCCAAAACTCAGCTTTAAAAATATAGGTGAAAGGGAAATCAAATTCTTCAGCAATGGTGAAGACTAGTGAGAAACTATAGCTGATAACTAGTGACAGTGGCCGTGGGTAGGGGCACATTGCCATTAAACCAGCACTTGCAGAAGCTCCATTGTAAATACCACATGTCAGCCAACACCATTGGTCCCTGAGAACACCACATGCCAACCAACACCATTGGCCCTTGACATTGACTGTGCAAGACGACTCTTCCATTCCAGAATCAGATTACTTCACATCCTATGGAAATGCTATGCATGAAACTCCCTCCACAACCTACATGGATGGAAGTGGGCCAGTGAAAAACCAGTTTTGGTCATTCTGAGGTTATTGGGATTGATGGAAATGCCAGTTTTTATTGGCATTGGCATAGTATAGTCACATGTACCAAAAGTAACCTTGAGTACTGCTCACACAGGTCAAATCATTATGCTGTGCATTGAGCTAGAATAAGGTAAGCAATAACAATCCAGAATAAAGTGCAAAAGCTACTGAAAAAAAAGTGCAGGTAAATGAAAAAATGCAAGATCATAACGAGGTAGATCGTGAAGCCAAGAATCCACCTTATCGTACAAATCTACAGATTGATCTTCAGAGTTGTTACAATCAGAATCAGGTTGAATATCATTATGTCGTGAAATTTGTTGTTTTGTGGTAGCAGTACATTGCAATACATAGCAATAAAAACCATAAATTACAAGTACAGTACTGTGCAAAAGTCCTAAGCACATGTAAAAAAAAGCTAGTGCAAAGATGCTTTCAAAAATAATGAAATGAAAAGTTTCTAAATATCAAAAAATTTACTATAAAGAACAGTTAAAAAGTAAATCAACTCAGTATTTGGTGTGACCATGCTTTGTCTTTAAAACTGCATCAATTCTCTCAGGTACACCATCGTGCAGTTTTATGAGAAAATCAGCTGGTAGGTTGTTCCAAGCATTTGGAAAACTTGCCACAGTTCTTCTCTGTAGACCAAAAACTGTTCTCTACATTATTTGAGGATTTCACCATCGGAGGATTGCTTTATTTCTGTGAGTTGAACTCTGGATCACCGGTGCAAATTGAATTCTAGTCCAGTAAAGCAACCACTGGCCATGATGCAATTTGAAATTAAATAAATGCATTACACTAGATCAGAATCTTACACAACAAGTCCTCAGTAATACTGTATCAGGGCATATCCCAAAAGTGGACAGCTCTTACTCAGGGTTTTGTTACTTGTGGTTCTTTCATACAGTCAACATTCAACAAATATTGGACACAGGTGACCTGACCTACTGAGTTCTTCTCGTGTTCCTCTTCTTACTTCACATTTTTGTCATCTGTAATGTTTTATTTTGAAAGGACAATGCAGGTTGGTTCATTCAGTTACCTGTCTCTTTTTCTGTGTCAATATTCATATTTGATTTATTTCATCTACATGCTTTTGGCCTTCAGCATTAACATAAATCTACCTCACATTATTCTATGAGTGAGTAACATCCGGACTGAGTCAATGTGATCATATTATATAACCTTAATAAAAATTCTGCTGCTCTTCTCAAGGGTGTATTATTATTTAAAATCACCGTCATCACATAATGGAATCATTTCATATTCATTCCCATTAACAGGAAGCTTCTTTACCTCAAGGGCACTTTGAATATCATTCAAGTTGTACTTAGCACCAAAAACTGCCTGGTACATGTGCTTAATCAGGGTGATGTAAGAATCTCCTGGGGGCTGACGTTTGCTGCTTATCTTCTTGGCGACTGACATAAAGTCACTGGATACTTCAGAGGAATTAAGCAGAAGGACTGTTCTGTAAGGGAGAGAAAAGAAAAATATATATGAGGTCTCAGGCACACATTCAATTGCCATGACAATAAAGGATTTGAAGAAAAATATTTGGAAAAGGTGTCTTTATTTTTGACATTAAATCTAATTTAACTGGAAGCTGTTGCATGAAAAAAGTAGCAAAGAATCAAGACTTGCCGGCTGTGAGTTGGGTGTGTCAAGGGGCCAAGCATTCTGTTACTTCAGCACTGAATTACTGTTTCAAATCTAGCTTAGTCTATTCATCCTGACTGCTAACGTAAATAATGAAGACAAAGATGCGTCCAAACCAGGGTTCATCCCTGAGATGTTATACTTGAGAAGTTGAAAGATTCAGTCTGAAGAAAACATTGTGGAAATTTAAAATTCAGTGATAGGGGGACTGATGCCTGAGCTAAGACATGGAGCTCCAAACAACAGAGCTGACTGCTTGAAGTAGCTGAAAGAATACAATTAAACTTGGAAATCCTTTATTTAATTGCCACTTTAGTTCTGGTCTTGTTCCTCTGTGTCCTTAGCTGATATTGTAAGACTTTAGAAGGAAATGCACCTGCTGGAATTTCTGCCATGTTAAGGTGGCGCTCTGTAGTGGGTTGCCATGTTGGAGCTGATTGGAGATATTAGGGCAGAGATGGTAGAAAATCTGGGAGGGATGAACAGAATTTGGAGCTGGGGTCCAGGCGGGATTGTCAGAAGAAAAAGGCACCAATAGGAACTGGGGTTGAGGATGGTCAGTCGTGCAAATTAATGTTAGTGAGGAATAGGGGTTGGATGCTTTCATCAGGTCAATCGAGCGTGGGAAGTGTCATCTGTATGATGCATGGGAGAAGCCTGCAGAACACAGAAGTGGAAGGGTGAGGGGAAACTTGGGAAGTTGTTAAGAATGCTGAGAAAACTACAAAACTGAATTCAATAATTTTGTGAGAAAATGATGAGCAGTTTTTAAACAATGGTGGAGGAGGCTTCAGTTCTCTCCTGCGCACAATGTCAAAACACCTGTGGTTTGTTTTTCTCATCATTGTACATGCTTAGAAATCTCCGTCTACTCCTTTACTATATACAGATAACCCAGACTCAATTTGTCGAAGTATATCGTGCACAAAAGAACCAAGGGTCCAGAAAGTGTGGTGGCTCTTTCAAGGTATGAAACAATTGCTAGTACCCTCAAATTAAGCTGGCATAACAACAGAAAATGCAGGAGGCCAGGCAGCATTTATGGAGAGAGAAACAGAGTTAACATTTCAGGTTCATGGCCATTCATCAGAACCAGATGAAAAGACCTTTAACTCTGTTTCTCAGCTACTACCTGACCTACTGAGTGCTTCCAGCATTTTCTACTGTTAGTTCAGATACTCAAAAAGCATATTTTTTTTTACATTTCCATTCTTTACATTGGGATAAATGGTTTACAGCATTCCCAGAAAGTTTTAGAAAGCAGATAACTAGACTCAAGGTAAAATGCGCCCATGTTATGTTCAAAAACATTACACTATTCCAAAATTTCTAGTCTGTAATTTTTCAAAGCAAACATTGTATGAATAATTTAAAAACACAGAACTTTGAATTAAAATAGAATTCAATAACTGAAGTTGCATAAGGATCCACTGGAACAGTAAGCCTCAAGATTTCATTAAACTGGTTTAAGTTCATAAAAGGTTAAAAATTTCAAATCCAGAACAATTAATTTTTTCAAAGGAGAAGCTATGCATTCAATAAGAAAGCAATGCAACAAGGCCAGTAGATGGCAGAATTGAGACAAAAAAAAAGTATTCAAGGACTTTCACAAATAGATCATTGCTGCATTTTTCCTCCATAATGACAATGGCCTTATTTGATGCAGGGTTGTGACCGGAAATATCACCCATCTCTCTGACTTACAGATGGTGTCTGACCAGTTGAGTCCTTGCAGCAGTTTCTTTTTTTTACTGCGGATTACAGTATCTACCCTCACTGGGATCTCAATCATACTTCGATATTGAGTATTCATTGGGTGGCTGCCCAGAGCAATGTAAAATTGTATTGTTTTGAATTTCTAAATATGTGCACCCAAGTAGGTGAAATGTTATAATTCAGATCTGCTTATAAGCCATCATGTACACTGCCACTTAGAACTTCCTTTAGCACAGGGAAAGGAAAAGCACATACAGAAACATGTAAAGAAATTTATCCTGTTATGTTGCAAACATCTCATTGCTCCGCTCCCCTCAATAGAACATACTTTGACAAGGTCAAAAAAAAAGGGACGATCTAGTCAGATTGAAGTATTTGGCCATGATGTTACATTTATGTTGAAAGTACTCCTTGAAGCAGTTGGCCCTTACAGTGTTTTATTTTGAAGATTTTTCGTTGTCAATCCTTGTTCGGCTCTCACCAGCCTCTGGAATGAGATTCCTAAAGGTGAAATAATTTCATTAATATGAGTAAAACTTAAGAGGCAAAATAATCTTCAAATTAAAATCACTGTCGATTAGAAGACAAATAGTTTTCAAAATAATTTATTAATATCATGAAACATCACATTGAGCAGTATATTCTGAAATATAAATTATGGGAGATCTGTTCATCCTGAACTGTGAAATAATTCAATTCCATTTCTAAAACTTTTCCTGATTTTGAATACCATCAACATTACTGTTATTCATCAATCCCATTCAAAAAAATATTAAGGACCTTCTTCTATCATGTAAAATCTGGTGAATACCAAGAAAGTAAATCTTTCTGAAACTTCTTGTCAGTCCGAAAGACTATTTTGTTAAGTATCCCAGTATTTCAGTGTCGTGCAGATGACTGAGGAGCAGTATGCTATATTCCCCAAGTTTTCTTCTTAGGCAGTCCCTCAGGTTTGAGAGTGACTTGCTTTCACACTGGCTGAGTGGGATTTGAGGCCAGTAAGTGGAAATTACAGTCTCTGCATGAGCTGGGCAGCCAATAGCTAGTGATGCACCTCTGCAGCAGTTATGAGAGGATCTAAACCTTCCAACTTATGCAAGAATTATGTGAGTTTCTATAGCATGGCCTCAATGTTCTCAGTAACATCCCAAAATGCTCCTCATTTTTTTTTTTAGCAAATATGGGCCAGAAATCCCCAGGATTCAATGGGAATATGGCATTTCTTAAAGGTACAGATTCAATTTATGTGTCTCATGTACGTCAAAATATAAAATGAAAGGCACTGTTTGCATCAAAGCAAATCAGTGAGGAGTGTACTGGTCAGATCAAAATTTTTACATGCTTCCAGTACCACAATTTGCTAACTCTAAGCAGTACTCATTTGGAATGTGGGGGGAACCCCACGTGGTCACGGAGAAAATGTACAAACTCCTGACAGAGCTCTTGGAGGAGGCTTTAAGCAAAACACAGAATATTTTTCTTTATCCATTTGGTAATCTCTTCCTATAAAAGATAAGAAATAGAGTGCATTTTAGGCAGTCTGTGGCCTGTCTAACACGGTTGATTCAGTATACCAATGGCCTCAATATGTGGGATGTTCACGTTCCTTTTATAACATTCAAATGATCCCAGTTGACCCATGAAACTAAAGACTAAACACAGCATAATTACAGGGTATTTTGAATCTCATTATCAGAGATTATCAGGAAGGACAGCATGACAAGGCATGTTCTGTTGCAGGAGATAAATCTAAACTGTATAAAAAGGACTGAGAATTCCCCTAAATAAACAGCATGTTGTTTGCCATTGATAAAGATTATTTGCATACCCGATTTTCTATAGTTTGGAATTTTTCACTTCTGCTTCCTGTTTTAAGATTTTAACTTAGGATAAGAGGAATAAATTATGCTTTGGGGGTGTAAATTTGCAGTTTCTTTGAATAGATTCTGGTTATGTCCAGCTACAATTCAGAATGGGGAGGGCCAACCTGCTTGCAGATACACATTGAACTCTTATCTTCCAAATGTCCTCCAAACATTTCATGTAAAATAAATTAATCCTTCATGATGCCAGTCATGGTTGAAGTCAGCATTATTGGTGGATTCAAGGACCACTGGATATGGAGTTAGGGAAGAAGGGATGTATGGTTATGGCGGCAGGAACTAGACAAGTAAAGATGGGTCCATGGGGAACTTACATGTGGAATGGAGCAACCTGGACAAAATGTAGTAAATAAACAGGTTGAAAAACTCGCTTAGTCGCTCCATCTTGTTTTATAATTCTGATGTACCTTCCGAGAGATTTAGCATCTAACGGATATGTCATTCACTTCAAATTATGAAATTCGGTAAATTCATGATCATCGAATTGTGGGAAGTAAGTTACAATCTGGTATTCTAGAAACATCACTGATTGCATACATGCATACAAATTCAAATGGAGAATTGTGAAATTGGAGACCACAGAATTAACTCAAGAGATTCTGTTACCAACATCAAACCAGAACAATCACACTGCCATCACTGGCCAAGTCCTTGAAATGCAAGGAAGTTTACACATCTATGAGCTCCAGATTGCATAACAGTAATGGGTGATAAAGATCCACAGACGCTAATGAAGAGTTCAGATATTCTCCCACTTTTTATATTGTAGGCATGGATACAGTCAGGGCTGGTGTGTAGAGTTTTACAGATTAAGCTAGGTATTTAGGTGAAGAATATGAAGAGCGCTGTCATCTTCATAATGAGAATCCAAGGTTTACTGTCTGTGGGGCCCTGTTGGCCAGCCAGAGCAAAAATCCATAAGCCTGAATTTAATTCAATTCCAGTGATTGAAAAGAAACTATGAGTTTAAGATGGAAGGAGCAAAAGTGAATAAACATTTTATCAAAAGCTGTTTTTGCTCTCCTAATTAAAAATCAATTGAACCAACATTAGTTAACAAACACTAATGAGATGTTCAGAGAAAAACACTCATTCATTTGGACAAATGGCATGTAAATTGCTTTAAGAGGGCAACAATCAGTTGATCTTGGAACAAGAAAGGTTAAACTAGAACCTTCAATTTTTTTTCAAAGGCATAATCAGTCTGAAGATGAAATTTTATCTGCGGTTCACAGTTGTGACACCTGGATTAAGCGTGGGAAAGGGGGTCAGAGAATTACGTCAGACAAGTAGGGACTAAAGTCAGTTTCAGAAATGGAAACAGACAGGGAGAAAATGAATTAGTCTAGACAGTGTTTATAATACAAATGCCCAGATTTAATACATGAGTGCCTACACTGAATAACAGACAAGCTCTAATAATAGACACTTAATATTCCTGACATATTAGAAAGATAAGGACGGTAACAGTGGAGAGATTATGGCAGAGGTATTGAATGAAAGTTTAGCATCAGCAATCAGAAAGTTAGATATACCTTGGAGTCCAAAGGGAAAAGGTTTATCATTAAAAGTAAGCAGCCCTAAGGAGCTACCACTTTTCCTATCCCTAGTACTTTCAGGTAATGAAAGTTAACTAATCGAAAGAAGACAGAGAAGAACATTTTCATGCAAGAACTTTCAAATAACAATAATGGGATATTCAATTATCTAAATATAAATTTGAGAATTGACAATGTAAAGGACAGAAAGGGAAGGAATTCGCATGGAACTGTCAACTCAATATGGAAGGAAGCAATACTGGGTGTTCTTGCATAAAAGAAAACAGGCGAGGAAACAGGCAACACACCAAAATGCTGGAGGAACTCAGCAAGCCAGGCAGCATCTATGGAAAAGAGTACAGTTAACGTTTCAGGGCGAGACCCGTCAGCAGGACCCCTACTTGAGTCCTGCCAAAGGCTCTCGTCTCAAAATGTTGACTGTACTCTTTTCCGGAGATGCCGCCTGGCTTGCTGAGTTCCTCCAGCATTTTGGTGTGATGCTTGGATTTCCAGCATCTGCAGATTTTCTCTTGTTTGTGATTAGGAAACAGGCATCATCGGGATTAGAGTAGCTGTGGGAAAGAGTAAGGAAACACTTATTGCAGAATTACTCAACTGAAGCATGACTGATTTCCAATATCTTGCAGAAGAATTTGGCCTCAGTAAAAAGGAATCAAAGTTTAACAAATTTAACCGTAAAAAAGTCCAGTGGGATGCCCTGAAAGAAGGTATAGTTCAGGCAAAGACTAGGCACACTGGGGAACTGAGGAAATACATTCAATGTTCCCTAGATGATTAAAGATATAATTATTATTTTGAAACAGAAAAAGGAAGATAATTCTAAACTTGTTATTCAGCAGAGAACCAAGTTGAATAGCGAATACTTTATATGATAACTAAAACAGATAACAAAGGGAAGAAGAATGATTGAGAATAGATCTGCAGACAATGTACAAAGGAAGTTAAATGTCTTACAAAAAGCATGCATGAATAATAAAGCAACAATCACATGATGTGGAGTGGGGTGGGGGTGATTACTGACCAGAGAAGAAACCTTATTGAAACAAAGGGTGCGACTGAGGTTTTAAAAAATTGTACTTGTTTTCTATTGTTGCAGCAAGAAAAGAAGTATAAACAAGTTGGTTTGGATATGAAAAATAAGAAGGAGCCACTGAAAAGGATGACAATATTCAAGGTCGATTGGACATCCAGTCTAAGTGGAATGTTTTCCCATCTCTTCAGAGGACTCTGGCCACAAACCTTGATGTGACTTTCAGACTGGACTGGAAAGGTGACCCCAGCGATCAGTGTTTACTTGAGTTGTAAATGATTTATAATCTGCACCTGTGGTTACAGAACATGTTTTCAAAGCTAGCAGATGTCACAAAGCCTGTAAATACTGCTGATGAGAATAACACTTGACTTCAGGAGGATAGCGACAAACAGAGGAAGGACCAAGTGCTGGCCAAGCTAAACTTAGCTGAGGGAAGGGTGAAGTGGATGGAAGAATGGGGACAGGAAATGGGAAATAGATAGTTCACTCTATAAATGGAGCAGGATTACAGAAACCTGGTGTGTGTATCATGTTTGAAGGTGGCAGGCAGCATCAAACAGGCTACTGCGAGACACCAAACCCATTCTTCAGCTTTGCAAATAAAGATAAGGATGTTTACTGAAATATTGAAAAACTCATATAAATACATCAAGGTCACAAAAGAAAATAGAATGCATAATATTGTGCTTAGTGTACAGTGAGAGTGCAATGCAGGAAAGCAAATAAACTGACTGCAATGAGGTAGAGTGAGAAATAGCAAATTCAGCTTTAGTGTACGAGAAGACAATTCAAGCATCTGAAACCAGTGGGATGGGAGCTGTCTTTGAGTCTGGTGACATGTGCTTTCAGACTTTTGTATCTTTCGCCTAACGAGAGAGGGGTGAAGAGAGAATGACAGGGGCGGGAGCAGTGTTTGGTTATGTTGGTTGCTTTCTGGAAGCAAATGGAGACCGAGGCAGTGGAGGGGAGGCTGGTTTTGCATGATCACGACCCGCTGCTTTCTCTTGCAGGGTTGGGCAGAGGAGGTGCCAGAACAAGCTGATATGCATCCAGATTGGAAGCTCCAAAGGAACCGGAGGTGACCTGACGCTCTGTATATTTATTTTATTTTTTTATTTAGAGATACAGCGCAGTATCCGGCCCTTCCGGCCCAGTGAGCCTGCACTCCCCAATTGCACTCAATGTCACCAAATCACCTACTAACCCATACATCTTTGGTATGTGGGAGGAAACCGGAGCACCTGGAGGAAACCCATGCGGTCACAGGCAGAGCATACAAACTCCTTACAGACAAAGACGGGAACTGAACCCGGGTCACTGGTGCACTGGGCTACCGTGTCACCCACATTTAGAAAGAAAGTTAAATGATCTGAGATGCCTGCTTCAAGAGGTGCTGAAAATAGATTTAATAATGGCATTTAAGAGTGAGCTGCATGAAAACAAAAATCTTTCGGGACACGGGAAAAGGCAAAGGGGAGGGATTAATTGGAGTACTGTTTCAGAAGCAAACTGCACTGAAGCACTTCCTCTTTCATCCAGTTCTGGGGTTCAATGATTCTTGTTCAATAATTCAGTTTGTTGGGAGCTAAATAAGGTTTGTTTGGATCTGTGAAAATGCAAAGCACATACTGCATAAGGCCTTTTGAAAGCTGTGACTGATATAACATTGTTTAGTTAAGGCAGATCAACCACAAGCACTTCCTATATTTATACAGGATGTTCTATTTTTCTCAGAACATCTTTAAAATTCATGTTGTAAGCCATGAATCTCCAAACTGGTATTGTATAGATATTTGAGTTAGTTCATGCTACTTTCGATGAAAATAAATATGATTTTTCTTGGTGTGACTATCTGAGGAAAGTTGGTGTGGATAAACACATTTCCCATGTATATGAGGAATGCAACAAAGAATGAGAAATCAGTTCCTCAGATTTCTTTGTTAATGAATAGTTTCAGAACTGCTGCATTTCAGGAAACAACAGGAGTTTAGAAGCCAAACGCTAGAAAATGCTGCTCTACATGGCTGATGTTTATGCTTTATCCAAACATTATCTCTCCTTTTCCAGTGAAGTCTGTCAGTGTAACCCAGTGTTTCCCACTTACATCTCTCAGGCCTCTCTTCCAATGCATCCAAACTATTTGCCTCTGTGCGATAAGGAGTCACATTCATACCAACTTTTGTGTAAGTAAGCTGCTTCTAGATTTTCTTCATAACTTTTTTGTGATTATTTTATAATGGTGGCCTCGAGTTACAGTTTTCCCACTCCTGATAACACAATTTCTGTCTCCGCTCTGTCGAAACCTTTCATAAATATTGAAACCTCCACTGAATCTCCTCCTAGATTTCTTTCCTCAGAGAAAATTCTTCAGTGTCCACAAAAATGCATTAGATGTGCAAGGATTGGAAAGCCAATGAATATTGCTTTGTTACAAAATTCTACTCTGCCCAAGGCCCAAGGACAAAAGACGACCAGGGCACCAGTAGAGCTGGGTCTGCAATGTTCCGACAAGGACTGTCCTTTGTTATTCAAATAACAAGCCATGGGTAACAAAGGACATTAAGGACATCCTGAACGCTAAAATGAGGGCGTTTAGAGATGGAAATAGGGAGGAGCTGAGGGCAATACAGAAGGACCTGAAAGCCAGGATCAGGGAGGCTAAAGACAGGTACAGGAGGAAGCTTGAGTGGAAACTCCAGCAGAACAACATGAGAGAGGTCTGGAGTGGGATGAGGACCATCACTGGGTTCCAGCAAACTAGTAACAGAGGAGCTGAAGGCAGTGTGGACAGGGCCAACGAACTTAACCTGTTCTTTAACAGATTTGACATTGTGGTCCCTGCCCATCCCCCACATGAGTCACCTGTTGTCAGCCCCCAACCAACACATATTCCACTCTCCCCTCCTACCCCTCCTCACAGTCCCCCACCCTGCTCTCATGACTATACCCCTTCTCCACACGAAACCACCACAGTGGGCTTCACAGCTGAGTAGGTGAGAAGACAGCTGAAACGTCTCAACCCAAGCAAGGCAGCAGGACTGGATGGTGTCAGTACCAGGGTGCTCAAAGCCTGTGCCCCTCAGCTATGTGGAGTACTTCGCCATGTCTTCAACCTGAGCCTGAGGCTCCGGAGGGTTCCTGTGCTGTGGAAGACGTCCTGCCTTGTCCCTGTGCCAAAGACGCCGCGCCCCAGCGGCCTCAATGACTACAGACCGGTGGCATTGACCTCCCACATCATGAAGACCCTGGAGAGACTTGTTCTGGAGCTGCTCTGGCCCATGGTCAGGCCACACTTATATCCCCTCCAGTTCACCCACCAGCCCTGACTAGGAGTTGAGGATGCCATCGTCTATCTGCTGAACCATGTCTACGCCCACCTGGACAAGCCAGCGAGCACTGTGAGGGTCATGTTTTTTGACTTCTCCAGTGCGTTCAACACCATCCGCCCTGCTCTGCTGGGGGAGAAGCTGACAGCGATGCAGGTGGATGCTTTCCTGGTGTCATGGATTCTTGATTACCTGACTGGCAGACCACAGTACGTGTGCTTGCAACACTGTGTGTCCGACAGAGTGATCAGAAGCACTGGGGCTCCACAGGGGACTGTCTTGTCTCCCTTTCTCTTCACCATTTACACTTCGGATTTCAACTACTGCTCAGAGTCTTGTCATCTTCAGAAGTTTTCGGATGACTCTGCCACAGTTGGATGCATCAGCAAGGGAGATGAGGCTGAGTACAGGGCTACGGTAGGAAACTTTGTCACATGGTGTGAGCAGAATTATCTGCAGCTTAATGTGAAAAAGGCTAAGGAGCTGGTGGTAGACCTGAGGAGAGCTAAGGTACTGGTGACCCCTGTTTCCATCCAGGGGGTCAGTGTGGACATGGTGGGGGATTACAAATACCTGGGGATACCAATTGATAATAAACTGGACTGGTCAAAGAACACTGAGGCTGTCTACAAGAAGGGTCAGAGCCGTCTCTATTTCCTGAGGAGACTGAGGTCCTTTAACATCTGCCGGACAATGCTGAGGCTGTTCTATGAGTCTGTGGTGGCCAGTGCAATCATGTTTGCTGTTGTGTGCTGGGGCAGCAGGCTGAGGGTAGCAGACACCAACAGAATCAACAAACTCATTCATAAGGCCAGTGATGTTGTGGGGATGGAACTGGACTCTCTGACAGTGGTGTCTGAAAAGAGGATGCTGTCCAAGTTGCATGCCATCTTGGACAAGGTCTCCCATCCACTACGTAATGGACTGGTTGGACACAGAGTACATTCAGCCAGAGACTCATTCCACCGAGATGCAACACTGAGTGTCATAGGAATTCATTCCTGCCTGTGGCCATCAAACTTTACAACTCCTCCCTTGGAGGGTCAGACACCCTGAGCCAATAGGCTGGTCCTGGACTTATTTCCTGGCATAATTTACATATTATTATTTAACTATTTATGGTTTTATTACTATTTAAATTATTTATGGTGCAACTGTAACGAAAACCAATTTCCCCCCGGATCAATAAAGTATGACTATGACTATGACTATGAGCTTGCTGTGCGAGACATAATTGTCTACGAGGTTTAGGAAGTAAGGAGATTACATTGAATGTTCCGGATGAGGGAACAGTGGGATTGCTAACAGAGATCCAGTGACCTAGATTCCATCCTGACCACGAATGCTGTCTGTGTGGAATTTGCAAGTTCTCGCTTTGGCCATGTGGGTTTCCAGCAGGTGCACCAGTTTCCTCCCACATTCCTAGTCGTGTGTTGGTTTTAGGAGAATCAGTGGGGAAACTTTTGCACAGTACTATAGTAATTTCATGTATTGTACTGTAATGCTGCAACAAAACAAAAACAAATTTCATGACAAATTTGGGTGAAGATAACCCTGATTCTGATATGGGTCTCTATGGGGGACTGAGAGTGGGACGGGGGCAGGGAGAGGGGAATCACATTTGGGAAAAGGGGAAGGAAGAGGGGAGGAAACCGGAAGCACCAGAGATACAGTATCCTGTAATGATCAATAAACCGATTGTTTGGAATCAAATGACCTTGCCTGGTCTGCACCCACGCCACCCCCTTGCCCCTGGAACTCCTCCTCTGCCGCCTGTCCCACTCCTCTCCCGCAGTGCCCCACCCTCAACATTCCCACCATCCTTTGTTCCTGCCAGATTTACAATCTCGCTCTCCGCTCCATGCTGGCAAATACAGTACTGTGCAAAAGTCTTAGGCACCCTAGCTATATACATGTGCCTTAGACTTTTGTACAGTTCTGTATCGGTTAGTACTGATGGGATTGTATAAATACGATGGGCCAAGTGGCTTTCTGTGTCATAAGGAAATATGAATACTTAAAGCCCAACCAGAATTCAGAAACTCCTCAGGCACCTCCACTTAATGTTTCACCAAATCACAGAATATGATCAGGGTCTGCTTCTGGTCGGTGATCCATATCATCTGCAGGTCTTGCTTGTCTCAGTGTATCTTTTCCAACAGGTGGCTCAGTGGCATAATCAGTCAAGCTGCTGTCTCACAGCTCCAGGGACCCAGGTTCAATGCAAACTTCTGATACTGACCCTGAGGAGTTTGCATATTCTGGCTGTGACAACATGGGATTCCCCTGGATGTCTCAGTTCCCTCCTTCATCCTAAAGACATAGGTTTACTATTAATGCAAATTGCCCCTTCTGTGTTGGTGATTGGAAAAATGTGGGTATTTGGGAGACTAAAATGGAATTGATATAGGATTAATGCTAGTGGAAACTTGATGACTGGTACATATTCAATGGGCTGAAAACCTGAACTATAAGCCTTTAATCTATTACGTTTGGTGTTGCTCACCACAATATTACAAGCATTGTGATATGGAAGTTTGATAAGAAAAATCATAAACAACTTAAGCAAATAATACATGATTAGCTGCCCGATAAAATAGTTACATTGTCCATAGCTAGTCTTACCTGGTGCCTTCATTTCATCATTAATAAATGACAGAAGCTCCTTACAGATGTGACAATAAGGTAGAGGCCAAGTCATGAGACTGTGGTAGATGCTGTATGCATTTTGTAGCAGGTTAGATTCTGGAGGAAAATATGGCGTCTGCAAGCCACCAGACAGAAAATGAAGCAAATGTGAAAAGGCTAAATATATAATACAAAAACTGAAAATCATTTTGAAACAGCAATATTTTCAAGAAAGTGCATTTAATTGGAAAACATCCTATTTTCATAATAACTTGTAAAATATTTGAAATTAATTGACTTACTTGTAACTTTCTACGATTTAAACATGAAATTGCAACAGAATTCTTAGGTTGCTCTTCTTGATAGTCTTCTTAAATGTAGTATATTATTTTAATGTAGCAAATTATATTGAGGGGACTTCACAGTGACCAAAACAGAGTCTAAAGAATGATAGGGGGCATTAAGTTGGATGAAAGGAAGGATGTTTTGGAGGATCTGATGGAGAATGTTCTGATCTACAAATCCTGGTGGTACAATGGCACCCTCTGTAGAGCTACTGCCTCTGTAACTATCAGTTTGGAATGGGCACATTCTCCTTGTGACCATGTGGGTTCCCCCTACATTCCCTGCCTCCATTGTCCCTCCCTCCTAAGTGCTTCAGCCCTTCCCACACTCAATAATATACAGGTTGGTTGGTTGTTGGCCATTGTAAATTGGTAGAATCAGAGGAGAATATGAGGAAAAGAGGAATTGGTTACGGTAAGATTAGGGTGTTCGTTAGTCAACATGCACACAGTGGGCTGAATGGCCTGTTTCTCTGTTGTCCCTTCTCTATAATGAGAGGCTGAGAAATTAGCGAAGGAATTTACTGAAAGGACAGCCAGAAAGGAGAAGTGAAAGGGAGTTCACTGCACTGGTAATAGAAAATAGGTGTGTGAATATTTCTTAGAGAAGAAGCCATCTTAAGAAAAAAACTAAACAAAAACGGTCACGATGAAAAATTGATTATTTTATGAATCACTCTAACTTCCTAAATCTTATGAAGTACCATCACACAACACAAGTCATCCGCTATGAGGCATATCTTCAGTACTCACTCGCAATGCGGAAGAATAAAACATTAAAGCCAGTGGCACCAGTAATTCATATTGACACATCTCTTGCACCTGCAAAACATTATTCATACATGTAAGACATTTTATTATCATCTGAAGTGATTTACCATTTACCAAAGCCATGTTATACAAACAAATGGGTACATAATACTTGTGAGTAAATTGACACTTATTTGTGTCTCAGTTGCTCAAAAGCAGTTTATCATTTTTTTAAAAAAAATATGAAAGCCTAGAAAGGGTATTGTGTGATTGTGTTTTCCATTTCTTGAACGGGCAGGATGCAGGTTAATGTGTGCAAACCACATAATGGGAGGGGACTTCCTTGGTTTGTTGTGAAGATGTATTCAGAAATTTATTACAATTGCAGGCAGGGGAGAAATTAGTTGCAGTTAGCAGTCAACCTAGCTACATGCCAATCTACCGCAGGTAAAAATAATATAAGTAAACGTGCAGGTCCTTATTCAAGTTACCTATATCAATCGGACCCATGAGAGAATGTCTGAGAACAGATTCGCCACATGTTTCCTACCTGGAAGAGGTGCACAGTGATAAGGAAACATCCCTGTGAGGCACATGGAATATAATAATTCATTTGAAATTAATGGCCTGATCTGATGCTGTAAACTCAATCTAAAACATGATTTTAATGCTTAAATATAAAACGTCAAAGTTCATACTGAAAAATCGATGCACTGAAATGTACATGTTTTAGTCCGTTAAATGATTGCTTATGTACTGCTCATGCCAAATCTGAAGTCACTGAGAGAGAGAAAAAAAAAATTTGCAAAAGCAGATTATCTGTGCAATGACCCAGTCCTGTTAAAGGATCTCTACATAGTAGCTTAACTTTGGGTGGAGTGACACGGGCAGGAAATAGCATGCTAGGATGGGGGAAATGTGAAGGAGGAAGGACTAAATAAGAAGGACAATGAAAAATTGACTGGGCGATGGGAAGGGGGAAACCTGCAGGCCCCCAGAGCCATGGAACGTCTATATGGGGAGGTAGATTAGTCAGGGAGCATTAGGTCCACAATCAGGAAGGAGGCAGGAGTCGCGATCAGCAGCAATCAGAATGGGCTGAGTACGAGGTTACAATCAGACCCCAGACTACGACAAAAATCATTTCACTACTTTTATCACAACGTATCAACTCATTGTACCATCGCTAATAACAATGGCCCACTTAATCCGTTTTTTTGCAGGTAAGAGCACAAAACGTACTCACACATTAATGACATCATTGCGTGCACAAGACCCAACAGGGAAATGGCATCAAGGAAGTTTTGGTGAAACACGCCACAGAGTTCCTGATCCAATGTTGCAATGTTAGTGGTTTCTCCAGGAAATGTGCAATAATAGCAAAACACAGCAAGGGTTGTGTTTCACCTGCTTTTAAGACTCAATAATGGATATAAATAGAGTTATACTAATCCAGGTTTGCAGCATAAGATTCTTATAATTCCTTAAACCATGAATGCATTAGTGATTTTGAACACTTTTTCATCATTTACTCCTATGGTATTGCTTATGTCATTTTACAGTTAGATTACTACTTTTTGAACCTGCATGTTAATTTCCAATAAGGACACTGGTTCCTAACAACTTTTGATCTCTTATCATATAGAAAATACACTACCTTCCTGTTTACCTATCAAAGTGGATGGCTCACAATTTTCCATCTGCCATATCCTTGCTGACTTATAGACCCACTTATATCCCCATAAAAGATGTCTTCAATTTATTCATGGCCCATATTTCCATGTCATTTTCCTGCATCAACAAATCTGAGAAGCCTTCATCCCATCACCCAAGATTATGAACAGCTTGTGATGCAGTACCATCTACAGCGGTATCTCATTAGTCATAAACTCCCGAGCTGAAAATGACCCTTTAACTTCAACTTGTTTTCTGTGCTTTAACCAAACTTTAATCCATTCTATTGCAATATTGGCAATACTTTGTGTTTTAACTTTGTTTAAACAAGTACTTTGAATGGTGTTTCTCAATATTTACCAGTTATCAGTTTCAATATTGTTGCAGGATAATTCATATTCTAATAATAATACTTTATAGATCTCAAGTGGAAAATTCTTTTGTTACAGCAACACTTAAAAACACACTTAGCAGTGTGCTTAACTAATAATAAATATTGAACAATAATAGTGTAACATAAAATGCATACCAAAGTGCAATAATGTACGAAATAATAAAACAGAGTCACTGGTACTATGATGTGTGTTCACTTAGAACATAGAACATAGAAAACCTACAGCGCAATACAGGTCCTTCAGCCCACAAAGCTGTGCTGAACATGTCCTTACTTTAGAAATTATCTCGGGTTACCCATAGCCCTCTATTTTTCTAAGCTTCATGTACCTGTCCAGGAATCTCTTAAAAGACCCTATTGTATCTGCCTCCACCACCGTTGCCAGCAGCCCATTCCACGCACTCACCACTCTGCATAAAAAACTTACCCCTGATATCTTCTCTGTACCTGCTTCCAAGCACCTTAAAGCTGTGCCCTCTCGTGCTAGCCATTCCAGCCCTGGGAAAAAGCCTCTGATTATCCACACGATCAATACCCCTCATCATCTTATACACCTCTAACAGGTTACCTCTCATCTTCTGTCGCTCTAAGGAGAAAAGGCTGAGTTCACTCAACCTATTCTCATAAGGCATGCTCCCCAATCCAGGCAACATCCTTGTAAATCTCCTCTACACCCTTTCTATGGTTTCCACATCCTTCCTGTAGTGAGGCGACCAGAACTGAGCACAGTACTCCAAGTGGGGTCTGTCCAGGGACCTATATAGCTGCAACATTACCTCTCGGATCCTAAACTCAATCCCACGACTGATGAAGGCCAATGCACCGTATGCTTTCTTAAACAGAGTCAACCTGTGTAGCAGCTTTGAGTGTTCTATGGACTCGAACCCCAAGATCCCTCTGATCTTCCATACTGCCATGAGTCTTACCATTAATACTATATTCTGCCACCATATTTGACCTACCAAAATGAACCACCCCACACTTATCTGGGTTGAACTCCATCTTTCACTTCCCAGCCCAGTTTTGCATCCTATCGATGTTCCGCTGTAACCTCTGATAGCCCTCCACACTATTCACAATACCCCCAACCTTTGTGTCATCAGCAAATGTACTAGCCCATCCCTCCATTTCTTCATCCAGGTCATTTATAAAAATCACGAAGAGCAGGGGTCCCAGAGCAGATCCCTGAGGCACACTACTAGTGAACGACCTCCATGCAGAATATGACCCATCTACAACCACTCTTTGCCTTCTGTGGGCAAGCCAGTTCTGTATCCACAAAGCAATGTCCCCTTGTATCCCATGCCTCCTTACTTTCTCAATAAGGCTTGCATGGAAATGCCTTGCTGAAATCCATATACACTACGTCTACTGCTCTACCTTCATCAATGTGTTTAGTCACATCCTCCAAAAATCCAATCAGGCTCGTAAGGCACGACCTGCCTTTGACAAAGCCACTAGCTGACTATTCCTAATCATATTATGCCTCTGCAAATGTTCATAAATCCTGCCTGTCAGGATCTTCTCCATCAACTTACCAACCACTGAAGTAAGACTCACTGGTCTATAATTTCCTAGGCTATCTCTACTCCCTTTCTTGAATAAGGGAACAACATCGGCAACCTTCCAATCCTCCGGAACCTCTCCCGTCCCCACTGATGATTCAAAGATCATTGTCAGAAGCTCAGCAATCTCCTCCCTCACCTCCCACACCTTCCACAATAGCCTGGAGTACATCTCATCCAGTCCCAGTGACTTATCCAACTTGATGCTTTCCAAAAGCTCCAGCACTTCCTCTTTCTTAATATCTACATACTCAAGCTTTTCAGTCCGCTGTAAGTCATTCCTACAATCACCAAGATCCTTTTCTGTAGTGAACACTGAAGCAAAGTACTCATTAAGTACCTCAGCTATGTCCTTCAATTCCATATACACTTTTCCACTGTTACACTTGATTGGTCCTATTCTCTCATGTCTTATCCTCTTGCTCTTCACATACTTGTAGAATGCCTTGGGGTTTTCCTTAATCCTGTCTGCCAAGGCCTTTTCATGGCCCCTTCTAGCTCTCCAAATTTCTTTCTTAAGCTCCTTCCTGCTAGCCTTATAATCTTCTAGATCTCTATCATTACTTGTTGCACAGAGATGATCTGCTCTATATGCTTATTGCATTTTATAGGAAAGATTTTCTGTAACGATCCTCGTGACGGTGGAGCTGAATGAGGCTGTTCAAAAAGGTGCTTCTCTGCTTATTCAGTAGGTCATGGAGAGGATGTGCCAGATTGTCCATAATGGATGACAATTCATGCTGATGTTCTAGTACTCATTTATACAACGTGTTCACTGAAAGAGGCCAGATGAAACTTAACAAACACATGGGTAAGGTATTGCTTTACTTATTGTGGTTATGACATCATCTAAAAACTATGAACCATCGAAAATAAGCATTCTGCGGTGAACCATTTACCAAGAATGTTCACACAGACCTTACAGGAAGGTATACCTGATTCAAAGTGTTGTTTATCACTGAGCTGCAAATTTGCAACCAGTTTGCATTTGAAGATAAAGACACAGTAGCATATGTGCAGAATACGTGCCCCACAATATATTCGAACTTTCAGCAGCTTTGCAAAAAATTTCAAATTGGGAAAATTGATCTTTAAATATTTCAGTTACTTACAAAACATTGGTACATGGATGAAAGCAAAATGGAAGCCCATGTGGGAGGGAAGGTTACATTGATCTTGGAGTAGGTTAAAGGGTTGTCACAACATCACGGGCCAAAGGGACTGTTCTCAGCTGTACCGTTCTATGTTCTGTGTTCATATAACTCTGTAATTATTAAGGTTTGTTTGTTCTCAGTGATATGAAACTATTTAGTCTGGATTATGGTGACAAAAACAATACAATGTTAGGTTATGAAAGATTAAGGAACAAACTTAGATGGACAAGAGTTCACCAAGGAAGTTGGGGAATTTAAATACAAAGCAAAAAAATGAATATTTGTGACAGTGACCATGAAAGTTATGAATAGTCACCAGAAATGAACTCAGCTAGTTCTTTGACATCCTAAAAAAAAGAAAATCAGCAGCCCTTAATTGGAAAAATCCTGGTCCCAACTTTTGATTTTTCTTCTGATATGGTTCAGCATATTCTGAAATTCAAGAACAAACTATCTCATGTCTACTATAAGCCTACTGACTCTCACAGCTGTCTGGACTATTCCTCTTCTCACCCTGTCTATGCAAAAATGCCATCCCCTTCTCGCAATTCCTCCATCTCCGCTGCATCTGCTCTCAGGATGAGGCTTTTCATTCCAGGACGAGGGAGATGTCCTCCTTTTTTAAAGAAAGGGGCTTCCCTTCCTCCACCATCAACTCTGCTCTCAAACGCATCTCCCCCATTTCACGCACATCTGCCCTCTCTCCATCCTCCCGCCACCCCACAAGGATAGGGTTCCCCTTGTCCTCACCTACCACCTCACCAGCCTCCAGGTCCAACATATTATTCTCTGTAACTTCCGCCACCTCCAACAGGATCCCACCACTAAGCACATCTTCCCCCCCACCCCCCGCTTTCCGCAGGGATCGCTCCCTATGCGACTCCCTTGTCCATTCATCTCCCCCATCCCTCCCCACCGATCTCCCTCCTGGCACTTATCCTTGTAAGCGGAACAAGTGCTACACGTGCCCTTACACTTCCTCCCTCACCACCATTCAGGCCCCAGACAGTCCTTCCAGGTGAGGCGACACTTCACCCGTGAGTCGGCTGGGGTAATATACTGCGTCCGGTTCTCCTGATGTGGCCTTCTATATACTGGCGAGACCTGACACAGACTGGGAGATCGTTTCGCTGAACACCTATGCTCTGTCCGCCAGAGAAAGCAGGATCTCCCAGTGGCCACAAATTTTAATTCCACGTCCCATTCCCATTCTGATATGTCTATCCATGGCCTCCTCTACTGTAAAGATGAAGCCACACTCAGGTTGGAGGAACAACACCTTATATTCCGTCTGGGTAGCCTCCAACCTGATGGCATGAACATCGACTTCTCTAACTTCTGCTAATGCCCCACCTCCCCCTCGTACCCCATCTGTTACTCATTTTTATGCACACATTCTTTCTCTCACTCTCCTTTTTCTCCCTCTGTCCCTCTGAATATACCTCTTGCCCATCCTCTGGGTTCCCCCCACCCCTGTCATGATGAGTTTGAGTACAGAGAGGAAATTAAGAACCTGGTGGCATGGTGCAAAGACAATAACCTATCCCTCAACATCAGCAAGACGAAGGAATTGGTTGTTGACTTCAGAAGGAGTAGCGGACCGCAAAACCCAATTTACATTGGTGGTGCACAAGTGGAACAGGTCAAAAGCTTTAAGTTCCTCGGGGTCAATATCACAAATGACGTGACTTGGTCCAACCAAGCAGAGTCCACTGCCAAGAAGGCCCACCAGCGCCTTTACTTCCTGAAAAAACTAAAGAAATTTGGCCTGTCCCCTAAAACCCTCACTAATTTTTATAGATGCACCGTAGAAAGCATTCTTCTCGGTGCATCACAACCTGATATGGAAGTTGTTCTGTCCAAGACCGACAGAAGGTGCAGAAGATCGTGAACACGGTGCAGCACATCACACAAACCAATCTTCCGTCCTTGGACTCACTTTACACCGCACTCTGTTGGAGCAGTGCTGCCAGGATAATCGAGGACACGACCCACCCAGCCAACAAACTTTTCGTCCCTCTTCCCTCCGGGAGAAGGCTCAGGAGCTTGAAGACTCGTACGGCCAGATTTGGGAACAGCTTCTTTCCAACTGTGATAAGACTGCTGAACGGATCCTGACCCGGATCTGGGCCGTACCCTCCAAATATCCGGACCTGCCTCTCGGTTTTTTTGCACTACCTTAACTTTCTCTTTTCTATTTTCTATTTATGATTTATAATTTAAATTTTTAATATTTACTATCGATTTGTAATCTAGGGAGCGCGAAGCGCAGAATCAAATATGACTGTGATGATTGTATGCTCCAGTATCAATTGCTTGGAGACAATAAAGTAAAGTAAAGTAAAGTTTGCAGCAGTTGCTACATTTAAGGAGTTTGTATGTTCTCCCCATGACCCTGTGGTTTCCTCTGTGTGCTCCAGTTTCCGCCCAGAGTCCAAAGACCTACCGGTTGGTAGGTTAATTGGTCATTGTAAATTGTCACGGGATTAGGCTCAGATTAAATTGGCAGTTTGCTGGGTGGTGCGGCTCGAAGGGCTGCGAGGGCCTATTCCATGCTGTAGCTCAACAAATAAATAAATAATTGCCATTGAATGTATCCATGTTAGTTCAGGAGCCTAATGAATGGAGTTAGAGCAGCAACACCACATCTCTAACACAATGCCCTTACTATGCTCTTGCACATTGCTCTTCACAGCAGCAAGCCATAGTTACACCTAAGTCAACAAAATGAAGATGAGAATATTCATTTCTAACTGGTACATTTCTCAATTTTACAATGATTCAACACTTAACTTTCAGATGCTGGTAATTCAATATTTATCTTGACAAATTCATCTGAAATGACCTTTGTTTTCACTGCAGACTCTATCTACCACATCAAATTTGACAGAATGGTTGTCCAACATCAAGTACTGAGAGCTGAAATTTCCCACATCTGAACACTCACAGCCACTATTTTCCCTATGACAGAACTGTTCGTGTAGTTTCTTACACATATTTGTTTTTGTCTGTAATTTCGGCAAAAAAAGCCCCAGATTAGTAATCACAGAACATAACCTTGATCATTATTTCTCTAAATTCTTGCACTCCAAATATCTTGGTCCAAATTGATAATTATCAAGTGAAAACATATCACATGACTAATGTAAAAATTGTTTTATAAACTTACAATCCTCAGATTCAAGTCTCCAATGAAAAACTCATTTCATGATGCCCAACAACAAGCAAAATACTGCTTGCGACACAGATTTGGAACTTTGCCTTTTAAAGATACATGTGAACATAAAATCAAACTAGTACTTTGTTTCATTTCTTGATTAACATGCTATAAATTTCATAGGTCAAATCTCCTAATTCAGAGTTAGAAAATCCCCCAAAACCTCCCTGATGCTGATGTTTTAATATGCTTACCTCTTTAGTTTTGAGCAAAATCTTTTCAATCAGGATTAGGAAACTCTGGGGATCTCTGCTTACAAGTTCTTCCAGGCTCCAACGGTTCACACAGAGCCCAGCTGAAAAAGAAAAGCAGGTTTACTCACAATGTAAGAACAGGAGTAACTCCTTGCATTAATTTGCTGGGATCAATTGTAATTGTCCTTTTGAATGGAAACAAAAGAAAAATGGAAGAAATTGCCATAAGACAATTCAGTCTGTCAATTTTGCTCTGTCATTCCATCATGGTTTATTTATCATCCCTCTAAACCCCATTCTCCTGCCTTCCCTCTATAACCTTTGACACCCTGCCTAATCAAGATCCAATCAACCTCTGCTTCAAATATAGCCAATGACTTGGCTTCCACAGGCATCTGTGGCAAAGAATTCCACAGATTCACCACCCTCTGGCTCAAGAAATTCCTTCTCATTTCTGTTCCAAAGGGACATCCTTCTATTCCGAGGTTGTGCTGTTTTGTCCTACACTTGCTGACTTTAGGAAGTCTATCTCGGACTTTCAGTATTCAATAGGTTTCAAAGGGATCTCCCCTCACGATTCTAAACCCCAGTGAGTACAGGCTCAGAGCCATCAAACGCTCCTTATACATTAACCCTTTCATTCCTGGAATAATTCTCATGAACCTCCTCTGGACCCTCTCCAGTGCAGCACATCTTTTCTTAGATAAGGCACCCAAAACTGCTCACAGTACTCCAAGTACAGTCTGACAAATGCCTTATCATCCTTGCTTTTATATTCTAGTCCCCTCAAAATGAATGCTAATATTGCACTTGCTTTCCTTACAACTGACTCAACCTGCAAGTTAACCTTTAGGGAATTCTGCGCAAGGACTCCCAAGTCCCTTTGCACCTCTGATTTCTGAATTTGCTCCTCTTTTAGAAAATAGTCTATGCCTATATTCAGCAGCTCACCAGAATACTCTGTCCTAAGCCAGTATTTCAACTTCTCCCCAGATGTAGCCCATTTTTAAAAATCTTTCCTCTCCCAGGGAATAAGTCCTTGGAGCTTCTGTAGCTCTGGGTTTTTATGTGTTGGGTTTGCTAGCTCCATGCACAGTGATGCACTATCAATAACTCCAAAAGACTGGAAGTAGAGTAAATACTGAAAGGGTTTTATTAGCAGTAAAATGTGACCTCCAGCATGCTGAGTATCTGTCCTTGGACTGAGAGCAGGAGCAATAGCCCAATCGCCCTTATTCAGGGGTCTGTTGGAGGAGCCACATGAGCAGTCAGCAGAGGGGCATGTCCAGACAGGTAACCCAGTTACAACATATATATATATGGTTTACCACACACAACCCTCCTCCTTTTGCAGCTGGGCATGAGTGATTTTACCACACGCTTCCTGACACTATATTCCATTTGCCACTCCCTTGCACCTTCTCCAAATCTGTGCAAATCTTCCTGCCGACACAACACTACCTGCTCCTCCACTTATCTTCGTATCACCCACAAACTTGGCCACGAACACTGGCCATCTGCTTTGCACGCGGAATTCTGCAGATGCTGGAAATTCAAGCAACACACATCAGAGTTGCTGGTCATATGCTTTGCATCCGGGTTGATTCTCATTTCCAGCAGCTTCAATATGTAAAATGGTTATCTAGATCCTGCTCATCCTTTATCTTCAGGTAGCTTCTCCCAGTGATGGTCACCAGATAAGAAGGAGACAAACACGTCTCTTATTCATTCCCATGTTTAATGCTTCTACTACTAATCACTGCACCTTCTGATATCCCTCCCTAAATATCATTCTCTCTTTAGCTCTTAAGACTTGCATTAAAACTTAGCTCATTTAACAAATTTTATTAAAATGCCTCTATTACTTTATGAAAACACATGTCAGGTGACACTATAGGACATATATCTGAACTAATTTATTATGTTTGCTGCGTAATGCCCAAGAATAACACATCCAGTTTTTAAGGCTTGTTGAAGTTTTCTGATTATCATCAGCTAATTGCAATGAATTGCTGCCCGGTGGTGTAGTGGTCCACTGCCAAGAAGGTCCACCAGCGCCTTTATTTTCTGAGAAAACTAAAGAAATTTGGCCTGTCTCACTAATTTTTATAGATGCACCTTAGAAAGCATTCTTCTAGGGTGCATCACAACCTGGTATGGAAGTTGTCCTGTCCAAGACCGAAAGAAGCTGCAGAAGATCGTGAACACGGTGCAGCACATCGCACAAACCAATCTTCCATCCTTGGACTCACTTTACACCGCACGCTGTCGGAGCAGTGCTGCCAGGATAATCAAGGACACGACCTACCCAGCCAACACACTTTTCGTCCCTCTTCCCTCCGGGAGAAGACTCAGGAGCTTGAAGACTCGTACGGACAGATTTGGGAACAGTTTCTTTCCAACTGTGATAAGACTGCTGAACGGATCCTGACCTGGATCTGGGCCGTACCCTCCAAATATCTGGACCTGCCTCTCGGTTTTTTTGGACTACCTTACTTTCCATTTTTCTATTTTCTATTTATGATTTATAATTTAATTTTTTAATATTTACTAAATTTTACTATGTTTAATATTTGTAATCCAGGGAGCGGGAAGCGCAGAATCAAATATCTCTGTGATGATTGTACGTTCTAGTCTCAATTGTTTGGTGACAATAAAGTAAAGTAAAGTATAAGTGTGGGACTAGGAGGCATATGCTCCCGAGTTCGAAGCTGGCTGGCTCCTTTCATGCTCTCTATCTATGCTGGGTTGAGCTTTGGGCTAGCAACTCAGCCTCGTAAAAAGAAAAACAAATGCTAAGAAATGGCAAAAAAGTGCTGCTCAAGGCACAAACAGGAATTGCAGACAAAGCTTGAGTTTTGGAGCACCTGAAGCTAATAGGGCAGCCATTCCTGAACATCAAAACTCCTCGGTTTCACCTTTAAAATAAAACTGTTTGATGAAATCAACTGAAGTGGCAGAATACATGTTACTTTAAATCTATGTAATGCTTAATCTTTTGGAAATTTGATGATTATTGTGGAAACTGCTGATTTGGGATCATTTAGGGAAAAGGTTTATTTTGTCATGGGGTAATACAAAGAAGTAATGACTTGATGCATGCTTAAAAATTTGTCTATTTTAAAGTATAACTATGTTGAAAATTGCATTTCCATCCAGTTCCCATTTTCCACACAGATGGTCAAATGCAAACCAGTAGTTACAGTGCTGAGTAATTAATGTAGCCAAGAGTAGTCTTACTTACCATCAAAGCACTAATTATAGACTTCATTACTGGAGGTTTAGAGCTAAATTTACACTGTTTTTGTCCTTTGGAATGCATTTATTAACATTCTTAAGTGAAAATATTCATTGTGCTTGCTGTTTTCCATATAAGCAGTGCAAAAGAGAGGGAAAAATACTGAGCAAGTGTTTATGGGTTAATTGTCCATTCAGAAATCTGATGGCAGAGGTTAAGAAGCTGTTCCTGAAATCTTGAGTGGGTGTCTTCAGGCTCCTTACCTTCTCCTTGGTGGTAGTAATGAGAAGAGGGTACGACCTGGGTGATGGAGATCCTTATGATGGATGCCTCCTTTCTGAGGGATCACCTTTTGAAGGTGTCCTTGATGCTGAGGAGGCTAGGGCTCGTGATGGAGCTGACCGAGTTTATAACTTTCTGCGGGTTTTTCCGATCCCATGCAGGGGCTCCTTTATACCAGACAGTGATGCAACCAGTTAGAATGCTCCCAATGGTACATCTGTAGAAATTTGTGAGTATCTTTGGTAACATACCAAATCTCCTAATGAAATATAGCCGCTGTCATGCCTTCCTTGTAATTGCGTCAATATGCTTGACCCGGTATAGATCTGAGGAGGTGTTTACATCCAGGAACTTGAAACTGCTCACCCATTCCACTTCTGATCGCTCGATGTGTGTTCCGTCCACTTACCCCTAATGAAGTCCCCAGTCAATTCCTTGGCTTATTGACATTGAGTGCAAGTTTGTTGCTGAGACAGCACTCGACTAGCTAATCTACCTTGCTCCTCTACGCCTCCTCATCACCATCTGAAATTCTGCCAACAATCCAACAATAGTTGTGCCAACAGCAAATTTATAGATTGCGTTTGAGTTGTGCCAATTCATACAGTCAAGGGTGCAGAGAGAACAGGGCAGTGGGCTAAACATGCATCCTTGAGATGTGCCAGTGTTGATCCGGATTACTGTGTGTAGAAAAAGTACTTGATATCTTTACAAAAAACTCAAAAAAGTCTCAAACCAAAAACCAGACTATTGTAATTATTGTTATAACATTCCCTGTTGCAATGTAGAGATACACCAGCCAATCTAAGCCATTGCAAAAATCTTGCAAATGGTGATGAAGTGCTGTTCAAATTAATCACGAGGGTCTAAGATAACATAGTCAAGGATTACTTCAAGTTATCTTTTACATCCAACTGATATAATAAGCGTTAGCTTGACATCTCATCCAAATGAGTGTACCTCAGGCACATCAATGCTCCCTCATCACTGTATTGGGTATTAGACAACCTGCTCACTGATTTAGAGGGGAACATTAAATCACAACCTCCTTATTCAGTATGGTACTGCTGAGACAAGGCAGCAATTTAAACCTTGTTCTATTATGAAAACAAGAAAATATGAAGAATACAAACTATTTCACTAAATGTGAAAAATTAACCCTACAAAACTCTACTTTCCATATTTTATTTTGTAAATTAATAAAGGATTAGTATTCTAGAAACATTTCTTCATTTTTATCCAATCTTGTATTTGTCTTTACCACTCTTTGACATTAGACCAAAACATGCATGGCTATGCATGATAGATAGTGAGAGATATCGCAGGGTCAGATGTGTTCCTAGAAAAGGAGAGGATGTCTATATTTAAATAGAAATATGAATTAACATTGTGTATAGCATTTGGCAAACATGGCCTTTTATCACTGACAATCAAAAAGCATTTAGCAAACATAGTCTTTGTAACACTGATAATTAATATCACACATCATTTCAATGAGGAAAATATGTACACATTTTCCGGTTGTCAATCTCCCCATCTTACACCCACAGAGAGTGTGATTAATCAGAGTATAATGAATGCAAATTCACTGAGAGACAAAATATTATTAATTTTCTGAAAAATATCTACAGCAGAATATCACAATTACTAATGTAGTTAACTGAATAGCATTGGTTGGTTTAATTTACACACTTTAAAACAACATTTTTGATCACTATCTTTAAGAATTTCAAATGTATATTGTATACATTCCTCTGACATTAAATGTATCTATTAACCTACTGTTATCTGAATTTGATGATAGATTATCAATATTGATCATGTGAAAGGCCATATTCTGAAGGAAGCCACTGGTTTAGCATTTGCCTTAAGTATATCTTCATGGCATCAGAGTCACATAAAGAAGGAAAAATATAAAGAGTGGCAGAGGGGATATAGCTAGAGAGAAGTATTTGTGTTCTTAAAAATAGATGGCTGAACAAGCTTAAAGAGGGACAAAAAGAAAATGGGAATGCTAGATACAGTAAATAAAGTAGGACAGTCAATAAAGTGCTACAATATGTTGTCAAATCAGAAAATGGAAGACTCAGGACATACAACCTGTGTATTACATTTTGGCCAAGATTTAAGAGTCGAAGTCCAACAGGTTAAAGGACAGCTTCTATCTCCCTGTTGTAAGACTATTGAGCAGTGCCCCTTTTAGGCTAAGATTGACTGGTGCAATGAAAGCTTACCTGAGGCAGCATTACAGGCACATAGCATCATGTAAGCACCATTCACAGGAAAAAGCATAAATTATACACAATCTGACAAGAAAAATACAAATATAATTTTTAAAAAGGCTCTATTTTGTGCAAAGTGATCAAAGTGGTGCTAATCTGCAATGATTAGAGTTGTGCTGGTTAGTTGTGGAACTGAATGGCTGAAGGAAAGGAATGTGTTCCTGAACCTGGTGATGTGGGACTTCAGACTTCTTTACCTCCTGCTGGCCGGCTGGTGGCGCAATCAGCATCAGCGCTGGACTCTGGAGCGAAGGCTCCCAAGTTTGAATCCAAGTCGGGTCACCCCCCGCACACGCTTTCCATCCATGCCGGGTTGAACGTCGAGCTAGCCACTCGGCCTCGTGAAAAAAAAAGGGTCGAGTCAGGAACGTTTCATATCGTGACCTGTTTAATCTGAAAGGAGACCAATCCTGACACCACGCGCCAGACAAGTATGGCTGACTGTCTGGTGCGACACGCTAAACAAAAACCTCCTGCTGACTAGCACTGCAGGAAGAGGGCAAAAGTGCAAATGGTTGGGATCTTTTATGATTGATGTTGCTTCTTGGGACAGCACCTCCTATAAAATTTACTAGTGGTGAGAGGGATGTTGTCATGCCTAATGTGGAATGTGGAAAAGGTGGAATTAGTGCTTGAGAAAAACATTAAACTTCTTTCATTTGCATATTTACAAGACCTATGCTAATTAAAATGGTCGCTCATTGAGTAAACACTTGTTTATTTAGACTTCCAAACCAGCACCGTTATCTCACTGCAGAACATATGATCCAATGAAGAACTATTATTCTTTGTTTACCTCCACTTCCCACTTAACACAAGCTTAAATCGTACTAAATTATCAAATTCTGCTAGTCTTATTTTCATTTCTTCTCAGTTCTTACATAACATAAAGAACACAGAATAAGCATCATGAATGAAACGTATCTTTTTCATTTTCACTACAGTTTTGATTGACTGGACTATTCACAATGAGGAACTGTGAAGTGAGAAGCCATTTTGCATTCATAATTACTTTGCACATGGGGATTTCTTGGCTTTGACAATGTTATCTGAAAAATGTGGGAAGAAGAGATTAGGTATTTCCCTCATATAAGGGAAAGGGAAACCAGTGTGTATCATCCTCAGTCAGATTCATGCTTCCTATAGTTACAGTTTTACTGTTGCTGAGTAATTCCCTCACTTTTTGCCTACAGAGCAGGTGAACAGATAACTGAATAACAATACATTTTCAAAAGTTCATGAGGTTAAGTTTCAAGTCCAGCCTTTTTAGATATGCTGAATGTATTATTTTAACCCAAATTTGTGAGTGTTATTAAATTTAAGCATTCATCAATCCACTACAAACTTGCCAATGTAAACATGGCTAAACTTTATTGAATTTTATGGAAGTTCAAAGTCATTAAATTTCATTCCTCCTGATGCCTTAAGGCATAACTAGAACCAACCTCCCAGCAGCAACGGAACTGGGTGAAAAAAAAATTCACAATTTTCACCACAACCTATTCATAATCAAATTCAGCTCATTCACTATTAACTATGTACAGTACATTGTGATGAAATCCCAATGGTGTGTCTTAGTCAGATTCATCTACCTGGAGAACAGCTCTTCATATTATAATCCAATGTGATAAAGATCAAAATGCAATCTCTATATTGGCCTCATTCCAAAAGAAGCAATGTTAGCAGCATCATTCAAAGCCTAGTTAATATGTTGAGAAGAAATAGAACACTAGAATACTAAAATAGGAACAGGAGTCATCCATTTTGTCCATCAGACCTGCACCTCCACTCATTATGAGTACAGGTGATATATCCCAGTCCTCATCTCTTCTTATGTGCCAGAGCCCCATAACCCCGAATCTCCTGATCTTTCAAAAATGTATTCACTTCTTTAAACATCTCCAGTGATCAAGCCTCCACAATCTTCTTGGGTGGAAAGTTCCAGTGATTCACCTGCCTCTGTCAGATGAAATTCCTATACACCTTAATTTCAAAGTACTGCCCCCTAATCTCGCAAGTACGTCTTCTCGCTTGACTGGAAGCTTCTCCGCAACAACCCTGTCAAGCTCTCCGAGGGTTTTGTTTCCTATTACAATAAGATCTCCATTCATTCTGCCAAGCTCCAAAACATGGATCCAACTTCTTCAATGGGTCATGATAGGACATTCCTTTCATCCTAGGTATTTGCCTAGTGAATCTCAACCGACTGCCTTCAATTCTACCATATCTTTTCTTAAATAAGGAGTGCACCGTTTTCCAAGCATGGTTTCACCAGTACCTTACACAATTGAAACAATACTTCCCAATTTCTGAACTCCAATCCCGTGACAATAAAGGCTAATCATGTGCCTTCCTAACTACTTGCAGCATTGATTGTTAACGTCTGTATTCCATGTACAAGAACTTCTTGGTCACTCTGTACTTCACTCATTTGTAATTTCTGTTTACACAATAGCCTACCTCGAGTCCTCTTTCTGAAGTGCATGATCTTATATCTTTCCATATGAGGAACATCTGGCAGCTCTTGGGGTGTATTCCCTGGAGTTCAGGAGAATGAGGGGGGATCTCATAGAAACATTCCAAACATTAAAAGGCCTGAACAGATTAGATATGGCAAAGTTGTTTTCCATGGTAGGGGATTCTAGGACAAGAGGCCACAACTTCAGGATTGAAGGATGTCCATTTAGAACAGAGATGCGGAGAAATTACTTTAGTCAGAGGGTGGTAAATCTGTGGAATTTGTTGCCACGAGTGGCTGTGGAGGCCAAGTCATTGGGTGTATTTAAGGCAGAGATAGATAGGTTCTTGACTAGCCAGGGCATCAAATAGTATGGGGTGAAAGCAGGGGAGTGGGGATGACTGGAAGAATTGGATCAGCCCATGATTGAATGGCGAAAAGCAGACTCGATGGGCTGAATGGCCTACTTCTGCTCCTATGTCTTATGGTCTTATAGTCTTAAACCCTGCCATGTTTTCAGCTATTCATTCAATCTACCTGCATCCTGTTATTTGGAAATCGACTACTACCAAGCTTACTGAAGCTAGGCTTTCCTCATCTTTTGAAAAAGTACGTCAATATTTAAGTAACTGGCAGTCGAACTGTGATTTGTAAGAGCACTGACAACATTCAGTGGTGTTGTGAAACTGAGCATTTCAAAATATTACCCTAGGACTCTTTGTCTGACATCATTTCCAATTGCTATGTAATCTCTATTAAAAACCTTATACTTTCATAAATGAGACTGTAAAATTTTTGCAAAAAGTGAAGGAAGATAGATTATTGATGATAAAATAAGTAAATGTACTATGCCAATTTCAGGTTATTGATAGCTTAAAATCTAATGAATTTAAAGATGATGGACCAATTTGAGCTGATCTCAACACACCCCTGTGACTTGTATCTCCCAGCTCCCACCCATTCTTTCCTACTTGGGAGTCCATTTGTGAGGACTCAGCAATGAAGTGGCACCACTCAGAAAGGTGGCACCCATCATTAAGAACCTCTACCACACAGGACATGCCCTCTTCTCTTTGCCGCCATCAGGACGGAGGTACGGAGGCCTGAAGGCACACAGCTAACGATTCAGGAACAGCTTCTTCCCCTCTGCCATCCGATTTCCGAACGGAGATTGAACTTTTGAACACCACTTCACTACTTTTTTTTTAATTTCCTACTTCTTGCACTACTTAGTTAGTTTAACTATTATATATATTGTTTACTGTAATGTACTTTTTTTTCTCTCTATCATCATATTTTGCATTGTACTGCTGCTGCAAAGTTAACAAATTTCACGTCACATGCCAATGATATTAAACCTGATTCTGATTCATACTGAGCACGGCTGAGCAGCTAGTCAACAGCATGACAAGTGCTACCTATCAAAGTGGGAAGGAGTTTCAACTGTGGTTGAAACTGAGAGTGAAGTCATGCAATCTCAGCTTTTATGGTAGTATTACCAATGTCCAACATATCCAACAGCCGATTATCACAATAGCTGAGGGAAAACCGCCAGTGATCTGGCAGTGATATCATAGACCACTTTTCTCAAGATTGCCTTCTCCGCTATTTCCCCATTTTTCCTGTTGGTACCATCTGCCAAACAACCAGCTCTGCTGCCGAACATGTCAGAAAGATGCCATGCGTCATTGACGATTCCAGGTCTGTAGACGCAGAAGGCCATCTTCCAAACCTGTCTGTAACCTCCTCCACTGAAAACCAGAGATCTTCCACCATGCCTTCCTCAGCCAGTGGGGTAACAGTGATTAAGCCCCCAGCTTATGGCAAGGTCTGCACACCACCGCAGACTTCAAAGCTAAGTGCAGTGGTGCTGCCAACGTTGCTGCCTCTCTCCCAGATGAGCTAAATCTTTTTTTACGCTCGGTTCGATGTTGCCAACACTGAGCCCGCGAGAAGAGCCGTCGAAGCGACCCACACCTTGGTCATCTCCAAGGCTGAAATTCACAGGTGCTTCCAACGAGTGGACATTCGCAAGGCTGCGGGACCAGGCAGCATCCCATGGCGGGTACTCAGGATGTGCGCAGCACAACTGGCAGGTGTGTTTACAGACACTTTTAATCTCTCCTTCTCCCGGTGTAGAGTGCCCTCCTGCTTCAAAACATCCACCATTGTCCCCGTACCTAAAACTACCAAGGTAACATGCCTGAACGACTGGTGTCCTGAAGCACTCACCTCAATAATTAGTGAATGCTTTGAGAGGCTAGTGAAGGACTATATCTGCAGCATGCTACCACCCACACTGGGCCCCCTATAATTCGCCTACCGACACAACCGAATGACAGATGACACATTATCCGCAGCTCTACACACCATCCCTAAACATCTGGAGAAGAAGGATGCTTAAGTGAGAATGTTGTTCTTAGACTACAGTTCAGCATTCAACACCATAATTCCCTCCAGGCTTGACAAAAAGCTCAGAGACCTCAGCCTTCACCCTGCCTTTGTGTAGCTGGATCCTGGACTTCCTGTCAAATCACCGGCAGGAGGTAAGAGTAGGCTCCCTCACCTCTGCCCGTCTGATCCGCAACACAGGAGCCGCTTAGGGCTGTGTCCTAAGCCCCTTCCTTTACTATCTGTATACTAATGACAATTTAATCTGCTAATTAAATTTGCTGACAATACTATATTGATTGGCCTTATCTCAAATAATAACGAGGTAGCCTACAGAGAAGAAGTCATCACCCTGACATAGTGGTGTCAAGAAAACAACCTCTCCCTCAATGTCGCAAAAACAAAGGAGCTGATTGTGATCTGCAGGAGACAGGCTAACCCCTACTGACATCAATGGATCTGGGGTTGAGATGGTGAACAGCTTTAAGTTCCTTGGCATACACATCATCAAAGATCTCACCTGGTCTGTACATACCAGCTGTGTGGTGAAAAAAGCAGAACAGTGCCTCTTTCACCTCAGACGGTTGAAGAAGTTTGGCATGAGTTCCCAAACCCTAAGGACTTTCTACAGGGGCACAGTTGAGAGCATTCTGATTGACTGCATCACTGCCTGGCATGGGAACTGTACTTCCCTCAATCGTAGGACTCAGCAGAGAGAGGTGTGGACAGCCCAGCACATCTGTAGATGTGAACTTCCCACTAATCAGGACATTTACAGAGACAGGTGTTTAAAAAGGGCCCAAAGGATCATTGGGGACCCGAGACACCCAACCACAAACTGTTCCTGCTGCTACCATCCAGGAAACGGTACCGCAGCATTAAAGCCGGGACCAACAGGCTCCGGGACAGCTTCTTCCATCAGGACAACAAGCTGATACAATTATATCAGTGTGAATTTATTTCTATGCTATATTGACTGTCCTGTTGTACATATGATTTATTACAAATTACTATAAATTGCACATTGCACATTTAGACAGAGACATAACCTAAAGATTTTTACTCCTCATGTATGTGAAGGATGTAAGAAATAAAGACAATTCAATTCAAGTGGAATAGAACAAGCAAAAACACTAGGAAAGCAGACAAGAGCAGAATGCAAAAGGTGCATGCAAAAAAGAGGGCTTTGAATTATATCTTTGCTTGGAATATTCACGTTGTGATGGCTTTCATGTTTGAATTGTGGCCGAGAGGATACAGGGATGGTTAGTAGAAGAGGGAAGATAAGGAGAATGAGCTGCTGACCGAGAATCTGGGGTTGAAGGTTTGAGCTTGATTTTGTTCTTTATGAGCAGCATTGCCAGAAAGAAATGTCTGACATTGCAGACACCCTTTCTCTTCCATTGCCTCCTCCACCTCCTGTTCCTTAGTTTCCTCTCTGTTGTATCTTAACAAGGTTTGTTTCTTCACAGTAATAAATCTGTGGCACATGCAACCACCATTGCCAAAGGCAACCTAATGGACTAGAAGAGGGTTTCCCTTGCGTGCTTTATCTAGAGCACATCATTCCGCAACTAATCAATATCAACAAATTTGTTGTGATATGATTGAATTCACTGTAATTTGAGTACAGTTTTTCTGATAATAGCTCTTATTGCCCAGAAACCAGTCATCATGCATTGTCTAAAGTTCATCTGGAGCAGCATAACACCACAGATTGACTTTTGCCTGGGTAAGAAGCATTCAACTGCATAAGGCCTATGGTCATTGAGTCAGTAGAATATCCTTCAGCACCAATACATGTCAGAAACAACATGTAGCACACAGAAATTAATGTGTATTTAGTCAGTGGTTATCTCACACCATGGGGCAGTCACAAAACCCTCCATGATCACTCCATCTATTTTGCTCCACCTGGTAGCATAGCAGTTAGTGTGACACTATTACACAACGGGTTGTTGGAGTTGGGAGTACAATTCTGACATCATCTGTAAGGAGCTTGTACGTTCCTCCCTGTGAATGCCTGGGTTTCCTCCGGGAGCTCCGTTCCATCCCGCATTCCAAAAACGTACCAGTTGTTAGGTTAATTGGTCATTGTAAATTGCCCTCTGGTTGGGCTGGGGTTAAATTGGTGTGTTTCGTGGTGGTGCGGTTCACTGAGCTGGAACAGCTTCTAAATAAATAAAGAAGTAAATAATACCAATCCCACACTAATCGCATTTTTCCCCACATTTCCGTTAGCTCCTGCACACATAGATAAGTTAGGGTGACCAGTTAACATATAATCTCACACTTCTGTTCCAATGTATATTTGCTAAATAAATAAAGCTGAATCCCCACACAACCACAGAAAATAATGCTGCCATCACACAGATGCCTTTCTCCTGCTTCCTCCAGCAACTACTCCCATCCTATATGACCACCCATTCATTCCCAATTCCAACTTGGATGCCTTGACTGCGAGCAAACTCTTTGAAGCCTTGAAGTCAGCAGAACCTACTTTGTTTGCAGCACCACTGTAGGCATCCAAAAGAGCAGTCGACCACGAGAAGCACCAAGAGTTGCAGAATTGTCTCAGCAACAGGAAGAAATAAAACAGCAACAAGCCTGCATGCCTTTGATAGTCCTTTTAAATAATGCTGATGGGAGGGTGTGTGGGTGCTTAATGTGGCTTAACAAGCTTTCAGTTGCTCAAACTTAAGTCATCAGCTGGGTCTTGAAGGTTTAAATGACGAGGTGGCATCAAATCAGTGTTGCTTGATTAGTATCATGATGTTTGTGCTCTGTATTCTTACAGTAGACGCAATGACAAATGAGGCATTGCATCCTCAAAGCGCGCACACAGACCTCAGACATTATTTTGGATTTGCAATAGCATTCATGACGCTGAAAAACATGTTTTTCTCACCCAATCAGCGATATACCTGCAACAATAGCCCAGATTTATTTCCCAAAATAACGATGAGCTTAATGGAATCTATTAATCCGTAATGTACTTGTGGTGAGGGGGATGAAAATATGCACGATCTGCTTGATACTCTTGCATTTTTATGATGTTATTTAAGGGAGAACCGACACTGACTTGTTGCTCAGTGACATTCCCATTGGATAAGCAAACACGGCCTCTGGCTCACTCTACTGTGGAACCAGTGTGCCATTGTCATCAGGTCACACAAACCAAACCTGGAAGAAACAGTTGGGAATAAAAGGGAGTCATGTGCAACCTTAGGAATCTCTGGCCCATGTTCCTATCTTCCTTGAATTTTTTGGGGGGACTGCTTCGTCGAGCACCTCTGTTCCGTCCACCAAAACAGACAGGATCTCCCAGTAGCCACCCACATCAACTCAGCTTCCCACTCCCATTCAGATATGTCTATACATGGCCTTCTCTACTACCATGATGAGGCTAAACTCAGGTTGGAGGAGCAACACCTTATATACTGTCTAGGTAGTCTCCAGCCCCTTGGTATGAACATAGAATTCTCCAACTTCCAGTAACTCCCTCCCCCTCCCTTCCCTTATCCCAGTTTCACTCTGCCCCCTCCCCCGCTGCCTATTACCTCCCTCATGGTTCCACCTCCTTCTACTACCCATTGTGTTTTCCTCTATTCTTTCTTCACCTTTCCTGCCTATCCCCTCCCTGCCTCCCCTCCCCCACCCCTTTATCTTTCCCCTTACTGGTTTATCACCTGGAACCTACCAGCCTTCTCCTTCCCACTCTCCCCCCACCTTCTTTACAGGGCCTCTGCCCCTTCTCTCTACAGTCCTGATGAAGGGTTCCTGCCCGAAACGTCGACCGATCTTTTCCATGGATGCTGCCCGAGCTGCAGAGTTCCTCCAGCGTGTTGTGAGTGTTGTATTTTCCTTCAGTGGCAGAGTCAAAAAAAGGCACAAATCTCTATGAAGTTGTGACAGGCAAAAATAGAGAAGGGAAAACTAACTCCAACAGTGGCCTCTGGTTGGAACATGGTCTTGTCACACCAGTACCCCATTTTACCAATAGAAGACCTCATGTCCAAGTATTGGCAATTACTAGATTACATTACTGACAGAGTGAGGGACCATGGAGATATCCCCATGACTGAGTCCTGGCTGGTGCCAACAAGTACTGGACAATCCACTACTTAATCCAGTCAATTATTTCTACCAACACGATCACTAAACAAAAATGGCTATCAAATACTGCAGCAGCAAAATCAATGTGGAAAGACTCGAGAAGTCCTCAAAATACCTGTACATGGTCAGCACCTCATAAACAACTTGATGATTCCAATCCAACAGGAGCTGCAGGGCGCCTGCAGTCCCTGACTGAAAGTCTCATCATTCTATTAAAAACTGGGATGAGTTTACTGAGGGTTACCAAGAAATTCAGAGTGGTAATTAATGGCAAAATATAACATTCTTGGACAGAACCTCAGGCACCTGAGAGCAAGGCCCAAAAACAAGAAGACATTTTTGCTATGTGGAAAGATTGGACAGGCTTTTTATAAAAAAGAAAAACAACATATACACAGAAAGCCCTGGAGAAGTTCCATCATTGCTGTATCTGTCAAATCCACCAAATTAATTGGTCAGATGAGTGAACTATCATCAGCATCCTCTCTGAAACCAATATCTCCACATGTGAGGGACTCATTCACCAAGAGAGACCAGGACATGTTGCCTGTCTGGAAACAAGTACTCTAAACAATTTGGCCAGAGGTTTCCAGGATGACAGAGAAAATATTTCAAGGACATTCTCAAAGTGCCCTCAACAATTGTATTATTTTTACTTGGCCAAGTGTTTTAAAGGTAAGTTACGTCCAGCAAGTTTAAGTGAATTCTTTGGTGCAATGGCTGTAAGTACAAACATGAAAGTATTGCATGATTGTCTTATTCACAAACATTAACAAATAAATTGTGCCATGCCTGGACCAATTTCACAGTCAATGCTCTGTGAATCAGAAAATTAATGATACACATGTTGCCAATGTATGCTTTGGGTGTAAGATTCCACTGTAAATTTCTGGTGTGCTTTAGGCCTCAGTTATTGGTTTTGCCCTGCATATACAGTTCATTTGAGGCCCCACCCACACTGAGTGTCACAGTTCGCTGTGAGGGGAAGGGTGCTAGCCTGGCTCATAATTTGCCACAGAGTGACGGGACCAAGATCAGAGTTAGGTGGCGAAGTGGGTTGGATTGGTTGGAGAGGTGGGAAAAGGGGCTAGGTTGTGGTTCCAAATGGTACCGAAAGCAGGATTTGCAGAAAACTTTAAACGTGACTTAGGTTCTCCTGGTGCGGTACTCTCAAGCCTTGCCTCTGCAAGAAATTCACAATTAACTTTCTCTACTGCACGACGAGCTAACATTATCAAAGGGCTACCTTGGATTCTGTTGATATTAGCTCTAAACTGAGCTGTTGGATGTCACTGCACTTTCCCCTCCGCAGGAGAAAATGTGCACTGGGGACCCTGAAGCAATCTGGTGACCTTTATGAACCACAATATAATTATCTCCAATCATATCTGGCAATTAAACTGTTGATAAGATTATTTTGCAAAGTGCAGAAAAATAAGATTGCTTTTTAAATATAACAGTGAAGGGATTAAGGCAATTAGGCAAATAGCAGGAGGCAAATAGTGGAGTGAATTAATACTTTTCTGACAAACTTTACCTGGCAAAGTTTCTTGTGGAATGGTAATAAAAGCATTTTTTTTCTCTCTGGACTTAATACTTGATACAGGAAGCAGAAGATTAATCACACAAAGTAAGTAGCTTGTGGGCAGGATGCCAGCGGGCTTCAGAATAAACGCAGCTAAGATGAACAAACTTGCAGCAAATACAGTTTAATTCTGACCTGAGAACGATGGAAGAATAAAGAGGGACGGTTCTCCCTTTGACAGGCTGCTTAATTTAAATAGAACAGGAAAAGGTGGGCAGTTGGAGGATGGAGGAGAGGGGAAGATTTGCAAACACAGCGGTTTTTCAATATGCACATTCACAAATTTTAGAAGCTGGAGGAAATTGAGTAAGAATGTCGACAGTAATTCCACAGTTCAAAAATGTGTGATTTATGTTTTTGTTTCGGATATGACATTATATAAGAAGTTGGTGAGGCCTAATTTGGAGTATTGTGTGCGGTTTTGGTCACCTACCTACAAGAAAGATGTAAATAAAGTTGAAAGAGTACAGGGAAAATTTACAAGGGTGTTGCTAGGTCTGGAGGAAAGATTGAATAGGTTAGGATTGGGAGGAGATCTGAGAGAGGTATACAAATTTATGAAGGGTATAGATAGGGTAAATGCAAGCAAGCTTTTTCCACTGAGTTTGGGTGGGACAACAAATAGAGGTGATGGGTTAAGGGTAAAAGGTGAAAAACTTAAGGGGAAACGTGATGGAAAACTTCTTCACTCAGAGGATTGTGAGAGTGTGGAACAAACTGCCAGCACATATGGTGCACGGGAGCTCGATTTCAACTTTTAAGAGAAGTTAGGATAGGTACGTGGATGGTAGGAGTATGGAGGGCTATGGTCCCAGGGCAGGTTGATGGGAGTAGACAGTTTAAATGTTTCAGCATGGGGGTTTAGATGGGCCAAAGGTCTGTTTCAATGCTGTAGTTTTCTATGACTCTGTGTGTTTCTGATGTGAAAGCCACTTTTTCTATAAAAGACATGACTCTGTCTGCACATCAGAATACACACATCAAGATACCCACAATGAATTTTACCCCGACTTCATTCCATAAAAAATTTCACTAAACAAAATTACTTTGTACTTTGAGCAAATATTGTGTATACTTGATTGTGTATACTGAATAATTGCTGAAAATACAAAGGAATTTTCTAAGTGGAGACAATTAATACAAACACCAAAGAGCAGCATTAAATCCCTGGCTGGACTGAAGCTGGGATTGTTCCCCTTTGCAAAGAGATTAAGGGAAATTTAGAACTGTATACAGAACTATGAAGGGCTTGAATAGAGCATTTTGGGAGAAATTACTTCCTTTTGCAAATGGATCTACAGATCACTGATTTATAAGGAACTTGAGGGAAAATTTAGCAAATACAGAATGTGAATGAGATCAAAATAAATCACCACTTGAAAGTCTGGAGGAAGCAGTTTCCACAGGAACAGTCAAACAACATTTGGACATTTATCTGAAGAGACTTATTTGGCAGGATAATAAGGAAAACACTGAGTAATCCCAACTGTCCTGCTCTTCAAAAACAAAATCAGAACTTCTGATATAAAAACAAAAAATATTTTGAAATATCTAATTTTCTTGAATGATCTCATTTTTATTACGCACCCAAAAGAGATGTGGAAATATTTCAGGATATTGCATAGTTTGAAAATGATGAGCACCTATCAAATCAGCAAGTTTCAATATGAATATCTACAAAACCAATGCTGTGAATTCATTCCTCGCCTGATTCTGTTGTGACAAGGACAGAGTCCCACTTTAAGCAGATTTTTGTTATAAAGGTCAGTGTCACACCAGGCCCTTATCATTTCCTGTTTAGACCAGCAGTGTACCAGTGTAATACAGAGGAAAGTGCATATCTACAATCCGTTCAAAAATAGGATGATTTTACAGTTTCATCCATCAATTATCTCATTTTAATATTTTCTATGCAGCAATTTCACAATTTATTAAATTCCCTTTGAGAACAAAGTTTCAGCCAGCTCATAATCTTAACTGAGGCATTGTAAATCCTATTGAAAAGCATGATTAAACAGTTAATATTCAGAAAGACGAACACACCAGAATCATTTAACAGGAGCAACACACATAAAGTGCTGAAGGAACTCAGCAAGTCAGGCAGCATCTGATGAAGAGTATCGATCCAAATCATCAAATTTTTATTTCCTTCCATAAATGCTGCCTAACCTGTTGAGTTCTGCCAGCATCTTGTGTGTGTTGTTCAAGATTTCCAGCATCTGAAGAACCTCTTTGGTCTCACATACAACAGGAATATATATTTAAAATGGAGAGGCTTACCCTTCCAATTAGAAGAGGAACTTCTGTCGAGACCATGCAAACATCTCTCCAGGGCGTGATGGATACGATCCTCTGTACAGGAGGTATGCTGCATTTTATATCAGCTCCTAAAGAAACCAAAGACAAAAAAGAATTCCACTGGTACTCCAACCGAGAAAAACTGACTACAGTATTCAGGTTAGTGACCATAAAATAATAAAGGAGAATTACAGCAATCCAGATTTTAAAATCTTAGAGCCACTGCTGTGAGGCCTCAGTCTTCTGATTTGTCTTTCTCATTTTTTGAGTCCTTTAAAGAGCGTTTTTTTGTGTGGAGGAAAGGACGATATTTCCTTAATTTCATAATCTCAAGTAATTTTACTGAAGTCAGGAATTCCCATGTAACACTGAGAGCTAAAAACTGATGTCATGGTGTTGAGTATACTGTGTCAAGAAGAACATTACAACGATGTGTTGATTTCAACATTTTATACTTGGACAAGCCATACCGAAGAAACACAGGAAAGAAAGAATTGTTCCATCCTTGATCAATAGATGCAGCCAATTCAAAGCAGGCAACTCTGATAAACAGGATGAGGACACTGAAACGTTTAAGATCTTAATTCCCTTTTCTTTAGTTAGAACCGATTTATCAACTCTAATAAAAATGGCTGAGTGTGAGGATTATAAGAAACTGGAAACTGCAGAGGGTTTCACAAATCCAATCTTTTGCCAATGAATCATAAAATAGATTCAAAGAACAATGCCAGGCCGACAGGTATAATTCAATTCAGTAGGACCACCCATGTCTTAGGAGCAAAGTAGCTAGTCGCATTTGTCTTTCTCCTAAACCCAACAATTACACTCAGTGGCCACTTTATTAGGTACAATAGTGGATTCTGGTGTGATCTTCTGCTGCTGTAGCCCATCCACTTCAAGGTTCAATGTGCTGTGCATTCAGAGAAGCACTTCTGTACACCATTGTTGTAATGCATGGTTATTTGATTTACTGTCACCTTCCTGTCAGCTTGAAAAAGTCTGGCCATTCTCCTCTGACCTCTCTCATTAACAAGGTCTCTTCACCCACTCAATTGCCACTCACTGGATTTCTTTTGGGACCATTCTCTGTAAACTCTAAAGACTGTTGTGCATGAAAATCCCAGGAGATCAGCAGTTTTTGAGATACTCAAACCACCCTATCTGGCACCAACAATCTTTCCATGATCAAAGTCACTTAGATTGTATTTGTTCCCCATTCTGATGTTTGGTCTGAACAACAACTGAACTTCTTGACCATATCTCCATGAATTTATGCATTGAGTTGCTGTCAAGTGATTGGCTGATTAGATATTTGCATTATTGAGTAGTTATACAGATGTACCTAAAAAAGTGGCCACTGAATGTTCTTTAACTTCAAATACTTGTCCTATTTCCTTTTGAAAACCACAGATGCATCTGCATGCACAATACTTTCAGGAAGTGCATTCTAGATCATGATAATGCTTTGTTGTGTCTGGTCTAATCTTCTTCAGTGACCCTATGTGCAGAAATAAAGATGGAACTGAGGAAGTTACTGTCTGCTACTACTACATCATTAACTTGCCCTGAAACCTCCTAGTGTTTCACAGGGAACTGAAGAAGTGCTGAACTTTGAGAAACGTGAGTTTCTCTTAAACACACAATGGGAAGTAACATATTAACAGTATGTATAAAAGAAATCATGTTGCAAATACTAAACAAAGAAGATCCTTTATAACCAGCTTTATGAAGATTTCCCCACTTTGCAAGGAAGCTGATAAAGTTTGGCAGAAGTTATTTAGTTTGATTAATGTGTTGCTCTCATATAATAGCCTTTCTCAAGGAGTGATCACTCTTTTTGACCATGAACATTGTGTTCAAAATTGCTGAATGTATACAGACCACTTTCTGAGGTTGTACACCACAGGTTCCTGCCTATTGTATGTTCACTCAGAGACAAGTACATTACCATCTAAGTGAAGATTCACTCCTACCTTTCAATATTAACTGATTATCAGGCCATACTTCTAGCATGCTCTTTTGACCACTATTTTAGTGGAATCAGTGGGCAATGTAATCTCATAAAAATACATTTACTATCAATGACATAATACTGCAAACAGAAGTTCTATGCTTGGATGTTCTAACTTCTTAAGTTATGTTTGTCCATTGACTTGTGGTCTTTGCAATAGTTGCACACTAATCACTCATTTTCTGAGGACTGAATTGGATTTTTCAAAGGGAAAGCTTAGCATTAAACTAACAGTTTCAAGGAGGTGCCTAAGACAACTTATAATATTTCAGCGCAAACACGAGGAAATCTGCAGATGCTGGAATTTCAAGCAACACACATAAAAATTGCTGGTGAACGCAGCAGGCCAGGCAGCATCTCTAGGAAGAGGTACAGTCGACGTTTCGGGCTGAGACCCTTCGTCAGGACTAAGGAAGTGTCTCGGCCCGAAATGTCGACTGTACCTCTTCCTAGAGATGCTGCCTGGCCTGCTGCATTCACCAGCAACTTTTATGTGTGTTGCTTATAATATTTCAGTGGAGGTCTTTAAAATACAGTATATGGTGATACAAGAGAGTAGAATCTGGAACTATGACTTTCTGTTAGATGAAGAAAGTGGTGAATCTGTGGAATTCTTTGCCACAGACAGCTGTGGAGGTAAACTTTATGTATACTTCAGGCAGAGGCTGATAGATTCTTGATTGCTCAGGGCATGAAAGAATATGGGGAGAAGGCAGGAGATTGGGGCTGAGAGGAAAATTAGATCAGCCATGATGAAATGGTGGAGCAGACACGATGGGCCAAATGACCTAATTCTGCTCTTATGTCCTATGGTGTTAAGAACTCGATGGGTTATGCGCCATATGCGGAACTAAACAAATTGTTGATGTTTTACATCAAAACTCTGCATGAAGACATCAACTCTGCACAAGTCCTGCAATCCAGTACTGAATGTATTGGAAGACTGATCATCCAGAGTTCTCTGAGGTACAGAATTCCAAAGATTTACATGCTCTGCATGAAGATATTTTTCCTAATCACAGTCATAAATAGTGAACCCCTTATCTTAAACCCTTTTACACCCCCACCCCAAACCCCCAGTCTAGGCTTGCCAGCTTGAACTTCACAACATCTACCCTGCCAGTCCTTACATGAAGATTGTAACATAAAATAAAACAATAATATTGTCTGACTTTTCAAAGAGACTGATAAGTAGGTGGGTGAAGGCTGCTTCTTCAATAGTAGAGATGTTTTTTTGAGATAATTCCTTAGAAAATGTTAGTGAATAAGGCGATTTATATATGATGCCAATAAATGTTTAATTTCCCCTTGGAAACCACCTCCTTTCATGACCCTTGTAACAAACATTGGGTAGAATAGTAACTAAAATATTAGATGAATTACATTTATGAATTAAATAAAATTCTTTCACCATATTAATTACTACTTGTCCTACATTTCATATTCCTGTTAATTTTAAATCAATCATTTCAAACTACAAGATAATTCGATATCATTTGGCACAAAAGAAGCATTTTGAATTGTGCTGACTAGTGAAACTTTCTATAGCAACTGATCTCAACTGTTGTCAGAAACAGCTGACTCTGTGGCTTTTCACACTTAATTCCTTTAGCACGAGCTCCATATGCAGAAGAAGAGCTTAATAAATCATCCTAACATACATCCTGAAATCATCTTGAAACTGCAGCTGCCGACTGATAGAACCCACAGTGCCAAATTTTTGCTCAACCAATCAATTCATCTATATTCCTTTGCAGACTCTGCCCTAGAAATTGGACTTCAAATTCCTGTCCTTCAGATCTTATGTGCTACAATTCTGATTTTACCTTAAGTGGATTATAATGGAGAACATTTCCAAGTTAAATTGCAACATCGATCAGATCTGGCTTTTCTCATTAACTTGCCTGATATTTTCTCAGCACCGATTACACTACTGATGATTACTTGCATCATGTACATCTCCACTGTACCAAAATAAATTGGGAGCAAGATGTTCCGTACTACAGTCATCATTCAGAAATAATATAGCGTATTAATTTGTCACTAGTTTTGTTATATAAAGGAACATCATGTTCTCATTGGGATACATGACTGGGAACTTTCAAAACTAACCATAGGCTATTCTGATGGCTTCTCTACATGCAAAGAATATGCTAAAACAAAACAATTATTTTCTCTTCCATTTAGCCTCTGGGGCATTATTCCATGAGTGCCTCACTGAATATGCTACTGGAGCAGTCTGTTAGTGGAGATACTGTCTAATTCACCACTTCTCACACTGTCAAAGCTCAGGAGCTGCGACCACCAAAATTAGAGCCAAGAGCAACACAGGTACGAGGAAAGTGTTTGAAGGTTTCACTGATATCCTCGAAATGAGATTTTGCTGTCTGCATCATTTCAGAAGTGCCCTGAAACCTGATCTACTTGAGGCAGAGCGGGAGATACAGGGAGAAGGAAAAGGCTATAGGGAAGTAACGTTTAAACTCTCAGAAGAGCACAGGAGACAGGTGATATCTCTACAGGAGATAAAGGCCTTCCAAACTGAGAGGCAACTTTTATAAGCTACCAGTAAAATAAAATTTCTCATTGCAAACTGTGTTAACCCCTCTTCATGCAAAGCTTATCACCAGCACAATCCATCAATATAGGCCAGGAGAGGTCAGATGACAGATCAAGTTCCCTCGCATTCTGCTGTGGAGGTCCATTTGACTGAATTTTAAAAAACATTGAATAATATATCCTGCAGCATCTTCATACTTCCAGATGAATACTTAAAGGAATCAGACTTCCACATAAGACACGTTTTCTTCCCCACGCTACAGGTATAAAGAGTGTTTTACCAATTGTTTTAATATAGCTTTTGACATCATGGTTTTTAGCATTACTCCATTGTGTGGGGATTTTCACCACAGGTAGAAACTCTTGTCGCCACATCCTGCAGGACTTCTTATGGAGTGCGTACTAGGTCGCCTTAACACCTGCTGGACAGAATCGTTCTCTGGTTATTTATCTCATTAACCAGAACTTTAAAATCCCCTAAGGAACTTTTTTCCTCTACCTTACAGCCCCACCCAACCAAAGGGCGTAGCTACTGTGGAGTGGCGTGTCTAATCCCTGGATATTAAGGCATTGTTAGGAAGGTGGGTTTGCACTGGGACTTGCACTGGTTTTGTTTCATTACCTGTTGATATGTATAAATCATTTCAAACTGGATTTAGGCCAATATTGATAAATAATGTGGTGACCCAACTGGTCTTTAGCACTAAATATAGTCAAGTTTTAGCCATGGGAAATTGGTCCAGTTCTATTTGTAATCAATTGTATCCTCCTCACAATCACCTTTCCCACCTATCCTAGTCTCTCAGTAAAATTGAATGCAGAAGACTCAGTTCCTCCATCTAAATTGCAAACAGTGAGGATCCAGTTTTGACTCCAATGGCAGACTATTAGTTACTGGGTGAAGAGATAGGTTTGTTGAGCTGGCAAAACTGGCTTGAGTCAGTAAGGGAAATTCTAAGATCATAGACATTGGTTCTGAATATAATATTAACAGTATGAGATCTGGAGGAGCAACAGATCTCAAATGTCTAAGGCTGCACATACATGTTAGATTAGATTAGATTATGAGGACACACAGTCCTCTTTTATTGTCATTTAGTAATGCATGCATTAAGGAATGATACAATGTTCCTCCAGAATGATATCACAGAAACACAAGACAAACCAAGACTGAACAACTGACAAAAAACACATAATTATAATATATAGTTACAATGGTGCAAAGCAATAAAGTAATTTGATAAAGAACAGACCATGGGCACGGTAAAAAAGTCTCAAAGTCTCTCGAAAGTCCCATTATCTCAAGCAGATGGTAGAAGGAAGAAAAACTCTCCCTGCCATGAGCTTCCAGCGCCGCAAACTTGCCGATGCAGCACCCTGGAAGCACCCGACCACAGCCGACTCGAGTCCATCCGAAAACTTCGAGCCTCCGACCAGCCCTCCGACACCGAGCATCGAGCACCATCTCTGCCGAGCGCTTTGACCCCTGCCCCAGCAACAGGCGATAGGCAAAGCCGAGGATTTGGGGCCTTCCCCTCCGGAGATTCTGGATCGCACAGTAGCAGCGGCCGCGAAGCGGGCATTTCAGAAGTTTTTCCAGATGTTCCTCTGTGCTTCTCACGTCCGTCTCCATCAAATCAGGATTGTGGATGGTACCTACCTACAAATACGGTATCATTTCAGAGCGGCCACACGCACTGCGTCATGTCGCCATCTTCTCCTCCCCTCTTTCTGGGGTGGCACGGTAGAGTAGCAGTTAGTGTAATGTTAATACAGCACTAACAACCTGGGTTCAATTCCACCGCTGGGTTTGCTTCAGATGCCCTGGTTTCCTTCCATATTCCAAAGATGTACACTTTAGTAGGTTAGTTGGTCACATGTGTGTAACTGGGCAGTGCAGGCTCTTTGGGCCAGAAGAGACAATTCCATGCTGGAGCTCCAAATAAAATAAAAATGTCATTTAAACATAATGAAAAGGTTCAAAACTTCAGCCTCTATTTTGAGGAAGCTAGAGAACAAAACAAAAGGTGTTTAGTTCTGATCATGCAGAGTTCTGATTCAGGCATTACACAAGGATGAATAAGGATGTATTGCCTTCAAGAAACATATGTTAAAAATCATCAGATTAATACCAAAGCATGTAAATTCAAAGGACCTGGAGACATTTGAACAAAATAACACACAATGGAGCAATCACTCTACAGATCTAATTATACCTAGAGCTATAGAACACTACAGCACAGAAAACAGGCCATTCGGCCCTTCTAGTCTGTGCCGAAACTTTATTCCGCTAGTCCCATTGACCAGCTCCCAGCCCATAACCCTCCAGACCTCTCCCATCCATGTATCTATCCGATTTATTCTTAAAACTTAAGAGTGAGCCCGTATTTACCACATCAGATGGCAGCTTGTTCCACACTCCCACCACTTTCTGAGGGAAGAAGTTCCCACTAAACCTTTCCCCTTTCACCCTAAAGCCATGTCCTCTTATACTTACCTCTCTTAATCTAAGTGGAAAGAGCCTACTCACATTTACTCTGCCTATACCACTCATAATTTTGTAAACAAAATAGGTGCTGCCTGGCCTGCTGAGTTCCTCCAGTATCTTCTGTGTGTTGCTTTGATTAATTCCCTGCATTTTTGGGAGCTATTGGTGAATAGGAGCTGCTTGATAGCACCATTAATGACATTGTCAATCACTTTGCTAATAACAGACATTGGGTAGTAATTAATTAAGTAGGATTTATCTTGCATTTTGTGAACAGGATATTATTAAACAATTGTCTGCATTGATAGGTATTGTTATAACAATGGCTAGAGGTGCAATTAGTTCTGGAGCACAGGTTCTTCATCTAGACTAGGATGTTGCCTCATTACCTTGAAAGATTAGCATTTCACCAGTAGCTTGTGAAAATTCCATAGAGAAGCACAGCACAAAAACAGGCCCTGTGGCCATTTTAGTCCATGTTGAAACCATTTAAGCTACCTACTCCCACTGACCTGCCCCGGGACCATAGCCCTCCATATCCCTACTATCTGTGTAACTATCCAAACTTCTCTTAAACATTGAAATTGAGCTCCCATGCATCACTTGTGCTGCAAGCTCATTCCACACTCTCACAACCCTCTGAGTGAAGAAGTTTCTCTTCATGTTCCCCTTCAACATTTCACCTTTCACTCTTAACCTATGACCTCTAGTTGAAGTCCCACCAAATCTCAGTGGGAAAAAAAAACTCACTGTTCTTGTATGATCTTTACATGTGTAGTATCATCACTACATTTCCAACAGCAAAAAAAAGAAAATCAGGTGCACAATTTATGCCAATGAATAAGTTGCTTCCACTTCTGTTAGGAAAGCATTTATCTTGGATTACCATACACTCAGCTTTTCCCAATAAGAATTGAACAAATAATGAAAAAGAAAAACAAGTTTTGAAACAGAATTGGAAAACACTGGGAAAACTCAGCAGGCCAGGAAGCGTTAGTGGAAAGAGGCAGTTAAGTGTGTGTGTGTGTGTGTGTGTGCGCATGTCCCTTTATCAAACTCAAGCAAATAACCTTTCTAAAGACTGAAGACAGTGAGGGAAAAAATCTTGCACAAAAATACTCCTATGTATATGTAACAACATAAACCAGATAAACCAGAACAGATGAAAGTAAAGATTATATCTCCTTGGTTGCAAGGACAGATAATTGAACTATGCCATAAAACCCTGTCATGTGAATCTGGAAAATGGACTGGTGGCATGACAAGTACCATTGCAGCCCACCCAAAAATGAAATTGTCGGATAGAGAGAAACCTTTGATACTTTCTTAACAAAGCTGTAAATATTTGCAGATTTTTGAAGAATATTCTCTTCTAATATGTGTATATTTGTATATCTATGTACTCGTCACGCTACTGTGACACTGTAATTTCTTTTGGGATCAATAAAATATCTATCTATCTATTTGGAAATTTGCAAGATTTGCCTATCGGAGGCAAGACTCTTTGTGGAATCCTAAAGTTTATCGGAGGATATGACTAACACATAATACAGAATTACATCTGGAAATCTCATCCAGCTATGCAAAGCTGTGGAACTATTCAAAGCCAGACAAAAATAGTGGTTGGCCAATAGTAGGAAGTGCACACGATGAAGTGTGAGATAAAAGGCAAAACAGGGAAAGCACTACCAAAACATTTTAAAAGTCGCAAGCCCTGTGGGCAACAACGTGCAAGACTGAAAAAGACACCTATGGACTATAGATGTCAACAGTTGAGTTTATTGTCATCTGCACAAGTCCAACCCTATCATATTAATGCATCTTATTTGGAATAACACTGTGATGGTGTACCTTGGTCGGTTTTGTGGTATTTTGCACAAGATCAGAATTAGCATCAATGCTACCTGCAGTGACAGTTTGATTCACCAAATTTTGAAAGATGCTATATTAGCAATGAAGCAAGATTTGGAGGATAGGCATTAACATTAAACGTACACTAAGTATATTAGGCACAGGAGTGGAAGTCAGTGTGGTCTTCTGCTGCTTCAAGGTTCAATGTGTTGTGCATTTAGAGATGTTCTGCACACTACTGTTGTAACATATGGTTGTTTGAGTTATTGTCACCTTCCTTCCTGTCAACTTGAAGTTTTCCTCTCAGTTGAACCACTCTGGCCATTAACCTCTAACTCTCTCATTAACAAGGAGTTTTCATCCAAAGAACTGCTGCTCACTGTGTGTTATTTTTTGTTCTTTTGCACCATTCTCAGTAAACTTTAGACACTGCTGTGCACAAAAATCCCAGGAAATCAGTAGTTTCTGAGATACAAAAATCACCCTATCTGGCACGAACTATGATTCCATGATCAAAATCGCTTAGATCAAATTACGTCTCCATTCTGTTGCTTGGTCTGAACAACAACTGAACTGCTTCTTCTTCTTCTTCTATTTCCGGCTGTTTAGACGCATCTAGGCGTATTACAGCCCTCCGCAGGATATATAATTAATTATAGAACTTCAAGGAACTCAAATTCTCGAATACAACCTAGTCTCACATATAAACTGAATGATAGACTCTTCAATCAGATGTTGATTCTCTTGATGACCAAACAAAGATTTAATAGAAAACCAAAATAAATTTAAGCCAGATAGCCTCTTGAACAACATGCTTCTTTCAATTTTGTATCGATTACAGCTCATCAAAACATGCTGGACTGTCTCTGGACTACCACAGTCACATAATCCAGTAGGATGTTTTCCTAATATCTTTAAATAATAGTTTAGTCCAAAATGCCCTAAGCTGAGTCTTGTTAATTTCACCATATCTCTATGACTTAAAAGGTAACAGTCTGAGACCTTTTTAACCTGTGGCTGACTAGAAAAATAATGCCTGCCCCTTAATTCATTTTTCCAATCTTCCTGCCACTTCTTCTCTGTACCTTTTTTAATCCTGCTTCTCAATTCTGCTCTGCCTAGGGGAACTCTAATTTCTACTTGCCTGCTCTGTAAGGAAGACTTTGCAATGCCAACCACAATTTCATTTCCCTTCACCCCAGCATGCCCAGGTATCCATGAAATTCTAACTGCACAACCCATCTTCCCCACTCTGAACAACATTAAGAGAATCTCAATAACTATGTCAGGACGAGCTTTTGATTTATTCCCTTTTATAGCCTCCAAGGCAGTAGCAGAATCCGAATAGATGTTAACCCTACGTAGTCAAGAGTCTTCCGTCCACCATAAGGCCCAGAGGATTGCTAATAATTCTGTTGCAAAGATAGAAACACCATCTGAAACCCAGTGACCAATCTTAACTCCAAGTTGAGACACATACATCCCAAATCCTGCCCTGCTGCTCTCTGGGCCCACTGAGCCATCAGTAAAAATCTTCAGATACGATCCCCATTTATTATTTAGATATTCATTTGTGATCAACACTGATGAAATTGCACTGCTACTGAACTGCTTCACCTGGTCTGCATGCTTTTATGTATTGAGTTGCTGCCATATGATTGGCTGATTAGTTATTTGCATTAACAAGCAACTGTACAGGTATTTCTAATAAAGCAGCCACTGAATGAACAAAACAGCACAGGAACAAGCCCATCAGCTCATGATGTCTGTGCACACCATGACGACAACCTAACTAATCTCATCTACCTGCACATGGCCTGTATTCCCTCTTTGTTCGAGTATCTGTCTAAAGACCTCTTAAGATTTGTTATCATACCTGCTTACACCACCTTCACTGGCTGTTCATTCAATGCTGTGATTTTAAAAAAATGACTTCCACATCTCAGTGTAGGAGGCCACAAGCAGCAATATTGAACTGGGATGAAGAATTAAAGTGGCAGTGTATGCCAGCTTGATTTCAACAGTTAAGGGGAGTTTGGATAAGTACACGGATAGTGGGGTACGAAGGGCTATGGTCCTGGAGTAGGTCGGTGGAAGTGGGCAGTTTAAATGGTTCAGCACTAACTAGATAGGCCAAAGGGCTTGTTTCTGTGCTGTATGTTTCTATGAATCTCTGACTATATAACAGAAAGCATGGAACCGTCCCTGCAGATGTACACAGGTGCTTGTGAAATGCAATCGCCCAATTTACATTTGGTAAATCTGATTTGGAGTGGACTGTCATTATGAACAGTGAGTGCAAAGTCTGGCCTAGGAGGAGGTGGTGATGAGTCACTGCTTGGCTTGAGAAGAATATTTTGGTTACTGGATACTGGACACAGAAGAGACAAAAGGATTGGGGCACATGTTGAATGGAGAATGTCATAAGGAGGGGTATAGTTGGAAAGGTGTGGTGGTAGAACCTTTCTGAATTTGGCAGAAATTGCGAAGGATAATATACTGAATGTGGAAGTTAGTGGGATTAAAGATGAGGATCAGGAGATCTCTATCCTTGCACTGCTTACAAGGGCACACAAAATGCTGAAGGAACTCAGCAGGGAACAGGCCTCCTGGTGGATGTTGAGCTGTAAGCGAAAGCAGACTCTGAGACTGAGATGTTGGGACAGGAGATCCTTCCTGAGGAAATAAAGTCAGTGTCTCCTGGAAGACAGCAACTTGAAATTCAATGGAAGGGTCATGGCTCAAACAGAGATACAGGAATGGGTCTGACAGCTTATGTTTGATCTCTGCAAGATTGAAATCAGTTCACGGGACCACAACAGTACCACCCCTGTTGCCAAGTTCAGAAGGGAGTAGATTAGAGTGAGGTGAGTGGATAATCAAAAAAATTAATGTTCTAGAGGTGGCCTGCCAAAAGATCTCGGCCTGAAACGTCGACTGTAATTTTTTTCCATATCTGCTACCTGGCCTGCTGAGTTCCTACAGCATTTTGTGTGTGTTGCTTGGATTTCCAGCATCTGCAGATTGTGTCTTGCTTGTGACTGCTCAGGAGGAGTCAGGATGAGAGCAGAGGACTTTAAATAGATAACACACGGCTCCACTGGTGCTGAGGGGAAACCACAGTTTAGGAAGGAGGAACAGTTCAGAGGCAGCTGTAAACTACGCAATGGAGATAGCAGAAGTGGGAAAATAAAATGAAGACCTACAAGTGGAAGTGTAGTCAAGATAATGCGGGAGTCAGTAGATTTGCAATGGATGTTTGACGCTAGCTCATCTCTTGAAATAGAGACGGCAAGACCCAGAGATAGAAGGGTTGGGCCATGTGAAGGCAAGAGCAGGGAAGAACTTGGAATGAATGCTGAGAGAGTGAGTGCAGAAAACAGCAACGAGGCTACTGATAGGTCAGGAAAGAGGTTCAGCAAAGGGATAGAATAGAGACAAAGACTGGTCCCTGTATCTTATAAAATGACTGGTGCAAGTAGGCCCCTTGTGACTTCCTTTAATCCAGCAAAAGGGAATAGAGCTGAGGACAAGTTTTTCAATGGAAGAAGCAGCTCAGCCAGGTGCTGCTGACAGGGATCAGACTGGGTCTCTTCAAGAAAGAAGTGGAGGGCCCTCACAGCATCACAGTGTAGGATTAAGTCATAAAGGGATTGTACATCAAGATGTGAACAGGAAAGAGTCAGACACTATCAGAGCTTTGGAAATGTAAGTAGGAAGGGCCAGACTGGGAGAAACAGTGGAGTCAATACACAAAGAAATTAGTTTGGTGGACCAGGAGCAGGGTGAAACACTATGTCTTCCTGAACAGACCACCTGGTGGATGTTGAGCTGTAAGCAAAAGCAGACTATGAGACTGAGATGTTGTGACAGAGGATCTCCTGAGGAAATGAAGTCAGTGTCTCCCGGAAGACAGCAACTTGAAATTCAGTGGAAGGATCATGGTTCAGACAGAGATACAGGAATGGGTCTTACAGCTTATGTTTGTCTCAGCAAGATTGAAATCAGTTCACCAGACCACAACAGTACCAACCCTGTTGGCAAGGTCAGAAGGGAGTAAGTTAAAGTGAGGTTAGTGGGTGATCAGAAAAATTTAATGTCCTAGAGGTGGTTTGGAATTAATAGATCTAGTGTGAGTAATAGACCAGAGAGAGGTGTCCAAGTGGACTTGGACCTTTGGAGATGAAAGGAAGTCTGACACCAGGAATCCTGACAAACAATTAGACACAGAGGTTAAGGAAGGGTTCATGCCAGACTCAGAAATAATTAAGGTTAAGAAGTAGGGGGAGGATATATGGTCTCGACCGACTGCTAATCACTCGAGGTCAGAGTTAGTAAAAGATGAGAAGAGATAGTGAAAGTACTTCAGGAAGTGAGAAGAAATGGGAGAAGTAGGGGGTCAGTGGAAAGTGAAGAGGGAAGAAGGCCAGGAAGGACATTATATTTCAAGAGCTGATTTGGAAATGTTAAAATCTGAAAGGAAAAAGTCATGGGTTCCAGCACAAATTTGGAACTGTGGATGATGACAGCTTTGAGATAGAGCATTAGTGTTGTGGTGTTGCTGCAGAGAACATACGTGCATTTATGCACGGTACTAAAATGGACCTCAGGATGTGTCAACAATATAGCTTATAGAAATACTGGATAGTTTGAACATGCCTATGATCCAGTTGGTGTCAGTTAGAATTTCATTTGGAATCCACATGGGGCGAGTTGAAGTCAGGGGCTGTGTGAAAGAGGTGTGACAGTAAAAACAATTGTTGGTCAGCAGCTTACTAGAAGAGAAACTGAAACTGGTGAAGGTAAAGATGACAAAAGACACAGATGGAGGTAACACCAGAGAGCAAAGGAGAACTTCGTCAAGTGGCATTCTTGTAAGAGAAGTGGCAGAGAATTCTGCAGTAAATGAAAATCAAAGAACCGCAAATGCTGGAAACACACAGGCAGCTGTAGAAAAAGAAATGGACTTAACACTGCAGATCAAAGATCCTTTATTTGGCCCTTTCTGAGGAAGAGACAGGGGTCTGAAATCTTAACTTTGTTTCTCTTGCCACACATGCTGCCTTAACTGTTGGTCTTTCCTGGCATTTTCTCTTTTTACTTCACATTTCCAGCTTCGACAGTCTTTTTTTCTCTGTTTTCGTCTGCTGGCTCCTGTAATCTCAATCCAAATTTGCACAAATGCAGATTGTTTAAAGTAGGGCAACAAGATGAATCATGTCACCTAATTTATGATTTTTTTTCCCCATGCTGTCCGACTTCTTCATTTCTGTAGCGAAGGGCCAATGGACTGCTCTTGCCAACTGAAAAAGGGAAATGACTCTTGTCCCAAGAGGAAGTTTCAAATTACTTCCTGTTTCAAGGACGTAGCATATTCTAAAAACCATACTTTTTTGTTTTATCTAAATGAATAGGTCTTAAATTCACTCCCTCTGTAATAAATCCATTTGTTTTAGCTTTGATGACTCAAGTAATCATATATTGTAACTCCAGACGTTAATTTTGTGTCTGGTGACATAGATCACTTCTATTTTCCAATTCAGTTGTTACAGCTTGTGCAATAAGAGTAACAACTGATGTTATTGATCCCAAATACAGATTTCACTCCACTATTGCTGTCCTGGTGAAGACACCCCCAAACTGCAGCCAAGGAGTTCCAGGATTTACACCCAGCAGCCCCGAAGGAACAGCAATTTGTTTCCAAGGTGAAGGATTTGAAAAGAAATTTGCAGGTGTTGATGTTCCTAGACACCTGCTGTCCTTGTTCTATTTGGTTATAGGTTCAGGATGTGGAGGTGCTGTTGAAGTAGTTTAGGAGACTAAGTGCAGTCCATTTTAAAGTTGTATAGAAACATAGAAAATAGGTGCAGGAGTAGGCCATTCAGCCCTTCGAGCCTGCACCGCCATTCAGTGCAATCATGGCTGATCATCCAACTCAGAACCCTGTACCTGCCTTCTCTCCGTACTCGCTGATCCCTTTAGCCACAAGGGCCATATCTAACTCCCTCTTAAATATAAACAATGAACTGGCCTCAACTGTTTCCTGTGGCAGAGAATTCCACAGATTCACCACTCTCTGTGTGAAGAAGTTTTTCCTCATCTCGGTCCTAAAAGGCTTCCCCCTTATCCTCAAACTGTGACCCCTCGTTTTGGACTTCCCCAACATTGGGAACAATCTTCCTGCATCTAGCCTGTCCAATCCCTTTAGAATTTTATACGTTTCAATCAGAACCCCCTCAATCTTCTAAATTCCAGAGAGTACAAGCCTAGTCGATCCAGTCTTTCATCATATGAAAGTCCTGCCATCCCAGGAATCAATCTGGTGAACCTTCTTTGTACTCCCTCTATGGCAAGAATGCCTTTCCTCAGATTAGGGGACCAAAACTGCATGCAATACTCCAGGTATGGTCTCACCAAGGCCTTGTACAACTGCAGTAGTACCTCCCTGCTCCTGTACTTGAATCCTCTTGCTATGAATGCCAGCATACCATTCACCTTTTTCACCACCTGCTGTACCTGCATGCCCACTTTCAATGATTGGTGTATAATGACACCCAGGTCTCGTTGCACCTCCCCTTTTCCTAATCGGCCAGCGTTCAGATAATAATCCGTTTTCCTGTTCTTGCCACCAAAGTGATAACCTCACATTTATCCACATTAAATTGCATCTGCCACGAATTTGCCCACTCACCTAACCTATCCAAGTCACCTTGCATCCACTTAGCATCCTCCTCACAGCTAACACTGCCGCCCAGCTTCGTGTCATCTGCAAACTTGGAGATGCTGCATTTAATTCCCTCGTCTAAGTCATTAATATATATTGTAAACAACTGGGGTCCCAGCACTGAGCCTTGCGGTACCCCACTAGTCACTGCCTGCCATTCTGAAAAGGTCCCGTTTATTCCCACTCTTTGCTTCCTGTCTGCCAACCAATTCTCTATCCACATCAATACCTTACCCCCAATACCATGTGCTTTAAGTTTGCACACTAATCTCCTGTATGGGACCTTGCCAAAAGCCTTTTGAAAATCCAAATATACCACATCCACTGGTTCTCCCCTATCCACTCTACTAGTTACATCCTCAAAAAATTCTATGAGATTAGTCAGACATAATTTTCCTTTCACAAATCCATGCTGACTTTGTCTGATGATTTCACCGCTTTCCAAATGTGATGTTATCACATCTTTGATAACTGACTCTAGCATTTTCCCCACCACCAAAGTTAGGCTAACTGGTCTATAATTCCCCGGTTTCTCTCTCCCTCCTTTTTTAAATAGCAGGGTTACATTAGCCACCCTCCAATCCTCAGGAACTAATCCAGAATCTAAAGAGTTTTGAAAAATTATCACTAATGCATCCACTATTTCTTGGGCAACTTCCTTAAGCACTCTGGGATGCAGACCATCTGGCTCTGGGGATTTACCTGCCTTTAATGCCTTCAATTTACCTAACACCACTTCCCTACTAACATGTATTTCCTTCAGTTCCTCCATCTCACTAGACTCTTGGTCCCCTACTATTTCTGGAAGATTATTTATGTCCTCCTTGGTGAAGACAGAACCAAAGTAGTTATTTAATTGGTCTGTCATGTCCTTGTTCCCATAATCAATTCACCTGTTTCTGACTTTAAGGGACCTACATTTGTCTTAACCAATCCTTTTCTTTTCACATATCTATAAAAGCTTTTACAGTCAGTTTTTCTGTTCCCTGCCAGCTTTCTCTCATAATCTTTTTTTCCCTTTCCTAATTAAGCCCTTTGTCCTCCTCTGCTGGACTCTGAATTTCTCCCAGTCCTCAGGTGTGCTGCTTTTTCTGGCTAATTTGTATGTTTCTTCTTTGGAATTGATACTATCCCTAATTTCCCTCGTCAGTCACAGGTGCACTATCTTCCCTGGTTTATTCTTTTGCCAAACCGGGATGAACAATTGTTGTAGTTCATCCATGCGATCTTTAAATGCTTGCCATTGCATATCCACCGTCAAGCCTTTAAGTATCATTTGCCAGTCTATCACATCTCATACCCTCAAAGTTACCCTTCTTTAAGTTCAGAACCTTTGTTTCTGAATTAACTATATCACTTTCCATCTTAATGAAGAACTCCACCATATTATGGTCACTCTTACCCAAGGGGCCTCGCACGACAAGAGTGCTAACTAACTAACCCTTCCTCATTGCTCAATACCCAGTATACATTCCTTTCACAGTGTTAATGGTTGACATGTTTACACATTGAAATATATAGCACGCGTGAAAAGGAACCTTTGAATATAAAAATGGAGGACGTGTAACTGGCTGATAATGCTTGTGCACTGGGAAAGTAAAGGAATGGTTGTTACTGTCATGTTCATTGTCAAGATGAGAAGTTGCACCAAATGTGCACTGAAATGCTACAGGTGTTCCTGACTTATATACAGACTGTGTGTATGGGAGACAACAGGGTTGATTTACTGGCTGCTCTGGGCTGCAGGAATTTGGAATTGGTTTATTGTCGCATGTACTGAGATATAGTGAAAAGCTTGTCTTGCATACTGTTTATACAGATCAAATTGTAACACAGCGACTCAGTTTCCAACTTGTGAACTCTTTGAGTTATGAAAAATTCACAGGACCTCTGCTGTAATATAGGGACTACCTGTACTATCACTTCCTTGTTACTTTGTTCCAAGTTTGAATATATAAAATTTGATAAATTTACACCAGCTTACATGTTTCTCAACAATGAAGCCACCCTTATGAGCCTTTTTAACAGCAATGCCCAAGAATATCAGCCGCCCAGTTCTTGCCTAGAGACTCAGTTTGATAGCCTGCAACTGTAGTTCCTAAGGACCTTTGAGAGTCCACTAAGCAATTTGTAAACTTTGGGTTATCTGCTGAGGCACCTACAACTTACAAATATCACAAGCTCAACTTGCACCACTAGATCAAGTTTCCAGAGGACACATAATCATTTTAGAGAGACTTTGGCAGCACACATTGTTGGTAGAAATTTCACGGTCTGGAATAAATTCCACCATCCTTGTTTCGATGCAGTCATAAAGAAGTCACGGCAGCAGCTACATTACATTAGGAGTTTGAGGAGATTTGGTATGTCAACAAAGGCACTCACAGGTTTCTACAGATGTAAGATTGGGAGTATTCAAACTGGCTGCATCACCTGGCATGCAGGGGCCACCACATAGGATTGGAAAAAGCTGCAGAAAGTTGTAATCTCAGCCAGCTCCATCATGGGCACTAACCTCCCCAGCAGTGAGGACATCTTCAAGGAGCAATGCCTCAAAAAGACAATATCCATCATTAAGGACCCCCATCACCCAGAACATGATGCCCCCTTCTCCTTGTTACCATTAGGGAGGAGGTACAGGAGGCTGAAGGCACACATTCAATGATTCAGAGCCTTCCCCTCTACCATCAGACTTCTGAATGGACATTGAACCCATGAACACTATCTCACTACTTTTTTTCTGTTCTTGCACGACTTACTTAATTTAACTTTTTTTGCACTAATTTAACAAACTTTAACTTAGCTTTATACCTTGTACTGTAATTTACAGTTTTTAAATTATTATGCATGGGAATGTATTGCTGCTGCGTAACAATATATGCCAGTGATATTAAACCTGATTCTGATTCTAATTGGTAACTCAAGCTCAAATCTTAAGGTAGATTCATCTGAATTTGTCATGTTGGGAAAACCATTACGGTAGAACAAAGGATTTTTGATCTGAAATGTCAATTCTCTTTTCCTTTCCACAGATGCTACTTGATATGCTGAGTGGTTCTAACATTTTCTGTCCTTTGTTTTTTTACAGGTTTCCAGCATCTGCAGTGATTTTTTTAATATTGGTTTACCAACTTGTCTCTATTCTGATCCTACATTGATAGAATTCTTAGTGACAGGATACATTATGACCTTGTACAGGCAGTAATGTTATCTTCCAGGGTAAAGAGTTCTTATTACCAATGTGTCATATGACGTCTAGGTGCAGGGAGATGCACAGAATCCACATTTTCAAGAAACAGCATTTGACCCTATAAAGGGGATTAGTAGAAAGACTTATTGAACCTGTTCCTAGGATTTACAAATTCCCAGAAATCTCAATGAGGAAAATTGGTGGAGAAGGTTAAGATTCTCATTGGATCCTGCTGTAATCTACAAAATGCCATGTTGTTCAACAAGACCTATTGCTTACTACCACAGCTGACATTACAAATCATCTGATAAATTAAGTCATCACAGCTTTGAATTTTCACACTTCAAAGTCATTTCAGGCAGAAGGTAGATGCATCTATCCATAACATCTGTAAGGTTGCAATACATGCAGTTATGTATTTAATATTTCAGTAATATTTGAGTAATATTGTAAATATTTTGTTTTATTAAGCATTCTTGTTTGTTTAAATAATTTACTTTGGGTTATATGTAATATGTGATAGGAATTGCATATGTCATGAGGCTACCACATTATATACGCGCACCTCTCTCAAAGTGAAAAAGTGAACTAAGACCCGTATCTCACGAGGAAATCTGCAGATGCTGGAAATTCAAGCAACACACACAAAATGCTGGTGGAACGCAGCAGGTCAGGCAGCACCTATAGGAAGAGGTACTCCCCCTCCCACTTTCAAATCTCTTACTATCTCTTCTCTCAGTTAGTCCTGACAAAGGGTCTCGGCCCGAAACGTCGACTGTACCTCTTCCTAGAGATGCTGCCTGACCTGCTGCGTTCACCAGCATTTTTTGTGTGTTGTTAAGACTCATACCTCTCAGCTCTCTTGTCATCCTTAGAGTTAGTTTTATGTTTTAGAGTTCCAAAGCAATAACAGCAGCAACAAGGACAACTACCTACATGTCAAGGTGCAGCAAGGTGTTCAAGTTAAAAAGAAGAGCACAGTGAGAAATGGTCAAGAATAAAAGAGCCAGCACGTGCTTCTTCAGGAACTCACAGATGCTCACTTACACACACTGGACCAGTGCAGGTTTAGAGGCCGAACTTGCAGAAAATACAATAAAATAGGACACATACAAAGAGCATGTTGGTCAAACAAAAACAAATGGACTGCAAAGGGCAAAGTAAAAGATAAAAAGTCAAGATTCAGTTTCAAAAAAGAGCACTAATCTGCATGCTGCTGATGAAAAGTATGATAATGATGAGAATAACAGAGGACTAAGAAGCCTTAGCATTCACAATACAAGAATTAATAACAGACAAGCAATATGACTTACACCAGAAGCAAATGGCAAATTAATTAAAATGAAATTCAACACTGGCTTGGCTGTTTCAGTCATTCCACAAAATGTGTTTGAAAGGCATTTCAAAGATACAGAAGCCTGCAGATATCCAACAAAGAACTTATGCTGATGCAAAAAATAACTCCTGTGGAAATGGTAGTCATAACAGTGAAATACAACAACTAACAAGTATTTGGTCAAAACAGGAGGATCAGCATGATGAGGACATGATTGGCTGAGACAACTACAACTTGATTGGAGATCCATCCACCAGCTGCATGCCACATGTCCTGCAATACAGTCAACTGAAAGCGAATTAAGAAAGGTACTAGATGATGCCACAGAAGTGTTCTGGGATGGCACTGGAAAATACAAACATATCAAGGGTAAAATAGTGTTAAATGAAAATGCCACACCCAAGTTTTACAAAGCCTGTCTGGTTCCTTATACTATCTGTGATAAAGTAGCTAGTGAGCTAGATTACATGGAGTCTGAAGGAATTCTTTCCAAGGCTGTGTGGAGGCCATGGTCAATACCGGTGGCCCCAGTCTTCAAGAAGAATGGGTCTGTCAGGATCTGTGGAGATTTCAAGGTCACCATCAGTCCAGTACCAAAAGTAGATCAATACACTCTGCCCAGGACAGAGGATATCTTTGCAACCTTTCTGGTGGGAAATACTTCAGCAAAGTGGACTTAGCTGAGGCCTACCTATAGATGGAGATGAAAGAAGAGTCCAAAGTGTTTCTCACGATAAACATTCGCAAAGGGCTTTATTGCTATGCGTGGCTTATTTTTGGAGTAGCATCTGTACCTGCACTCTGGTAGAAAGCGATGGACCAGGTGCCACTAGGCTGCTCAGGCCATCAGTGTTACCTGAATGACATAACATCAGTGTTATCTGAATGACATAACATCAGTGTTATCTGAATGACATAATTGTTGCCAGTAAGGATTACAAAATCCAAAATCTTGACAGCGTTAAAAAGATTAGAAGATTATGGGCTCAGAACACAACACAACAAGTGTGATTTCTTTAAACCAAGCATCACTTATATAGACACATCATTGACGCACAAGATTTACACAAGTGTGCTGAGAAAATTCAAGCTGTGGTGGATGCCCCAAGGCCAAAGGATGTATTACAGGTCCAATTCTTTTTTTAGGATTTCTCAATGACTATAACAGGCTCCTGCCAAACCTGGCTACCGTGCGCCACCCTTTGAACAACTTTCTACAGATCAGGAAGAAATGGCAATGGACAAAGCAGTGTGAGGTGGCTTTCCAAAAGGTAAAGGAAATGGAGACATCCGGCTGTGTACTCACACATTATGAGCCACGCACCCAGAAGGAGGGTATTTAGAGCTGTCAGAACCACTTTCTGCATTCTTAGAGTGAATTCCTACAAACACCATAGAGGTGGCCCCAGAATCTGAGATTGTTTCACAGCCGTGTCTCACCTGCCAGGCAGAGTGATCACCCTTGTCAGGAAAGACATTATCCCACAAGAGTAAGAAAACTTCCACAGTGATTAAATCTTGAGGCCCGAATGGGACAATTTAAAATTTACTACGCTGTGGACGTCTGTACATATTAGTTGTATTAAATGGTGTATTTGTCGATATTGTTGAAGATGCATTCTATATAGAGCTGGAGTTTATAGCCAAGCAGGGAGGAATATTGTGTATTTAATAGTTCAGTAATATTTGAGTAATGTTGTAAATATATTGTTTTATTAAGCATTCTTGTTTATTTAAATAGTTCACTGCAGGTTATACGTAAAAATATATGAATTGCATATGTCATGATGTTACCACATTATACGTGTGTGCCTCGTTTTGAATTTAAAAAATGAACCAGCTCCCTTGTTTTTCTTTGAATTTGTTTTATGTTTTGGAGTTACAAAACATAACACATGGCTATAGCGTAGCAGTTAACGGTACATTATTACAGCCCAGCTGATCGGAGTTTGGAGTTAATTCTGACGCCATATGTAAGGAGTCTGTACTGTGAAATGTGTGGGATTTCTCTGGGTGCTCCGGTTTCCTCCCACAGTCCAAAGATGTACCGGTTAGTAGGTTAATTGGTCATTGTAAATTGTCCCGTGATTAGTCTAGGGTTAAATTGCTGGGTGGTGTGGCTCAAAGAACTAGAAGGGCCTATTCTACACTGTATCTCAGTAAATATAAAGCAATTTCCAAGGCTATTTATGTTACTAATGAACCCAGCAGCCAGCAATAAGAGGTCTAGGTCCATTTAAGAATGCTACATAATAGATTAACAGGGAATCTCCTCTGCAGTAATGGCATAAGACTTGACCAAAATCTATGCATTAGACAACACTTATGGAAATGTCCTATACAGTCTGTCTTTGCTCAACACACGTACTCAGTTGCAGTCTATTAGAATATCGAAGTAAGTTTTAAAGGCAGGGTTTCATTCCACACATCAGTCATTGGATGAGACGGTAACTGTTGGTGTGGTCACACTTGCGGTAACTTCACCATACTAAGAAAAGAACTAAAAGTCATTCACCAGAAAGAGAAGGACAGATCTGGTCACACAAAATTAGTCAGGGCCATTTACCAGAAGCTTATTGATCACTGCCCTAGACAGAATAACTCCAACAACAAATCACCAAAGAAGTCCATTTAATAGATTCCCCATATTCTGGTAATGACCATCACTTAACACAAGCCGAAAGTAGAACTACTAACAAACAGTGGGTATGATCAAAGGGAAAGGACAAATGGGTATTCTGTCATCGTGAAAGTGTAAAATTGACAATTAAAAAATCAGCAGTTTCAAGTCTCCAATTTTTCATTTGCACTGAGTTCTTCATCTGTTCAATCTCAATACTATGAAATTCCTATCGAAGAAGCTTGGAAGACAAAAGGCTATTAATAATTGTTTTAGAATATCTGGCTTATTACATACGAGGGCTAAGCTGCAGAGAGCAGCACCTCTGCCAGCTGTTTCTGAATCTGGCCTAACTGGCATCTTAGTTTTGCACAGTCCACCCACATGCAAGTGGACATTCCTTTATCTCTATGACACTTGCCATCCAAGTGGTGGTGATGAGTTTGAATACATAGAAATACTAGGCATTAAAATAATGCCAGAGAACATTAGCATGACTGACTTTCCGCAGAGTAGAATGTAGGAAATCTTTTGTTGTAACTGAGAGGAGGCAGGGATAGAAGAGTCCAGAAGAAAAATAATGATCAGTTTGCACTTCAAGCAAACTGGCACTAATGTGAAAAAGTTCTCTGGCGTTATTTTAATGTCTAGTATTTCTATGTAGTCAAACTCTTAGATAGCATGCATTATGAATGTTCTTTATGAAACTGTTTTTGTTCTCTAAAACAATATCCGAACATATTGCAACCCTTTTTCAATCTAACGTGATTGTTTTTTTTATTCATATAGTGTATAGAACCATGAGTTAAGCCAATTTGACCTCAGTGGTTGCAGTGCATACAATTAGTGTAGATGAAGCTTTTCACCCGATAGTAGAATAATTCTTATTTTGTTCAGGTGCATCTGCAAATTGAATATAATATTGATGTACCTGATAACATAATGAGAAGATTTATGGTGTATTGCCATCTCTGACAATTAGACAAAAAAGATCCACAATTTTCCAAACTAATCAGTCCAATTTCATTGGACAATTTAGCTTTGCCTTTCAATTAGTTAAAAAAATAATGATCCTTCCTGAAGAATCACAGAAATGCTTCCAGTTAACCACAAGAGAGTAATTCATTATCTCTGGTTTCAGGCCTGGTACAGAGAATCCCCAGTAATGTAGGTATCAAAAATTCAGCTTCAAACCCACACTTTTCATGAATAACAAGCCATTAAAAAGTCTTTCTACAGGGATAAATATTACAATCAGGGAATACATTTCCCATTCAGTCAAAGGAATAAGGCAGTAAGTAAGATGTTGCTAAGATCCACCCTCAAAGCACAAATTATGATATGTCCTTTTTTAAAGAATATGAATTTTCTAACGAGAGGATGCAGTTAATTAACTGAATTAACTGCACCCTCTGTTGTGCCATTAAGTGTCTTTTTGGTATATGCAAACTCCATGCTCGGCCAAATTATGCTCGCTATTTTCTGTTGAATTATTTTCACTTTTATATTGGGGTTCCATATCATAACTTCATAATTACACTACTTCCGCAACTCAGAGGCCTGGTCAGATTTAGATTAAGTCACCCTCATTAAAATGGATCATTTTGAACCACTTCAGGCGAAGTGAAAATATTCTCACACGTGCACAATGGATTAAAATTTAGGAACTGGTAGTGAAAGTAATATGCGACAATATATTCCATTTTGTGAAGTTTAGCGTTCTTATAGTTCTGAGTGTTGGTGGGTGCTGAAAATCTAAAATTGCTTCTGAAGGTACTAAATTGAAAAAATAAGTCATGATTTAAATTTACACGACCTTGAAATAATATGTGGTCACAGTGTATTGTTAAACATAGAAACACGGAAAACAGGTGTGGCAGGTGGCTATTTGGCCTTTCAACCATTCTCTACCAATCACTGAGATCACTGCGTATCTTGTGTCTCAATACCAGTTTCCTTTTCTTCTCCATACCTTTTGGAGCTTCTCGTGTCTGCAGATTGATCCACCTCCTCCTTAAGGATGTTCAGTAATTGTGGCAGAGAACTCCACACGTTTACTATTTTGAGTGAAGAAATTTCTCCTCATCACAATCCTAAATGTGTTATCTCATACCCTGTCTTCTACACCTCATTCCAGACCTATCCTACCTCTAGCTCAATATAGGCTGAGATATTTAAACAATTTGTTGTTTAATATGCGGTCAAACTTCTGAGAAAGATGTACCCTAAAGGAGCATTTAAGTGGTATTGTCACATATGATCTTAGAGATATACCTATATTATTTTAATTCTCTGCAATATTAAGTTCCAAGAACTCATTGTTGTTTACTTAAGTGTTTCACGGTGGCATACAATGTAATGAACCAAGTTACTAAACTAACCTGTAGTTTTCAAGACATCTGGAGACTTCCCATTCCCACTCAGATAATTTCCTTTAATTCTTTTATTGACTGCAGTGTAGCTTCGCACCCGTGTACTGACCCAGTGAGCTGGAACTTAACCACATCCTTGATGAAGAAGATATTCAGTAAAAGGAAAATGCTGCTAGGATCTGAAATCCACCGTCTGTAAGTTGTCTGATATCTATGCAGTTAAAACAAACAGGAACTGAAAAAAATATATAGCCTCAAGAACAGGAAGTGGGGGTGGAGGGTGCTAACTGGTCAGGAGCGGGTGTGGAGTTTAAGGTTCTAATCCAATCGCTCATCTGCTTTTCATGTGATACTGATCTCCTGTGGATCTGTTTTAAATAACATTCGGTGCTTACTTTACATGCAGCACAGGTGATAAATTCGAATAAAATTAACCCCGATTTTTATTGTACTTCAATATTGTTTCATTAAATTTAATATCTAATTCAGAAGGGCTCCTGATAAATTATTAAATCATGAGCCAGAAATTTATTCTTCCCTAAACAGAAGCACTAATCCTGTGCTTGCACTGTGAGCCTATGCCCGTTCATACCGGTTCCTCTGGGATACAACATTCTATTGCGATCCTGGGACAAGTGCACTTTTCAGTATGGATTTTATAATTTCCTTCACTACAGCCCAATAAGTGATCATAAATCCCGCAATAATGCGCACCTGTCAAACCATTTGTCTACCACTTGACATGAGAGCACCAGACCTTCGGGAACACCTGCTCACGAAACCACATGCGTCTGATAGTCAACTCTTCACAGACAGCTGCAGGGGAACCTCAGCTAAGGAGATTACTGCTCCCGGGACAGGGAGCAGATCATCCCAGCTGACAAGGTGGAGGGGAGGAGACAACATGTGCTTGGCCTCCAGGAAAAGAAGCATATTGGTAAAAGGTGTTGGATCAGTTTACACCAGAGACAAGGAATAGGGAGCAATGTGGAAGGAAAATCCCATGACCTCTTTTCATTTTGTCAGGTGGAGCATTCTGGTTGTTATAATTGCAGCTGACAAATTCTTCCTTGCAATGTGCAGATTCCACCACAGCAACATACACTCCCACATTATGGCAGCCATCTCTCTAGCTACCCCAATATAACACTAACACCCTCAACACCTCACCGTCACAGTCAGCCGTATCAAATTAATTAGGGTAGTTGTTTAGTCAAAGCATAGAGGGAAAATCTACAGATGCTGGAAATCCAAGCAACACACACAAAATTCTGGAGGATCTCACCAGGCCAGGCAGCACCCATGGACAAAAAAGTAGAGTCAGCGTTTCGGGCCAAGATCCTTTGGCAGGACTGCTTACTGTTTAGTAACAGTACTGCTTTCATTTAATTTTGGATAGGGGCATGATTGGCAAGGTTAGATTTATTGCTCATTCTTAATTGCTTTTGGAAAGGTGGGCTGGGACTGGATGTAACCAGGGAATTGTGATGGGACTGTGTCAGGCACACAGTTTGGAAGATATGATTCTGCACATACAACTACATTGTGATATTGCTTGACTGATACGTGAGGCAACACTTACTAATTTAGGAAACCAGTTTTCACACGCGTATGAGGAAGACTTCGCAAGCTTGAATGGATAGGAGCAGATTTTCCATGTCCAAATTTAGTGTTTATTTTGGAGCCAGACGTTCTGTCCCATTTAATTCTTTTTTTTTTGTTTCAGCACAGCTGTAATGGTACAAGTGAGCTACCTGTTGCAGAAACTGAAGGTTGAAGAACGCATTGTAATTCTTCTTTCTGTCATTCTCCTTGTCATTCCTGACAATCCCCAGTGCTTTCAAATATTTATACTATTTTGCTACTAGTGGACATTATTTGCATGTGATGTTTCTTAGATACGTTTGTTGTGACAAAGTATTTCACATAGATGGTCTAAAAGCTTCTGGGGACAGAGATTCCAGACACCCAAAATTAATGCTGACTCTCTGACTACACAAATATCCCAATTATTGATTGATCATACCTGTGACCATGTTTGATATGGTACATGACATAACCCCACTGTCTTGTGTTTGGCTAATGCAGATAAGAAAGTGTTATTTCACTTTGCAAACTTTATCTCTCAAGCAGCTGTGCTCTGTAAACAATCTATAGGAAGAGGTACAGTCAATGTTTCAGGCCGAGACCCCTCGTCAGGACTAACTGAAAGAAGAGCTAGTAAGAGATTTGAAAGGGAGAGGGGGAGGGGGAGATCTAAAATGATAGGAGAAGACAGGAGGGGGAGGGATGGAGACAAGAGCTGGACAGTTGATTGGCAAAAGGGATATGAGAGGATCATTGGACAGGAGGCCTAGGGAGAAAGAAAGGAGGGGGGAGCCCAGAGGATGGGCAAGGAGTATAGTGAGAGGGAGAAAAAGTAGAGAGAGAAAAGGAATATATATATATGTATATAAATAACGGATGCGGTACGAGGGGGAGGTGGGGCATTAACAGAAGTTAGAGAAGTCGATGTTCATGCCATCAGGTTGGAGGCTACCCAGACGGAATATAAGGTGTCGTTCCTCCAACCTGAGTGTGGCTTCATCTTTACAGTAGAGGAGGCCGTGGATAGACATGTCAGAATGGGAATGGGACGTGGAATTAAAATGTGTGGCCATTGGGAGATCCTGCTTTCTCTGGCAGACAGAGCATAGGTGTTCAGTAAAACAGTCTCCCAGTCTGTGTCAGGTCTCACCAATATATAGAAGGCCGCATCAGGAGCACTGGACGTAGTATATCACCCCAGCCGACTCACAGGTGAAGTGTCGCCTCACCTGGAAGGACTGTCTGGGGCCCTGAATGGTGGCGAAGGAGGAAGTGTAAGGGCATGTGTAGCACTTGTTCCGCTTACAAGGATAAGTGCCAGGAGGGAGATCAGTGGGGAGGGATGGGGGGGACGAATGGACAAGGGAGTCCCGTAGGGAGTGATCCCTGCGGAAAGCAGAGAGAGAGGGGGAGGGAAAGATGTGCTTAGTGGTGGGATCCCATTGGAGGTGGCGGAAGTTACGGAGAATAATATGTTGGACCCGGAGGCTGGTGGGGTGGTAGGTGAGGACAGGAGGAACCCTATTCCTAGTCAGGTGGCGAGAGGATGGGGTGAGAGCAGATGTGCGTGAAATGGGAGAGATGCGTTTGAGAGAAGAGTTGATGGTGGAGGAAGGGAAGCCCCTTTCTTCTAAAAAGGAAGACATCTCCTTCGTCCTGGAATGAAAAGCCTCATCCTGAGAGCAGATGCGGCAGAGACGGAGGAATTGCAAGAAGGGGATGGCATTTTTGCAAAAGACTGGGCGAGAAGAGGAATAGTCCAAATAGCTGTGAGAGTCAATAGGCTTATAGTAGACATCAGTAGCCCTCATACCCCATCTGTTATTTATTTATTATATATATACACACACATATACATACACACACACACACACACACACACACACGTATTCTTTTTCTCTCTCTCCTTTTTCTCCCTCTGTCCCTCTCACTATACTCCTTGCCCATCCTCTGGGTTTCCCCCCTCCCCCTTTCTTTCTCCCTAGGCCTCCCGTCCCATGATCCTCTCATATCCCTTTTGCCAATCACCTGTCCAGCTCTTGGTTCCATCCCTCCCCCTCCTGTCTTCTCCTATCATTTTGGATCTCCCCCTCCCCCTCTCACTTTCAAATCTCTTACTAGCTCTTCTTTCATTTAATCCTGATGAAGGGTCTCAGCCTGAAATGTCGACTGTACCTCTTCCTATAGATGTTGCCTGGCCTGCTGCGTTCACCAGCAACTTTAATGTGTGTTGCTTGAAATTCCAGCATCTGCAGATTTCCTCGTGTTTGCTCTGTAAACAATGCTGTTTTCAAAGCTAGGCTTTTAACTTCAAATTGACTGCTGCCTGCAGCCTACATTAAGAACGGAAGATTGGTTCTTGTTTACAACATGAAGCTGAGCAAGGAATATTGTGAACAGTTTAATTTTGTCACTAGCAACTCTGACCCTAATGGAAAGATCATGCTGCTGTGCTGGGAGCCTAAGGTAAGCGATAAGCCTCTTGGTCCCAGAAAGTGAATATCTATCTCATTGGAGAGTGAGGTAGTTCTCTGCCAGCAATGAAGGTTTGCCTGTGTATGCTCAGGTCACGTTGACGTTGCAGTGCAGTCAGGACCACTTGTCCAGCTATCCCACCCCATCCTTTCAACTAGGAGGAATGTCCTTGAGGAGGAGCAGGACTATGTTGACAACGCCCGATACCACCAAGTAGCGTCTCAGACACTAACAAATAATGAGGAAAGACCTTTACCAGAACAGGTGTAGGTAAGTTAGTTTATCAGCTCCCCAGAAGTAGATGTCATGCACTTAAAGACTCTAGTGAGGTCTATAATAAGGAAGTCTTCTGTGGATTTCCATTGATATGTTTGCCAAATTAACCATTTTGCATAGTTAGGTCCTCTCCTAATCTACTGGTGGCTTGGAACACATCCATCACAGTCGGGGTATGGTGAGCACCTGACTGCCACTACAGTTCCATATATAATGCAAGTTTGTGGGTCTGTCGAGATAACAGAAGAGGCCCCCACCCTACCCTGCCACCTGATGTCAATACGTTTCTACAGACTCGTTTCATTTCAGTGTTTCTCAGTTATTCCTGTTGCCACCTAAAGCAAACTGGTTTTCTGCTGGATCAGAGAGTTGCTCCTTGACAACGCACAACCACAATCAGAGATCAGAGTGGCACTATCCAGGAACTGATCGTATTCTTTGTGAAGACTGCAGTTTATAACAGGACAAAGCTCATTGGGAGTCCTTCTAGGACAGGGTCAGTGGCACCATGGAGCTGGAAGGTATTGACCTCTCTTTGGACCCTATCATTGGTTCTCTGGCAATGCTGTTGTATCTGCTCACAGACACTTGACCCAAGACAATGTAGACAATCAAGCCATTGAAGTCCAGAGACATCTTCTGTCACTGTAAATTCACTGTCTTCCACAAGCCTGGCTGTATCACAATGAGGGATTTTTTGTCTCCACAAGCCAAGTTGGAAAACAGCTATTTACAGACAGGAAAAGAATAATGTGCATATGATTCTGGAATTTTTACTTTCCTTAGGAAGAAGTAGTCAAAAATTTATCCTCATTAAGACATGGTACGGCATGGGGGAGCACGGTAATATAGTGGTTAGCACAACACTTTACTGCACCAGTGACCAGGGTTCAATTCCGGCTACTGCCTTTAAGGAGTTTGTACATTCTCACCGTGACCGCGTGGGTTTCCTCTGGGTGCTCCAGTTTCCTCTCACATTCCAAGTACGTATCTGTTGATAGGTTAATTGGTCATTGTCAACTGTCCTGTGGTTAGGTTAGGGTTAAATTGGGGTTGCTGGGTGGTGCAGTTTGAACAGCTGGAAGGACCGATTCCCTGCTACATCTCAATCAATCAATATTATTTATTTATTTATTTACTTACTTACTTACTTCCTTGCTTATTTATCTGTCTATTTATTTATTATCAAGCCGAAATGAAATGAGCAGATACGATATAAAGCATGGCATGGTGAATATTACTTGTATGATTCACCTTTACTTTCGTGATTCAGTATCTTCTTTAGTCCAGGTGGGAACCTTTGTGATTTATGGAGTTTCTCAAAGGAGATCTCAAGAATAGCATTCCAATAAAATGTACTAATCCCTGAACAAAGGAAGCACCTAATCCTTGCAAATCCATGTGACCTAATTGCCACTGCTCAGCCAGTCATCTGTGCTGTGATTGCGTTAACACCCGTTTCGCCAGGATCCCCAAACTCTGAGCTCTGCACAGGTTTTTAAATGTGCAAAGATAAATCCTCTTTTCTATTATTGTTAGCTTTCAGATGATTTAGATCTTCAAGGAATACTATAAATTGTAATGAAAGGTGCTTTCAGAATGGCTTTATCAATTCCAAAACTTCTTTACAAGAGACACAAACAAGCTGATGATTTTTAAAAGGCACAATGATTCCTCAATGATGATAGAAAAGCTGTGGCTACTTTTTGGAATTCATCAAAGGCCTATATTCAACTTCACTGCCAGGATTTCCACAAATGGAAGAAAACATTAAGACTGATTTCTTTCAATATGTTTCGTGTAGAATGAGTCATACAGAATGCTGTTGTATCTTTCAAACTAAAAGACAACCACATGGTCTACCTATTAATTTTCATTAACATAAAAGGGAAATTAATTAATACCAACATCTGTGGAAATTATTTTAGGAAACTGCATATCTAATGTTGAGAGCAAAGTGCATCCTGGGTGAATCTAACTGGCAGAAACAGGAATTGTGAGAATAATATTCAAAAAACAGGAAGCTACGTGAAACCAGACAAGTATTTGCAACTGTTTCGTGCAGTTCTGAACTTCTGCTAACCATCTGAAAACTGCTGTAAACATTTCCACCACAGAAATACACCGTTAAAAATTGACTGCACCGATTTCAATGGATTAGTTTTGTAAACAATTTCTACAGATGTAATGTGCTTCGATGGATAAAACCTTGATCAGTACTTATCAATATTTGGTGAAATTCTTGCTTCTTTTAACATTTCTTTACAACAAATTGGATTGTGTATTTTAGCTTTGAAATTAGAGAGTATATTCCATTATTCCAAGGAACATGAGCCTGTGGTATTTTGGTATTTATTGCCCATCCTTAATTTTCTGTGAGGTAGTGATGATATATGAGAGTGATGTGCCATTGTGAATCAAAGTAGTCCTTCTAGTCAAGGTACCTTCATGGTTCTGCAGAATTAGGAGTCTCTGCATTTGGACCCAAAAATGATGAGAGAAAGGAGATGCATTTCCAACTGAAAATTTGTAGTGTTGGTGGTGACTGTTTCCTTTGCATTTTATATGGAAAAGATCATGAATTTCGGAAGAATTAGAGCTGAGTTAAACAGACCTTCTTGCTTTATATTGAACAAGCTAATTCCAACTTAAATGTTGGCAGTCCCAGAATTATATCGATTCCAAAGGAGTTGGTAGAAAAGACTCATGATTGTTTTCCAACTACTTTCTGGAGCGGACACATTGTATAGTGTCATGGAAGCACAAGACCAGCTTTGATTGGAGACAAATGTAAATGTTCATTCTCCTTCACAATGAAGAATGGTTAACAAGTTTTCATTGTGGCTGTCATTTACCATAAGAGGAGAACACCTTTGGAAGAGCAAACTGAAGCAAATATAAATAGAAACAGAAGGTTAAGAGATGTATGATAGATTTACAACAGTTGTTGCCTTTCAGTGACAGCCTTTATGGACATCTGAAACTCTCCACATACTACAAAACACAAGTGATTTTTGCCAAACTTGATTGACAGCACCATCCCCAAAAGCTCAAATTAATATGATATCAGTTTGAAAAAAATGAAGATAAAATATTAAAATATTTACATCTCCATTGGTTTTCCAAACATATTTTAATTTCAAAGTTTATTCAAATAATAACTTATATTGCTAATAAATGTAAACAGAAATTAAGGTACCGGTAGAAGACGATTGGGTTTAATTTGGCATTGTGTTTTGTGCATATGTTGTGGGCCAAGAGGCCTTTTCTTCTGCTACACTCTTCTATGTTCTGTGTGATTTCCAATTCTAGATTGTAGCAGATAAAAATTAACAAAGATCCTAAGTTGTAACAGCAAGGCAGCAAATCTGAATTGGGGTTAGAAATTAATACAAGGCAGATGAAATGAATTTGTTGATAATAATATACAACATGAAAGGAGGACAAATTAAAATAAATCAGTTGTTGCTCTGAGTCAAACTGGGACAATTGCCCCAAATCTGAAGAGCCGAACGATCTGACATTCCACAGCTGGCAACCAAGGAGCAAGGGAGCAGATATCAACCATCCCCAAACCCACAAAGTCCAAACAAGCCCCACCCCTCAATGTTCAAACTAACCCAGCCTCCACAATGTCCAAACAAGCCCCACTTCCAAAATGCCCAAAAACCAACTAATTTTCACAATGTCCAAACCAGCCCCACCACCACAATATCCAAATCGACCCCACCCCCTCAATGTCCAAACCATCCCCACCCCCTCAATACTCAAACCATCCCCACCTCCTCAATGTCCAAACCAGCCTCACTTCTACAATGCCCAAACCATCCTCAACCTCACCATGTCCAAACCATCCCCACCTCCACAATGTCCAAACCAACCCCACCTCCACAATGTCCAAACGATCCCCACCTCCTCAATATCCAAACCATCCCCACCCCCTCAATGTCCAAACCATTCCCACCCCAACAATATCTAAACCATCCCCACCCCTACAATGTCCAAACCATCCCCACCTCCACAAATTCCTAACCATCCCCACTTCCACAATGTCCAAACCAACTCCATGCTTACAATGGCCAAACAAACCCCACCTCCACAATATCTAAACCAGCCCCACCCTTACAATGCCCAACCTTGCTCCATTCCCACAATGTCCAAGCCCATTTTGACAGCATTTAGCTGCCTCATATTGTAAAGACATTAAAATCATTTGAAGAGATATAAATTATTTTAAAATTTAAAAATAAATTAATTAAAAGCTTTAAAATAGCAACAAACTAATACACATTAAAATAAGGCAAGTTCTTACCTTTTTTAGCCAGGACGTTAATGTCATTCAGATCAGTGAGGGCATGGTTCCTAGACAATCCCTCCTTCCTGGAGATTAGCTGTACATGGCCTCCCTCTTCAAAGGTTAGCTCTCCATGTCAGGGCTCCAGTACGTCTAATGAGATAACTATCATATGTTCCAGTGTCTTAACCTCTACTCATTACCAATATTTTGCGATTGCTGGGCTGCACATAATACGCATGAATTGCAGTTCTGATTCCATTTAATTGGACTCGGCAAAATGGTTTCCTTAGAAACTTGGTTGCAGGAAATTGTAATTGTCATCGACATTTCTGACTTTGAATGTTTGTGTGTAAATATCGTGTGGTTTTGACTCCATTGAATGTTCAGCTGCTGCGACACAAAGGGTTGGTAATATGGTATTAACAAACAGCAAGAAGGGAAAGTTGATATAGTCAAATGTAATCCTGTAAAATACGTAGATATATGAAAATGATAAGTGATGCTGAGGTGGGTTTTTTAATGCATTAACTTCTATAAATCAGTCAGATACTGTGACAGAAATGCATAGTAGCTTAATCGAAGCCAATTTGCCTTAATATAGTGTTACGTACCCCATAACTGGGTTGCCAAACCAGCAGAAATGGATCACTCAGTTGGAGTCTGGAGTACTAGAACTAAGAAAGTTTTATTAAAGAAACAAGCAACACAGTAATCGAAAGGATAATAAATGCAACAATTCAACAATGATAACCACACATGTGCACAGAATTAAGATAACAGCATCAATCAAGCTCTATCGTTGTCTAGGGGTAAATGACCAATTTCAAAATGACTCAAAGTTCAGTCCAGTTAGTAGTTCAGTTCGCAGTAATCGTTGCCATGGCGATGGACAAGGTGGGGGAAGAGAGACATAGAATAGGAACAACTGATCATTCAGAACACGGCTTCACTCACAGACCAGCGAGATGACTCACAAACAGCTTTTGGGCGGGTCCTTGGTGATGTCACCTGAGGTCACCGACTGTGACCCCTCCTCCAGATGCGGTCGATCCTCTGCAGTGAACCCGGCACCCAGGCAAGGGCGGACACACACCGGGTTCCCGCTGATCGTACCTTTTCACCCTTGTCGTTGTCTGGCACTTCTCACCCACTCGTGAGAGGCGCACCGCTTCCAGGGTCTTGTTATCTCGGGTGGCGTGTGTCTGTCTTAGCGAACCTGTCCCTTTTTATCCCCCTGCTGGGGTATCGCCTGTCCATCACTTCAAACAGTTCAGGGTTCAAAGGGGGGAGCCGCTCCAGACAGCTCTCTCTCCCACATCCCTTCATTACACATCTCCAGACGCTGCTCCATTGTTCCTTATCTCTCCTTCCCCTGAGGGCAGGTGGCAGACCAACTGCTGATGCCACTGATGCTAGCCCAGGCCAGCAAACATCTTAATTTTATGTGTATTCTCGTAACAATAGAAATTAACATCTGGCTGAACAATCATTAAAAGACTGGTGATATTAAGAGGGAGGTTACAATTTAATTTGTTGTTACCTGGTCTCAGAATGAGTGTTGAGGATAATACCATAATTGGACAAAATAGCAGGTAAACCATTGTCCAAGGTTGTAATCCATTCTTGGTTCTTATGGTCTTTACATTGTATTTCCAAATTATATATTGAAGCCCAAACTGGAGGGAATTGCTAGACACTAATGAAGCAAGGTCGTTATCTGATATAATTAAATGGCATATCAAAATAAATTAGTTAACTTGCTTGGTCCGTAGCAGAAAATGGTATCATAGGCAAATGTGAGACTATTTACCTCAATAAGTAGAAAGGCTAAGCAACCTGAAGTGGTGAGAAATTATTAAATGATGGCATTCAGATGGACTTGAGTACCTTCAATCATAAAACACAATGAGGTAACATGAATGCATTACGACTTTTTCTTGCAAAAGGAATACAATCAGAAGCAAGAATTGGAGAAGGCTCTGTGAGATCTCAGTGGAAGTTCTGTCAACGGTCACTTCATTAGGTACACCTGTACACCTGCTTGTTAATGCTCATCTATTCACCCAATCATGTGGCAACAACTCAATGCAAAAAAGCATGCAGACATGGTCAAGAGGTTCAGTTGTTGTTCAGACCAAGCAACAGAATGGGGAAGAAATGTGACCTAAATGATTTAGACTATGGAATGATTGTTATTGCCAGATGGGGTGGTTTCAGTATCTCAGAAACTGATCTCCTGGGATTTTCACGCACAGAAGTCTCTAGAGTTTACAGAGAGAAAAAAAAATCCAGTGAGTGACAACAATCACGAGGAAATCTGCAGATGCTGGAATTTCAAGCAACACACATTAAAGTTGCTGGTGAACTCAGCAGGCCAGGCAGCATCTCTAGGAAGAGGTACAGTCGATGTTTTGGGCCGAGACCTTTCGTCAGGACTAACTGAAAGAAGAGCTAGTAAGAGATTAGAAAGTGGGAGGGGGAGGGGGAGTTCCAAAATGATAGGAGAAGACAGGAGGGGGAGGGATGGAGCCAAGAGCTGGACAGCTGATTGGCAAAGGGGATATGAGAGGATCATGGGACAGGAGGCCCAGGGAGAAAGATAATGGGGAGGGGGGAAGCCCAGAGAATGGGCAAGGGGTATAGTGAGAGGGACAGAGGGAGAAAAAGGAGAGAGAGAAAAAGAATGTGTGTATATAAAATAATAAATAACAGATGGGGTACAAGGGGGAGGTGGGCCATTATCAGAAGTTTGAGAAGTCAATGTTGGTGCTATCAGGTTGGAGGCTACCCAGACGGAATATAAGGTGTTATTCCTCCAACCTGAGTGTGGCTTCATCTTGACAGTAGAGGAGGCCATGGATAGACATATCAGAATGGGAATGGGACGTGGAATTAAAATGTGTGGCCACTGGGAGATCCTGCTTTCTCTGGTGGACAGAGCGTAGGTGTTCAGCGAAACAGTCTCCCAGTCTGTGTCGGGACAGACACAGTGAGTGACAGTTCTGTAGGCAGAAATGCCTTGTTAATGAGAGGGATCAGAGGAGAATGACTATATTGGTTCATGCTTACAAGAAGGCAACAGTAACTTAAATAATCACACGTTACAACAGTGATGTGCAGAAGGCAGTCTCTGAATCTACAACACGTTGAGCCTTGAAGTGGATGGGCTACAGCAGCAAAATACCATAAATAAACACACAGTGGCCGCTTTATTAGGTACAGAAGGCATCTAATAAAGTGGCCACTAAGTATATGCACTGTATTTAGTGCAACAACATCTCAATGTATTAATTCCTGTGACAGGAGGATTGTTCCATGAAAAGAAATGAGTATATACTTCATGGAGTTTAGAAGAATGGAAAGTTTTTATTAAAATTAATGATTCCAAGCGAATTTGATAGGTTTGATAATAAAGACTTGTTCTAGCTGAAATACCAGGAAGTGGATGGATGAAACTGCCATGAGTGGAGATGAGGGGTCGGTAGTGTGGTTTCAGGATAGAGTCACTCAGAAGAAGCTTCTTTATTCGAAGGATTATGAATCTCCAGAATACTGCACAGCAGCCAGCTCTCTGGTCAACTACTTCCAAGCTCGATCGACAGATTTTTGGTTATAATTTGATTTTAGGCACACAAAAATGAAGCGGGAAAATGGAGCATGAAAATCAGTGGTAATGTTGTTTTTTCAAACAAAGCAGGCCTGAAGGGCTGTACTGCCAAACCTTTTTTTTAAAACATTTTGTATATCGTGTGTTCTCTCCTGTCAACATTGACCAGTTAGCACGAGCATACCACCTAGTGGATTAGCACAAGAATAATTTCTGTTAAAAAGTACAAAAATGTGGATTTTGATGAAATCCTTGTTGTCATTGCATTGAATAGATGAAGGAGAATGGAATTCTGCATAAATCAAACACTCAGCACCATCTCATTCAAGAGAGAGAATGCTGTTTTCAAAATATGGCTCCAAACAAGGTACAGCCCTTCCTGTGCAAATTCAGATGAGTTACTCTGCACGTAAGATTCAAGAATATTGGTGCAATACCTGCTTATTTAGAATATAACATGGAGCAATCAACAGGCAAAATAAGGAGCACATTGGGGTGGGTGGGTGGAGAATAAATACGAAACATAGACATACAGTTAAAGATCTATGTCTTGCTTTGATGCTATAAAAATACCCTGTGGAGCAGATATACTACTTGGCAGCAGTGAACTAAGGGTAAACAAGGCTTTTAAACCTGGTCAAACAACAGGAATTCTGCAGATGCTGGAAATTCAAGCAACACACATCAAAGTTGCTGGTGAACGCAGCAGGCCAGGCAGCATCTTTAGGAAGAGGTGCAGTCGACGTTTCAGGCCGAGACCCTTCGTCAGGACTAACTGAAGGAAGAGTGAGTAAGGGATTTGAAAGTTGGAGGGGGAGGGGGAGATCCAAAATGATAGGAGAAGACAGGAGGGGGAGGGATGGAGCCAAGAGCTGGACAGGTGATAGGCAAAAGGGGATGCGAGAGGATCATGGGACAGGAGGTCCGGGAAGAAAGACAAGGAGCGGGGGGGACCCAGAGGATGGGCAAGAGGTATATTCAGAGGGACAGAGGGAGAAAAAGGAGAGTGAGAGAAAGAATGTGTGCATAAAAATAAGTAACAGATGGGGTACGAGGGGGAGGTGGGGCATTAGCAGAAGTTAGAGAAGTCGATGTACATACCATCAGGTTGGAGGCTACCCAGACGGAATATGAGGTGTTGTTCCTCCAACCTGAGTGTGGCTTCATCTTTACAGTAGAGGAGGCCATGGATAGACGTGTCAGAATGGGAATGGGATGTGGAATTAAAATGTGTGGCCACTGGGAGATCCTGCTTTCTCTGGCGGACAGAGCGTAGATGTTCAGCAAAGCGGTCTCCCAGTCTGCGTCGGGTCTCGCCAATATATAAAAGGCCACATCGGGAGCACCGGACGCAGTATATCACCCCAGTCGACTCACAGGTGAAGTGTTGCCTCACCTGGAAGGACTGTTTGGGGCCCTGAATGGTGGTAAGGGAGGAAGTGTAAGGGCATGTGTAGCACTTGTTCCGCTTACACGGATAAGTGCCAGGAGGGAGATCAGTGGGGAGGGATGGGGGGGACGAATGGACAAGGGAGTTGCGTAGGGAGCGATCCCTGCGGAATGCAGAGAGAGAGGGGGAGGGAAAGATATGCTTAGTGGTGGGATCCCGTTGGAGGTGGCGGAAGTTACGGAGAATAATATGTTGGACCCGGAGGCTGGTGGGGTGGTAGGTGAGGACCAGGGGAACCCTATTCCTAGTGGGGTGGCGGGAGGATGGAGTGAGAGCAGATGTACGTGAAATGGGGGAGATGTGTTTAAGAGCAGAGTTGATAGTGGAGGAAGGGAAGCCCCTTTCTTTAAAAAAGGAAGACATCTCCCTCATCCTAGAATGAAAAGCCTCATCCTGAGAGCAGATGCGGCGGAGACGGAGGAATTGCGAGAAGGGGATGGCGTTTTTGCAAGAGACAGGGTGAGAAGAGGAATAGTCCAGATAGCTGTGAGAGTCAGTAGGCTTATAGTAGACATCAGTGGATAAGCTGTCTCCAGAGACAGAGACAGAAAGATCTAGAAAGGGGAGGGAGGTGTCGGAAATGGACCAGGTAAACTTGAGGGCAGGGTGAAAGTTGGAGGCAAAGTTAATAAAGTCAATGAGTTCTGCACCTGGTGTTTTGACTACAGAGACAGATTGGCAATATTATTGTATCAATAAGTTACAGAAATTGCTAGAAATATATATTAACAGCAAGGAAGTTGGCAACGTTAATATGACACTGGCAATGAATAATTGTTTTTTCAATATAATACATCCCGAATTGAAAATACTTACCCTGGATGGAAATGAACAGCAGAATCAGAATCAGAATCAGGTTTATTATCACCGGCAGGTGTCGTGAAATCTGTTAACTTAGCAGCAGCAGTTCAATGCAATACATAATATAGAAGAAAAAATAATAATTAATAAATCAATTACAGTATACGTATATTGAATAGATTAAAATTGTGCAAAAAAACAGAAATAATATATATTAAAAAAGTGAGGTAGTGTTCAAGGGTTCAATGTCCATTTAGGAATTGGGTAGCAGAGGGGAGGATGCTGTTCCTGAATCGCTGAGTGTGTGTCTTCAGGCTTCTGTACGTCCTACTTGATGGTAACAGTGAGAAAAGGGCATGCCCTGGGTGTTGGAGGACCTTAATAATGGACACTGCCTTACTGAGACCCCGCTACTTGAAGACATCCTGGGTACTTTGTAGGCTCGTACCCAAGATGGAGCCGAGTAAATCTACAGCCCTTTGCATCTTCTTTTGGTACTGTGCAGTAGCTCCCTGCGCGCCCCCCCCCCCACCCCATACCAGAGAGTGATGCAGCCCGTCAGAATGCTCTCCATGGTACATCTATAGAAGTTTTCAGTGTATTTGTTGACATACCAAATCTTTTCAAACTCCGAATGAAGTATAGTCTTTGTCTTGCCTTCCTTATATCTGCATTGACAATCAGTACTGTACCAATGGTTAAAAGCAGATGACCAGTCTGAAGAAACAATCTGGCACCTTTCGAGTCCTTTGCTGATATGTATATTTGACATTTACCAAAATAACCACCATGAAACAACTCCCTTCAGAAGCCCACTCAATTTCATTTTCAGTTTTTTGAAGAACAGGAGCTTTTTATCAGAGAACTCCAACAGGCAGCATGCACAACAGTTTAGGGTTAGGGTTAGAGTATTGATGCAGCATGCTAATGTGCACCTTCTAAAATCAGCAGCTTTACATTAACATTCTCTGAAATACAAAGATATGGAATAGTCTATGTGACTACGTGAGAAAGCAACCACTTTTATTCAAGAAACAACCATTTGATTTCTAGTTGCAACATGTGTGCTTGGTAACGGATGGATAAATGCATTGGTCTTTTATTGTTTTTGAGCAAGTGGCAAAAAAGACACCTTTAACAACTCAGTCTCACCTGAACAGCAGACCAATCACAAAATTTATATAAAACTGTCTTTGTTTTATCTACCGCGTGAGTTCAGCCACGCCATAGGGCTCGTTGTCTACGTTCCGCCTTCCCGAAGCTGTGTGTGACATCATACGCACTACCATTGCGAAACGCCAGAGTCTACACTCCAGTGCATTTGTTGCAGTATCAGGAGATATCAACCATGTTTCTCTCTGGACAGCCCTACCCACCTTCGATCAGTTTGTCAAGTGTCATACAAGAGAAATAAATCACTGGACCTCTTGTATGCCAATGTTAGAGATGCATACGATTCCACAGCTCTCCCCCCACTTGGCAGATCAGATCACAATCTGGTTCGCCTCATGCTCTTATATAAGACCAAAGTACAGCAACAGTAGTTACCACCAAGACAGTAAAGAAATAGTCTCCAGAGGCCATTGAGGCCTTGAAGGCTACTTTGAAGTTACTGATTGGAATGTGCTTTGTGAATCATATGAGGAGGACATTAATGGACTTACTAATTGTGTCACTGGCTACATCAGCTTCTGTGTGGACACTGGAATAACATCAAGGACTGTTTGCTGCTTCCCTAGCGACAAACCATGGGTCACCAGTGATCTAAAGGCTCTTCTCAACCACAAAAAGATGGCCTTTAGATCAGGGGACAGGGAGAAATTGAAACACGTGAAGAAGAAGTTAAAGGAGAAGATCAAGGTGGCCAAAGAGGAATACAGGAGAGAGCTGGAGAACAAGCTTGGGTACCACATGGCAAGTGTGGAGAGGCATGAAGATCATCACTGGCTTCAACCAGCCTAGCTGTGGACCCTCGGAATACAGTTGTGAATTCCTCTACTGTAAAGATGAAGCCACACTCAGGTTGGAGGAACAACACCTCATATTCCGTCTGGGTAGCCTCCAACCTGATGGCATGAACATCGACTTCTCTAACTTCTGCTAGGCCCCACCTCCCCCTCGTACCCCATCTGTTACTTATTTTTATGCACACATTCTTTCTCTCACTCTCCTTTTTCTCCCTCTGTCCTTCTGAATATACCTCTTGCCCATCCTCTGGGCCCCCCCCTTGTCTTTCTTCCTGGATCTCCTGTCCCATGATCCCCTCATATCCCCTTTTGCCTATCACCTGTCCAGCTCTTGGCTCCATCCCTCCCCCTCCTGTCTTCTCCTATCATTTTGGATCTCCCCCTCCCCCTCCAACTTTCAAATCCCTTACTCACTCTTCCTTCAGTTAGTCCTGACGAAGGGTCTCGGCCTGAAACGTCGACTGCGCCTCTTCCTATAGATGCTGCCTGGCCTGCTGCATTCACCAGCAACTTTGATGTGTGTTGCATGAGTTAAACCAATGGGTTTTGCAATTGCCCTCTTGTATTCACACCCCTCTCGGCACAACAGTCCAGGTGCCGAGGCACCAATGCTCCCTCAGCACCAACACCTCCCCTCCTCCCTGCTCCCCCTTCAGATCAACACGTAGATGAACAACACAGGCTACAACCGTCTACATCCCCTCCTCATCCCGTAGCTACTGTCCACACCTCCACATACTAACTGCTATCGTCCCAATCTTCACCTTCACCCCCACTGATCTCCACCTTCCACCAACTCCCCAGTCATCATGGACTCACCTTCACTACTAAGCACATGAGAAGGGCTCTGGGGAAGCTCAGACATGGCAAAGCATTGGGACCGGATGCTGGGAACCCCCCAGGTCCTGAAAGAGTGGACTGAGCAGCTATATGGAGTTCTCCAATGCATTTTCAGTTTGAGTCTCAGCCTGGAAATGGTCTTGACTGTGTGGAAAACATCGTGTGTGGTCCCATTGCCCAACGAGGGCCAACTGAAAATCTTGAATGACTACCGTCCAGTGGCCCTAACCTCACACATCATGAAGACCCAAGAGAGGTTGGTCTTGGCTCACCTCCAACCCCTGGTCAGATTAGACCTTGATCCCATGCAGTTTGCCTAACTGCAGCACACTGGAGTCAACAATGCTGCCATCTGCCTGCTGAACAGAGCCTACTCCCATTTAGATAAGCAGGGCAGCACTGTGGGGATCATTTTTTTGATTTCTCAAGTGCCTTCAATACTATATTGGTTCCCTTCCTGCTTATCCTGTAAACTTCAGACTTTAGGTAAAACACTGAGTCACATACTTTAGGTAAAACACCGGACCTCTTGTGTGCAAATGTTAAAGATGAAAGATGTCATTACAGGAAAGATGTCAACAAAATTGAGAGAGTACAGAGAAGATTTACTAGAACGTTACCTGGGTTTCACCTCCTAAGTTACAGAGAAAGGTTGAACAAGTTGGGTCTTTATTCTTTGGAGCGTAGAAGGTTGAGGGGGGACTTGATAGAGGCATTTAAAATTATGAGGGGGATAGATAGAGTTGACGTGGATAGGCTTTTTCCATTGAGAGTTGGGGAGATTCAAACAAGAGGACATGAGTTGAGAGTTAAAGGGCAAAAGTTTAGGGGTAACATGAGGGGGAACTTCTTTACTTAGAGAGTGGTAGCTGTGTGGAGCAAGCTTCCAGCAGAAGTGGTGAGGCAGGTTCAATGTTGTCATTTGAAGTTAAATTGGACAGCTATATGGACAGGAAAGGAATGGAGGGTTATGGACTGAGTGCAGGTTGGTGGGACTAGGTGAGAGTGAGAGTTCAGCATGGACTAGAAGGGCCAAGATGGCCTGTTTCCGTGCTGTAATTTTATATGGTTATATGACATCTACAGAAATCCTCTGATGACTCAGCAATAGTTGGGTGTGCAAAGGGGGGGGGGACAGAAGGATGAATACAGGGCCCTGGTGGAGGACTTTGTCAAATGGTGCAAGCTGAATTATCTGCAGTTCAACATCAGTAAGACAAGGGAGATAGTGATGGACTTTATGAAGGCTCAGTCTGCTCTGCTCCCTGTTACTACTGATGGTGAAGACGTGGATGTGATGAGGACCTACAAGTACCTGGAGGTGCACCTAGATGACAGACTTGAGTGGAGCACCAACAAGAAGGGCCAGAGGTGCTGCCTCTATTTCATGAGGAGACTGAGGTCCTTTGGAGTATCCAGGCCTCTTCTTCATGGTTCTAACAGTCTGTTGTTGCCAGTACAATCTATGCGGTGGTGTGCTGGGGCAATGGCATCAACACGGGTGATGCCAACAGGCTCAATAAACCAATTAGAAAGTCTGGTTCTGTTATGGAAATCAACCTGGACACACTGGAGGCTGTGGTAGAACAAAGGACCCTATGGAAAATCCTGGCAATCCTGGACAATGTTTCTCACCCTCTGCATGCCACCTTGGCTGAACAGAGAAGCACTATTAGTAATAGACTAAGACATCTGTGCTGCTCCAAAGAGCGCTATCTGAGGTTATTCTTGCCTTCGGCCACTAGGCTCCATAATGAGTCAACCCATAGCCAGAGAAGTGATTACTCCTCCTGTTAGACTGTTTGTGGTAACTTGTTTTATTCTTTATTAATTCTTTTCTAATATTTGTATGTCTGTGAAATTCCCATGCCACTGTGATACTGTAATTTCCTTTGGGATCAATAAAGTTTCTATCTAGCTCCCTAAACCACCACTGAAACCAGGAGAGCCTTACATCCATTCCTTCGAATTCCTTTATGTCAAGCTTAGCAAGTGGAACAAGTATGGCAGAATACATAAAACACAAGGAGGAAGCCCAGTACCACACCACATGGATACTTTTCCCCGTCCAGAAGTGAAACATCAGAGCTTGTGTAAGCAGAATGTTTCACTGAAAAACATTCGTAAGATGGAGTAGTTCATGAAGAATCGTCAAAAACTATTATCGTGCACAACAACCAAAGTAGGCTTGTTGGACAAGCTTAATTCTCCATCTGGTGTGTTACTTGCACTCAATTCACCTTTATTCATGAGTTAATTAATCTTAATTAAAAAGTAATGCTAAGGTCGACTTGGAGTGTGCCATTGGTCCATTAAGCCTATTTCATGGAAGTTAAATGTGCAGAGCTGAGTCTTTTCAACTTTGTACTATCTAAATAGTAGAATGGGTACCAGGATGTGTTGATATGTAGACCTAGCTAGATCAAACTGTTTAATTCTTAGATCATGTTATTTAATTGTTATTTTCTTTGCAGTTTAATGATTAGTTATCTACTTGTATTTTAGGTAGTTCTTATATGTATATAACAGTTTAATATGACTCTAGTGGTTATGTTGGTATAATTCTGGAAGCGTCTCTCGGTACTGCGTTATTTGAATAAGTGCTTTCTCATTGGTTAACTTACATCTACATATTTGAATGGAATTTTCCTTATTTATATAGCATAAAAGAGTTGCTCCATGCTGGACCTCATCTTCTTAGTTCTTCCATCTCTTTCTCTCTCTCTTGGCTTAGCAAACACCTATCACATACCGCTTCAATTTTTCTTAATAAAACAATCGTTCATAAAATGATCATGAAGTAACAGGTTTGTGCCTCTTTTTTGGCTTCTAAAAGAACTTTGAATTAAAACATCAGAATCCAACAAGCTCTAGATCAAAAACGCAAACACGAGGAAATCTGCAGATGCTGGAAATTCAAGCAACACACCTATGATCCCGTCCCATGATCCTCTCCCTTCTCCAGCCTCGTATCCCTTTTGCCAATCAACCTTCCAGCTCTTAGCTCCATCCCTCCCCCTCCTGTCTTCTCCTATCATTTCGGATCACCCCCTCCCCTGCCACTTTCAAATCTCTTACTATCTCCTCTTTCAGTTAGTCCTGATGAAGGGTCTCGGCCCGAACCGTTGACTGTACCTCTTCCTATAGATGCTGTCTGGCCTGCTGCGTTCATCAGCATTTTTTATGTGTGAAGCTCTAGATTAAACTCATCTACTCATTTATTCACTTGAGTTGATTCTGGGCCAGTCCAGCAATGAACTGGAAGTGTACATTTGAGGCTGAACCTAAAACTCACCCTAATGACCTGCATTCATCAAGATGTTAAGCACAATGTCGGGTCACCTAGCAATGTCCAATATCCCTGACTATAATGGTAAGTGACCTGTGATAGTGACGATCAATTTCACAGATCCTTGCTGTGTGCAAATAGACTAAACATATTTTCCCACATGACAAAAATAACTACAGGCCACTAGTTCAGTTAAACTTCAATATTCCAAAAATTAAGACATGCTACTCCTGTTCAAAATAGAAAAAATGGTTTTACTTTTATAAACTTTCATAATTAATTGCAATGGAGTTTAATGTCAGTATTAACATGAGCATATTTCAAGAGAATCATTAATTAATTGAACCTTAACTTTGTTGAAAAACTGTAGGAAGTGAGATATATATGCTATCATAGATATTCAAATTGGTAGTAGCTTGTTGCAAGAAAGAAATCCTCCATGAATTGTATATTGCTACAGTTGTTGGCTAATTTTCACTTCTGTTGTTATTTTCATGAATAGAGTAAATCTGTTTATTCTCGCCATTAATTTTTTTGAATTTTCTGCATTTCCATTTTAATTGCTTCTTTAACCCATTATAGGATATTGTTTAGCAATTAATAACTTAAGTGTACTTTTAATAACTTGATAATTATTAACTATTGTCAATTAATCTTTTTTGTTACAAATTAATTTAATACCTCTTAGGAAGTGTTAAAGTCTCAATTTTTCAATAAGCTTTATATGTTTTTTTTTACTTCTCTCATAATTTAAATTTTCTGCCTGTTTTCTTTCTGTAACTGATTTGAATGAATCGGTATTCTCCCATTGCTCAGTCCTTAGTTTATTTCTTGATCTTTGCATCTCACTAAGGAGACATGTTGCTAACGTTATCATTGGCCAAGATCCAAAATACTTATTTGCCATTGCTGTGCTGTTATTACGAATACATCTCAAACAACTGTTGTTGTGCTTTTAAAACCTAAGCTAAATCTGTTCAAAATAGCATGCATGAGCATGGCAAACAAACAGGACAATGTCACAAGATACAGTAAATCTGCCCAATATCACAAAGTATTGAACCTTTTGTTCAGAGTTGAATAGATGAGACTGTAATTCCCAAGACTACGTTTACTGTATGAAAAAAGAACAGCAGTACTCTATTGCTCTGCAGTAGATACTTAACACACATCTGCTTTATCTTGTATTGAACTTTCAAAGGTTGGGTATCTGTCTAGACATTAACTTCCTGTGCACATTTTGTATCTATTAAATTAAGGATTAATAAGTTTGAACATTCTTCTTTAACTATAATACACTTATATTTGAACATGAAGTGTAAAAACTTGAAAAATTAAGCAAAAATCTGAGGATTTTATTCATGTATATGCATGTGGAAATAAAAATTACAAATGAAATTTTCTCCAAATTCTTAACTCAAATATGACATCAAATACTGCCAGGTTAACTATAAAGAAGGTTAGTTGATAATGCTGGAATTCCAATTAAAATGCACAAATAGTACACTGAATAATTCCTGTGGTCTAATACCAGACTTCTTCTGGAGATTGAATTGCAACAAGCAGAATCATTATTCTTCAAAATGATGGTCAATATTCATATTATCTATCCTTGTGCTTGCTGTCTGGAGTTCCTTGTGATAGAGTCTAAAAGCAATCAAATGAACATCACACTAAAATATGTCACACCTCCAAAAATAATGTTTATATGTAGTTGTAATACCACAATGAAGCATTTTGTCTCCTTGTTCTCTCTTCTCGATATTTCATCTTCTTTTATCAAAGTATCTTAAATAAATTAATGATAAATAATCTTAAAATAGGTGGTATAGTTTGCAAGGAATGGAAAGATGACATGGAGGAACCAATATTATAGAGAAACTTAGTTTACAGGTTTTAGCTTTCGATTGTATTGGCTGTAAAGTTGTGATGGAGCAAGTCCTCTCCTGGTTTCAAATGCTTGTGTTCAATCATTTGGTGAATCGGATATTTAATTTTTATACATTCCAACTTAATATTGCTAACTATTTTAAGATAAAAGCCAGAAACATTTTGAATGTAGACCCTTGGGGAAGCTTGCACAAGAATTTTCTAGCAGTCTTGCTGCAGATCAAGGATATCACAAGGCAGAACTGTGTTAACCAACGGAGATGGCAGACCATGAATTTGAAATGTATTTGGGTTTGTGCCACAAATAAGTGTTGGGAATCAAGTTGAAGGCAGGATGCTGAGGCTGAGGATCAGCCATGGCTGGGTGCTGGTCCACATGAAACGTACAGAATAAACCCTGAACTTCAACTGAGGTCAGAGGCTGCAAACCAGTGACATTGAAAAGCCAAAAACTGCAGATGCTGGAAATTGGAAATAAATGCAATAATTGGAAATAAATGCCATTAAGCTGCAATATGAATTCATTTTTTCTCTCCACAGTTGCTGCCCAATCTGCTCAGTATCTTCTGTTTTTTATTGTAGGTGTCGCACATCCATATCAAACAGGCTGTGAACGGAAGTGAGATTTTGCCTGGACTGGTACAGCAGCAGGTCAGGGGGAAAGCTTCCTCTCAAAACCAAGGCAAATGATCTGGCTGAGAGATAAGCCAACCTTTGGATGAGGAGGTAGGCACAACGGCATCACAGCAAAGAACGAAAGAAAAGCATTTCTCCAAAATAACAAGTAAAGGTTTGATAAGCACCAGGCATCTGCTGTAATAACTGGATCCTCAAGAACTATGAAATTAAGTTTACGTACACATTAGAGCTGTGCGATTTCATACAAACTCTATTGGACTTAACACAATCTCTAATATGATTCTTTAAGAATTTCTGAAGCTCTGAAATTCTGCTGGGATTTACAACTGTGCATTTACCATAGCAATTTTCTGCTGCTATCCCACAGACTGCCAGATTTACTTATTTTCAAAGTATTGCTATTCAATGGTTTATTGGCCAAACCTCTGCAATCCAAGAACAGGACCATATCACTGTCTGCTTTACTCAGATAGTTTATGTTATGATGAACCCACACTGGGTGCTCTTTATTCTGAGTATTGTGTATAATCATTCATCTTGTTAGGAAACACAAAAGGTGTTAAAATTTAGCTTATCTGGGGGCAATATCATCAATTGAGAACTGAGATTCTTTGCTATTTCTGAGTGAAAATTGACCCCTGGCCCACTGCTGGAAACATTTGAACAGGAGATTTATGACTATCTGAACATTTGTAATAAATTCAGCATATCTTTTGTGAAAAATTGAGAATGTTTCCCAGTTTTCTGCGTTTCAGATGTGGACTTGGACTGTAGACTTTTTTCAGTCTTCCGGGTTTTTTTTGTAATCTGTGTTTCTCGCTGGATCGTTCTTAGTTTTTTCTGTGTGGGAGGGATTTAGGGGTCAATGTACCTGTTCCATTTTTGTTTGGTTTTTTTGTGTGCAGGGAGGAGGAATTTGGGGTTTGATTATCGTGCTTCCGTTCGTTGCTTTTGTGGTTTTCTGGCTATCTGGAGATGAATTTCAGAGGTGTAAACTTTGATAATAAATGAACTTTTGAAATATTGACATAATGCATCCACAGACAAAAATACAGATCTACCTCAAAAGGGAAATCAGTGATCAGACAAATTCACAAGGTTGATTTGATAAAGCACTTAAGAGAATCATAACATCACAAAAATGTTACCTCACAGGAGTGGACAAACTGCTCGGTTGATGCTTGTTTCTGATTTTTGCTTCAGTTGTATTCCCCTATCTTTCTGTATAGCTCTAATCATTCTTGTCAATCCAATGCCTTTTGAAGGTACTGATTAATTCTGATTTCACCAGCTCACAGTCAATACTTCCAGGTCCCAATTATTTGCTTAGTAATGAAAGCTTTCCTCACAGCATCTTTGTAGCTTTTAACCAAACTTTTAAATCTGTATTCCTTTGAACCATCTGCTAATGCAAATATTTCTCAGTCTACCAGTTATAATCTTGTACACCTCCAGCCAATCTCCTTTCAAATTTCACTGTCCAAGGAGAACAACCCCAGCTTATCCTGTGCAATACTGCGGTTCAAATTTCTTAACCCTGCAATTACTCTATCAAGACATTTCCGTATTCTTATCTATGATTTTCACATCCCACCTAAACTGTGAGACCAGAACTGGACGCAATACTCCATCAGTGAAATACCTGTGTTTTGTAATTTGAGCCTAATTTCCTGCTTTTCTATTGTATCATGACATGTGTCACATTCAGACATATCCCTATAGTTGAGGCCATTTTTTACTAATATTCTACTTAATTTTCAAATTCCTTTAATAATGTAGTTCCTCATGTGAAAATGCAGCAAGACAATTCCATAGGTGGCATGGTAGCAAAGTGGTTTGTATAACGCATTACAGTGCCAGTGATTGGGATTCAATTCCCTCCGCTGTCTGTACGGACTGTTCTCTCCGTGTCCATGTGACAATTAAAGCTAATTTTTAATATTCAGACACGGACTGGTGCCAAATGCCACTCAAATGCCAGGCAATAAACATCTCCATTATGTGAGGAATTCTAACCTTCTCTTGATATTCAACAGAATATCAGAAGGATCTTGGGGTCCGGGTCCATAGGATGCTCAAAGCAGCTGCGCAGATTGACTCTGTGGTTAAGAAGGCATATGGTGCATTGGCCTTCATCAATTGTGGAATTGAATTTAGGAGCCGAGAGGTAATGTTGCAGCTATATAGGACCCTGGTCAGACCCCACTTGGAGTACTGTGCTCAGTTCTGGTCACCTCACTACAGGAAGGATGTGGAAACCATAGAAAGGGTGCAAAGGAGATTCACAAAGATGTTGCCTGGATTGGGGAGCATGCCTTATGAGAATAGGTTGAGTGAACTCGGCCTTTTGTCCTTGGAGCGATGGAGGATGAGAGGTGACCTGATAGAGGTGTAAGATGATGAGAGGCATTGATCGTCTGGATAGTCAGGGGCTTTTTCCCAGGGCTGAAATGGTTGCCACAAGAGGACACAGGTTTAAAGTGCTGGGGAGTAGGTACAGAGGAGATGTCAGGGTTAAGTTTTTTACTCAGAGAGTGGTGAGTGCGTGGAATGGGCTGCCGGCAATGGTGGTGGAGGTAGATACGATAGTGTCTTTTATGAGACTTTTGGATAGGTACATGGAGCTTAGAAAAATAGAGGGCTATGGGTAAGCCTAGTAATTTCTAAGGTAGGGACATGTTCGGCACAACTTTGTGGGCCGAAGAGCCTGTTTTGTGCTGTGGGTTTTCTATGTTTCTATGTTTGTAGAATTATTGCCATTGATTCCCCTAGCATCAATACCTAACATTTGGCGGTAGTGATGGTTGTACTGGGTTAGGTGACCATTGACTAGAAAATTATATGAATAAGCCTTATGAATTTCTCTGAGAAAAGCCGGGCAGAGAATGTGAATTCTGAAGTGGGTGAGTCACTTGCTCACTCTACAAAGTCACTTCAAAACATCTACAAGGCACAAATATATAATGCAATTACTTCATTTGTGTCATGAATCAAAGGGTTAGCTCTTGGGCTGTATTCCCTGGAGTTCAGGAGAATGAGGGGGGATCTCATAGAAACATTCCGAATGTTAGAAGGCCTGACCAGATTAGATATAGCAAACTTATTTCCCATGGTAGGGGATTCTAGGACAAGAGGGCACGACTTCAGGATTGAAGGATGTCCTTTTAGAACTGAGATGTGAAGAAATTACTTTAGAAAGAGGGTGGTAAATCTGTGGAATTTGTTGCCACGAGCAGCTGTGGAAGCGAAGTCATTGGGTGTATTTAAGGCAGAGATAGATGGGTTCTTGACTAGCCGGAGCATCAAAGGGTATGGGGTGAAAGCAGAGGAGTGGGGATGACTGGAAGAGTTGGATCAGCCAATGACAGAATGGTGGAGCAGATGCAATGGGCCAAATGGCCCACTTCTGCTCCTATATCTTATGGCCTTATGAATAATGTTCTGGCATTACTTAAGTAGCCTGCACTGCCACCACATCCTTATTTCTGACCATTTATCTCTGTCATTATCTACACACTATTGCTGCAGCGTGCACCATCTACAAAATACATTGCTTATCAGAACAAGTCAACATCCCAACCATCTTCCGCCCAGAATGAGGGAAGCAGCCACAGGGTTATGCCATGCCTGAAAGTTTCCAGTTGCGCACTGTCCTAACTGGAAATACAATTCAATCTTTAAAAGTGAGTCATGTAAAATGGCAGGCTTGTAAAGTCTCCAAGGGTGTACAACACAATCAGCATCTTTGCTGTTGGTAACTACATTGATCTTGCTTGATACTTAACCAACTATAACTTTGTCCCGATTAGTCAAATTCATTAAAACTTATAATTTTCTATTACTGTGTAACTATCTACCAGTGCATGCATTGAAACAACTACTAGCAGTAGAACTGGTTACAACACAGAATTGCTAGAGCATGCTTCTATTTAGTTTATTTCTTCTATTCTTAACACACCTATCCCATGCTATTTACATACTTATAAGACAGGTAAGATAGCACAGTAGCATCTTATCGGTTGTTTTGTTTCCATTCAGAGCAATGGCCTAAATTCAGAAAAGAAGGGTAAATCCTCACAAGATTATAACTGAACTCAGTTTAGAAATGTGTGTGGCATTGAAAGACTGCTGGAAAAAAATCTCAAAAGCGACAGGTGTCTGTTGCACACCTGCCAGTTCTACACTTCCCAGTGAAGGCGACTAAATTTAGACATTCCAGTGTCTTCATGCTTCACTGGGTGCTCTGTACCTTCCCGACTGCATCCTGGACTCTTAGCCAGGAACCTCGCTGCTTTGTCGCTCATTGTATTCAGTAGGACTGGACTTTTCAACTTTGACTAGAGCACCACAGCACAGAAGTGGGTCCTTTGGCCCACCCAGTGCATGCCGAACTGTTACTCTGCCTAGTCTACACATGGACCATATCTCTCCATACCACTCTCATCCACGTACTTATTCAAATTTCTCTTAAATGTTGAAATTGATCTCACCAACACTACTTCTGTTGGAAGCTCATGGCTCACTATCATCACTCTGAGTGAAGAAGTAATTTTGGATCACTTTTGTTATTTTGGCTTATTAAAAATTAGGACAAATACATCAATGTTTATTTCCTATAATAAACTACAATTCAATTGGGGATGACCATAAATAGCAGCTGTATATTTATTAAGCAGTATTTTTAACCATTCTTATCCAGTCGTATCACTATCTACTGCACTGGGTTAAGTGTCAACCAAGCCGTCAGTTATCGATGCTCAAATTTGCATCTAAAACTGCTTTCTTAAAGTAAAAAGTATTAGGATATATTATCAGGGTTTTATGCATGAAAGTACATAAAATATGTCAGCTTTTGAGAATGCCTTTCAATTATTGACGGTAAAATCTGAAAAAAAGATGTTTTGTATATCAAGAAAATTTATTTTGTTTTTGCTGCCATTGCTTTGATGTCTGACTGGATTATCACGGGCACTCTTCATACAGTACTGGAACAATCAATCAGTTAGGATGGCGTTCCCACTCATTCTATCATTTTGTTGCACTGCTACGCTCGAGAGCTGTAAAACAATTGATCTGTCCACACATCTGAGTATGGTTCAGAGGCAAACTTATCATCAATCTTCTGAAATTATTTTCGGAAAATGTGCTATTGCTAACTTACACACATTAAGATAACAATTTTATTTCTTAACCATAGCTTTAAAATGTTCATGCAATTCTATTGCAGCTTTTTGTCACTGTAATCCTGAGCTTTGCTGAGTATACAGTATATCTGCAAGTTATAAGACAAAATAAACTATATTACAAGCTGCAGATTCCTCAAATCCAGACACATTGAATAAGATACCTTCTATTTATGTATTTTCTTGTCTTACTTTTGGCTTTTTCTTAGAATTTATTACATTTTACCAAGTTCAATCTTAATGTCTTTACAAAAGGAGGTGTGATATACTGGAAAACGCAGTCAGGGTAATGTCATGTTTGATCCAGTGCAGAAACACTGCAGTTTGGAGGGGGTGGAACTGCTCTGGGTGAACCTTTGCATAATTTCCAATAAGCAGCCCCTGTCCACTCTTATCACTTGAACTTTCAGTTATTTATTTACATTTTCTACACCTTCTTGTTCTCACTATTTTTGGTCATGTAACTGTTTCTGAAAATATTGGAGCAACAAACAACTTGCTGGAGGAGCTCGGTGTTTTAAGCAATATCTGTGGAAGAATAGCAATTGCTGATATTTTGGGAAGAAACCTTGCACCAGTCCTCAGTTCCTCCCCCAGACTGTTTTTGCTCTAGATTCCAGCAGCTTCAGTCCCTTGTGTCTCCAGTGGAAATATTGGCTCCACATGTCTTATTTTGGAAATTTATAGGAAAAAGTATATATTATGATTATGATTATGAGGACACGCAGTCCCCTTTTATTGTCATTTAGTAATACATGCATTAAGAAATGATACAATGTTTTTCCAGAATGATATCACAAAAACACATGACAAACTGACTTAAAAACTAATAAAAACCACATAATTATAACATATAGTTACAACAGTGCAAAGCAATACCGTAATTTGATAAGAACAGTAAAAGTCTCAAAGTCTCTGGAAAGTCCCATCATCTCACGCAGATGGTAAACCTCCAGCGCCGCCAACTTGCCGATGCAGCATCCCGGAAGCATCCGACCACAGTCCGACTCCGAGTCCGTCCGAAGAACTCCGAGCCTCCGACCAGCTCTCTGACATCAAGCACCGAGCACCATCTCTGCCGAGCGTTTCAACCCCAGCCCTGGCAACAGGCGATATGCAAAGCCGAGGATTTGGGGCCTTCGTCTCCGGAGATTCTCGATCACACAGTAGCAGTGGCAGTGAAGCAGGCATTTCAGAAGTTTCTCCAGGTGTTCCTCCGTGCTTCGCACAGCTGTCCCCATCAAATCTGGATTGTGCACAGCCCCCTAGTTACACATACGATATTCATTCCAAATGGCCGTGCACGCTGCATCGCACTGTCATCTTCTCCTCCCTCCCTCTTATAGACAACTATAGTATGCCATTGCCATGAACTTTTCCTTATCTAATCACAAAGCAGTAATAGAGAAAACATTATTCCTGCACCAGCTGCTCTACAAGTCCAGATACATTATAAAAAGCAAAGGAATTTAGTGAGTATAGGGAGTTAGAGAAGAGACTGATAGTAATAACGATATTACTCCCAGTACTACCTGTGAGTCAGGAAAAGAATAGGATATCTGTACAAATGAATGAATGTTTGAGGAAGTGGTGCAGGGTTTCAGATTTTTGGATCATTGGTAACTCTTCTGGGAGAGGTGTGATCTGTCCTAAAAGGATGGATTAGACCTGAACTCTAGGGGGACCAATATCCTTGTGGGCAGATATGTTATTGCTGTTAGGAGGGTTTAAACTTACTTGGCGGGGGAATGGGAACCAGAGTGCTTCGGCTGAGGACGGTGTGGTGTGCATTATGTAGCGAGTCTGTTAGGAGTTTCAGGCAGATGATGGGGCAAAATTGAAAAGGCTGATGAATACAGGACTGAAAAATGTTATATTTGATTGTGCACAGTATACTGAATATGGTAGATGATCATGTATTGCAGTTAGAGATTGGCAGGTATGACGTTGTGGGGTGAAAAATCATAATTAAGAGCTTAACATCCAAGGGTGTACATTGTATTGAAAGGGTGGGCAAGTAGGTAGAGGTGGTTCTGTTGCTAAAACAAAATGAAATCAAATCCCTTTGAAAGAAGTGACATAGGGTTTGGAAGATGTAGAATCCTTGTGGGTAGAGTTAAGAAACAGTAAGGGTAAAAAGACCCTGATGTGAGTTACAGTATATACAGGCCTCCAAACAGCCAGTATGTGGGATATAAATCACAGTGAGAGATAGAAAAGGCATGTAATAATGGAAATGTTGCAATAGTCATGGGGGATTTCAATATACAGGTAGATTGTGAAAGTCAGGTTGGTGCTGGATCCCAAAAGAGGGAATTTATAGAAAGCCTATGAGGTGGCTTTTTAATGCAACTTGTTGTTAAGACCACTGGGGGAAAGGCATTTCTGGAATGGGTATTGTGTAATGAACCAGATTTGATTAGGGAGCTTAAGAAAAAGGAACCCTTAGGAGGCAGAGATCATAGTATGATAGAATTCACCCTGCAAATTGAGAAGGAGAAGGTAAAGTCAGACCTAGCAGTATTGTAGTGGAGTAAGGGAAATTACAGGAACAAAAATGAGGAGCTGGCCAAAGTTGATTGGTAGGATACACTAACAGTGATGAAGGCTAGGGTTTCTAGGGACAATTCAGAAGGCATAAGATGGCTACTGTTCATCTCAAAGATGAATAAGTATTCTAACGGGTGATTGAGGCAACTATGGCTGACAAGGAAAGTCAAAGACAGCATAAAAGCAAGAGAGGGCATATAATATAGGAAAACTTAATGGGAAGTTAGTGGATTGGGAATCAATTAAACTCTTCCCTGGCTTCCAGCTGGGTACAGGTATCCATTTTAACTGACAATTCGATGACAGACTCTGTCATCAAAACGTTGGTTAAAATCAATAACTGTGCCCAGCTGAAAGCCCAAGGTTTATTAGTCATATATGCTGAGAAAACACTGGATTGGGAAGCTTTTAATATCCAACAGAAGGCAACTAAAAAAACCATAAGGAGAGAACAGATGAAATATAAAGGTAAGCTAGGCAGTAACATAAAAGAGGATACCAAAAGATTTTTCACATATATGAAGAGTAAAAGAGAGGCGAGAGTAGACATCGGACCGCTGGAAATTGACATTGTTCTGGTAGTAATGGGGTAACAAAGAAATGGCAAGTAAACTTAGTAACAATTTTGCATCAGTTTTCACTGTGGAAGACAAGAGTTGTAAGCCAGAAATTTGAGAGTGTCATGGGGCAGAAGTGCTTGTAGTTGCTATTACTAAGGAGAAGGTGCTTGGGAAGCTGAAAGATCTGAAGGTAGATAAGTCAGCGAAGTACATGCCAGGGTTCTGAAAGAGGTAGCTGAAGAGATTGTGGAAGCATTAGTAATGATCTTTCAAGGATCACTAGATTCTGGAATGGTTCTGGAGGACTGGAAAGTTGCAAATGTCACCTCCCTCTTTAAGAAAGCAGGGAGGCAGAACAAAGGAAAGTTATGCTGACTTCAATGGTTGGGAAGATGTTGGAGTCTATTCTTAAAGATGAGATTTTGGGCACATGATAAAGTAGGCCAAAGTCAGCATTGTTTCCTTAAAGGTAAATTCATCCTGTCAATTCTATTGGAGCTCTTTGAGGAAACAACAGACACACCAGTGTATTTGGTTTACTTAGATTTTCGTAAGGCCTTTGACAAGGTGATGCACATTAGGCTGCTTAACAATGGATAGAAGATTGGCTGACTGGCAGGAGACAAAGAGTGGGAATAAAGGAAGCCTACTCTGGTTGGTTGCCAGTGCCTATTAGTGTTCTAGAATACAAAAGCAAAGATGCAATGCTGCGGTTTTATAAGGCATTGGTCAGACCACAGTTGGAGTACTATAAGCAGTTTTGGGCCCCTTATCTCAGAAAAGATGTGTTGGCATTGGAGAAGATCAAGAGGAGGTTCATGAGAGTGATTCTGTGAATAAAAGGGTTAACATATGAGGGTTAACATCTCCAGTACTGCCAAAGTGTCTCAGCCCGAAACATCCACTGTTTACTCTTTTCCATAGATGCTTCCTGGCTTGCTGAGTTCTTCCACCATTTTGTGTATGTTGCTTGAATTCTCAGCATCTGCAGATTTTCTCTTGTTTATGAGGAGTGTTTGATTGTTCTGAGCTTTTACTCACTGGAGCTTATGAGAATGAGGGGAGATCACATTGAAACCTATCGAAGATTGAAATGCCTAAATAGACTGGATGTGGAGAAAATGTTTACTATAGTGAGAGTGTCTAGGATCAGAGGGTACAGCCTTAGAATAGAATGATGTGCCATTCAGACAGAGATGAGAAAGATCTTTTTAAGCCAGGTGGTGAATCTATGGAATTTAATGCCGTGAGGAGGCCAAGTCATTGAGAATATTGAAAGCGAAGTTGGATAGATTCTTGATTAGTCAGGGTGTCAAAGATTACGGGGAGAAGGCAGGAGAATAAGGTTGAGAGGGATAATAAATCAACCATGATGGAATGGTAGAGCAGACACAATGGGCCAAATGGCCTAATTATGCTCCTATGTCTCCAAATACTATGATTTGATTCACTACTTTAATATAAGCAGCACTTAGATCATGTTCCAAATGGACTGGCGCCTACATACACCTGATGATTCAGCAACCAAATACCATGTCCATTAAGGAACCTAAGGTACTGGGCTGAATCCTCGACTGTTTGAAATAACTGCAGTTCTGCGTGAGGCAGTATTCTATTGTGAATTGTACTCTGGCTTGGCCAAAACTCTCTCTCCTCATTCCTGATTGGAGACTGCATTTGTAGGAGTCTAGAGTGAAGACCAATCTCATCGTAAAGTTGAAATATCTTGAACAAACTTGCAGAAAAAGAATCGCAACTTAGGCAGAGCATCAGCAGATGGGTTTGTGGATGTCAGTTCAAACATTAACCATGAGCATCATGAAAGTAACCTTGGAAGAATGACTCTTTAAAGTTTGAAGAACTTGGATCATTCCTGAATAAAACAGGCACTTTACAATAAATGTTCAGTACTCTGATAATGTTTAATCGATAGTAAACTTTGTGCCATGTTCCTTTACATAAAGATGGTTTAATACATTATAGATGTTAACAGATGACATTCAGTTTTAGGCAGCAAAAAGACTTCCTCTTCAGTAAATATTGATAGTTTTGTTTATACCTACACCATTCAAATGTATCTACAATACAAACTTTTTTTTTTACAAAAGTATTCTTTTATAACAAATTAGTGAGTAAAATTTGTTAATAAGCTTGCTGTAGATTTTGAATATTATCTGAGTTTCAGCTACATTAAAATCTTATTGCATTCTGATTAAAATAAGCCAATTATATTAAAGGGAAACATCTGAGCTCATATCACAGAAAGTTAACAAATCTATATAATCTTACATTTGTCTTTAGATAGGTGTAAAATTTCAAACATTACTTACAAATATTGGATATTAATTGAAGAATGTAAAACAAGGAACAGAAAAATAGTGCAGCTAATTATAAAACTACAATCACTTCATATGTTCATTCAATCCACAGTTGTTAAAAACTTGATTCAGGCACAGGTTTTTTCCTTCCGAGTGAAGAAGTACTGTATCTCATCCTCTGCATTGTACCATACTTTTCCATATGCAGGTTTCTAGCTTGGTGAGAAATTGGTCCATTCTTCTGAAGTGATGTTGATCTCTTCAAGATCAAGTCATCTTTGACCACTATATTGGATGAGCTCTGTGATCGTCGAATTTCTTGTCCTGAAATACCAAGTCTGCCATTGTTTAATCCTTCTCTATATTTTGCAGTGTTTTTGGCTCCATTTACATCTAATTTTGCCCTGCACTCATTTATAGAGTCTGCCCTCTGCTTACCACTCAATGCTCCATTGGAGAGAGATATTCTAGATGATCCACTGATATTTTCAACAGTCCGACATTTGTCAAATTCACTTTGCTTTTTGGAATCCTTCCTCAAAAAGTTTGTTTTCAAAAATGTAAACTTTCGATCATTCAGCTTTGCTTCTTCAGTTTTACTATCCTTCTCTGCTTCTTGAAAGATCAAAGCTGAAATTGGTTCAACATCCGTGCTCCTCAAGGAGGGAGATTTTTCCAACTTCTCAACACCATGATGTCCTTTTCTTCTCTTCAAAGTGTCACTTAGAGCCAAGCTGCTCACAGAACCAATACTATATCCACTAATACTCTTACTTATTCTGTCATCTCTTGGTTGTAAAGGTTCTTCTGTTTTGACAGGTGGTGTACCTTTATATCCTTCTGATTTATCAACTGTTAGTTTCGATGATTTTCTTTGCAAGGTTCCAGGGCCTCTTTGTTTACTATTTCTCTTCAGTGTACTCGTCTTTTCATCTATGGAATTCTCTTTGCTACAGCTTCTCTGAAGGTTGTTTGAAGAGTCGGAGGTTCGCTCAATGGGCGCATTTCCATCCCTGTTTCCAGCAGTATTTATGCAGTAATCTACACTCAATCCCATTCCTGTCTGCTTTGTACTGTCAACATAGCTATCTGAATTAAGCTGTGTTGGCTTGTCTGTGGTTGGCAAAGAGTCAAGGTCAGTAGAACCTGTCATTATTGGGACAATGGACTCTTTTGTGCACCTGGGTCTACGGCCGGATTCCAAATACTCAACCAGGGCACCAGGCATTGACTTTGGTCTGTCCTTGGATCCCAGTGACCAACGTAGAGTTGTGTTTTTAAGAATTGCATTTTTAGGTGCAGCAGCAGAAGATGATCCTTTCATACTAATGCTCCTTCCTTGAATGCCACGTACAAAAGGACGTAGTTCAAATCCTCCTAGGAAGATCAGAAGACTGTCAGTAAAAGTGTTTTCCAAACAACTTAAATAACTTACTTTCTCTAGTTAATATTTTCAAAAGCTGGCACACTAGAGAATATTATTTTTACTAGTAACAAATTTACAAAATTGCAAAAATGACATTTATATGAAGAAAAGAAAACTACAAGATGGAAGAGGGTCAAGAGTTTGTACTTGAATATTTTCTTCTTCAGCTGTTTTTGGGATTGAAGATGAACTGATTCCTGCAAACTTGATGGGTTCTGAGGTGCTAATAAGACCATTGTGGGAATAGCCGATTCTTCCAGATAGTTCAGGTGGATTTTATGGGGCAGGCAGTTTAGTAGTTTTGACAAGAGAAGGTGTGCCTCCCAACCTGTTCCCTAAATTGACCATTTCTAGCTCAATGTGCCCAGTCAGTTCAGAAAAGGTGATGTCAAAGCCGCTGAGTTACTGATCTACAACAGCAGAGTGGCATTCAGATCTGCTGCACATGCGAGTGACAAAGAGAATCCTTACAATTCATATCCTGAACTTCATGTTGTGGACTAGAAGATGGCTGTGTGTTTTTTACTTTAAATTTCCCACTACCATTCCCCATTCCCACACTGATCTGTCTGGCCTCAGCCTCCTCCACTAACAGGGTGAAGCCAAATGCAAACTAACAAAGTAGCACCTCATACTCCACTTGGGTTGTCTACAATGCCATGGAATGAATGCTAAATTCCCAAATTTCAGGTAATGTGCTACCCTCTATCTCTTTCTGTCTCCTTCTGAACTATCCAGGTCCTCTCATATACCCCTTTCTTTCCAAATGACCCCTATAACCCAGTATCCTTCTATTTCCTCACCTACTCCGTCTACTCATTGCAAACTTCTATCCTCCTCCCCCTCTCCCACTGTTCTCAACTTCCCACCATCCCTGTTCTTACCAGATTCCGTCATCTTAAACCCTTTGATCATCTCCCAGCCTCTATTGGTCTCTCCACTCTTCCCTCCCCCACCTGACTCAAATGCCAATCAATCTATTCTCCTCTGGATCCATCTACCGCTTGCCAGCTCTTACCCCAGCCTTCCCCCTCACCTCTTCCTACCGACTATCCTCCCTTCACTCTTTTAGTCTAGATGAAGGGTCTCAGCCAGAATTATCAACTGTCCGTTTCTCTCTTCAGATGCCGCCTGACCAGCTGAGTTCCCCTAGAAATTCATTTTATGTTCCAGATTCCAGCATCTGTATTCCCTTGTGTCCTCAGTCATGGTTAAGCAGTACTGAGGAATTCTCTCCCTGCCCCTAGCAGTAATGACCAGAGGTCCCTACTTTGAATTCATCGTACCATTTTTATCCTTTATCGGATTATCAGGGAAGACAGGAGATTCTGGAGATGAAGGAAGGGATGTGCAATTCGTGGACCCTCGAGATACTAGGCTCCCTCGTTTGCTGTCTCCAGTTAGCCGGTTAAGCCAATGATCGGAGATTGATGAACTTGTGGAACCTGCATGATAAGAAATAATTAAATAAGATCAACGAGATTAAACCATAGCACTTCTATGAAGCATTCTGGGTCTGCTACAACACTGGCCAAATCTGGAAATTACATTTCTCAATCACATTTTGGGATGAAATGAGCAATTAGTTCGTTAGCTTCCCCTTCTTTACAAGTTGATGTTCATAATTTCCTAAATAACTTACCAAATTTAGCTGTGAGTGATGCTGTATTAGGCTGAAGATCCTGGCTATCTTGAGCGTGGAAGTCCTAGTGATGTTATGCCTCCTGTCCAGCTGATGGACAGGTTTATTGCATGGCCAGTGGTGATGGGTTAGTAGGTGTTGGAAATAAGGGCCCATGATCAGGGTTGAAATGAGGAGTGTAAGGGCACAGGTAGTCCAGGCTAAGGAAGTATCACAGAGTCTTATGAGATCTGTAGGATAACGTAACTGGTAGAAATGTCCATAGTTCACAACCGCCGACATTGAGTTGGGGTTTTGCTTTAAGAGGCTGGTCTGATGTGATGATGATATTATGTAAAAGGCTTTTAGCACATTTTCTGTGTAGGTTTTGGAATTCAATAAAATGTGTTAGGGGTTCTGTTAAACATAAAACGCCTCACTTTTTGGAAACCTACATTGTTAAACCCAATGCTCTAGGACGATTCCCGAGTTATTGAGTATGTTGGCCAACACAGTCGCTTTGAAACTGCTGGAGTTTAGGGAGCAAAATGCCATTGCTTGGTTTGTACAAGCACAGGCCCAGCTCGCCCATCGAGAAACCTCCGCTGACAACACCGAATATTTCTACGTGGCAGCGTCGCTCAGCAATTCCAAGGCTGTGAGAGTGGTGAGTCAGCCTGAACACTATAAATACTGATCGCTGAAAACTCACCTTTTACAGACTTTTGGACTAATGGAGTCTGAGCACACCAAACAGTTGCTCTCTTTACCTGGTCTCAGTGATGGTAAGCCTTTGGAGCTAATGGACCACACACTTTCTGTCCTGGCAAATCAACATCCTTGTTTAATTTCGAGGAACTCTTCATGCAACAAATGCCTGATCCAGTTCACGTAGGCCTCACTAATGCACCCATGATGGACTATAGGGAGCTTGCTAAAATGGCTGATAGTCTACACTCAGCTGGGCAGTGGTGCATCATTCCTCCTCCTTTCTCTACCTCAATAAGCCCCGTCAGCAAGGCCTCCAACGAGGGGAAAAATAATGTTGTGGTCGATTGCCTCTCACGGCCGCCATTGAGCCTGTACACATAGGGGTGGCTTATGCCGGCATGGCAGCCAACCAAGTTACCGACCCAGAGGTCCAGGCTTACCCAACAATAGACACGGGCTTGCGCTTGATTGACATTAAGTTCAGGAGGGCTGGGGTTTCTTTCCTGTGTGATGCCTCAACTGCTTGCCATTGTCCCATCGTGCCCGCAAACTGGAGACAGACTGTTTTCGATTCCATACATGGCCTCTCGCATCGGGGCCAGAAGGCCTCACAGAAACTGGTTGGACTAGAGTTTGTTTGGCATGGCCTCAGAAAAGACGTGCATGATTGGACTGCGGTTTGCGTGGAGTGTCATCAGGCAAAAATTAATCATCATGTTCAGAAGGTCCCTGAGCGATGATTTGATCATGTCAATGTGAATTGCTGGTCCTCTTCCCCGTCCGGCGGTTTCACGCACCTCCTTACCATGGTGAACCGTATCACCAGGTGGCCAGAAGTCGTCCCTCTAGCATCGACAACAGCCGCAGATATGGCTTAAGTGTTCATCAGCAGCTGGGCTGCTCGGTTTGGCACACCATCTGTTATTTCCTCTGATCACAGTCCCCAATTCATTTCAGAACTCCGGGCTGCGAGGACCCAGAACCTCGGCGTTAGGGTACATCACTCCACGGCGTATCAACCGCAGTCCAATGGCCCATGCAAGCAGTTTCACCGCTCCTTAAAGGCTGCTCTGAGGGCTTCCCTGACTGTTGTCGGCTCCCATGGGTCGTTCTGGAGCTCAGAGCTGCTCCAAAGAAGGACCTGAGATAGTATATGGGCTGCTGTTACAAGTGCCAGGTGGTTTCATTCCTAATGCTACAACTGCCTTGTTGGCCTCTCAACAGTATTCCAGCCTCCTCAGTAAATACAATTCCTTTTCACCTATTCCTAACTACAAGCATGTCTTACAGCACTCTTGGGTACCTGTTGACCTACATTCTGCCTTGTTTGTTATTGTCCGTCATGATGCACACCAACATTGCCTTGGGCCCCCTTACGATGACCCGTTCCCCGTTTTGTTACGGGGCAAAAAGACTTCTATCATAGACAAGAGGGGTAAACCTAAGTGTATTTTGGTAGGTCGCCTTAAACGGGCCCACCAAGATTAGCAGTGTTCCGCTGCCACACCCCTGCCATCACAACATAACCATGAGCGTATCAATGCACCTTTGGACGAGCCAGCAGCACCTGTAATTCCTCCACCCATGGAACACAGGACCCAAACCAGGCAGCTCATGCGAGCTCCAGACAGGCTCACAATGCCGGTTTTAGTGAATTCTAAGGGGGGGGGGGGCTGTGTAGGTTAACATAACTGGGTGAAATGTACAAAATTCATAACCACCAATATTGAGGTGGGGTTTCGCTTTAAGAGGCTGGTCTGATGTGATGACGTTATTGTGTGAAAAATTTTTTTAGTGCACTTTTGTTGTGTAGGCTTTGGAGTTCAATGAAATGTGTTACAAGTTTCTTTAAACATAAAATGCCTCACTTTATTTTATTTACAGAAACCCACAGACCCAATAGAGATCTTAAGCCACAAGTGGGCCCGCAAAAGAAGCTGAACAAAGGGGCTTATCCCCATCACTTTAACCTCTGGTTGTTCTGCAGATCACTTCTCAGTTATGTAAAATTGATCTGCAAATGTAAAACAGGACCCAATTTTCTTTCTGAAGAAGGCAGCTCTCAGGAATAGGTTGGTGAAGAGCAAATACTTCATTCACTAATTGGCAAAGTTTACACTAACTAAAAACACTTATAAGCAGGAGCTCCATATTTCTGTTATTTTCGTGGCTAAAAATCTAACTTATAAAAGCACTTGGATTTTATTCTGAAATAATTTTTTGTTGATTTGGAAAAATACTTTATTAATGTGTCACAGCAATTACATAGGAAACTACAGATCTGCAAGCAAACTTGAACAGTGACTGAAGGCCTTACTGCTTAACTCCTTATCATTGTGAATGAACCAGACACCCAGCTAAAGCAAGTTGCTCTGAGACTTCTGTCCTACAAATATAAAATGCATATATATTATTGTATCATCATAGTTAACAATGGGTATGGCTAGTTGCTCATTTGTCTCTCAAATGTGAAAAGGCAGCCTCATTAAGGCAAGAGTTGTATTCAAATGTTCCTTAACAGCAGATGTTATCAGTATTAATGATCAACTTTCAGGATGACAGATCAAGTCAACTTTTCAGTGTTCAGCACGAAAAAGTAAAATTGGTGCAAAATTCATCAAGAATTTCCATTTCAAAATCTATTGGTAATTTGTTGTTTCTGTGAAAATATTGTTGATTTATGCAACATAACAACTGTCTGGTGCTTCAGTGATAGCTGCGCTTGCTTTTCAAAATTAAAAGCATGTGGCACAGCACTTGTACATTGATAAAGCCATTTTGTGGGTGCATCTTTCTTCACCAAGGTTGCAAATTATCTCACGTATCTTTTTGCTCATAACAACAACCTGTTGTCCTACATAGCCACATACTTACATCTTGGCGTTAGCTTGTTTACCATTAACCAATTTTGACAGAAGTGTACCTTACTCAATGTGACCAATCTATAACATGAATCAAGACCCAATTCAATCAACCACTTTCCCAGCTCAATGCTATCTCACGTCCTCTTCCTCAGCAGTTCAAGTACTCTAAACCTAGCTCAGTCACTCTGCATGAACCAACACCCAAAATAAATCCTATCTTTAATTTCAGAAGCTTAAGTGTAACATCCTGTGTTCACTTGTCTGCAGAGCCATTGCTTGTCAAAATATTTGTAGCACGTACAAACAATAGTCTATGCCTTTTCTGTGTTGTGTGCTAACTCAACTACATATTCTACTACATGCACAACATTTTTCATATGTTAAAAAATAGAATTCCTTAAAAAGAAACCTTGGTTGGTATATATAACCAAATTTCTCTGAGCGACATTTCAAACCTATTCTCATCTACCAGCACCACATCCATGGCATTGTAACTTGTGACTCTTCAACTACACATCCAACTACTATTTAATTGTGCTGAAGGTTTCTGCTTTGACCATTGGACAGCAAGTTCCAAACCACTATGACACTCTGGGTGAAAACAAAATTCTTCACCTGCCCTCTAATCCTTCTACCAGTTACATCAACTCTTTTTGACCCATCTGCGAAGGGAAATAGATCTTTCTTATTGACTCTGTCTAGATTCTTCATAATTGTATAATCCACAATTGAGTCGCCCCCAGTCTCCTGTGTTCTAACAACTTTATATTATTTGAATTATGCTCATAATTACAATTTTCAATTCTAGAAGTTTTTAGACATTTCCTCTGCAACCTTTCTAGTGTAGTCCAAAGTTGGCATTATGAGGTCATAATTGGAGCTCAAGTCACAGCTCTAGTGAGAGTTCTCCATGTGTACAACACAGATATGCAGGAAAGCCACTGAACGCAAGCAGCGCAAAAACTTGTTTTGTTGTTACCTGCAAAATTTATGAAGAGATTGGGCCTGAAAATGAAATGCCTGACAGATTGAAGCAGGTCTAATGGGTGAGACCAGTTTTGGTGCTCAGTCTTACCTGGGTTGCTACCAGGAAGTCTTCTACCAGGTAAGCTCCCTTTGTCAATGATCAATCCCACCCAGTCTCTGGGTGTCGATGCACTGATTATCCAACCAGCATTATGCCACTAAAAGACATCTCCCCATTCACGACTCACCATTCCCCTCTTCTTTCTGCCCTTCCCCAATTATCTTCCCATTCTGCAAACCTCTTTCTAATGCCACCTTGCCATCTCTCAACAGTGCAGATTTCTCTCTCCAATTTCTTCACCATTAACTTCATTATCTTTCTTTCTGGCCTCCTAATTCTGATCCTTTCTCCCAATCATCATTAACACACCCTCCTTCTCCTGCTCCTCTCTACTCACCCTGTGCTTGAATTCATTCCTTTCATGATCAATTTGTAGGTTATCAGGAAACCAATTTGGTCAACTGCTTGCGTATTTTGTAGACACTTCCAAGCACATTAGACTGAAAAGAGTGGCCCGTTGAATACCATGTCATGATTGTAACAAACCTCCACGCACCTGTTACAGAGCTGTTGGCTGACCAGGGTGGAATGGTGTTCCTTTTTTGGTAAAAGAGTATGTAGGCACTACGTGTGCAGATCTCTTCTTCTGGAATCAATTCTACATTACTGTCATCATAACCATACCACTGCCCGTCCACAGAGTTTCTGCAGAATGCTGGTAAACACAGAGTGAAATCAATAAATCAGAAGCAAATAGCTGTTCCAATGCATTTCTTTCCAATTGCACAATAGGCTCATTCAGTAGTTAAAATCTCTTAAGATATTTATTTTGCAATTATAATATATGTACACAGTTAATGAAGCAGCGCAAACATTTGGACCTTCCATCTTATCCCACATATAGCTTTCTATCACTTGGTAAGCTCAAGGAATCGGCAGGAAGCTGAAGGCCATTTGTTAAGTGAGTCTCGGACCAGAGGGCACAGCCTCTGAAGACAAGGATGTCCGTTTAGAACAGAGATGAGAAGGAATCTCTTTAGCAAGAGGCTGGTGAAATTGTGAAATTCATTGCCACTGACAGACGTGGAGGCCAAGCCACTTGGTATGATTAAAAGTGGAGGTTGATAGGTTCATGATTAATAAGGGTGTCAAAGCTTTCAGGGAGAAGGCAGGAGGATGGGATTGACAGCGATAATAAATCAGGCATTGGAGCAGACTCTATTTCTGTTCCAACGTCCTATGGTCTTACTGGCCTTCTCATGAAAGTCAATGTTGATATTTTGTGATTTTTAAAACTTTAAACGTTGATGTTTTTGAGCTTTCTCACCCCACCCTGCCCTGACCTACCAGTTCTCAGAACGTTTTGCAAGTTTAGTCTTTTTGATGGGTACAGTGCAAATGAAAAATGTTTTTTTCTTTAGAGTAGCTAAGTTGGAGATTAAACTCATTTCATTTTCTCCTTTGACAGGAATAGTGTGTGCTTGAAAAGATTTATGAATGAGAGAAAAATTAATCAAACTTTAAAAATTTAACTTTATACGCCTGTTACCCTTTTGACTTTAGCTTGCACCTCTCTATGGGCATGGATTGTTAACATACCACCAAAGCTGTCCCATGGTGCCAACCAAAAAGAGTCACATAACTTATACACAGGTTTATCACTCAACATCACCGTTACTCTTCCAAAAATGTTGCACCTTAGGGACAAGATATCCTCTTGATTCTGCAGTCACTACACAGAGCAGGCCATAAGAGTGTGTTTTGAAGTTTCAAAATAGATAAGGTGTGCGCTAGCCGACTGAATCAGTCCATATGACATCAATCTTTATTTGTTGATAAGACCATTTCCTCCAAATTTGAAGGTCATTGATGCAACTTTAATTTCAGTAATAATCTAAGTGACTGAGCAGATACTGTGTTTGAAATAAGGTGGTAAGCAAGACCCCATTTCATCTGTTATGGACATGGGGATATGTAGGGAAGTGTAGGGGATTGCCCCGGTGTCACACCATGAATGTATCATTCAGTCGATGCTATCGTTGTTCTTTCTTTCTGTAAATTGGACGGTGTACTTCACCAAAATACCATATGACGTACACAATTAACTGATTACAAATCACCTTGGGAAATGCTTATGTTGAGAAAGACATAATAATAGATAACAAATATAGATGGATTCACAAGAGTCTACAATTACAATCCTGCAAGCTGAGACGTTGAAAATCCTTTTGCCGCACAGATGTTGCTTGGCCTACTAAATTCATTCAGTGGATTGTTTGTTACGAGTAACTACAGATGATTGGAATCTTGTTATTCATATTCTACAAAGGCACAATGTATAAATATTTCCAACATTCAACTCATGAATTTGCATTCTAACAGTTACAAAGCACAATAAAGGTCATTAACAAGAATGGATGCAAGCTGGTTTTCATAATACACAAAATCAATCTGTTGCATCTCAGAAACGGATCTTTCTGTCCCTGATGTTCAAATTTAAGCCAAACACTTTCCCAGACAACAATGACAGTCTCAGTCTACCAGAAACATTTTAAACTGTTTTTCAAATGATCAGAAGGTCTGTGAAATCAGATAAAGCCACCACTTGAATCAATGGTGCGACTAATAGCGCTGACATGTTAGCGTTAGATTCTGTTGTCCAGATACCACTGGTTGTGCGATTGCTGTTCATTTCTGTCAGGTTAGCAATCTGACAGAGAGTCAGTGAAAGATAGCAGAGGGGTAGACCTGCATTGATATATACTCAGTGGCCACATTATTAGGTACACCTTTACACCTGCTTATTAATGCAAATATCTAATCAGCCACTCAATGCATAAAAGCTTGCACACATGGTCAAGAGATTCCATTGCTGTGATCTTGATCATGGAATTATCGTTGGTGCCAGATGGGGTGGTTTGAGGAACTGCTGATCTCCTGGGATTTTCATGCACAACAGTCTCTAGTTTACAGAGAATGGTGAGAAAAACAAAAAAAAAATCAAGTGAGTGCCAGTTAGGGGGAGGAGCTTAGGAGGGTTAATGGTGCCTAACGGCGACTCCTTTGCTTGCATCATCGGAAACAGCTCTATTTCCATCATTAATGTTTTTCCCTTTCAAGGTCCTTTTGAAGACAGCAACCTGGAGTTACATGCTGACTATGGTTCTTTGCAGGAATGGGACCCGCTCTCGGGGTTTCACGACTGGCTGTTATTTGGCACGCCAAGGGCTTGGCCTAAGAGCTTCGCTCGCCTTTGGAAGACTGAGATTTTGTGGCTCTGGAGATGGGGTGGTCAGAGGTCCGTGCCTCTGCAGAAGATCAGTGTGTCATTGGAGATGGAAGATCTCTGGCTGTGTGCCCAGAGACCCAAGATCTTTGGGCACAGAGCTCAGAAAAAACGACGCAATGGACCTTTAACATTGTAAACCAGCTGGTTGTTTGTATTGTCTCCCCTCTCGCTGTGAAATGGAGACACCTCTTTCTCCCTTGTTAGGGAGAGACAGAGCCTGTGGTATGTTGAATACCGGGTGAACAAATAGTCTTTGGGGTAACTGCAAGTCTGTGGCTTTGCTGTTGTTTTGCTCACGCTTGAGTACTTGGTGGTGGGTGCCGATGCTTTTTTTTGCCGGTGGGGGAAGGGGTATTGTTGCTTGCTCCTGCTTACAAGTGGGAGGGAGGGAAGCTGGGGGGGGGGTACTTTGGAGTTCTAACATTTCATTGTCATTCATTCTTTGGGGGCACTCTTCTGTTTTCATGGATGGTTGCGAAGAAAAATCATTTCAGTATGTATATTTGTACACATTTCTCTGACATTAAATATACCTTTGAAACCTTTGAGTTTTGTGGGGAAAAACGCCTTGTTAATGAGAGAGGTCAGAGGAGAATGGCCAGATTAGTTTAAACTAACAGAAAAGTGACAGTAACTCAAATAACTACACATTACAATGGTGCAACACACACAAAATGCTGGAGGAACTCAGCAGACTGCATTACAACAGTGGTTTGCAGAGGAGCATCTCTTAAAGCACAACACACCAAACCTTAAAGTGGATGGCTGCAGCAGCAGGAGACGACACTGGGCTCCACTCCTATACCTAATAAAGTGGCTACAGAGTGCAAATGTTTTCAGATTGTCGTTGGTGGTCTGTCATTATAAATGAAGTGGAAGAACCAGGGTAAAGCCTCATGGTTTCTCAGTGTCATTGCTATGGATATTTTGACTATAATTCAAAATATAAAACTGGAGTTAAAGGTAAACCATCCAGTAAACAATCGAGAAGTGAGGAAGGAGAAGGTACTGATCAGCTGATTTAAAGGCTACTGCAAGGAGGAATGAGAAAGTTACACTTTTATTACCGTGGAAATAACATGCTGAACTTAGTGTGCATCACCTTTGTCTTCATTTATGTACAAGTTGTAAAGCCGTACATCTGTCTTTAACCACATTTACCGACTGATGGTTCCTCCCTCTCCGTGTAGCAGGATGCAAAATAAAATTTGCTTTAGAATTTGTGAAAGATGTGCAAGTTCATTTTCATAATTTGTTATGCAGAGAAAGAAAGACGCACAGGGGTGTGGTTTGTTGGGTGTAGATATGATCGGGAAATAGTCGATAACAGACTCCTCCACATGCAATCTGATAAGATGACTTCCTGTTGTTATTACAACTCTGGTAATAGCACAGCATAAAAAGCCAAGTTTTGGTACTTGATGAAATGCTTAAGGAGCTATTTGGTTGTACGTTTCTACTTGCTTTTAAGGCAGACTACAGTTTTATAATCACTCTTATATAAAATAGTGGTGAAGCAGTAGATTGTCCTGCAATGATATAGTTGCTCTAGTCCATGGTATTTATTGTGGAATCAATCACATTGTAGCTGTATAATATAGAGATCTGGTCAGAAGGCAGCATCCATCATGAAGGACTCCCCACCACCCAGGACATGCCCTCTTCTCATTATTACCATCGGGCAAGAGGTACAGGAGCCTGAAGGCACACACTTAGTGATTCAGGAACAGCTTCTTCCCCTCTTCTCCTCTGGATTTCTAAACAGACATTGAACCCAGGAACACAATCTGACTATTTGTTTTCTGTTTTTTCTTGCACTGCTGATTTTAACTTAACTATTTAATAGACATATATATATATATACTTCCTGTAATTCAGTTTTTCTTCTCCATATTTACTTATCATGTATTTCATTGTACTGCTGCCGTAAAGTTAACAAATTTCACGACCTATGCCGGTGATACTAAACCTGATTCCGATTCGGATCCTGAAACACAGGTCACTCCTAGGTTCTGGCAGGGTTCAGTTCCTGTGGACTACTCGTGAACTGAAAAGTCTGCAAGTTGGACATGTGGCTGTTGGACTGAGTTCACACTCAACAGAAGAAGCCCGGTAGCAACAGGGAAATCCATCCTACTGGAATGTCCCAGCTGAACAGCATTCGTAAGCTGGGAGGACCTGTAACACTAGTCCCCAAAAATTGTCTTTGTAATGGAGTATCAGAAACATGACATACAATGACTCTATTCAACCCCTTAAGTCTTAACCCTATAGTGACTCTCTTTCTTGATACAGGTACCTTTTCTTTGAAGGGTTTATAATGTGCTGTGATATGACCAGCATACCAATGTTGGATACAGTATCTGAGCCTATCACATCTCATGTTGACTGGGATTCTCTCAGTAAGAGACAATATTTCATCACCAGACAACAATACACTCAGAGAATAAAGAACCATGTCAAATAAACTGATGTTTCACACCAGTGGTCAAGTTCCTTGTCAATATTCAGCAACTTTGGTTCAATATTTCAATTTACATTCACTACTGCCCGATTCTGCTGTGCTTAGCTGCTGTATAATTTAACAAAGCTGATAACTATTCAAGTTAAGACAGCTGTGTCTAGAAACTGGGCTTTCGTTGTATTTAGGGTCCCCCAGTTGGGGTTCCGAACCAACAATCTAGGAGCACAAGTGCACTTCCCACCTGGGGCATCTGGGGAACTCAAGCAGAACTTAATTTAAATTAGCCTGAGTAAAATTAATACTAAAACTGCTATGCTGATGTAAAACCTACCCAATTCATTAATATATTCCCAGGAAGGAACCCTGTGTTCCTTACCCAGTGCGGCCTAAATGCAACTCCAGACTCTCCAATATGGTTAATTCTTTGATGCCTCTTCTTTTCCGTGGAACTTTACGGTTAGATAATAAATTCTGCCATGACCATCTGTGCCCACATCCTGTGAACGCTCTGACGCTCTGAATGGGTAATATGTGCAGCATATTAATGGGTAATATGTGACTGATGGTGCAGTGATGCAAGTAAACCTAGAAACATTTGGAATCATGACACATTCCCAAAACAAAAAAAGATGCTTTATTTCATGTGCAGGGTACTGAGGAAGAGTGCAATATGGTTGAATTTCTAGACCACCATCTTGTGTACAGAAATGGTACGATCAGATTTAGAGAAAGGGCCAGAGTTTTATTTTGGTTGTTTAAATTTGTCAGTTTGTGATGCTGGCCATCTCACCTCTCCAACTTTAGTCTGGATTCAGGGTTTCAACCCGAAACGTTAACATCTTCTTTCCTCCCACTAATGCTGCTTGACTGCTGAATTCCTCCAGCAGATTGCTTGCTGCTCCAGATTCTCTTGTGTCCTGGCCTGTGCTCTACTTCCAATGTTTGCCTTCTCAGGAGGCCGGTGGGACACAATCTGCAAATGAGTCTCCCAAATAGAGGTAGCTCTTCCCACCCTCTATCAGTGCTACCAATCCTCCCATCCCTCAATCCTGTCAATGTCAGATCAGATTCCAAACCCCCCCACCCCTTCAATCTTTTTGCAGTTTTGTAGGTGCCCTGCAAATCCTGTCTGACAGTGCTGACAAAACTTTTAATACTGCACTGGCTTCTCTCCAGTCTCAAATGACGTTGAGGTATCTTTTCTCAGTTCCTGAAATCTCTCTAGAGATTCCCATAAGCTGTCCCAAAGTCTTGCATCAGGCACTGCTGCCCACTTCTTCCTCCAGACAGTTGAATCTGCTTCACAAGCTCCTCAGATCTAGAGCTGTCTGTAAAGCTGAAAAAAATCAGTGCTGCTACTAATCCCACTTGGCATATTATGTCAGTTCCTATCAAACTCCTGACTGATCTTGAAGCGTATCTTTGCAGAGTGGCTGGCATTTAATTAACTGCCTGCCATCCTGCTGTCCCAGGAACCATGGTCTGTAAAATGAAGATGTATTTATCATTGCATGAAAGAGCTAAATGAAGTCCAAACTGTGTCTTGAGGATGTAATGCTAGTTAATTAATCAATTGACAGCTGCAAAGCTGCATGTGACCAAATACGGAAATGGACTTCTGTAAACAGAACCACAATTAATTGTTAATATAGGACTGTAATTACTGAGGAGTACAATGGCCACTTTTACACACATTACAACACAATCAATTAAAGGTACTGCAAGCAGCAATAACCTCAAGTATTATTAGTGTCATGATTTTGTTAAAATAACAGTGACAATTCAAGAAATTAAAAGTTATACTGTAAGTGGAAAGAACTTCCAAGAACATTGTGGAGATCTAGAAAAGAAATTGTGGAGTCCTGGCTGAAATACATGCATATATAATAATACATCATTAGTGACAGATGCAGTGCAGGAAGACTGGAGGGTGGCTAATGTTGAATCTTTATTTATGAAGGGCTGCAAAGAAAAACTGGGCAATACAGACCATTAGGCCTAATATTTAGCCCAGTAGGTGAGTAGAAGAGGAGATTCTGAGGGATAAGAAACACAAGCATTTGGAAAGATATGGGTTGATTAGGGACAGTTAGCATGGCTCTGTGGGTGGGAGATCATTGCTGAAGAATTGTGGTTGAGTTTTTGATTAAGTAACCAAGATGATCGATTATGGCAGGGCAGTAGATGGAGTATATGCAAACTTCAGTAAGGCCTTTGATAAGGTGGAAAGTTAGAGTTCAAGGCATCCAAGGAAAGCTAGCTAGTTGGACACAGAATTGGCTTGAAGGTATGAAGCAGAGGGAGATGGTAGAAGGTTGATTTGGACAGGAGACCTGTGACTAGTGGTGTTCCCCAAGGCCAATGTAAGAGCCACAAAGCCCCGTGCCCCCCCCCATGCACGAGCAGCATCAACCCTTGCCCCACTTATTCTAGCGTAGTTGGTAAGTTTGCTGATGAAACTAAAATAAAGTGGTTTCATCAACAGTGAAGAAGCGTATTTGGAATTACAGAGGAATCTTGATCTGCTGGGTAAGTAGGCTAAGGAATAATAATTGCGAGGTGTTACATTTTCGGAAGGTAAATGAGAAAAGGGCTTTCACAATGAATGGTATGGCCCTGTAGAGTACTGAACAGTGGGACCAAGGAGTAGAAGTACATGATTTCCTGAAACTGGCACCACAGTTAGACAGGATGGGGAGAGCAGCTTTTGGCATACTGGCCTTCGTCATTCAGGGCATTGAGTATAAAGGTTGGGAGGTTATGCTGCAGTTGTGCAAGACGTTGGTGAGGCTGCATTTAGAACCCTGCGTTCAGTTTTGGTCATCCTGCTCCAGGAAGTATGCCATAAGCTGGAAAGAGTGCCGAGGAGCTTAATGAAGATGCCAAGACCTGAAGGACTGAACTATAGAGAGAGGTTGAGCAATGATAAAATTGGCTTTCTTTCACTGGAGCACAGGAGAATGAGGGGTGATCTGATAGAGGTGTATAAAAATAAAAGAGGCAAGGATAAGATGAATGTGCACAGTCTTTTTCCCTAGTTTTAGGGAATCAGGAATTAGAGGGCGTAAGTTAAAGTCAGAGAGAAGAAATTTAATAAGAAGTTCAGGGGCAATGTTTTCACACAGAGATTGACCTGTATATGGAATGAACTGCCAGAGGAAGTAGTTCAGGCAGATACATTAACAGAATTTAAAAGGTATTTGAACAAGTACATGGATAAGAAAGGTTTACAGGGATGTGGCCCAAATGGAATTGGTTTAATAGGAATCTTGGTCGGCATGGGCCACTTGAGTCGAAGGGCTAGTTTCTGTGCTGTATGACTCTGTGATTCTGTGAAGGGATATATTTTTAAGAAGTTAGCTCTTAGACTTGAAGGTCAATTGTGAACTGTGAGAAGTCAAGGGATTAAATGTGATAGCCAAAATGGATCAAATTGGTGCTTGAAGGAAGTGCATGCTCTAAATAAAAGCCCTAAATGAAACGTGAGCAAACAGCTTGCTACTGAAGTTGCTCACGGAAGATCGTGTTCTGCTAATTCTAAGAAAACCAGTGCCTATGCACAAAAGAACACTTGTTGGTTAAACTGAAACCTTGCCAAAAGCCACAAAGTATTTCTAAGCAAATACGAGTCCAGGTTAATTATTTCTTAATAGTTGTTTGGTGCTGCAGATATAGGGGATCAGAAGTCCTCATTCATGTCAGGATCTGGCATTGATCTGCTTTGAAGCTGTGCAACTAACCAGCTCTCTTGGTTGCACTTATTAAAAATACTTGTTAAGGTGGCTGTATTTAGCCTTCAACAGAAGTTAATACATTAGATGATCCTCTGTATAAACACAGGAGTAAGCCAGCCCCTTTTAAGGCCACAAAAGCTGAAGGCTAACGAAAAAGAATCAGGCCAGTTAAATTTGATTTGCTGAGGAAGATTAAAACTTGAAGTATACTTGTTTGTTTTGGGCACATTTCAATCTACACATAATCTTAAGGCTGAGCAAACATAAACGGTTGGAGGGACTCAGCAGGTCAAGCAACATCTGTGGAGGCAAAAGAATGGTTTCAGGACAAGACCCTGCATTATTTTTAATGATCTTAAGGCTGTCCTGTTGTGTGACATTTGCATAAGTTAATGTAACAATCTTGATCAAGGATATGTTGCGCCAAAGTGCCAGAATAACGAGACCCTACCTGTATAGTGACCTCCTTGCATGCTCCCATGGTGGTTGCACACAGCATACAAGTCATACACAAAGCTTTCGTCTTTACTCCCAGAGGGAGTACGTGGGCGTCGCCATGGTGACCAATGGGTTAAGAAGTTTTTAGTGCTCTGATTTCTCTTCACTACATGTGGTGCCATGTCAATGCCAATGAGTGGAAATTTCACTAGGGTGGACAACTTGGTTCTTCTCTCTCCCACCTGAAAAATGGAAACATAATACCATATATTAAACTTGTATGTCTGTCTGATATTTTAATAAAGAAAAACTTTGAAAAAAATTTTGTCAGCATCATTATGAACAAATTATTGTCATAATCCTTTCAGTTCCCACAATTCATGGGGAGAGAATAAAAATGTCTTCTTCTCCCTCATGTCCCAGTTAGTTACATGAAAATACTGATGCAAAAACAAATTATAACTGTATTTTGACAACTTTGTATTATTTGAAAGATTATTAAACCCACAATCTTTTTTTTGTATTTAATATGTTTATTAGTTTCTAGAATGAAGGAAAACAAACGCAGTAAAGAAGAAATTTGTACAGTGCAAAACAAAGGTATCTAATGTACAGTTCATAACAGTTTAAAAAAAAGCACCCATGGTAGAATCATATATAGTTAGTTACCACCCCACCCTCCCATTACCCAACTCCAAGCCAACCTTACAATATATAGAAAAGTTAATCAGAACTTTTATCTCCACAGAGCTGTATTTATAAAAAGAAGGTATGTTGCCTACTAGCTAGGCTATAGTATGTTTACACATCAAAAACAGTAAATCTTAACCAAAAGAAGCTGGAAGTAAGGGATTTATATGCAGAAGAAATGAAAAGGGATGGACCTTTAACCTAAGAAGGAATTATGAAAATATTCAAGAAAAGGTCCCCACACCCTTTGGAACTTTATGTCCGAATTAAGAAGTGAATAATGGATCTTTTCAAGGTCTAAGAAGGACATAATGTCTCTGAGCCATTGAGCATGAGTGGGTGGGGCAGCATCTCTCCACCGAAGAAGGACTGCGCATCTGGCTAAAAGAGAGGCAAAGGACAGTGTACGACGTTTAGTCGGACTCAGGTGTGTGTCAACCTCTCCTGAGGTGCCAAAAAGAGCAATCAGAGGATTAGGTTCCAAATGGTAATGAAGTATATGGGATAAAGTTAGAAAGACATCTCTCCAGTACTTCTCCAAGCCAGGGCAAGTCCAATACATATGAATAAGGGAAGCCTCACCCCCTTTACACTTGTCGCAACAGGGACTAATATCTGGATAGAACCGCGATAATTTAGTTTTAGACATATGAGCCCTGTGTATGACATTAAACTATAACAGGCAGTGGCGAGCACATAAAGAAGTTGAATTAACTGACTTGAGAATTGAATCCCATACATCATTGGACAAAGGAAAATTTAAATCTTGCTCCCAGGCAGTTTTAATTTTGTCAAGGGGAGCTCACCTCAAAGTCGCTAACTTATCTCGAATAGTAGATATTAAATCTTTACACAATGGATTCATATGAAGAAACAAGTCAACATCATTTTTATCTGATACCTTAGGGAAGTTTGATAATAAAGGGTTGATAAAATGTCTAATTTGGAGATATCTAAAGAAGTGAGTGTTCGGTACGTTGAACTTTACAGACAGTTGTTCAAAAGAAGCAAAGCAATTGTCTATGAAAAGATCTTCAAAACATCTGATGCCCTGTCTGTGCCAGACTTGAAATGTTAAATCATGCATAGAAGGCTGAAAGAGATGATTATGTAAGATAGGACTAGAGAGAGAGAAACCGTGAAGACCATTATACTTTCTAAACTGAGCCCAAATTCTCAGAGTGTGCCTGATAGCAGGATTATCAATTGGTTTAGGAGGACGGCAAGGAAGTGCGGATCCAAGGAAATGGAGAAAATCTTATTAAAATTCAACTCCATTGCCACCCATTTGGGCAGTCAGACTGATTATGAAAGTAAGACCAAAAGGTAAGACAACGTATGTTGGCTGCCCAGTAATATAAGTGGAAATTGGGCAAGGTTATACCCCCTACACTTTTAGGATTTTGAAGGTGAGCTTTATTTAGTCAATGGAATAATTGAGTCTAACAAGTCGAAGAAAGCTTTAGAAATAAAAGTTGGTAAAGATTGAAATAAGTATAAAAATTTAGGAAGGATATACACTTTAATGACATTAATTTGACCCATTAGGGACATGGACAGGGGTGACCACTGTAGTAAACTCTGTACTGTGATTTAAGAGATCAGTAAAAGTTTCTCCAAAAAGACGCTTATAATTCTTTGTTACTGTAATGCCAAGGCAAGTAAATTGATTATTCACTACTTTAAAAGGGAGTTTGTGAAACTCTAATATTTGTGTTTCTCTGTTTATTGGAAAGAGTTCACTCTTATGTAAATTAAGTTTGTCACCGGAAAACTGGCTAAATTTGTTAAGGAGTGAAAACATTGGGGGTAAGGAGGTAGTTGGATTTGATATAAAAAGTAAAAGATCATCAGCATAAAGAGAGACTTTGTGCTCAACACCCACCCCCCAAATCCCCATCAGATCAGCACATAGCCCTCTATTTTTCTAAGCTCCGTGTACCTATCCAGGAGTCTCTTAAAAGACCCTATCGTATCTGCCTCCACCACCGTTGCCAGTAGCCCATTCCACGCATTCAGCACGTACAGCATGCAAACAGGCTATCTGCCCATCCATGTTAATTCCACTTCTCAACGCTTGCCCATGGTCTTCTAAACTTAAAACGATTCATATTATCATGTAAGTAATTCTTAGGTGCTGCCAGCAATTCTGCTGCCACCACACTTCCAAGTAGTGCATTCCCAGTACTCACCAATCTATGGATAAAAATGACCCTAATCAGATCCCCTCTAAGGCTCTTACACTTAACTCTACACCTATATTCTTTAGTTTTACCTACCTTTGACAAGGGGCCAATTTTCCCCACAATCTATCCCATCTATGCCCCTCATAACTATACACCTCAACCATAACCCTCTTAACCTCTTCCACTCCAGACAAACAGACCTAGCCTGTCCCACAGTCATCTGATAGACAGTGAAGGTTTAAAAATCTCAGTCAGAGTTCTAACAATTTCTTCCTTTGCCACCCATAGCAGCCTAGGAGAAATTTTAGCTGACCCTGGGAATTTATCTACCTGTAAACCCAAATAAATGGAGTGCTTCTGTTTTATTTATGGAGACCTGAATAGAATTTCATTTTCTTCTTTGCTGTACACCATCTACAACGTCCCTTTCCTTTGTGAATCCTGATGAAAAATATTCATTTAGGGCCTCACCTATACCTTTTGATTCCATGCATAGATTGCCCCCATTGTCTTTAGTGGGGCTGATATTTTGCCTAATAACTCTTTTCCCTTAATAAAATTATAAAACATAATAAAATTTACTTTAATCCTGTCTGCCAGTGATAATTCATCATACCGCTATGCCTTCCTTATTTTCTTTTTAATTGCCTCCCAATACTTTCTGTAGCTTAGCAGACCTTCCCCTTCTTTAGTTCTCTATACCAGCCATACGCTACCTAACCTTCAATATTCCTCAACATCCAGAATTCCCTGTACCTGCTTCCTCTGGCTTTCACCTCGGAGGAATATGCTGGCCTTGAACTCTTGAATGATTCTCACAGTGTAGAGGAAGACATACCTGCAAGGCTCTCAGTCTTGGGCATATTAACTCCAACCTTATTTTAATGGCATAGGACTTCCCCTCCCTAATTTGTCACCTTTATCACTGGTCTACCCCTACCTTTCCACACTCACTTTGAAATATATGAAGTTATGGTCACTATTTCCAAAATGCTCCCCCACTCACACTGTCTCCACTCGACCAGTTATGTTTCCCACTGTCCAAGAATGCTCCTTCCTTTGTTGGTTTATCTCTTTACTGTAACAAGGAGCTCGCCAGCATACATCTCAAAAACCCAACCTATTCGAGCTGTTTATGCTAAAATAATCCCAGTTAGCATCCAGGCATTTGAAATCTCCTTGGACAATAACTCTCCTTTTTATTACATTGCTCTGCTATTTGCCTACAATTCTGCTCCTCTATCTTGTGTTCACTGTTATGAGGTCCGTAATACAACCCTAGAAAAGTGACAACCACCTCCTTGTTGAGCATTTCTGAATTTTGCCAGATGCAAATGTGAGTCAGAGATAGCTGCTGTAATTGTTTAAATGATTCTTGAAGACATGTCCTGTACAATCTCTTAAACAGATGTGCAAATTACAGTACCCACGGAGTGTTCAAAATAATGACATAAACTGTTTTAATGTCACATTATGAGATAATAGGCTGGACTAATCTTTCCACTGAGAACAACCAGCTCCCTACACTCCATGTTCAACACAACCTGGACGCCTGCTCGTGGTCAAACATAGAAATCCGAGATGAGAAGAATCAGATAATATTGTTCTGATCTCTTGTTCCACTGCTCAAGTGTCCACCAATCCCAGTGGTAGGGCATTAGAGCAGAGGTGCTGGATGGATTCAGCAAGAGGATCCTCAGCATCACACCAAAGTTGTCTGGTGCAGGAGCAGCAACACCATTTTGAATATGGTCATTGCTCTTCCGACGAAAGATGTGAAGGTAAAAATTTTACTTGCTTCAGTACTAAACTGTTTTTTTAAATATATTTTTCAACTAATAGTAATTTATTTAAATCTACTCCAAAAGTCAATAAATGTCTTGAGGGAAAAATGGCCATCAAGATTTTCTGGGAAATGAGCTTCAGGGTCTTACATTCAGAGGATGCTCTGTATCTGAATGGATGGGAACTGCATGCAGTGAGACGGGCTGTAGGTTGTACACAGGTCACATGTGTGTTGGATTGTGATGCAATTTTAATAAAAAGACATTAACTTGTTTACACTAATTTTAGAAGTAGAATTTAATAGCAAGACTGAAATACATCATTATTAAGCACACAATCAACTCAAATGCGGGACAAATTTAAGTTTATGCATTCTCATTCACAAAGAGCAATGCTACACATTTTGGTGGCCCAAGTCATTGAAAAATACAGAACGAAACAAATTTCTTTACAAAATGGTGCACTGCTCGGACAGCCAATAAGAACACACTTAACCATGGCATCCAATGACAGTCAGTGCACATCAAATAATAAATATTAAATAAATAACTACTCCTTTTTTTTTTATCATAAATACCTGGCGAAATCGTTTCAGGTGAATTATAAGAATGTCGGGCAAAGTCCATAGATTAAGCTTAACCATTCCCTGCTGAAGATTTTTGCAGTGGGGGCACCGCCAGGCATCATCTGGAGCCAGCTGTAGAAAAAGAAATGACTCACATTATCATGCTTTTCATCATTGAGAAATAGCTTGTACCAGAAAATAGGATCTAATGTTTAGGGTGTGCATTCTTTGTACCTCAAATGTGGCAACAAGTACTATGCCACAACATGATGCCACATCAGTGATCAACAAACAATAATTCATGAGCAGCAGTTCAGCAGTTGGTAAAGTGCTGTGTGCAGCTGGACTGTTGGAAACTGGGTGCCAATAACTCACAAGCACCAACAGAAGGGTGACCTATTTTCATGAACCTCATGGGGACTGGCATGGTCGAGATCCGACACCAAGCCATTTGCTCAAACCTCCATAGGGAATGGTTGATTTTATGAGGAACAATTCAATGATATGGGAGAAAAGAGTAAACTAAAGACTTTCCTGCAGCCAAACTAAACCCAATTAAGGTCCAGATGCATTGTTAAGAATTTCCTTTGTAGGATGCAAAATTTAGCTTCCATCAATGACTTTTTTAAAGATATACAGTGTGTGATTCTTTTTATTTCCTCCCCACCACTCAATAGTAGTAGTAATATCTGGCTCAGTAGCGTAACTGTTGGTGCAGTTGCATTACAACAGCAGGGATCATCAATCAGCAATCAATTCCCTCCACCGTCATTAAGGAGTCTGTATGTTCTCCGCGACCACATGAATTTCCTCTGTGTGCTGCGGTTTCCTCTACAATTCCACAGACATAAGGGATAGGGTTAGGAATTGTGGGCATGCTATATTGGCACCAGCAGTGTGATGACACTTGCGGCTGCCCCAGCATAACCTCGCTGATTCGATTTGACGCACACAATGCACTTCACTATACGTTTTGATGTAATGTGACAAATGGTGCCCAAAAAGAATGTGATATAAGCTGTCTCAATGACTATCATCCAGTAGCACTTACATCCCCTATGATGAAGTGATTTGAGAGGTTGGTGATGAAAGATATCAACTCCTGCCTGAGGAGGGGCTTGGATCCACTCCAGTTTGCCTACCGTCACAACAGGTAAACAGCAGGTGCCATTTCACTCAACTCTGGAACATCTGGACAGTGAAGATGCATACATCAGGATGTTCTTCATTGACTACAGCTCTGCATTATTAACTAGCTGATTATTAACTTCAGGAGGAAGAAACAAGAGGTCCATGAGTCAATCGTCATTGGGGCTCAGAGATGGAGAGGGTCAGCAACTTTAAATTCCTTGGCGCTATCATTGTAGAGGATCTGCCCTGGGTCCAACACATAAGTGCCACTACGAAGAAAGCACGGCAATGCTTCTATTTTCTTAAGAGGTTTGCAAAGATTCATCATGTCACCTAAAACTTCTACAGATGTGTGGTGGAGAGTGTATCGACAGACTACATCACGCCCTGGCGTGAAATACCAATGCCCTTGAATGGAAAAGCCTACAAAAGATAACGGATACGGCCTAGACCATCACAGATAAAGACCTCCCCACCACTGAGCCCATCTACAGGGAGCAGTGTCACATCCATCATCAGGGAGCCCCGGTATTCAAGCCCTGCTTTCTTCTTGCTGCTGCTATCCAGGAGGAGGTACAGGAGCCTCAGGGCCCACAAAACCAGGTTCAGGAACAGTTATTATCCCTCAGCCAGCACTGAACTGTTTCCACAACCTATGGGTTCACTCTCAAGAACTCCTCACATCGATATTTATTGCTTATTTATTTATTATATTTTTTAATGTTTGTAATTGCAGAGTTTTTTGTCTTTTGGGTGGTTTGCCTGCCTTGTGTGTGAGTTTTCATTGATTCGCTGCTGTTTCTTTGTATCTACTGAGAATACCCACCAGAAAATGAATCTCAGGGTTATATATGGTGATATATATGAACTTGAGTAAGAAACTTACTTTGAACTTTGAAATAAAGCTAATTGGTTATCTTCATTTCTGATGTCACCTTCAGCCCAAAAGCTCTAAAAAAAACCCAGCAGAACTTCTCCCTCACAAAACAAGTCCTATGACTTCAAATACAGTCGCTCAGGTGAACCTAGACTACTTTATGTGTGGAGAATAAGGTCATGGTCACCCTCAGCTTCCTTGCCTCAGGATCACTCTGCCATGTCTAAACAGGCTGCTGCTCAAGCTTGATAAAGGAGATTACTCAAGCTCCATACTGAAGAATAGAATACATTATTTATTTTCTTTTGGAGCTCAAAAGCAGAGGGGGCTTGGAGATTTGCCTGTATGCCAGGCCTTCATACATTGCGCTCATGTTGTAACCTTCCTTACAGATGCCTGCCAAGTAACAACCTGTCAGGGGTGACTAACTCAGTTTCTGGAAGGTCACCGTGGATCCCTGCACCGTTCCTGCTCTGCACCAGCCTGCCTAGTTCCATAGTACAACCTGAGAATTTTCTCTTCCTGAAAACCCCAAGCATCACAACTGATCCCTGCAGGATCCATGCTTTAAGCAGTATCATGCCCTGTAGCTGGAAGAGTGTTGCTTGTCACATAATATGTTCTTTAATGTGCGGCCGTGGAGCTGTGTCTGGCTTCCGGTAAGATGGCGACGCGCTCTGATGCAGCGGCCTCTCTGGGTCCAAACAAAGGTGCAATTGTTCGTCCTTTACAACTTTTTTTTACATTCGCAAGACACTGCTGGATATTAAGAACAGTGAGTATGGCAGGTCTACCGAACTAGCAAGTTACTCAACAGTAGTAGAACTAGACTTGTGCACTGTGTGGCAGCCTGCCTCAGCCACCTCAGGAGAAAGGCACCAACAGTGGTGGGCGATCCAGCCAACAGTGGAAATGATTGACTTGGACATTTTCATTGTGATCACAAGACTCTGCTAAAAGTTGGTTGTGTAAAATACTGCGAGTCTGATTCATTGATTCATTGGCGTGACTGACGGCTGGGTTGCTGCATGGCCTCATCTGTGGCGTGGACTAGGACCTCAAGCGTCGGGGTAGCCTGTTGCGGCCACCCCGGAAAGAGAGGCTGGAGCTGGCCATGTGCCGCTGGATTCCGTACTGAGTTGGGGACTGGTCCATCCTTTTGCTGCTTTTCCCCAGGGATCGCTCCTGGAAAGACAAGCCAGGCTGTGTTCGTCCGCACCTGCGTAAGACGAGGAATTGCTGCGGACTGTTCTTGCAGAAAAGTGGCTCCAGGAAAACATCCATGCACCATTAATCTACAGGCCACAACAATCACAGACTTGGGTTATATTATTAATACGCTTTTTAAAAAATAGTTTTTGCAACTGTATGTTTTTCTACTATCATATTAACGTGTGCTTTATGCTGTGTGTGACTGTTGGTACTGCGTTTTGTACCTTAGCCCCAGAGGAACACTGCAGTGTTTGGCTGTATTCATGTGTATGATTGAATAACAATTTAACTTGAACTTGAGTTGAAGTTTGCTGGGTCATTTAAGCGCTATGGTAGCGTAGCCGTTAAGAGCAACGCTATAACTGCACGGTGCATCAGAGTTCAGATTTCAATTCCGGCGCTGTCGCTAAGGGTTTGTTAATCACGGGGTTCCCTCCAGAAGCTCTGATTTCCTCCTACACTCCAAAAACATACCGGTTAGTAGGTTAATTGATCATTATAAATTGTCCAGTGATTAAGCTAACATTAAATAGGTGTGCTGCTGGGTGATACGGTTCATTGGGTCGGAAGGCCTTTACATGCTACACCTCCAAATAAATAAACTACATTGCTGCAGATGAGAGAGCACAAGTGGACAAGAATGGCAATGATGGTGAATTTCCTTAGTGAACTAGATGGGTTTTTACAACAGTCTTGGTTTCATGCTCATTGTTACTAAGACCAGTGATTCCAATATCTCTTTTACAAGAGACACCCAGTGAATCAAACATCAGTGAATGTTGATGCTGCTGCAGCATTACGTGACACAGAGAAACCTGCAATACTGTTCTGGAGACATTTCTATTAAAAACTGCAGTGTTTACAGGGCTATTGGAAATGTTGTTAGCTGTCGCACAATGTTATTTTAATGCAATATGTTAAGAAGATTTCTAAACCTGCAGCATTGAGGTATGGCATATATATATCATGGTCTACAAGTCATATAGCCCAAACACTCTTCTTACTTGTTCCTCCTTTGTATAAAGTTCGAAGCATTCAGCCAATGTACAGCTGTGTGCCTGCTGATGTGCCTGCTGCTGGATGCGAACGCTCTCTGCATCCTGGATTACTTCTTCCTGAATACTTCCAAACACGCTGAAAAGTAAAGGAATATTCCAATGGGGTTACAAGCTTCAATAAATCTTGTTTTACTTCCTACAGAGCAGTATAGCTGTATTGGAACATACAACACTGGAAGACCATTGCAGTCCTTAGATCCTTATACCATATCACATCAAACACAACTGTGTATTCCTCAGGCAGTCTCTTACCAAATATGTAGTTCTCTTATATGTCCTTTAATTTTTCTTGTCAACCTATTTTATACCGGTATCAATCTCCATTAATTCAAAACTGTCCACACAATTCCTGTATTTGAATCTGCTGTCAAGAGTTTGCTATCTTGAATAACTATAATCTTAAATAGCTATAGCTTTGATTTGTCTTGTCTCCATGGTGATAGTTGTTAGTTCAGCCTGCATTTCCTCTGAGCTCAAAAATCAAGCCCCACATCAATGTATGCTCTTAAAGTAATCTTAGTACAGTAGAGATACCTGGATAAAAAATTACATTGGCTGCACCAAATGTCTCTTAACATACTCACTGGTTTGTATGTTTAACCTGTTATGGGACTGAAAAGCTATTCAACTGAATCCCAAATCGTTTCATCCAGTGTTAATTTGGGACTACATTTATTGTGACTACAAGTGCCTCTACAAAGCAAGAGTTATGGACCTGAATTCAAGATAATCTCATTTTACATTTCTGGATCTTGTGTAGGGAAATCAAGATGATAAAAATTTAAGAGGTCTCTTGGAACCATTAAACTCATGTGGGTATTAATGTCAGATCAGAATTTGTAACAGTGCTGTTAGACCTATTGACTCTATGCAAGATTTTATGATCAGCAAGGAACTTTACTATTTTTACTTTTATCAGAAGCATTGTATTATTTTGCTTGGCAACGTTCCCACTAACTCATATTCATAATGTGTCAGGATTGGTTCTTTCAGTTCGTGCATACTGCTCATTTACATTCTACCACATTTTAATAACATAAATCTGTAGATAAAAGACCAAGGTTGATGCTACAGAAGGACGCAAGTAGATAGCTAAAGCAGCAATTCACTTGTTCTCCTTCAAATATAGTATACTGCCTTTGATGTTTATATCGTTGTTTCCTCTGCAATGAAGAAACCAAACAGACTGCATTTAGTCTGCAGGAATGACCCTGCTCTTCCTGTTGCTTGCCACTTTAATTTTCCCACTCACATTTTGATATACTTGTCCTTGAGCTTTGTACTGTAACAACAAGATCCACTTCAAGCTTCAGGAATAGCATCGCACCTTTCATCTGGACACATTTCAGTTTTCCAGAACCAACTTCAAGTTCTCCAAACTTAGTTAACTCGCTTTCTACATTTATATCAGAACAGGTCACTTTAGTTCAAGGTCATCAATCTGTGATGCTGGCTCAGTTTTTTCCCCTGGTAATCCAGTCTACCCTGCCCACATCAGCAGCCATGCGATACGAGCAACACAATAAAGTGCAATCACCCTCTAACTGCCCTCATTAACTTATTTGACTGGATGACTCATTCCTACAGCAAACCAGGTCAATTCCGTTACCCTTTGTTTTTTTCGATACTTGACTATTCCTTGCATTTGCAAGCCAACTCTTATGACCTACCTTGCATAAACAATGATCATCTAAAACTTTATGCCATGACCTAATTTATAATGTCCTATGTACCGATTATAGCTGGTGCAGAAGGTAGGCTCCGTGTACCTGCCTTCTGATCGCTGGTGGGATTTATCTTCTACTGGAGAGGGGAACCTGTATGGCCTGCCGCTATACCCAGAGGATGTTACCAAGGCTTTTCTGCGTTTACGGATACAGATATGGATTTGGACTATGGACTTTTTTTTCCCAGTGTTATAGTTTTTTACATTCTGCGTTTTCACCCATTCTTTTTCATTTTTTTTTGTGCAGGGGAAATGGATTTGGGGGAAAGGTATTCTTGTTGCGTTCCATGCGGGGGAGGGATGGTTGGGGGAATGATGATCATGTGCCTTTTTTTTTGTTTTGTCGCTATTTGGAGAAGAAGAATCTCAGAGTTGTATACTTTGATAATAAATGAGCCTTTGAAACTTTCAACCATGTTTCCATTCCATTGTTTTCGAATCTCCCCGTGGACTCCTTTGTCCTATCCATCCCTCCCACCACAGACAGGCCCTTCTAAATACCTTGTCCACATTAGCCATCATGGACCCATCTATACTAATCCTGTTTACCAGCACCTGATCCCTGGCCTGTTATGACTTGGTGAGTCAAGTGTGAATCTTAAATGTTGAGAGAGACCCTGTCTCTTAGGCACTGCATTCCAGGTTCCAACCACCCTACAGTTGTAAAAATTCCTCCTTTATCTAAACTTCTGAAAACGTTTTTCTTGGTTTAAAACTATATTCTCAGGCTATAGTCCCCTCTGCAATGAGGAAGAGTTCTGATCTCACTACCTAAGCCCTAATAATACGTATCAATCATGTCCACTGCCCCCCACTCCACCTACTCCCTTCTCCAAATAAAGCAAACAATCTTAACCTATCTAGTCCCTCCTCATAACTGAGACACTCCATCCCAGGTTTCATCACGGTGAATCTCCTCTGCACCTTCTCCTAAGCCATCATGGCTTTTCTACACTGTGGTGATCAAAACTATTCATAATATTCCAGAGCAAAACATGCAAAGTGCTTGAGGAACTCAGCAATTCCGGCAGCATCTATGGAGACAGTCAACATTTCCAGCCAAGACCCTTCATCAGGACTGGAAAGGATATGGAAAGAAGTGAGGATAAGAAGGTGGGGGGAAGTGGAAGGAGTACAAGCTAGAAGGTGATAGGTGAAGCTGGGTGGATGGGTGAGTGAGCGATGTGAAGTAAGAAGCTGAGAGGTGATTGGAGGTCAAAGTAAAGAGCAGAGAAGAAAGAATCTGGTGGGAGAGGACAACGCAGTGGGAGAAAGGGAAGGAGCAGGAGTAACAGGACAAAATGATAAGCAGGTGAACAGCAGAGAAGAGAAGAAAAATTACCATAAACTGGAGAAATCAATGTTCATGCCATCAGGTTGGAAGTTACCCAGAATGCTCCTCCAACCTGAGAGTGGCCTCATTGTGGCAGTACAGGAGGCCATGGACCTACATGCCCAATGGGTTTGGAATTAAAATGGAAAATTTTGCCACTGGGAAATCTTGCTTTTTGCAGAATGAGGAAAGGAGGCACTCGACAAAACAGTCCCCCAATCTATATAGAGGAGGCCGCATTGGGAGCACTATATAGAGACGACACCAACAGACCTGCAGGTGAAGCATTGCCTCACATGGAAGGACTGTTTGGGACCCTGAATGTGGTGAGGGATTCCCAGGCATTTGTCCTTACCCCGTCTTCCCACAGCCTTAACAGGGATAAAGTTCCTGTCCTTACCTACCACCTCATGAGCCTCCGCATCTAACACATCATTCCCCATAACTTCTGCCATCTCCAAACGGATCTGACCACCAAAAACACATCTTTACCTCTCTCCGCCCCCCCCCCACTCTCCACTTTCTGCAGGGATCACTCTCTCCATGACTCTCTTGTCCATTCACCCCTCACACCAATCTCCCTTCTAGCACTTATCCCTGCAAGTGGAAGAAATGCTACACCTGCCCATTCACCTCCTCCCTCACCTCAGTTCAGGACCACAACAGTCCTACCAGGTGAGGCAACACTTCATCTGCGAATCTATTGGAGTCATCTACTATACCTGGTGTTCACAATGTAGCCTCTTCTACACCGGTGAGACCCCATGTAGATTGGGGGACTGATTTTTCAAACATCTTCGCTCCATGCACAGAATGCAGGACTTCCCAGTGGCCAACCATTTTAATCCCAATCCCCATTTCCACTCCGACATGTTGGTCCATGGCCTCATATTCCTTCTAGGTCGCTTCCAACCTGATGGTATGAACATTGATTTCCCCTTACAGTATTTTTTTCTCTTTTTTACCTTTTCTCCTCCACCTTCCCCCTTCGTCCATTCTCTTGCCTCTTCTCCTCACCTCCAACCTGATGGCACGAACATCAATTTCTCCAACTTCCAGTAATATTTCTCCCTCCCTCTTCTTCCTCTTTTCTTTCCAGTCCTGATGTTGTGTCTCAGCCTGAAACATCAACTGTTTGTTTATTTCAATACCTGCTGCTTCACCTGCTGAGTTCCTCCAGTATTTTGTTTGTGTTGCCCCTGGATTTCCAGCATCTGCAGAATCTCTTGTGTTCACAATATTCCAGCGGCTTCATCAAAGTTGTATAAAGCTGTACCTTAACTCTTATATTCTATGTCCTGACTATTGGTGGCTCGCATCCTGTATGTCTTTTTTACCACCTTACCTATCTGTGCTGCCACCTTCGGGAACTCTACCATTCATTGCGCATATGACATTTCTGACCTACTAAAATGCAACACTTCTCAGTTATCAAGATTAAATTTTCTCTATCTTTACTTTGCCCTACTTACCTTCCCTGATACTTAAAGCTACCCTTTTAACCTCCCTGTTCTAGTTCTGACAAAGGATCTTTAACCTGAAGTCTTAACACTGTTTCTTTTCTCACATATACTTCCTGTACAGCATTTTCTGTTTCTATTTCAGACTTCCTGCGCCTACGTTTTTTTATTATTTTCAAAGCTTAGTTCTTCAATATCTGTAGCTTCTGACTTACCTGTCTTTTGTCCTTTGGTCCCACTCTAGGACAAGCTTTATATGCGGGGGCCCACCTGGACCACAAGAACGCAATGCCCTTTAAAATAACAAGAATTCATTGGAATTACTGACAGATCTTTCATGTGTGGTTCTTATATAAAAACCACCAAAGCAAATTATTCTTCCACACACCAAATTAATACACGTTTTAAAAGAGTGCAACAAATACACAGCTGCCCCATTGCCAGTCTCTCAAAGGTGCTATGCTTGAAAATAGATGTACACAGTAATATATGTTTGATATTAATGAATTCCTCTATGGAGTACTCTTGTGATAGCTTTCAATTAAAGCCTGATTGGGAAGGGTCCAAGGCTTCTCCCTTGTAAGACAACAGAACCAATCAGATGATTTCTTTCCTTTCACTGTAGATAATGCCTGCCTCATTCTCTGGCTTTACTTCCGGTTTTGAGCTTACATGAAAATAAACAAAACACGATCATCATCTTTTTGGTCAAGAAAAGGCTGGCCCTTCAAGTTGGTGCCTCAGATTTTTTTAGTTGCTTTTTTAGGTTAGAAGGGATAGTTTTGGTCTGGTTAGTGTTTAGGGACAGGGATGTGGAGGAATTAGAGGTCAGGCTGGAGTCTAAGTCTCCACTCCACATTCGGAGGTCAGTGACACAGCTGTCAGATATCAGTGGTCGTAGGTCAGACCAGTGAGGAACAAGGCTGTTGCCCCCTCCACCCAGGTTAGCGAGTCGTTGGCAGATTGCAGTTCCGTGCAGCAGTAAGCACTAGGGCCAGTGACCCCCTAGTAAGCCAGTCAGTGAAACCAGAGTTCAAGCTCTAGTGTTTGAGGCCATCGTTCATCGTCATTGGCAAGTCCTCCGGTCAATACCAAAGATTTAAGCCTGAAGATTGATTGTAAGTCCATAAGTCTGTGGAAGCCTGGGTATGAGTGTCTCTGTGAGTTTGCTGAGGAAGTCAAAATGTCTGTGAATCCACAAGTCTCCTGGAGGCTGAAGATGGCCTAAGCTGGTGTCAGAGGGTGGAAGGAAGGAATGGGACTTGTTTTGCTGTTGTAGTTTCATTGCTTGCTGTGTTCTACGTTGTTCTACTGAGCATTGTGGGAATGCTGTTTTGGCACCGTTACGTGTGACAACACCTGTAGGCTGCCCCCATCATGTCGTTAGGTTGTGTTGGTTGATAACGTAAATGATGAATTTTGCTGTATGTTGCGATGTACTTGTGATAAATAAATGAATCTGAATCTGTTTTCCTTCAGCCACAGTAATTATCCAATTGTCAGTGGGTTACCTTGGAATGCTGCAAAACAGTTCTTGGTTTTGACTCAATTGCATTATCCAAGAACCACTTGGATCCACTTTTAGCTGCACTCACATTATATGGGTGTCATAGTGCAAAATTTAGTTTGGCATCACTGACACAAGGTAGCTGCGGATCTGACCAAACTTGAGCAAAAATAGGTTTTTTGAAAACTCACAGCTAATCTTGCATGAGTAGAAATGTACTTCACCTACAAACTGACAGCTAGGGCGCATCTCCTGCACATAGCGGTTCAGTGCAGAACAACTATTTCTGGTCATACTTCCAGTTATCATCCTAAATAGAGTCTTTCATGTAATAAAATATCTCTGTGGCTTTAAAGATGCAACATAATTAGGAATGTAAGGAGGATTAGGAAGAATGGCTGAAAACAAAATTAAACCGGTGAATGTTGAGATTACTGAGGACAATGACGTGTAGGGTACAATAGCTGAAAAGTCTTCATCATGAAGAGGAACGAAAAGAAGGCAACATTAGAAGGACAAAAAATGAGAAGACCAACGGGCACACAAGTCCCGTGAAGTTGCCGAGTTAGACTGTCAATATGTCGGAGAGGAAAATTAGGACACCGAACTCCATAATAAATAAATAGGGCACCAAATGAAATGTGGTAAGAACTTAGGTAGGTGAGGCAGTAGCCAGGCCAGGAATTTTGGATTATTTACAAAGCATATGGAAGAGTTCTGTGGCTGGCAAAGAGAGGATCAGCAGTAGCGAGAGTCAATGGCTAGCGGTGGATGTGATACTGGTGGAGGCCAGCAGATGCTGTTGGCAGCACGTAGATAGAGGCACTTGAAACTCACTTCAGTGTCAAGCAGCATCAAGTTTGTTCATGAGCCAAGAACTGAGGGAAAAGGCAACCTTGAATCATCTGGGTAAGGATCTGCCTGCAGAGAAAATATCACCAAGCTGAGAATTTACGCAAAATGCAACCCCAGGCAGCTGAATAAACATTCCTTGGCTACATTTGCAGCAGGTATACCAGAACATAGCAAAAGTGTGAAAATAAGATCAAGATTTTGAAAATGTTTGGCTTATAAAATGACTTGTGTACAGCTGAGAGGGAAAAAAGCTGTGCTATGTAATCATTTCAATTGAAGCAAATCCATTTACTGAACATCTCCCAGGTGAATCCAGTTGCAACTTTGTTGATAGTGAAACAGGTTACAATGAATTACATGGAGCTCTTGATCTGTTAGGAAGACGGGGGTGAGGAATGGCAAATGGCTTTCAGCTTTGATAAGTGTGAGATGTCGCATTGTGTACAGCTAAACCAGGGTAGGACCTATGCAGTGAAAGGAAGGATTGGACATTTCAAATGACCTGTTCCTAGCTTTTGATATGTAACTAATGGCATAGCTATTTACACTGCCTCCATTTCTGCCAAAAGTTCTGACTTTAACCCCAATGCAGAACAAACAGTACATCCTGCTAGTTCATTACTTCACTTGCTATTTAGAGAAGCGTACTATTGACAACAGGAGACCTCACCAGATCACTCCAAAATCCAAGGGATGTCCTACCACTAACAGCGAGTGCTTCCTCAATCTGGAGACTACCCTCTGAGATACGACTGCATGGGTGCCTCAGAAGTGACACTTCTCTGAATGTGCCATTACCACCATGGATACCCATTCAGTAAGTCAGGGAATCAGAACAGGAAGCAAAGACATGTCCATAAGCCAAGTTTTTGCACTTTGGCTTTCATAAATCAAGGTATCAAGTACAGAAAATGTGATGTAATGTTAAAGTTGTACAAGACTTTGGTGAAGCCTAATGTGGAGCATTGAGCGCAGTTTTAGTCATATACCTACAGGAAAGGTGTAAAAATAGTTCAAAGAATACAGAGAAAATTTACAAGGATGTTGCTTTGACTGGGGGACCTGTGTTATATAGAAAGAGTTAATAGGCTAGGACTTTATTTCTTGGAACGTAGATGATTGAGAGGAGATTTGATAGAGACATACAAAATTATGAGGGGTACAGAAAGGGTACATGCAAGGAAGCTCTTTCCACTGAGGTTGGGTGGGACTACAACTAGAGATCGTGAGTTAAGGGTGAAAGGTAAAAAGTTTAAGGGGAACATTAGGGGAATCTTTTTCACTCAGAGGGTCATGAGAGTGTGGAACAAGCTGCCAGCACAAGTGGTGCATGCGAGCTCGATTTCAGCATTTAAGAGAGGTTTGGATGGGTACATGGGGGTATGGAGGGCTATGGCCCTGATGCAGGTTGATGGGAGTAGACAGCTTAAATGGTTTGGCATGGACTAGATGGGCCAAAAGGCCTACTTCTGCTCTGTGCTTTTCTATGACTCTACGCATGCTCTTCTCCCTTCAACCTGTCTAACCTGTATATAATTTGCTGAAATCTCTCTAAATCAGACTCACTACCCAGAAACTTTTTTATAGTATACTTGGTCCCCTTAACCAGATCTCTGATATACCGTAGACTGTGAACGGCTGCAGCCCAGCATTGATATTGTAATGACCCAGAAGCCTTCCACTTAATTTTACTCATCATTTTCTTCCCACAAACTGATTTTTGTTTCACAGTATCATTATATTAGTCACAATAACTTTATCTTTTTACACCTTCTGAAAATGCAAACACACCATATCAGTGAATTCACCCTTACTTTTGCAAGTTACAAGATAAAAAAAACATCAAATTTCACTTTCATAAATCCATGCAGAATCTACTAAATCAATTTATTATTATTCAAGTAAACTGGTAACAATTTTTTAGTAATAGATTCCAGCACTTAATGATGTCAGAATAAATGGCTTATTATTTCCTTTTCTCTCTATAATCTACTATAACCAACTTGCACTTCATACCTTCATAGTTGGCTTTATTTTTGATTATGGCCTCAAGTTTTGGATTGAATTAAATCACCTTCAACCTGTATACAAGTTCTATTGTATGGGAATAACTCAGGAAATGTGTCGCCCAGGTGGTTGATGATTTGGATCAGTTGTTCTCCAATCTTGGCAATCCATTAGCAAATGCTTCATCACCATATGAGGAGACATCCTCAGTGCGCTGTTCACGTGTTGTGTTTCTTCCAAACGCTTGACTTTTATATCCTTATCAATCAGTTGATTGGTCATCATTATGGAAATTCAACTGTAGGGTGAGGGTCTTGTCACTGATTCGTTGTGTGGTGAACTGTATCTGGAATTTTGCGTGTATTTTGTTCTATTGTATTATTATCTATATTCCTTAATGACAAGAACTAACAATTTCTCATTACACAATGCTGGGACATGCAACCTCTTTGACCACCACCCACTATCAGGAAGGAGGTACCATGGCATTAGGACAAGAACTGTGAAGGATGGGAAATAGCTTCTTCCCCCAGGCCATGAGATTGCATGTATGAATCACGAGTGGTGTTATACTGTTTACTTTTTAAACTTGTGACATAAGTGCACCTTATTATTTGTTAATTTATTTGTAGTAATATTACTTTACGTGTTGTGTGTGATTTTTAAGTATTGCGTTGTGCACCTTGGTCTGGAGGGACATTGTCTCATTTGGCGGTATACATGTATACAGTTGAAATGACAATAAACAACTTATACTTGATGTTCTCTCACTGACTCTCAATGCGAACACTATGTTGCGTATTCTCAATCAATGAACCCTTGCTGTTTACTGATACGAATTTGCTTTTTCCTGAATGTGCACATACACCCCACCCAGACTGGAAAAATAATAACAGAAATAGAAGACATCAAGCTACCTTCACCTCCATGTGTCCGAGGTCCTTTGAAAAATGAGAAGTTGTTGGGATAGAGAGAACTGAGGAGAAATTTGCTGATAGATAAATCATTAGTATGCAAATTAAAGGCAAAAGGGCCTGATCTCATTAGAAGCAGATGAAGCATGTGGCATTTAAGGTAAAAGGCTGATGTAAAGGGTAGCAAGATCAGAAAGCTTCCTTTGGTTGGCCTCCCTACACCTGGCAATAAAAACAAAGAAACTAATTCCTCTCTGATGAAGCCATGTCATTTGTCACAACTATTGATAAGAAACATAAATGCGACGAATTTGAAAATTTACCGGTCGTACAATACCTCGAGGTATCCTGACGAGTTAATAAAGTCTTACAGAGATTCAAGATATTCTGATGAATTAAGAAGTCATTAGTCAAAATTCATCCTGCCTTCAAAAATCAAAATGCTGGAAATCTGAAACAGGAACAGAAATTACTGAAAACGATCAACAAGTTAAGTAGGCAGCATCTGTGGAAAGAGAAACAGTTAATGTACAGGTCCAGATCTGTTCATTAAGAAAGGGAGATAACAAGTTAGTTTAGGTAGCAGAGAAAGTGGGAGGAGATAGACAGAACAAAGGAAATATCTCTGACAGGCTAACACTGGATGACCTAATGTTACTAGTTGAGGTCAGGTTAAATTTCTTTATTTGTGTACTAGATTGACAATGGTAAAGCTCTTGGATGTGCCTCAGCAGGCTAGACTACACAAAGAGGGGGAAAACAAAGCGCCAAAACAATGGCAGACAGAAATGGCTAGTTCTGATGCAGAGAGAAAGAAGGAGTGAATTATCTGAAGTTGGAGAATTTGGCATTAAGTCATATTGGTTGCAATAAATCCAGAAGGAAGCTGAGGTATTGTTTTTTAAGTTGGTATTGGGTTTGTTATAACAGTTTCAGGAGGCTGCAGGCAGGAAGGGCAGATTGGGAGTGGGAAGTTGAATTAAGGTCTCAAGCAACAGGAAGTATAATGACTTCTGAAGACTTCTTTAGTCTGGAGAAATGAAATGCAGGTTGGGAGATCACACTGGGGAACACCAGCACTCAGTTGAAGAACTGATCCTCAACCATTGTGTGAAAAATACCTGATTTCAAATGCATCGGTCTGACATAATTGCCCCTTTGCCAGTAGGTGGGGCTGAAGTGATTTATCAAGAAATCATCAGAAATCGCAGTATAACCAGCACAATAATCCTAGTGCCTGACCAATGGAAAGCAGTATAAAATATAAGCAACTAATTAAATTTCTATCCTACCGTGGACATATTTATTGTTGGAGAAATATAGAAATGATCTCCAGTTCACTGCAGGATTCATAAAAGTTAATTCGGTATGGAATTATATGCATGCATTTTATTAAAAATATTCACATACATAATATATCTGTGTGATAAAATGGGTAGGCAATATACCAAATACACATAAAACAGCACAATATGTAAAATTTAACTGGTTAATCATACAAAGACTTACACTTCTATAAATGTAAAAGGAGATCTAAGCAGGTGTCAGGAAAGCAAGGTATTCAGACCCACTTCTATTCTCAGAGTCCTGTAAGTTCACTTCCTTCAAGTGCCTATAAATTTTCTTTTCAGAGAGAATCACGGAGCACAGCAGCGCAGAAATAGGTCCATCAGCCCATTTAGTCCATGCTGAACTATTAATCTGCCTACTCCCATCAACCTGCACTCAGACCATAGCCCTCCGTACGCCCTCTCATCCACGTACCTATCCAAATTTATCTTAAATGTTGAAATTGAACTTGAAACCACCGCTTTCACTGTTAGCTTATTCAACACTCTCACCACTCTGTGAAGAAGTTCCGCCTCATGTTCCCATTAAACAGTTCGCCTTTCACCCTTAACCCATGATCTCTAGTTGCAGTCTCACCCAACCTCAGATATCCCTCATAATTGTGTAAATCTCCTATGCTCCAGGGAATGAAGTCCTAACCTTTCAACCTTTTCCTCTGACTCAGGTCCACAAATCCTGCCAACATCCTTGTATATTTTCTTTGCACTCTTTCAATCTGATTGATATTTTTCTAGAAATGCACATAATACTCCAAATTAGGCCTCACCAACATCTTATCCAACTTCAACATAACATCCCATCTCCTGTACACAATACTTTGATTTGTGAAAGCCAATATGCCAAAAGCTTGCTTTATGACTCTATCTATTTTTGATGCCACTCCTCAGTACCCTACGCTCACCATGTAAGTCCTACCTTGGTTTGTCCTCGCAAAGTGTAACATCTTACACTTGCCTGCATGAGGTGGAGAAGATGGCAGCGTGACGCAGCGCGTGCGGCCTCTCCAGTGAATGATATCTGTAATCTGTCAAGTAAAGTACCGTGCACAATCCTAATTTGATGGAGACAGACGTGAGAGTACGGAGGAACATCTGGAGAAATTTCTGAAATGCCCGCTTCGCTGCCGCTGCTACTGTGTGGTAACCCGAATCTCTGGAGCAGAAGGCCCTGAATCCTCGGCTTTGCTTGTTTCGGCAGCTGGGGCGAGGTCGAAGGCGCTCGGCAGAGGATGGCACTCAGGAGGCTGTATCGGAGGGGCTGGTCGGAAGCTCGAAGTTTTCGGACGGACGGACTCAGTGTCGGCTGTGGTCAGCTGCTTCCAATGCATTGGCAGTTGTCGGTGCCTGGAGGTTTATGGCAGGGAGTTTCTCCCTTTTGCCGCCTGCTATCGGGGACCCGGGAGTCGATCGGGACTTGAGACTTTTTTTCACTGTGCCCATGGTCTGTTCTTTATCAAATTATGGTATTGCTTTGCACTGCTGTAACTATATGTTATAATTATGTGGTTCTGTCAGTGTCAGTCTTTGGTTTGTCCTGTTTTTCTGTGACATCATTCTGGAGGAACATTGTATCATTTTTTAATGCATGTATGTATTTCTAAATGACAATAAAAGAGGACTGAGTGTTCTCATAATCTAATTAAATTCCATCTGCCATTTTTCAGCCCATTTTTCCATCTGGTCCAGATACTACTCTACGCTTTGATAGCCTTCCTTGCTGTCTACCACAACACAATCTTGGCATCATCCACAAATTTGCTGATCCAGTTCATTACATTATCATCCAGATCACTGAGATAGATGACAAACAATACCAGACCCAGCACCAATCCCTGCAGAGTACCACTAGTCACAAGCCTCCAGTCAGAGAGGCAATAATCTACTACCACTCTCTGGCTTCTTTAGAATCTCAACCCTTGGACCAGACCTGTCCTTCGCCATTATTATCTTGAAACTAATGATCACTAGATGCATTGTGTTACCCCAAGAAAACTTCTGTCAACTGCCTTGTCTCATTTCCTAATAGGAGGTCTAGTTATTGTACTCCTTCTAGTTGAGACTTCCACGTATCGATTAAGGAAACTTTCTTGAACCTATTTGACAAACTCTATCTCATCCAGCCCTTGTACAGTATGGGAGTCAAAATCAATGTGTAGTAAGTTAAATTTACAATCACAGCCTTATGTTTATTGCAATAGTCTGCAATCCTTCTGCAAATTTGCTCCTCTAAATCCTGCTGACTATTGGGTGGTCTATAATTCCATTAATGTGGTCACCCCTTTCTTATTCCTCAGTTCTACTAATGTAGCCTCAGTAGACAAGCTCTTTTAGTCAGTCCTGTCTGAGCACTGCCATGACATTTTCCCTTGACCAGTAATGCCACACCTTCTCATTTAATCTCTCCTGCTCTATCATGTCTGAAACATTAGAACCTTGGAACAATCAGCTGCTGGTCTTGCCCCTCCTGCAACCAAATCTTACTAGTGGCTACAATGTATTAATTCAAAGAGCTGATCCGTGCCCTTTCCCACAATAATCCTTGCACTGAAATATACACTAAAACACTAGTTCCTCAAAACACTAGTCCCACCTGCTCAACTTTTCGATTCCTGACTTTGTATGTGGGCTAAACAACACCTTTCCCCATAATCACACCACTACCTGCTCTGGTGCTCTGGTTCCCATCCCCCTGCAACTGTAGCTGAAACCTCCCGTCCCCCAGAGTTTACAGTAACAAACCTTCCCGTAAGGGTATTAGTCTCTTCCAGTTCAGGTTCAAATTGACCTGCCTGTAAGGTCCCACCTTCCCTGGAAGAGAGTCCAATAATACTTAACTCTGAAGCCCTCCCTTCTGCACCATCTCCTTATCCACATGTTAAACTGTATTGTCTTCCTATTTCTGGCCTCACTTGCATGTAACATGGGTAGCATTCCTGAGATCACAACCCTGGCGGTTGTGTTCTTTATCTCAGCACCTAATTCTCTGAACTCACTTTGCAGGACCTCATCGCCCTTCGTGCCCACGTCAATGGTGCTGTCGTGGACCACGGCATCCAGCTGCTCCTCTTCCTACTTAGTAATGCTGTGGTGACGGACCAAGATCTCCCTGACCCTGGCACCAGGGAAGCAACACATCATCCGGGAATCTCATTCTTGTCCACGGAGCCTCCTGTTTGCTCCCCTGATCATTGAATCACTACAGCTCACCTCTTCCCTCCTCATCCCCTCTGAGACACAGAGCCAGATTCCGTGCCAGAGACCTGGCTGATGTGGCTTTCCTCTGCTAAATCAACCTCTCCAACAATATGCAAAGCGGTATACCTGCTATTGAGGGGAATGGACATAGGGGTATTTTGCATTGCTGCCTATCCCCTTTACACCCCCTAATAATCACACCTTTGTCCTGAACCTTGGGTGTAACGACCTCAGTGTGTGTCCTGTCAATCAAGCCCTCATCCTCCCGAATGCTTTGCAATTCATCCAGGTCTATCTCCAATTCTTTAACATGGTCTGTAAGAATGTGCAGCTGGATGCATTTCTTGCAGGTTTAATCATCAGGGACGATTCTGCATTCCCACATCCTGCAAGAGCAGCATTCAAACTGGCACCTCTACTGCTCTAACCATGCAATAAGGAAGAACGGCAAAACAAAAAACAAAAAAAATTAGATACAGCCTCTGCCTTTCCTCACTGAAGCCACCATGAGACAAAGCCTCAACTCCCAACTCTAACACTGACCCACTCCCAAAATGACCACTCCACTTAAACCTAACTTCTTTCTATAGTACCTTGCCAAGTGCCTAATTACACACACTCCTATGTCTCCTAGTGATGTGTAGCACGCAGAATGTTCTGACTGTCCTCGCTCAGCTTCTTTCGAAATCTCTCTCTTGCTAACGTCATTGATATACTTTGTTTTCACAATATTGTTGGACGCTAGCATCAGGTCATTACTAAATGTTCAAAAACGTTCTTCCTCACATTCCCCAAAACATTAATTCTGCGTCTCCAACCTGTGTGAGCAATTAAGCAGAGTAATTTCTTTTTGTTTTCCTTTTTTGTCAACCTTCATGCAAAAAATGGTAAATGTTTGGAACTTTCTAATCCGGAAAGACTCTGGAGTCTTAATTACTGAGTTCAATGAAAACCCAGATCAATAGATTTTTGGTGATTGGAAGTATGACTGGGTCACGAAAATGGCTCCGAGGTAGAAGATCAGCCATGACCTTGGATGGCAGAATTGGCTCAAAGGACTCATTAGCCCACTCATTCCCTATTTCTCATGTTCTTTATCCAAATCAATCATGATACTTACACCTCCATGTAATCTCATCTCGACTTCCTTTGCTTCAAAATGAATGACTGCAATTTATCCAACCTAATCTTCTGTTGAAAATTCCTCATTCCTAAAACTACTCTGGTGATTTTTTGCACAAGAGTTGCTTGGATTTATCCTGCCTTTCATGACGTCACGATTTTATATAAAAATTACTCTGGATTTCACTTTGGTGGTCAACTAATATTTACATTTAAAAATATCTCAGCCTTCCTCGGCAGGCAATGTATGGATTTGTTAATTCTGCTCAGACTTCAAGCTGAATTAATATTAAAAAATTGGTATATAGAATTATGTTTGTATATTTGCAGAGTGACACATTTACCTAGTTAACCAGCATGTATGATATAGCTGTATTTTCTTAGTCTCTTGGCATTCTGCATTAGTTCAGTTAACGATGAATTAAATTTTATATGAAAGGTATAGAGATGAGCCAACAGAGAAATGAGAAGGAGGGCAACATAACTGGATGAAAGACAAAGAGTAAGAAAGTTGGGTAAACTTTAATGTTCACCATATTATTGGCTGCAACCATAATTCAGGATGGCCAAAGGCTACGAAAGGTATAACTGAAATTCAAATCTTACTTTCTATGTGTATCTAATAACATGATACTCTTTAACAAAATACTTATTTCAAGATTAACTGTTTTAAAACATGCAGTTGAATTTGTCTAATTATTAAACACCTAAGGTAGGTCAATATTGTATAACAGCTCTGCTGTAAGGTCACAGTAAGGCACTGTGTTACGCATTAATTGCAACAGTTCAAGTACCATTCTTCAGGCAGGGGAGAACTGACTGATATCCCTAGTCCAAGTGAGCTGTATTATTGCACCATATAGCATAAAATAGAACCTAGTGCACCATAACACCAACTGTGATTAGAATCTTTAATAACTCAGAGCATGAACAAGACTCCCCGAAGACCAAGACAGACAGGATTTCAATTTCATTTTGATTTCTCTTTTAGAAAAAATGCTCATGTTGGTTGGCAAATAAAGTTTCTCAGGAGAGTAGGAGAAAATAAGTGTTACAAAGGAGAATCACAAATCCACGATTGGGTTATTTAGATTTTTGAGCTTGTTTGACAATGCAATTAGAACCTGCCCTAACTGATCTACACCAACTGCATATCCTTTATGTCCCTGGCTGACAAATGATTATCAACCCCAGTTAAGGTTCTCCATTTTCCCAAGCTTCAACAGCTTTTTAGTGGAATGTATTTCAAATTTCCACCACAAATTTTATTATCCCTGAAATCACCTTAATAAGTTAGCTATAATCTTAAGAGTATGCTTCCTAATCTGAACTTTAGCCAGAGGAAATTATTTTTCTGTCTACTTTCCTATACAGAATGTCCTGTTCTTTATGACCTGTAAAACAAGCTATACTATACAATTAGTAGTTCAGGCCAGAATCAACTAGTCCAGAACAGTATATAATGCTCGAGAGTAAATGAGATCCTGTTCCCACCAGATCAATGGAAATTAGTTCCTTAAAAATCTCACGTTTAGTCCTCAGCAATGGAAACATGAATAATCTCCGAGTATCCAATACACGGTGTCTGTATACTTAGACAAAAAGATAGACACTCAATAACCACTTTATTAGGTAGAAGATTTTATACACCGTGTGGTATTCTGCTGGCTGTAGCTCATCCACTTCAAGGTTTGACATATTGTGCATTCCGAGATGTTCTTCTGCACTCCATTGTGTTTTTATTTGAGTTTTTATTGCCTTCCTGTCAGATTGAACCAGTCTGGCTATTCTGCTCTCATTTCTCTCATTAACAAGGCATTTTCACCCACATTACCGCCATGCCTGGATGTGTATTTTTTGTTCTTTTTGCACCATTCTCTGTACACTCTAGAGAAAATCTGCCTGAAAATCCCAGGAAATCAGCAGTTTCAAACCACCCTATCAAAGTCACTTAGATCACATTTTTGCCCCATTCTGATATTTGGTTTAAACAATAAATGAGCAGCTTGACCACGTCTACATGGTTTTATGAGTTGCTGCCACATGATTGCCTGACACTTGCATTAACAAGCAAGAGTACAGGTGTACCTAATAAAACGGCCACTGAGTGTTATATGAATTTCTCATTCTAAACAGGTTATAATGAACAGTAAATATTTAAAAGTGCATATAGATAGCTTAGTTTCAGATTACTGGAGAAACAAAGTTACTGAACTAGACATTATGGGTTTCCAAAAAGAAAACTGCAGCACCCTGAGTTACTGACCATTTGCTGTGGTGTTTATTCACCTCTCTCATGCAGAGATGGACATTCCTGTCTTATACAAATGTTAGTGAACTATATTACACAAGTATAAATGATGGTATGTTGGAATCTAAAAAGCAAGAACAGAAATTTCTAAAGCAACACACAATGGCAAAAAACTATTGGATTTTCCACTTTATTGTCCTTCTATTCAGGCTACAGAGACCTTCTGCACATGTACTGACAAAAGACAGACTGCCTTTTGAAAATTTCTAACAAAAGACTTGAAAATTGCATCAATCATATGCCTGCCAATGCTGCAAGTTAGAAAGGCTCATGATGAGTTGAAATTAAATGGAAGATATTACTCCAGGCTCTAAATTCTTGACTTTTGATCCGCTATGTAATTTGTAAATTTACCTTGTCTCTACATTTGCAATGAGTTACAAACCAAGAGCTGAACCAAAGATTTGAACTACTGCATGATAAATTCAAATAAAGAACCCAGTTGCTGTCAGAACTGATAAAGCCTGAGTGCTTTGCAGTAATTACTTATAGTCATCTTGTACAGCTACGGCCTATATGTGGCCTTATGAAAATATGCTGCAATTTTCTCTATCCTGCAGAGAACACGATTAGATCCAAGAAGTTTCATGACTGTAACAGGAGGCAGAAGCAAAAATATGGAGGAAGGCGACAACATTTGGAAACCAATAATTAAGTCATAAAGTTAACAGAGGGGTGGAAGAAAGTGTGGGGGAAAATAGACATGACATTAAGTATCTCAAAAGAGATGGGTGCTTAAAAGAGGGAAATTGGATTTATAGTGGAAAAGAGGGAGATAAAACAGAAATCAAGCACCTTTCTAAATAAGGCAAGATAAAGATGAAAGCTAGATTACAGAAAATAATTAAATTGTCATTGATATTTTCAATGAGGAAACTCAACAACTCCAAAATTAGAACGATTTTAAGCTTGCCTTATATTATCATACAAAATAAATAGATGTCCATTTTCAGACCTTGGTGTAGAAATTCTGTTTTTCTTCACACCAGTATGTCAATGCTGACCCCCAAGATATTGATGCTGAGGGTGTCAGTGATGGCAATGCCACTGAATGTCAAGAGTTGTTGTTTGGACTCTTTTTAAAAATCATCTTGTCTGGTACTTTAATGGCATAACCCTTACGGTCATGTTTTGGAGACAGGATGACGGACCTCCAAGAACCACTTTGTGTGAAGTCTGATCACAATCATTGGAGTGTTTAATCCCTAATATTTATTGATCTTAATTTTACCAAAGTTCCCTGATGCAGCACTGGATCAAATGCTGCCTTGATGTCGGGGGCAATTAGTCTCACCTCATCTCTTAAAATAATACAGAAGGAAGCTTCAGATGTCTTGTTAAACTGGCTTCTATGTGATTAAACACAAGAAATTCTGCAGATGCTGGAAACCCAAAACAACAGACAAAATGAGGGAGAAACTCCAGCCCTTTACCTTTTCCACCAAACCTGATTTCAGCCATCGCCCTCCAACTATCCTTCCCCTCCCCCCACCTTTTTATTCTGTCACCTTCCCTCTTCCTTTCCAGTCCTGTAGAAGGGTATTGGCCTGAAACGTTGACTGTTCATTCGTTTTCATAGATGCTGCCAGACCTGCTAAGTTCCAGTAGAATTTTGTGTGTGTTTCTATGCAATTAGCCTGCAATATAGGTGTGACATATACATTGAGGACGTAAGATAAAAGAGCACTAAGCTACTTGGCCCCTCAAGCCTGCTCTGACATTCAATCAGATCATGATTGAGCAAACATTCTACTACTCTATCTCCCTCCATACTACCTGACTCCCCAGTACTTTCAAATGTCTAACTATATCCATCTTCAATATGTTAACTGGTTTGGCCCCTCCAGTTCTCTAGGTTTGAGAATTTCAAAACTTCATGATCCTCAGAAAGGGAATTTCTCTTTGCCTCGATTTGAAATGACTGACTTCTTATTCTAAGTCCCTTCAATAAAGGCCGAAGTTTGTGATTTCAGTGTTACTACTTGTTACTTGCTGCAGCTCAATGGTACATTTTTTTTTGTTTTTCATGCAATGGGATGTGTGTACCATAACAGTTCGTAGTCTCATTCTGTTTGTATCCATTTTTCATTCTTCCTTCCAAAGTGAATAATCAAAAAAAATTCCACATGATACTCAAACTGCTAACTTCTGGCTCACTCTTTTAACTATGTCCTTTTGCAGGGACTTTGTGTCCTCTTAACATCTTGACAGCTCTTTGTAGCATCACTGATTTGGCTACAGGCCATTCAGTTCCCTCATTTAAATCCTTTACATGGATTATAGATAATTGAGGCCCCAGCACTGACGTCTGTGAAACTCTTCTCTTCTGGATTAATCATTTATGTGGTACTTTCTGGAACTGCAAATACTCCATCTACTGATTCCCCTTCATCCACCCTCTTTATTCCACTCAAAGAACAGTAGAAAATATGTCAAAATCAATTTCAATTTCATAAAACCATGTTGGCTTGTTTTGATTTTATTCACTGATAATTTTTTATATATATCCTCATATTACCTTCTTAATAATGGATTCTAACATTTTTCCAAGGACAGATGCCAGGTTAAGTGGCTTTCTGTCTTCCATTTTTCTTATAAGTCATATCTAGATTTTTACTCTGTCCTATGTGGCGTACTGGCATCAGTGCCGGACTTCGGGACAAAAGGTCCCGAGTTCGAATCCAGTCGGCTCCCCTGCATGCTTTCCATCCATGCTGGGTCACGAGCTGGTGCTCTCCTTGGAAACTCACCCGGCAGAAGGTAATGGCAAACCACTGCTGTAACTTGCCTCGTACGTGGTTCCCCACTATGTCAGAGAGGCGTGGAGGGAAATCGTCCGCTAACCGGAGAAACTCCAGATGCGACGTACCTTTCCTTTCCTATAGTATATTTACTGTTAGGGGATCTAGCTTCTGCTCCCAACAGCGAAATTTTAAAACTTATTGTTTCTTAATTCCACCAAACCAATTCAACATCTTGATCTTCTGAACCAATGTAATTTCTTAGCATTGCTGTGATCTCCTCCTTGTCCTCTGTGACCCCTTTTCCTTTATGTGTATCCTTCCAAAATGTTAAATGCTCTTAGATCACACCAAAATAACTCATCAACTCACAAACCAAATATTTGTGCTATCAACATACATCAAAGTTGCTGGTGAACGCAGCAGGCCCAGCAGCATCTGTAGGAAGAGGTGCAGTCGACGTTTCAGGCCGAGACCCTTCGTCAGGACCTCTTCCTACAGATGCTGCTTGGCCTGCTGCGTTCACCAGCAACTTTGATGTATGTTGCTTGAACTTCCAGCATCTGCAGAATTCCTGTTATTTGTGCTATCAACTCACTTACCTTGTTGGAAATACTGCATGTATTCAGATAAAGAGCTTTGAATTCCCCCAGCACTTCAAGTCTATTTTCCATTTTAGCTTGTGCCTGCTACAATACACTGTGGTTACTTTTACACCAGTCACTATTCCCTTTTCCATTTTTACTGGCTTCCTAATTATCCCCTCTTCTGAAACCCTTCTTCTATTTCCAACTTAGCTGTTCTCCCTTCAGATTATTACATCCCTGTCAAGCTAGTTTAAATATGGGTGGTGCAGTCGCATAGGGTTAACACAATGCTCTGCAATACCGGCAACACGCGTTCAATTCCAGCCAATGGCTGTAAGGAGTTGTACGTTCTCCCCGTGACCGTGTGGATTTCGTCTTGGTACACCAACTTCCTCCCACAGTCCAAAGACGTACCGGGTGGTAGGTTGACTGGTCATTATGAATTGTCCCGTGATGTGGCTAAGGTTAAATCAGCGGTTGCTAGGCACTGTGGCTCGAAAGGTCAGAAGGGCCAATTCCATGCCGTATCTCAATAAGTAAAAATAAAATAAAATTTCCCCAATAACACCAGCAATTCTCCCCCCGCCACCAAAAGGAACTAAGTTAGCCCACAAAGAACCTGGTTATATTTAGCAGATAGAAATGAGATTAGATTTCTTCATGTAGTGGCTAACAACAATGCACTACACAGAAGACTGGCAAGGCACACGAGCTCTCTTTACAGGGCTGATGAAATGAAGTGTGATTTTCCTGTTTGTAAATCCAGCTAGTGTTGACAGGGTGCTCACCCTTGTTCAGAAACACCGGCGAGATAAATTACCTGGTATCTTTGCCCAAATCCATAACAGTCAAAAGATAGTAAAGAAAAGAAGTTTTTAAAAATATATTTGGACCAATGATTTCAACTAATGCATGTTGTCAGCTTACACTCCTTTCACTCTCATATTTCTGCACCAGCTTTCCAACCCTGTTTCCTAATACTTGAAAATCAGTGGCTTCTCTCAATGGCAACAAAACAGAGAATCGATTTCATGCACTGAAATTGTACCTTCACAGTTTCAGAAACATTTCTAATGGATTTTTAACATTTGCCAAGAGAAGCAATTGGCGGGTAAGATTAGTGGAAATTTAAAGGCACGTACATGAAAAACAACAAGATGATTAAAGTTAGAATAGGACTGACTAGGTATTGTAGCCCCCTGGTAAGCCTCAGGCTCGCTCAACTCGCTTTCGTCTCGGGGGAGCAGCCTTTGGCCTCGCCAAACTGGGTAATCAAGTTTGTGTGGATGCAATGTGATGTATTCCGCCCCGCCAAATAACAGACAATACACCATATGGGATTAAAAGATTACACTTACTTACTGGAACTATGTAATTGACAGAGATAAAATATAAAAGGAAAATAAAAGACGCCAAACTTATCAAAGTTCAACCACTTCATGCACAACAGTTGAAGCTCAAGTAACGGAGTCTTCTTTCCACCATTCGATCCCCTCTGACCCCCTCGACCCACCACCTGGGACCAACCACAGTGGTCGACCAGATGCTCCACACAAGCCTGTCTTCGTCTCCTCTCCTCGCCAAAGACCCTGGGCCTTGGACCCCCACTTACAGCATCGCATCTCCTCACTCTGTCCCCGTCCGCCTTCTGCGCCAAAACCCCGCGAAACAATAGCTTATAGACACACAAGAAAGAATAACATCTATCCCAATTGGCTAGTTCCCTCTCTTATCAATAACATAACCCAAACAAGCAGAGAGAGAGAGAACTCCTTACATCGCAGTTATTATTACAGAAGGGCCATTTTGATTATAACATAACAAAAAGCCATTTTGTTAGCCTTCGCAGTAACATAAAAGAAGAAACCCCTTACAGTATAAAAGAGGAAGCATATGCCTAAAGTTGGAGGAGGTAGAGGAGGTCCTTAATGAATACTTTGCTTCAGAATTCACCAGTGAGATGAACCTTGACGAGTGTGGGGTCAGCAAACCCTAGGCTAATGCCGAACTTCAGAAAGGGGGAGTGTATGAACTTTTCAAAAACATTAGGAGAGGTAAGTCCCTGGTTCCAGACTGGATCTACCCAAGGTTACCTGAAAGTGCGGGAAGAGGTTGATGCGCTGCTGGTGATGATCTTTATTTCCTCACTTTCTATAGGAGTAAAACCAAAAGATTGGAAGATGACCAATGTTATTCCTTTGCTCTAGAAAGGTAATTGTAATAATCGTGGCAATTAAGGACCAAGAAGTCTTATATCAGCGGTGGCAAACTATAGGAGAGAACTCTTAGATACAGGATTTACGAGCACTTGAAGAAACACATTCTGATAAGTGATACCATGGTTTCGTGAGGGGAAGGTCACGTCTCAGAAGCTTGTTTCGCTTTTTCAAGTAAGTGACAAAACAAACTGAAGAAGGTAGAAAGGTGGATGTGGTGTATATAGATTTTGTTAAGGCATTCAACAAGGTTCCCCACGGTAGGCTCATCCAGAAAATCAGAAAGCATGGCATCCAGGGAAATTTGGCGGTGTGGATTCAGAATTAGCTTGCCCATAGAGGCAGAGGGTGGTGGTAGATGGAGTGTATTCTGCCTGGAGCTCCGTGAAAAGTGGTGACTCACAGGGACCCTTGCTCTTTGTGATTTTTATAAATGAATTTGATGAGTAAGTGATCAGTATGTTTGCAGATGACATGAAGGATGTGGGTAGTGCAGAATGCTGTTGTAGGTTACGATGGAACATTGACAGGATGCAGAGCTGGGCTGAGAAGAGGCAGATGAAGATCAATTCAGAAAAGTGTGAAGTGATACATTTTGGAAGGTCAAACTTGAAAGCATAGTCCAAGGTTAATGGCGGGGCTTCTAGCTGTGTGACAGAACAGAGGGATCTTGGGTCCAAGTCCACAGATATCCCAAAGTTGCTGCACAAGTTGATAGGGTGGTTAAAAAAATGTATGGTATTTTAGCCTTTGTTAGTCATGGGATTAAGCTCAGGAGCTGCAAGGCAATGTTGCAGCTTTATAAAACTCTGGTTAGACCACACTTGGAATATTGTGTCCAGTTCTGGCCACCTCATTGTAGGAAGATTGTGGAAGCTTTAGAGAGAGTGCAGAGGAGATTTGCCAGGATGCTGTATGAATTGGGAAACATGTCTTATGAGGAAAGTTTGAACATGTTTGGGTTTTTCTCTTTGGAGCAAAGGAGGATGAGAGAAGACTTGATAGAAGCTTTTAAGATGACAAAAGCACAGATAGAGTAGAGAGCCAGTGCCTTTCTCCCAGTGTGGCAATGGCTAATACAAGAGGATAGATTTTTAATGTGATCGGTGGAAAGCATAAGAGAGATGTCAGAGGTAGGTTTTTTTCATACAGAGAGTGGTGGATGTGCGAAATGTACAGCCAGGGGTGGTGATAGAGGCAGATACATTAGGGACATTTAAGAAACTCTTAGATAGGCACATGGATGAATGGCTAATAAGACAAAAAGACAATGGAAATGGAAGAGAGCTTGACTGAAATGGGCTGAAAATGAGCGAAAATTTGGCTTTGTTTTACCTTTGACAATTTCTCACCCTTGCAACATTGTGCTAACGGTGTTATAACATGCAGGTGTAATTTATGCTACGTGCATTTTACATTCCTGTTGATTTAATGAGCTTGCTACTGAAACAATGTCACATTTATAGAAATGGGATGAAGCACATCACAGAGTTCTTCCTACTTCTCCCATGATAGAAACATAACTCCCTTTTCTTCTAGTCTTTTCTAGCAGAGCTAACCTTTCATGACCATTTTTAATTTCTTCTGTGAGACTGTCAGTATCCTGTTTTTCGAAACCCAAGTGGTTTCCAGGGTTATTGTAGAGAACAGTTAAAAGTCAGCCACATTAGTGGTTCAGGGGTCACATAGAGGCCAGTCCAAGTCAAAATGACTGATCTTCTTTTTTCAATAACATCAGTGATGAATTTCAACAACAAACTGTTAATTTCATAAACACAAGAGATTCTGCAGATGCTGGAAAACCATAGAAACAGACAAAATGCTGGAGGAGTTCAGGTCAGACAGTATCTATGGAAATCAATAAACAGTTGATATTTCGGGCGGAGACCCTTCATCAGGACTGAGTCCTGATGGTAAACACATAGAGATTCAGAAAGGCAACTTGATGAAGAAAACAGATTCCGAATGGGCAGAAGTACTCATGAGGTTATGCGCAGTAGAAACAAGATCCAATTCAGTTGCCTGGCAGTCTATGTATTACCAATTTGCCAGCATTCAACATGAACTTTTTTTTTTACAAAACAAAGGACAGCTTTGGTATCAACAGGCAATCTTCAACATACAGAGAATAAAAATGACGTCTGAGCTATAAAGATATATAAATCCTATTATAATCCTACCAGAATGATATGAAAAACTGAAACTTTAGTAATGCAGCACCCTCTTAATGCTGCAATGGAGTATCAGATTAGATATTAAATGCATATAAAATCCTTATGAGTACTCCAAATTTAACAAATAAATGTATATATTCCTACATGGTGAAATCTTGGAGCAAATATTTTCATTCCTTTCTTCTTAGACTGTATTCTTGAAAATGTGTATTGCTACAACATTTTCATTATGAGGATAGTTTGCTTGATATGTTATCAAGGGCATTTTATGTTTGATATGAAACAGCAGGCACAATAAGAATTAAATGAACAAGCTTACAAACTGTAATAAAAGGTCTTTGATCTGAAATGTTAACTCTGTTTCCCTTTCCACAGATGCTGCTGGATCTGCTGAGCATTTCCAACATTTTCTGTTTTTATTTCAGTTTGCTAAAATTAAGTCTAAACACAGCAAAAATTTTAAAGAAAGGTTAATTAGAAAATTAGCCATCAGTCGGGTTTAATGGAAGCATCATAAGGTAAATGTATATCTCACCTGTCAGCTGCTGGCTGGCAGAGTGGTCTATTTTCTTGGGAAGAGAGGTAACAGTTGGTTGTCAATCCTCCAACCACTCGTATTCGGAAAGAGTGTCCGAAGTTCTGACATAGAAGAAAAAGTTTGGTCATGCTCATGCAGACTTTTTATATTTGTAAAAAGCATTGCTGTTTCAGTAAATCAATCAGATTTGCTTGAAGAAACATATTACCAAAGTTGCATTATTATATTAAATCTATTACCTTATATGAAATGTACTGGGTCTCCAACAACAGATCACCATTTCCATCATCCTGTTACTCAGTCTTATAGTAAGAAATCTCAAATTAACAATGAGTTAGGCATAGTGGAGACAAGTTCTCAACAAATAAGACTGAGACTTCCAACTTCATTTCCTGCAAGTCCTTTACATTTGGTGCAAGCTAAATCACTGAAGTATAACTCAGTTGTACAATTGAGACCTGTCAAACAATAACCTGCACTGAAAAAAAAACTTCTTTCAAAAGCAAAGCCAAAAACATATAAAATTGCTTCAAAATTTTGTTTCCATAAGAAAGAACGCCTCAGGAAATATTGCAAAAAGACTTATTTTGGAATTTGAGCACCATCAGATCACTGTCGGTGATTAAAATAACTAGAGTCAGGTATGCCTGTGGCAAGCCTTGTTTCACACAGTTGGTCATTTCCATCTTGACAGCTTGTTGAATGCACATTATGGAATAGTATGTCAATTTATGCAACTGCTGTGTTGGGATCCACAGGGATGTGAGAGCTTCCTAGTTTGGAGAAAACTTTAACCTAATTTAAAAATAAACCTTACTATTTTTTCCTCTCACACCTTCAGGATTATTATACTAAAACTTTAACTTGTGATGTTGTAGCATAAATGGTATTTTACACTTGCCTAAGCCTTCAGGCACGTCTGCCCATGGCAGAGTCTGTAGCTTCCAAATTAGCTCTGTCAGTCATCCCAGAACCAAAAAGTACGCAATCTTCAATCCTGAGGAACCTAAGCATCTAGGGGTCATGGTTGTGGACTGTTTCTTTCCCTCTCAATAACAGCAATCTTACCTGACAGTAGCTGGCGGGCTGATGTCAATAAAGCACACTGAATAAAAGTACTTTATGCCCATTTCTGCGAACTAGGTTATTGTGAGATGTACTGAGCAATGCTTGCTGGTAAAGGGAGTATGTTGATGTCTGTGGAGAACAGGATCAGGTCCCCATGATCAGAACAGTTGACAATGGGTTCTGTCCAAACCAATGTCTGAAGATTGACTGCAAAACCTACTATCTAGTGGAGTCAACAGAGTGGGAATTCATCCTTGATTGCTTCTACTAAGTATGTAGTATTGTGTTGTCCACATTTATAGTCATTTTTCAAACATCTTATTGTAGGTATGATAATGAAAGCTAATTTTGGAATTTAATGCACAATATACATGAATATTTAGCTCAGTGTAGGATACACTTTTAAATCATTCTCCTCAAGGGAATCAGAAGGGAAAAATATTCTTGAAGTGGAGGAAAATATGTGAGACAGCTCTCATTTGTGGCTTTTCAAGGTACTGAATAAATTTCAACCAGATGGCTGCAAATAAATGCAAGTTAAAAATTTGACAGATTTTGCATATTACTTCATGAGATGAGAGTTCCATTTCCTGTCACTCACACAAACCTCATATCAAGCCTGTCAAAAGGTTTCACTCAGTGAACACAGAAATGTTTTATTTCATCAGTGCAATATCAATTCTGTATGTGGCTTGCAATCTAAATTCTCTTTGACTTCAATGTACATGTAGCTAATTACACAGTCAGAGATTGGATGATCTTAGAAATAAGCTGGCAGTTACGTTATCAGCACAGTAAGATTGCTTTCTTTCTCAGACGGCACTTCTTATATTGTCTGCCAAGTGTGCATCAGCTTATGGAAGTAATTAAATGTCTACAGATTTTAATTAAACTACATTTGTAGTTGTATAATTCAACGGTGAAGCAGCAGAAATACTCAATACAGCCAAGTTGATAGTATAACTCTTTTATAACCCCTAGTTTTAACCAATCTTACTCTTTCTGGCAGGAGTCATTTAGTGTATACTGTTGTAACACTGTCTTTATTTCCGGTTGGCTTTTGTTTTTAAAAAAGGAACACATTACTTTTCAAAGAATATTAACTAGGATAGCAGTATGTTCGTCAGGAGACAGCTAAGTTAATTTGCAATTTAAATTTGGCTATTAATTTAAAAGAAATCAAAATATGTTAAGGCTAATATGTTATTGCTCGTGCTCTTGCAGACCAGGTGTTGATGGTGAGTCATGATGGGACTGCCCTCTCACAGCATGCATGGAGACTGCACTTAATAATTGCTTGGCAGTAGAATTGGGGATCAATACACTGATGTGCAATTCATAATACACTTTCATTAATAGACAGAAGCACTGTTTATGTTGCTGGGAGTGCTGCAGATTTCCTCAATGCTGCAGAGAAATTCAGATTGATCTTTGCCTGTGAGATAAGCAACAGTAACCAACTTTGACAGAAGCAGCAGTAGCAAAAAGAAAGTTAATGTTGTGTTTTTAATATTTCATAATATTTGAGTAATATTGTAATTATATTGCTTAATTAAGCATTCTTTGTTTAAATAGTTCATTATGGGTTATATGTAAAAGTACATAAATGGTAAACATCATTACGTCACTATGTCATATGCGCATCCCTCGCTAAAATAAAACAAAACTAATGTATTCCTGGCCTCCGTGTTTTTGCTTTCATTTAGCTTTATGTTTTGGAGTTACAAACTATAACAGTTAATAAACTTTGTTTTCTTGGTGTCTATATCACTCAATTTCAAACTAGGTGTCATCTGTAAGTCAGATTTCACATGCAAGATGAATTTGATTGAGTGCACAGATTCCTTCCTGCCATGTGTGTAATGATCCAAGCAGTCACCACAAGTAGTTGTTTTCAACTTTAGGGTTAATTCCCTGAGATGCTTCCAATGCATTCAAACTTTTTAAATGGCTTTGCTGTCAAGGGAGAATTTATTTTATTACCTTTGCTGCCACCTCCAAAGTGGGATTTTAATGTATGGGGGTAGTGCACCCAGGTCATTTTATAAAGTTCAGTACAGCATTGTGCAGGTTAAATTACTAGTTCTGCAAGAAGAAATGTACTACAGCGTGGCTGCCACCGAGACAAAAGGTGTTGAATTCATCCATTAGTCCTCCTAATAGCTTTTCTTTTTATTGGCTTCCATCAACTAATGCACAACAGCACTGAATCAAAGTTACACAATTATTCCAAAGATGATTGTAATATTTTTAAGGCATGAAATTTTCCCCCAAAACACTATTTTCAATTTGTCTGGCACTTAACCAAGTCAGATAGACTTTAAAATTGAAGAAAGCACCATATGTACCAGTATCAGTAAAAGAGCAGTAAACAAGAAAGGATGGGGAAAAATATAAGGAATTCTGCAAGGGAGCATGACTAAAGAATGCAAAAGAGGATTACAAATAGTAAACAATTTTACAAATATATCAATAAAGCCTACTGCTAATTGTGAGAAATTCTTAACAGAGAGAATGTTGGATAAATAGAGGATAACTGGAATTTAGTAGCTGAATTGTATTTGGTTCTGATGTTTGAAAATACTACAAGGAGATAACACTCTGACTGTGTAGAAACACACCAGGGATTCAGGGCTGTTAAATAAAGAAAACAAGACAAAGAGTAAGACTTGACAGGATACCCCCAATTCTACTGAAAGCACAAAGTTAAAAACATAGCAGGAAGAAGCAGTACATATTTCAGGATTTCAACAAGGAGAATGTTCCCTCCCCCCACCCCCGCTTTCCGCAGGGATCCCTCCCTACCTTGTCCATTCGCTCCCCCCATCCATTCCCACCGATCTCCCTCCTGGCACTTATCCCTGTAAGTGGAACAAGTGCTACGCATGCCCTTACACTTCCTCCCTCACCACCATTCAGGGCCCCAGACAGTCCTTCCAGGTGAGGCGACACATCACCTGTGAGTCGGCTGAGGTGATATACTGCGTCCGGTGCTTCCGATGCGGCCTTCTATATATTGGCCAGACCCGATGCAGACTGGGAGATTGTTTCGCTGAACACCTACGCTCTGTCCGCCAGAGAAAGCAGGATCTCCCAGTGGCCACACATTTTTATTCCAAGCCTGATACGTCATTTCATCATGGCTGATCCACTTTCTCTCTCAGCCCCTTCTTCTTTACTTCTCTTCTCAGCCATGGTTGTGTCATCCTGCCTTTAGAATACTTCTTCCTCTGCGATGTATCTATCCTGCGCCTTCCAAACTGCTCCCAGAAATCCCCACCATCGCTGTTCTGCTGTCATCCCTGCCATCAGGCTCCTTTTACCCTTGCAGTTCCTTAGCTCTATCCACAATGATTCAACACCTTCCGACCCTATGTCGCCTCTTGCTAACAATTTTTGCCAACAACAGAGCCACACCAGCCCCTCTGCCTACCTGCCTGTCCTTTTGATAAATTAATATGCATATCATTTTGATACATATCATTAATATGCATGGCTCTTGCCAAGAGAAACTGGATGCATAGTCTATAACTCGCAACTTTTGTTTTTTTTTTACTCACAATAGAAAATGGAACAGATCATAAAGAACATTGGGAACTAGATGTAAGACTGGGTCATCACTGCTGGATGTAGCATCTCCCTCAGATATTTTAAATTAAGGAAAATATAATTATCAGTAGCACTGATCTGATCAGTGGAAGAAGCTTCATCTCTGGTCCTGTGCTACTTTGATCCCAGCGGCTTCTAGCTACCTGTGACGAAAGATTGTCGGCCTTTGCCACGTCCTGCTAAGGGACAAGGGTGGGGTGTGCTCCTTCCTTCTCCCACTGCCCCCAGCTTTCTCACCAGCAGCACCACCTGCCTTTTATTTTATCTCCATAAGATCTTAAAGTGTCGGAGCAGAATGAAGCTATTCGTCTCCATGGCAACAAATGAATACTCTGACAGCTGGCTGCTTAGCAAGGAAAGACGACCAGTAAATGCAGAAGTTGTGTTCGACTGCAACAACATGGGAGAAAAGCACGACAGTCTTCTCTTAAAACAAGGGTGTACAATTGTTTTTGATGACTTTTGATTTTGTTTTAGTTCCACACACAAAACATGTTTAGCACACCCATAACAGATGAAACCAATTACTAGGCATAAGTTCCCAGTCATACTTAAGTGCACATCAAGATCAATACTAATATGCCTCTCCAAAGCAATCATAATTAAGTTCTTGCACCTACTGCTGTTCAGGTAGTGGTTATGCCCTTGTGATGGTTACTACAATATATCCCTTCACCTGAATTCATGCTTCCAACTCGTCTACTATGATATGTGCATTTGCACACTGAGCTCCAGTTTTGATATTGATCCCTGCCTTCCACACATGCCTTTAGTTCTTTCTCACTCAATTATTCAACTGACAGTGCAATTCCTGTCTTACTTTACAGAACTTTTATGAGCTCTTTGACATGCAACTGATATTACTACAGGGGACAACTGAATAAACTAATACTCACAACACGCTGGAGGAACTCAGCAGGTCGGGCAGCATCAGTGGAAAAGATCGATCGACGTTTTGGGCCGGAACCCTTTGTCCTGACGAAGGGTTCTGGCCCAAAACGTCGATCGATCTTTTCCACCGATGCTGCCCGACCTGCTGAATTCCTCCAGCGTGTTGTGAGTGTTGCTTTGACCCCAGCATCTGCAGATTATTTTGTGTTAACTGAATAAACTATTAGCAGCAGAATAAGCAATCAAACCCAACCAATGTCACAGCAGCTGCTTTCAATCTTCATCTTGATAGGGAGTCATCCATCAGAGTTCACATGTTAAGGAAGAATTTAAGCATCTGACCAAAGGAGAGCTACCATTCTAGATTTGGATTGCATCCACCACTGCCCTGGTACCATCTCCAGTGCTGCTTCTTGCAATACAGACAGTGTAGGAGCCATATATCTGTTTTCTATCTGCTTTGTACTCCGTGTCCCATGTTTATTAAGTGTATTTTGGTAGTTACTCATGTGGATGGGGACGGAGTAGAAGTGAAGAGTTTTAATTACGTGTTCATACTTTTTAGAATCAGTCTGGTTAGCTTAGGACTAGGGAGTAGGTCAGGGTGATGTCTTTTTATTGACCTTTAATTTTCAATTAACCATTTGTGTTTAACTTCATTTGTAAGAACATAAAAAATAGGAGCAGGAGTAGGCCATCTGGCCTGTCAAGCCTGCTCCGCTATTCAATAAGATCATGGCTAATCTGTCCATGGACTCATCTCCAGCTACCTGCCTTTCTTCATAACCCATAATTCCCCTACTATGCAAAAATCTAACCAATCCTGTCTTAAATATCTGTACTGAGGTAACTTCCTCTGCATCATTGGGTAGGGACTTCCACAGATTCACCTCCCTCTGGGGAAAGCAGTTCCTCCTCATCTCCACCCTAAATAAGACCAAAAGATATAGGAGCAGAAGTAGGCCATTCGTCCCATCGAGTCTTCTCCGCCACTCAATCATGGACTGATCCAATTCTTCCAGTCATCCCCACTCCCCTGCCTTCACCCCATACCCTTTGATGCCCTGGCTAATCAAGAACCTATCTATCTCTGCCTTAAATACACACAATGACTTGGCCTCCACAGCCACTCGTGGCAACAAATTCTGCAGATTTACCACCCTCTGACTAAAATAATTTCTCCGCATCTCAGTTCTAAATGGACGCCCTTCAATCTTGAAGTTGTGCCCTTTTGTCCTAGAATCCCCTACCATGGGAAATAACTTTGCCATATCAAATGTGTTCAGGCCTCTTAACATTTGGAATGTTTCTATGAGATTCCCCCCTCATTCTCCTGAACTCCAGGGAATACAGCCCAAGAGCTGCCAGACGTTCCTCATATGGTAACCCTTTCATTCCTGGAATCATTCTTGTGAATCTTCTCTGAACCGTCTCCAATGTCAGCATATCCTTTCTAAAATAAAGAGCCCAAAACAGCACACAATACTCCAAGTGTGGTCTCACAAGTGCATTATAGAGCCTCAACATCACAATCCTGTTCTTATATTCTGTACCTCTAGAAATGAATGCCAATATTGCATTCGCCTTCTTCACAACCGACTCAACCTGGAGGTTAACCTTTAAGGTATCTTGCACAAGGACTCCCAAGTCCCTTTGCATCTCTGCATTTTGAATTCTCTCCCCATCTAAATAATAGTCTGCCCGTTTATTTCTTCCACCAAAGTGCATGACCGTACACTTTCCAACATTGTATTTCATTTGCCATTTCTTTGCCCATTCCCCTAAACTATCTAAAGTCTCTCTGCAGGCTCTCTGTTTCCTCAACACTATCCACTCCTCCACCTATCTTTGTATCATCAGCAAATTTAGCCACAAATCCATTAATACCATAGTCCAAATCATTTATATACATATAAAAAACAGCAGTCCCAACACCGACCCCTGTGGAACTCCACTGGTAACCGGCAGCCAACCAGAATAGGATCCCTTTATTCCCACTCTCTGTTTTCTGCCGACCAGCCAATGCTCCACCCATGTTAGTAACTCCCCTGTAATTCCATGGGCTCTTATCCTGCAAAGCAGCCTCATGTGCAGCACCTTGTCAAAGGCCTTCTGAAAATCCAAGTACACCACATCTACTGCATCTCCTTTGTCTATCCTACTTGTAATTTCCTCAAAGAATTGCGGTAGGTTTGTCAGGCAGGATTTTCCTTTTAGGATACCATGCTGGCTTTGGCCTATCTTGTCATGTGCCTCCAGGTACTCCGTATCCCTAACAATTGATTCCAACAACTTCCCAACCACTGATGTCAGGCTAACAGGTCTATAGTTTCCTTTCTGCTGCTTCCCACCCTTCTTAAATAGCAGAGTAACATTTGCAATCATCCGGTATGATGCCAGAATCTATTGATTTTTGAAAGATCGTTGGTAATGCCTCCGCAATCTCTCCAGCTACTTCCTTCAGAACCTGAGGTGCATTCCATCAGATCCAGGAGATTTATCCACCCTCAGACCATTAAGCTTCCTGAGCACCTTCTCAGTTGTAATTTTCACTGCACAAGCTTCACTTCCCTGACCCTCTTGAATGTCCAGTATACTGCAGACGTCTTCCACAGTGAAGACTGATGCAAAATACACATTCGATTCCTCTGTCATCTCTGCACCTCTCATTACAATATCTCCAGCGTCATTTTGTATTGGTCCTATATCTACCCTCAACTCTCTTTTACCCTTTATATAATTAAAAAAAAGCTTTTATATATTTAAAAAAATCTACTCCTTCGCAAAATGAGGCTATGTCCACTAGTTCTAGTCTCACCTATCAGTGGAAACAATTTTCCTGCCTCTATCTTATCTATTGCTTTCATAATTTTATATGTTTCCATAAGATCTCCTCTCATTCTTCTGAATTCCAGCAAGTGAAGTTTCAGGCGATTCAATCACTCCTCATAGTCTAACGCCCTCATCTCTGGATCATGCAAACATGAAGAAATCTGCAGATGCTGGAATTTCAAGCAACACACATAAAAGTTGCTGGTGAATGCAGCAGGCCAGGCAGCATCTCTACGAAGAGGTACAGTCGACGGTTCGGGGCGAGACTGAAGGTCTCGGCCCGAAACGTCGACTGTACCTCTTCCTAGAGATGCTACCTGTCTTGCTGCGTTCACCAGCAACTTTTGTGTGTTGCATCTCTGGATCAACCTGCTTAATTTTGTTAGTTTTAGTTTCATTAGTTTTTTTTGCTTTAAGTTTGCTTGTTTTGCTAGTTACTAATGAAGGATCAAATACATTTCTTTGACTTTGAACATTATAATTATTGAATTCTATGGAAGATGCCTCAACCAGAATTAACTCCCCACATCCCTGTGCCTAGCCTCCAAGTTTTGTTGGTTTGTTCGAGTCACTGCTACAAACAACTACATGCAGCAAACTATTGTTCAATGCATTGTAGAGATCATAACAGAAGGGCAAATGATATACAGTTAAATTACTGCATGATCTTTCTTCACTTTTATGCCACACACATGTAAAGCTGAGCACTGCCCATTATTACCAATTCACCATCAGAGTATGCATGGTATCCAATTCTGTGAATTGAAGAGGGTATAAAAGAGATTTACCAGAATTGTTTCAGAGATAATAGAATTCATAATGTGAAATAAATGCCAATATTAAATCTGAAAGTGACAGATTTTTGTTATGGAATATAGAGTTAGGTCACAGATTAGTCATAATTTCGATAAATGTAAGAACACATTTAAGGAACAAAATGGACTCCAGGGTCCAGAGGAACAAGAGGTTGCAGATATGACTGGCAGAAAAAAAAGTCAAAAAGAAAATTAGAAGAATTTTTATTTATTCATTGCCTGATCTGAATTGATTTTACTTGAAAAGGCAGTGGAAATTGATCTAACAATAACCTTCTAAATGGAAGTATATATATATTCAAAATGGAGGAAAAAGAAACTGCAGGACTATGAGGAAAGAACAGGAAAATGGAACTCATTTACAAACTCTTCCAAACATGCAGCAGAGTCAGGTTGGTTTGAATGGCTTTACACTGCGCTGCATGATTCTATGATTTTTCTTTCATTAATGAGGAAAGTTACAGAAAATCCAATCTAATGTGCAACAAGGGTCTGATTAAAGATGGAATCCCAGACTGAATTTCAACCAATCTTACAATCCTTTTGCTGGTATGCATTTACTTAGCGGCAATGAAAATTCGTGGAAAAGTACTGACTGGAAGGCAGTCAAAATATGATCAAATTAATGGAGAGCTATGGATAGTTTACAGTCACCCAACTGCATGTCCAGGCACATAACAAATAAACAACTTATTTTGCTCTTAGTATTAGCAAGAAAATTATGCCATTCAAGTGAGGAAGTAGTTAAGTGCTTGCCAGCTACAACCAGATGCATGGAAGCAGAAGAAGCTGTAACGGAAGTTATAAGAACAAAAAGAATTGCAGTGGTTTCTTCACAAATTCACTAGAATTAAATACTTATAAGTAATAATTAATCAAAAACCAGGTACATTTTCGGATTTCAAGAGGTCCCTGCAGATATTGATCGCTATTATTTTTCTGGCAACCTTGAATGAATCCAAATTATATTCTGTAATAATAGTCAGAACCTTACGGGCAATTTGAATTGCCTTTCCTTCAGACACCAGCATAGCGTTTATGCCATCCTAATGCAAGTTCTAGCAAACATGCTTAATAGGAAGGGCATTGCTGAATATTTTAAATCTTCTCTACTCTGAACTGGTAAGCACTAGCGTGCAGAGTGACCTCTAGGAAGCCTCAACTCTTTTTCTGGTAAAAATACTTCAGATTTCACATTTTATTTTTACGAGCAAGGTTGTAGGGTTCATTTCTATTTCTAGTGCATTCTCAGAACGTACTCTCACCACCTGTCTATAACCGCATCTAAGCCCAGTGTGCAGAGTGCAATACAAGCCACATCAAAATTAAGTAATTAATACCCGAATGAAAGTCATTAAGTACTTGTCATCTAAACTCCAGAAGCATGGAGTAATCCTTCACATATTTATGCATATTACTTTAGATGACTGATTTTTTTCTATTCTTGTCACATTCACTAAGGAACAGTGAACTACTGTATGCATGTCATCTAGGCAAATTCATAGTCATACCTTATTGATCCCGGGGGAAATTGGTTTTCGTTACAGTTGCACCATAAATAATTAAATAGTAATAAAACCATAAATAATTAAATAGTAATATGTAAATTTATGCCAGGAAATAAGTCCAGACCAGCCTATTGGCTCAGAGTGTCTGACCCTCCAAGGGAGGAGTTGTAAAGTTTGATGGCCACAGGCAGGAATGACTTCCTATGACGCTCTGTGCTGCATCTCGATGGAATGAGTCTCTGGCTGAATGTACTCCTGTGCTCAACCAGTACATTATGTAGTGGATGGGAGACATTGTCCAAGATGGCATGCAACTTGGACAGCATCCTCTTTTCAGACACCACCGTCAGAGAGCCCAGTTCCACCCCCACAACATCACTGGCCTTACGAATGAGGTTGTTGATTCTGTTGGTGTCTGCTACCCTCAGCCTGCTGCCTCAGCACACAACACAAATTGTTCAATAAATAAGTATACTAAGGTAGTAGAAAAGGGAGAAAATAAAATGAATGCAGAATATAATGCTATAGATATACAGAAAGTGTGGTGCAAGGGCTTGACAATGTAGATTGAGAGATCAAGAGTTTATCTTTCATCCTTCAGAAAGGAAGCAATCATTAGGAGTTGGCAGCTTACATTAATCCTATTCATGAAATGACATTAGGTACTGGCTTATGAGCGAGCACATATCCTGTGTTTTATTTTAACAATGATTGGAATTTGTTTCTTGCTCACATTTAGAAGTTGTACTTTCCTGAGGAAAGGCAAAGACTTATATTGCGCAAGGACTTCCAGTTGTGTAGCCCACCTACCTCCCCTGGGGATGAAAGCTGGTGTTACATCATCTGATTGTTTTCTGTGCAGCTTGACGAGGAGATGAGCTGCACCTGCTGTGGAACTGCTTCATTATTGCTAAGCAGAGGTCCTATTGGTCAGTTTTGTTTATGAGAATACATAAATGGAATCTGCTCAAGTCCAAAAATACCCAGTTCTCCACTTTGTAAAACAATATATGAATAATTTCCATTTTGTAACACATCTACTGCATTTCCAAATGACTGCTTTTGCAATGCTGCTTTTCTGCTGGCCACTTCTAACACAGTCCAGATATGAATGTTGATCTGAATCATATCAGATCATATGGCAGATGTTCTCAAAATAAAACAGTGACATTTGCTGAACAAATTACTACCCACATTTTATATCTTTTCTTTCATTTTTGTCTGATTGACTTCAGAGTCCCTGAGTTGTGCAGTTCACAGTTATCTCAACTGACCTGTGAATGTGTCTCATTTTTCATCAGATAGTACATTTTGTTGAGGATGCACTGATGTAGCTGTTCCCAGGTTAATGAGCGATCTTCCCGTAACAAAAACGGTGGACCAAACCTAAAGTGATCAACAGAGAATTATTTCAGTAAAATATGATGGACTAATAGATACTCACTGGTTAGTACAGTTGAAACAAGACAAACACGTTAAATGCATTTCAATTCTATTAGAGCAAAAGTATCACCAGAACAGGTTTCACTACAGCAAGTAATTTTCTTTCATAGCTGAATTAGGACTTGGTAAACTTGTCAACAGAGTGATTCCTCAGTGAGATCGTTAAGGGAGAGCAGAGCTTAGTGGCTGTTCTCTAGCGTACAGTACAAAAGCACAAAGGGTTGAATTATTCATTTATTTGCACACTTTGTGAAGGGAGCTTTGTTAATTAACATAAGTACGGAACATCTATACAAATAACTCATCAAAAATAAATAAATGAAATGAATTGCTTTGTAATATATTACATTTTCATTTAGAAATAAAGTCATTCAGGAATTGCAACTGATACTAGGACTGAGGTAATTTGTTGCTAAAGAATACATTTCTCAAGGCAATAATACTGTATGTTAAAAATCTTGTAATTTTGAAATATGTCACTAGAAGGCACTACTGTTTAGTTCTTCACATTTTGGATTGAGTTCTTCTCTTTATTGTGTGTAATTTTTTAATATGAAAAAATAGTTTCTAAAGAGATCAACAGGTGAAAATACATTGAAAGGTATTTCCAATCCAAAATAGCATCCATTTGTTTATATTGGTTTGCTATTTAATGCCAGGCTCCAAAGATACAAAAACTCAAAGACCAGTGCATGATAACTCAGTACTAGTATACAGATCAATGTTTGAAATAGCAAAAATAATTTCTATTTTCAGAGTGGCTTTAGCAGACAAAACACACAATGTGATGCACAAAAATTTGATATAAAAATACCAGGTGCCAACAGGTGTTTTAGAATGCTAATACTCTGTCAAATTATCTTAAAATGAATATCCACATTTTCTATCATAGAAACATAGAAAATCAAGAACAGATATGTGTTAAACACAATATAAACCAACTTCCTCCAGTTTTCCCTTTGCAGTTAAACAGTGATTTGTGACAAGGGAGAGTTCCACAGAATGGTTATTATCCAACCAAACTAGTAAGTGTCGATGTGTTATTTAACTGGAGGCACAGGAATGAGATGCGGACACATGACCTAAATACTTTATCGCCAAATCCACTGTATGGGTTGGTGACTTACAGTAATGAAGATTAAAACATCTACACAATTTCTTCCTTCCTACTGTAGGTACAGATTAGAATGTTATTTTTTGAGAATCCCATCATCGTGCTGAATGAGATCAAGTTCTTCTGTAAGGTGTTCCAAACTTTGCTGCACTGTGCAGTTCAGTGTAAAGGCAGAGGGTGCATCCAACTACTGAGCCACTAGGTCCACAAGGTGAGAACTTTCTTCAGCCTCTATCTATAATCAAATAGCAGCCAAAGTAGTTAACATTTAATTCTGTTGTTTCACAGCTTCAAAAGCCTATTTCTGTCATCAGCACACTTTGATAATTCAGATCTATGACCCATATGAAGCCATCTGCAAATAACATGGTAAAACATAGAACTGGATTCAGAGTGAGGGCTGAAGGAGGAAGGCTCCAAAGGACTGAAATTAATCCACAGGTGAAGAGCAAACAATATTTTGTTTTCAAAATGTGGACTAAGATTTCTGCACCTTTTTGTGGCAGTTCCTCAAACACACAGCAATTATACTTGACAAGTTAAATGAAACATTACAGGGGGAAAAAAATCCAGTTGTTATTGTCACGAACCCTGTGATGGGAATAAAGAACCAGCAGAGATAGAAAACACTTTGGAGTCCAGTATTGCTACTAACTAATAATATTTATTAGTAACTACGCAATACAGTAATATAAATGTAGATAAATCAAACAGGTTAGCAATGATTATATATATAAGTAAGTATATCAGTAAGTGTGGAAATATATGTATGAAAAACCAAGTTTCTTTAGGTCTAGGGGTAAAGAGATACAGTCTTACGATGATGAGTAAAGTTCAGTTCAGTTCAGTTCAGTTCAGCTCAGTTCATGGTATTGAGTTGAGTAGTGGTGGAGAGAGAGAGAGAGGGAGAGATTTGAGTCTTCAGGTGAGCTGACGCCATCAATCTTCTCGTCGTCCTTCAAAATCCTTTCAAAGTCACCGACTGTGACTTTAACAAAGGGGACCGGTTTTCTGTGGTGGAGCTATCCCCCAGGCGAGGGTGGACACATGGACAACTCCCCACCAGTCAACCCTTTACCTCTTTCCACTGCAAGAGCGATGGATTGATCCGCCTGATCAATCCTCCAAAACCCACTTTCCCTGCGGGCACAACAATGCTCATTCAGTGTTCAAACACGTGTCTGAGGTCTGTATCATCTGACCTCCTATTTATCTCCCCGTACTGGGTACCACCTATCATTCAAATAACTCCTCCTTCCTCTCTCTGTGAAAGAAATGCAAGCAGGCAAAAATCCTTGAAGAAAGTATCAACAACCTGCTGAAAATCATAACATCGAGTGTCCATTAAATTGTGCTGCCTTCGGTCACCATGGCAACTTACGAGCTGCTCAGTGCTATCTCCACTTCAGCAGAAATCCAACAGTTAACCAGTTCTTTCTCGTTCCTTAAAGTGACAGTCCAACCGTTAGTCTTCGTCTCTCTCTCTCGCTCTCTTTTTTACAAACAAGCTATTGGTGTTAAATAACTCTCTTTCTCTCTCTTTTCAAAAGCACAGTTCATAGGGGTACTTCAGGATCCCGTCTCATTATAAATGTGCTTTCATAAGGGTAAAAGGACTATTTAAGCTTGTTAAGACAAGCCTTCCTGCCAATGATTCAAGACTGCCACGGCTGTACCATACCTTTCATTTACTTATTTATGTGGTGGCAAGACTTATTCCTTGAATACAGAAGGTTGTGAATTCAAACCCTCATATGAAAGTTTACATCTGGCAAAGAGCACTTCATTGCTTTTGCAAATTTAACAAAGGACACACACACACACACACACACACACACGGAGGCATGTCCTGATGAAGACTCTCAGCTTGAAACATACATCAACTCTTTATCCCTTTCCATAGGTGCTCCCTGACCCGTTGAGTTCCTCCAGCATTTTGCGTGTATTACTCTAGAATTTCAGCATCTGCAGAATCTGTGTTTATCAAAACAACGACATTTAACTTGCATGATTTAAAAGGCAATGGGAAAAATTCTTACAGCAATCGAGCCAATACTCATGCTGTAACCAATGACTAAGGGATTATGAAATCATTTACTGTTAGACTGCTTGGAAACTTGCTATATAAAAAAAATATTATATATATAGGCATCTGTTAGTCTCGTGAGACCATGAATTTGCGCCTTGGAAGGTTTCCAGGGTGCAGGCCTGGGCATGCCCTCCAAGGTGCAAATCCATGGCAAGGTTGTATGGAAGACCAGCAGTTGCCCATGCTGCAAACCTCCCCTCTCCACGCCACCGGTGTTGTCCAAGGGAAGGGCATTAGGACCCAAACAGCTTGGCACTGGTGTCGTCGCAGAGCAATGTGTGGTTAAGTGCCTTGCTCAAGGACACAACACGCTGCCTCAGCTGAGGCTCGAACTAGCAACCTTCAGATCACTAGACCTTAACCACTTGGTCACGCGCCAACACATGGCATTTGAACCTTTTGACATAACACCCCATGAATTTTCTTAAACCACATCCTGGAAAGTTGTTCAATAATTTGATAAAATGTTCACAAGAACCTGACACTATTCTTTATATGAGGATTGAACATAGATCAAAACCTTCCATTTATTAATCCTGGGTAACAGAGATAGGCATCTGAACTTCTATGAATGACTACAAATTAAACATTACACTACGCACTCAATGGCTACTTTATTAGGTACATCCGCATGATAGTGCAAATAACTAATCCTCCAATCACGTGTCAACAACTCAATGCATGCAGACATGGTCAAGAGGTTCAGGTGTTGCTCAGACCAAACATCAAAACAAGGAAGAAACGTGATCTAAGTGACTTTGATCATGGACCGTTTACTGGTGCCAACAAGGTGCATTGAGTACCTCAGAAATTGCTGATCTAGGATTTTCACGCACAACACTAGAGTTTACAGAGAATGATGTAAAAAAAACATCCTGCGAACAGCAGTTCAGTAGGCTAAAATGCTTTGATACTAACCAAGGTCAGAGGGGGATTCCAGACTGGTTCAAGCTGATGGAAAGGCAACAGTAACTGAAAAATCACATGTTACAGCAGTGGTGTGCAGAAGAGCATCTCTGAACGCACAACATGTTGAACAATGAAGTGGATGGGCTACAGCAGCAGAAGACCACGAACGGACACTCGGTAGCAATTTTATCAGGTACAGGAGGTACTTGCTTGGTTTTACATTTCCATAAGAATTACATTCTCCAAAAGAGTGAACTACAAAAGTATTTTATGAAGACCAAAATGCAAAAGAATTTATTTTCCAACTACTTTAATTATTCAGACCGGGGTGATGGAGCAATTACTAATTTATGCAATTACTAATTTATGTATTCTTTGAATGCTAGACAAATGAGATTTTCCCTTGAGATGGATTTTTATTATTAAATTACAGGTCATAGAAAAAGGAACTGAAATAAAAATAACTGCATCATTGCACTAATGACCACCTTCCTATGACAGCTCTGAATGTAGCAGGTAGTAAAGGGTGAGAAAAGGTAGCCACAACTCAGACGCATTGTAACATGATGCTGTAAAAGCAACCCTTTATACACTCCAAACTCAAATAAACAAATGCAGCTGAGAGTAAGATTAAAGTAATGTGCTATACCTCATGGGGAAGTAAATGATTTATTGCAATATGATATACAGTGAAGTATTGTATAGTTATGCAAAATCTTTACACCAGTGGAGCCAGGGTGGGACAAAAGCACAGTGTTCTGCGCAATCGCTTTACAACGCCAGTGATTATCTATTGGGATTCAAATGCCACTGGTGTCTGTAAGGAGATTTTTACCCTCTCCCCATAATGTGTGGATTCCTCCAAGTGCTCCGGTTCCCTCCACACTCCAAAGACAGGTACGGTTAGATTTGTGAGTTGTGGATATTCAGCGTTGGTGCCTGAAGCACCCTAACACTTGCGGCCATAGTCCTTGGACTGGGTTGGTTTTGATGCAAGACAACACAATTCACTGGATGTTTTGATGTACATATGACAAATAAGACTAATCTTTAATCTTAAATCAAACTCTGATAAGTTGTAGTCGAGAAGTCGAGATGAAATTTTTAGCTGTTTCCCAACGAGAAAATAGTAATTTATTGAAATCCTTAGAAAATCATTAATACCTTACAATAAATTAAGTAGAAAGAGTAAGCAAATGTCCACCTTAGCTAACAGTAGGAGGAGGTGTTGGTATAAATCATTATCGCCCGCAATGCACAGAGAGATACTTATTTCTAGTATTGCAGTTCCTCCGAGCTGAATGGATTTGTTCAAGTTCAAGTTTAATTGTCGTTCAACCATACACATACCATAAACAAAACAGCATTCCTCTGGGCCAAACTGAAAAACACAGTACATACAATCATACACACATATCGTCCCAAAATAATATTACAGGCCCCTGAGTAGTGTAGTCTGAAGACCGATGTTGTCCTGGAGCCATGTTTCTGCAAGAACAAGTACACGACAGTTCCTCATCTTGTGCTGTGTCAGCTGCAGATGAAAGCAATCCAGATTGTCTTCCAGGGAGCGAGCGCTGGAGTGCAGCATCAATGGGAGAGCTGGCTTACAGGGGCCACTCCCCAACTCAGCACGAGTTCCAGTGTGCCTGCAACTCCTCTATTCTCTCCCGCATATCTCCTCTCCTGGGTGGCTGTAACAGGCGATGCTGTGACATGAGGACTGATCCGCGCAATTACTGTGGGCATGCAGCTCCCCCACCGTCAGTCCCACCAATTAATCAACGAATCAATGAACTGGACTTCTAGGATTTTATGAATTACGAATACCCAAAAGGGTCTTGCAATCGCAAGAAAAAAGTTTAATACAAACATTTGCACTATTTGCTGGACTTACAGAGGCTGCTGCAACTAAGCACACTGCCACCTTACCAAAGTTGCCACAATCCTACTCAATTTCTTTCACTTCCTCTGAATGCAAAGGACTGAATAAACTGAAAACATCATCTAAACTGGAGCTGCTTTGAGCAGCAACTAAGCTTCTGCCTTCATATTCTGGAATCCAACTTCCAGAATGTCTCTTTGGCTGACAATAGCTGCCTATGGGACAAAGGTTAAAATGATTTTATTTTTAGTTCCTAAATGGTTCCAATAGCAAGTGGCATTTTAAAAATTCTAGTTTATTTAAATAATTAAATAAAATTTAAAATATAACATTTAATAAAACATTTTGGAAGGACAAATAATTAATTTAAAATATTAAAGTTCAGTAAGTCCAGTATACCTAAATGGATGGAGTTCCCATTCTACACCAGCCCTCTCTGGAGCGAAGCTGAGTGCCAGGTGCAAAGAGCATTTAGTTTCTTTCCTCAACAAGTTATCACTGCTGATCTTAGTGGTGATTAGCTGGGAAGTGAAACACAGTGGTATCCAAATGACTGGAGTTCTCAGTCCAAACTTTACTGAGGTATGAACAATTCATCATGGCTGGCTGATTCAGCTGGAATATCCAGAAAATGAGGCCCCACCAAAGGAGAAAGACAACAAGAAGGAATTGGAAGAAGATAAAAGAGGCATACTCTGGCTCTCACTTAATGGATTCCGATTTAAATACTGAGCAGGCAGAAACAAGTGTAAATAGCCATTTGTTCAGGTCGCATTTCTCCAAATCAAAACAACAGTGTAAGAGTTTGTTGGTGGTAAATTCCTGTGTCTACTAAAAAGAGGCAATGTAGGTCTGAATGCCAGTGCAGCCTATCCAGATTACTGAAATGACAAACAAGGACAGGTTCTGGGATAAAAATGGTTTATCTACTGATATGAAAATGTTTTTTATAGACAAAAGCCAGATACTGAAAGCTTCTAGCCATCCCTTAAACAGATTCACTTTAAGTCCAGGACTTAATCTGACAATCAGAATCTGGTTGTTCTGACGCTGGACTGAATGTGGTCAAACTCTACTGAATGCACTGAGAAGTCCCAATCAGCAGAATGAAAAAGGTTAGTTATTATTTTAAAATATTTTAGATCTTTTTTTTTTATTTAATGAGGTTTAATTATCTTTGTTTAATTTTATTACTACTTCATTAAGTTTTAAAATTATCTTTTTGAATATTTTAAAATCTTAACTTTAAGTATTCACATAAATTTTAAGAAAGTTTAAATATCTTTGGATATGAGATGTTTATATATTGTTAAAACTACACAGCTTTGCCAATAGCCAAAGTGCTGAGCCAGCTTTGCTTGTTCAAGCCCTTAGCAGTTTGCCACCTGAGACATTATCATGAAAGTTATCTTACCAGAGCTGGCTGGTGACGTAGTGGCATCAGCGCCAGACTTTGGAGCGAAGGCTCCCGAGTTCAAATCCAGCCGGCTCCCCTGCACGCTTTCCATCCATGCTAGGTTGAGCGTCGAGCTAGCAACTTGGCCTCGTAAAAATAAGAAAGCCTGCTAAAAAAAACGCCGTCATGACGGTGTCCTGATGTCTCCACTCAGAGTTAAGGGCTTTCTTCTTCTTCTATCTCACCAGACCAATTCTTTCCATTCCTTTTCTTGGGATCTGGGTCTCTTTTTCCAGTACAGTGATCCTGCCTGCCCCATATAAGGGAGGGCCGTATTGGTCTTCCAACCTTCACCATGTGAGTGCAAGGCATGTGAAGTAAAAATATACTTTCCATTATTACTTAGTCATTTCAGGAAGAAGCCTTACTCCATATTTACAACAGGATCACAGCCGTTTGGTCATTGTGAAGCAAACCCGATCAACACAGGTAGTCCAATGGAAAACACGAGCTGCATATTCAAGCTGATTGTGCCACCTTCCACACCAGAGTTTCCAAAAAGCCTTCAACATGTCATCAATCTGAAACATTCATTATTTCTTGACAGGATGTGTCTGATGTAATAAATATTTCCCACACTTTTCCTTTATTGCTGTGCTTAATCATTTGGCTTTCAGGTAAAAATGATAAATCTAAGTTATCTTTTGATTCCAACATAAGATCAAATCTTGCTCTAGCAACCAAAAATGGATATGACATTGTTTAACATTTATTCACATAAAGCTTTAAAAGAATTCCAATTAATGTTGACACATCCCCAAGGGGAATGCCCTGAAAATGGGTGCTTAAGGCATTAATTGATATTTTGACAGTTAAAGGTTAACATTAAGATGTTTGGCAATGTTGCTGTAGGAAATGATTAAAAAGTAATTAAAAGTGAAATATACCACCAAAATAATTGTGCTTGCCTTAAGCCATGGCAGATATAAGGAAAGTATAATTTTGTGAAGAAACAAGGTAGAGATGAGGTAATGAAACTGCTAAAAGCTGTAAGTAGTCATGATTTGTCAATTACTGCCTGTAGTGTGATGGAAACAGAGTCAACTGTAGTTTTCAAGAGGGAATTGCCTAGGCACTTGAAGTATAGATAACTAAAAGCCAATGGAAAAGAGCACAATGATGTGACTGACAAAATTGCTCTACCACGTGGTGGCACAGACACATTAACTTACTCATAAAATCACAGAAGGTAGTCGAAGTGCACAGCTCATTTTGGTGCTTAGAGAATTAACCCAGTCATTATGGAATGAAAAAGAACAGATGGAAGAAGCTACAACCACAAATAAAAAAAAATATTTTCAGAAGTAGCCACAGGCAGTGCTGACAAGTACTCAATGGGACAATGGTCTGTGAACATCATTCCCATAGGCAGGTGATACAGCCATAATCTTGTTCACTGGGAGGAGATAGTCATCCATCTTAACTTAAATACCAATCAAAACAAACCTGTTAAGCTATAAATAGTTGGGACAATACACGAAATGCCTTTGGGAAATCACGACATTTCTAAATCTTTTTTACTTTTGAATTTTTTTTTCTCTAAGTACTTAAGTTCCCTGTATCATATATTTCAGCGAGCTGTGCCAACAGTTTATAAATAAGATCCATGACAAGAGCTCCTGATCGTATTTGTAATTTGTATTCACAATGAACAATGCACCAAGTCCATTACTGAGTAGAAAATGGAAGTATGGTTGAAGAGTTTTTTTTAAAGAAATCACATAACAGAAGGCAGCATGTTTCCTACCAACAGTTTCACTCTAGGGGATAATGTGCACCACTTAAAACATGCATATGCTTTCATTTATTTCCTGAACTTTAAGTGCCGCGAGTCTATGTTTTGTTTACACCATAATGATATTTCACAGATAAATGAAGCTTTAAAGCTACTGTATAATTACTTGAGACATCTGTATTCCCATTGAAATTGTCCAGCTATCTTCAATATGGACAAGCTTTTTGAACATCACACAATACGAGCTCTGTACATTCAGATCTTTGGAAAGTCAATTATATGAGCACTAATTATCATACCAGTCTGCCAAACATGAATTTAAATAGCTGGAAAAATGAGCTCGGAATTTGACCTGCATTCAAACAGCAGCTTGAAGTGTCAATAGATACTGAAGCTTGGGCAACATTTAAATGAAAGTCCATTAAGATAAATGCATGCAGGCCATTTCCAAATGACTGCCTGGTGAACTAATACTGTGTTTTAAGTGCCTATAACCTCAGCATCAGCCCTCAGCTTAGTCCTGGAGGTGCAAGGGCAAGATGGAGCGGAACTGTAAGGAGGAACTGTATTTTTAACAATCACAAAATGCTGGAGGAACTCAGCAAGTCAGGCCGCATCCATATCCCCTCTTCCTTCTTTTCTAGTCCTGAAGAAGAGACTCAACCCAAAACGTCGACTGCTTGTTCATTTTCACAAGCGCTGCCTAAACTGCTGAGTTCCTCCAGGACTTTGTGTACATTGCCTTAGATTTCCAGCATTTGCAGAATTCCTTCTGTTTTTACACAATCAACTCACTCTCCAAGGACTACTGATAAGGTGGCTCATCAGCTACATTCCCCTGGCTACAGCTGGTATCGCCTGTGGTGTTCAGGGTCCTCCTCGTGGAAAACAGATTTCAAAGTAGCATTACATCCTCTGTATACATGCAGAGAAACTCTCACCTGTTCAAGAGATGGCCACTTTTATCATTAGTGGCAGTCGGAACATGGGAATCAGAATGCAGCTGTGTTGTCTGCTACATAGGGCATTTGGCACTTAATACCCATGAATATATTGAACATTTGTACCAATTTTCCAAAATGTCAATCATCTTTGCAGATTCTGCCCGATCCACTGAGTTCCTCCAGCAGTTTGTTTATTTTCCCCCAGATTTCAGCATCTGCACTCTTGCGTCTCTGTGCTACCAATTTTCTGTTCCTAGACATACAATTTTCAGTCACCTTGTCAATGCCATGTAGACAGACTACCTTGGTGTACACCAAGATCCAGCTATCAGTAGTCAAATTCCCAAAGAACAGAATGCTCGGGGTAAGCCACTGTGGCTATTAAATGTGCCCTTAATGGAATTTTAGCAGCTGTCTAATGTAGCACCTATACGCACTGGATGGGAATATACGGTGTAGGACTGAAAAGGAGGATACTGGCATACTTTGATCACTTGAAGATAGAGTATGTGTCAACTGAGTTTGTAAATTACTTTAAACCCACCAGAAACATAACAAAAATTTACAACCATTTCTCCTATAATCTACAATTATTAAAGTTGTGAAATTCTGCTCATGTTACCCTATATTTTGCTGGAATTGGACAAGCAAATTTGCTCAGGAACTGAATGAACAGGTTAAAGTATGTTATTACATTACTTTTCTTCTAAATTCTCCTATGTTACTTATACCCAACAGCATCCATAAATCTATCCCTGCAGTGCTTACAACTAAATAAATGTATTTAAGACTCTGCATACTTAAAGAAAGTGGGAGAGAACTGAAAGGGTGCTATCTCCAAGTCCTTCGGTGGGATTTTTGCAAATAGAGAGGGCTTCAAGAAAAATATGATGCAGAATTGCCATTAAAATAAAACACTTATATATCATCTGATACTGAGTAATAACGTCACTTCCACAATTTGTTTTCAACTCAAATCAACAAAGCTAATGTACATCAAATTACCTAACATTATCCAGGAAGCTCTCCGTATCCCCTTCCCTTCAGCAAAGCATTTGTCACAAGCTCCCTGCCATTGGCACACAAAACAATGTCTCAGTTCAGCCAGTACTACTTTATTCAATGTCAAATTATAGTCACTATGGGAGGACTACAATCTGCTCTGATACAGCATGCTCCTTCACTTCACTCTCCCTTTTCCTTGCAACAGATTTTCTTCTCTTCCAATTACAGATATGATTCCTCGGGTGATAAGAGATCTTCTAGTACCATCCTAAATGGTGAACTCAGTCAGTGCCAGCTGGATATTTAATTGTTCAGCAACAGAACGCAACCTCACACTCTATCTTAACAAGAGGAAGCCAGAAGCAAACATCATGCTCAAATGTATTATTCTTCAGCCCAGGTGCACTAAGGGCAATTGGAGCATGTCTTCCTCCCTGAGGCTAAGATCAAGCTAATCAGTGTACAAACCTCAAATACATTTAAGTCCGAGACAGACGTAACCCTCTCACTAAGGCTCAAAATAAACTCTGCTCGTTAGCTAACTCTGGCTAACAGCCAGGAGACTCAGCGTTGCATGGGTAACAGTGAGAAGGCCACCTTCAGTAAGCAACGCACAGCTAGGGTTCAACCTAACAGGAGAGTTGGAATGTTCTGGCAAGGGAATGCCGTTTAAACACTACCACATTCAAAGTTATTGTTCCCCAGGAAATAACAGACCTTACACTGGCATAAAATTAAAATGGAAGCATATTTACAAATATTTCAACTTTAACAAACAGTTAACAGAAAAAAAGCCCATTACAGTTAAACCAGTCTAAATGTGCACATAAACATTGGAGCTCATTGCCGGGTAGTCGGGTGCTTTGCTTTAGTTATTCTTGGCACTGAACCCATGTTCGGCATGGAAGACACCAGCCACATTTCAAACTTCCCTCGAAGATGGTTTCGACTGAACTGGTTAACTCAGAAATATTGGCACTTTCTCCTTGGAGCCATTCATCTGCGCAAAACACTTCTTACAATGGGGTCTCTCTTTCGAGCAGGGTTCCACAAGCATCTTTCCTTGTGCTCTTCCCCACACCTCCTTCTTCTTCCAACACCTCCCAACAAAGACCCAAAACCAATCCACCGTCTCCAGGAAATCTGATGCCGCCAAGCTCTCTCAAGTGCCCCACGGCATCCCACGGGATAGAATATTATCAAGACAAACCTGCTTGGCTGACACAACATTCCTAAGCTGAGCAAGTGAACTCCTTATTTTAACAGAAACCAACATACTGGACTGTGAGGCTTAACTAACAGAAAACACTGCAGAAAAGTTACAGGAAATAAAATACCTAACAGCATAACAGTAGTAATACAATAAAACAGTTTCTTAACTAGGGCATTACACAGATTATATCAAAAATTCAGTTTTGATTTTTAATGTTTCTTGTGTCAATACACTTCACTAGCACAAAATAGTCTAAAACCGACTAATTAAAATACTATCCTAAAACTGACAAGCTAGAAAAATGGACTGAAAATTGGCAGATGGAATTTAATGCAGACAAGTGTGAGCTGCTGTGCTTTGGGAGGTCAAACCAGGGTGGAACTTATTTGGCTGAGCGGTAAGGTACTGAGGCGTGTGGTAGAACACAGGGATCTAGGAGTACTGATCAGTAATTCCTTGAAAGTGGCATCACAAGTAGATAGGGTCGTAAAGAAAGCTTTTGGCACTTTGGCCTTCAATAATCAAGTATGGAGAACAGTAGTGGGGATGTTGAAGCTGTATAGGACATTAGTGAGGGCTAACTCGGAGCACTGTGTGCAGTTTTGATTAGCTACATGCTGGAATGCCTTCAACAAGATTTAATGACAGTAGAGAAAATTTATAAGAGTATTGCTAGAACTTGAGGACCAGAGTTACAAGAAAAGATTGAATAGATTAGGACTTCATTCCCTAGAACGTAGAAGATTGAGGGGAGATTTGATAAATGAATACAGAATTATGAGGTGTATGATTAGGGTAAATGCAAGCAGGCTTTTTCCAGTGACATTGCATGAAATTAGTAATAAAGGTTAAGAGTGAAAGGCGAAATGTTTAAGGGGAACATGAAGAGGAACTTCTTTACTCAGAGGGTCATGAGAATGTGGAAGGAACTGCCAGCGGAAAGTGGTGGATGCAGGATCATTTCAGCATTTATTAGAAATTTGAATAGGTACATGAACGGGAGGGTTATGAAGGATTATGGTCTGGATGCAGGTCGATGGAACTAAACAGTTTAATAGTCTGGCATGGACTAGATGTGCTGAACAGCCTGTTTCTGTGCTGTTTTGTTCTATGACTCTGTGACCTGTAATACGCTGTAAGGATTCACTGCTAATGTAATGGCTTCTTTGTAATGTTTCACTGCTAAGGTTACTGTAATGGCTTCTCCGTAATGTTCACTGCTGAGGTAACGGTTTCTCTGTAGCAGCAATGTTTGGGTCATGGCTCGAGATAACAGGACTACGGTATGCATGTTAGCCAATCAGAGATTGTTACTCTGGTCTCGTGAATTTGGAAGGAGGTTTTACCGGATGGAGTGGACTGGGATCTGAGGGTCCGCAGGTCGGCGACGCTCGGAGATCGATGGTGCAAGAATGGCAACTGAGTGAGCTCCAATGTGCACTTTTGACTTTTCCTTGAATTTGGCCCTTTTTTAAAAATTTTCATTACTAACCCTATATTCAGATTAAGAATCATAAAGTTCAATCATTTAACTGCATATGGTGTACTGTCTGATATTTTGCGTTGTGGGTTTGTAACTAGGTGGTACATTACACAGCATCCACACAAACGTGATTTCTCAGTTTGGCGGGGCCAACAGCTGTTTTCCTTAGACCGGGGTGGCCAACCTTTTACATTCCATGTGTCAATTTTTTCACGCACAAGTTCAGATGCGCCATACAACTCTTGTACCCCCATTCAATTCTTGTAAAACTATGTTAATATAGACACTTTTAGCATTTTTACATGATATATTGACAATATAAAAACAAGATAATCATTATACTTTATACTTTATTGTCGCCAAACAATTGATACTAGAACGTACAATCATCACAGCGATATTTGATTCTGCGCTTCCTGCTCCCTGGATTACAAATTGATAGTAATATTAAAAGTTTAAATTATAAATCATAAATAGAAAATAGAAAAGTAGAAAGTAAGGTAGTGCAAAAAAACCGAGAGGCAGGTCCAGATATTCGAAGGGTATGGCCCAGATCCGGGTCAGGATCCATTCAGCAGTCTTATCACAGTTGGAAAGAAGCTGTTCCCAAATCTGGCCTTATGAGTCTTCAAGCTCCTGAGCCTTCTCCCGGAGGGAAGAGGGACGAAAAGTGTGTTGGCTGGGTGGGTCGTGTCCTTGATTATCCTGGCAGCAATGCTCCGACAGCGTGCGGTGTAAAGTGAGTCCAAGAATGGAAGATTGGTTTGTGTGATGTGCTGCACTGTGTTCACGATCTTCTGCAGCTTCTGTCGGTCTTGGACAGGACAACTTCCATACCAGGTTGTGATGCACCCTAGAAGAATGCTTTCTACATTACTTACCTTACTTACCTTAATGAGACTTTTGAGTCTGTTTTGATTTTGCCAAGCTTTTAATGTTTGGAGTTAAATTAGTTACTGAGAGCAGCAGAGAATTCTTCAAATTTGAATCAGTCAATCGCGACCTCGTTTTGTTTTTAATCAATTTCATGGCTGAAAATGTTTTCACAACAATGCACAACGGTTTTCCTGACGGACCCACTATAAATAAGAACTCATTTTCCCACGGTTAATTGAATTCACGCTATCACTTTCTGCTTTTCTTCTGCTCATTTTCTTTTGTACCGAACGTAAAAACAAGGCTTAATTTTCGAAAAAGTACAAAACTGCAAATGTTCACAAAGGACAAACAAAGCACAACTCCGTAGCATACGAGTGTCAATTGTAAACTGACTGGCAAAAACATGCGACGCACCGCTGGTGCAGACGCCTGGCGCCTCAGGATCAAACAAGTATCAAACGTGTATTGAACCGTTATGGAACAACTGCAGAACAAAAGTCCTTCTTTCCTAGTTTGACTCGTTGAACATTTTTTTAAAATTGAAAACAGATTAATGTGAAAGAAGAAAACATTCGCCAAAAGATGTGCACGAAATAATAAAATCGCTAAAAATAATTGCTAAGTTTTAGATTTATTCTCAGTAAAACCCATTTCTAGCTTTAAGCTACTTGAATTCCTGTTATAGATTGTTTTTTCTACAAATTGGTTTTTGGTTAATACTTTTTGCAGGAGTAGGCTTACTTTTTTATTATTATCACTGAGGTGCAATGCGCCACTTCTAACCATCCAACGAGCCGCTTTTGGCGCATTCGCCATAGGTTGGCCACCCCTGCCCTAAACGAACACGAGCCGGGCAAGCCTGAGGGTTATGGTGACTATTAGTACCCTGCAATAATCTATCCATAGAAATATTATGCCAGTGATAAACTTCCATCTATTTCACCGACAGAATAGACAGAAAAAGAAAAATATCATTAATGAAGTGAAAAGGAAGTTGTAGCCAGTTTATTAAGGACAAAGAGAGAGATTAGTTAAACACACCCCATGTAAAAAGATCCTACGTCTCCTCCACAGAATGATAGGCACCTGTTCCTTCTTTTCCTGCCTAGGAAGTGACACCTGTCGCATTATGAAATTCTGCAATGGCATCCCCCAGGGATCAGTTCTGGCTCCAACCTTGTTCAATCTGTACCTCAGTGACCTCCCTGAAACCAAATCTGCTAAATTTGGATATGCTGATGACTGGGCCATAGCCTTCCAATTGAACGATGTCAAATCCATTGAAAAAAACTTTACCCAAGATATTAACTCCCTATCCAACTGCTTCTCAAAGTGGTACCTGAATATGAACATCAACAACACAGTAACTTCCATATTTCATCTCGACAACTGACTAACCAAACTTAATATCAAACTAAGTGACAAACAACTACCCAACAATCCGCACCCAAAGTACTTAGATTGAACTCTCTCATACAAGATCCACCTTCAAAATATTGCAAAGAAACTAAAATCCAGAATGGCCATGATCAGGAAGATAGTAAGAACCAAATGGGGTGCTAACCAGTCAGTCCTATGAACATCTAGCCTGGCACTATGTTTCTCGATCACCGAATATTGCACACCCACCTGGGAGAGAAGTGCTCACACAAACATCAATACACATCTCCATACTTCCAAGAGAATAATTTCAAGAGCCCTAAAATCCACACCTGTCCAATGGCTCCCAACAATGAGAGGAATAGCATCCCCAGAGATCCGTAGAAGAGCAGCTTCAGCAAAATTCTACAAGCGTATCCAAAATATGCCCAACAACGTTCCAGTTCGTAAACTCATCAAAAATGCTCCTCCAACTTCCCGATTCAAATCCCGAAAACCTTTCCACAACTTGAAAAGTCTCGACTCCAATGACCAAAACACTGAATGGCGCCAATACAGGCACACCAACATGCTCCCCGGTGGAGATCTGTTCGATGACCCCACCTCGCTCCTCCCTGGCTTTACTACAACTACCTGGAAAAACTGGACAGCTGCAAATAGACTCAGAAGTCGACGTGCTAAAACAGCACAAACACTACACCGATGGGGCACCCGACAAAGCTTGCCCCTGCGGTGCCCCAACCCAGGATGTCCTCCACTTGGTCCAAACATGCCCTCTCACTAAGACCCAGGACGGCTTTGCTGTGGTCCATTGATGCAGCCATGAGCTGGAAGAGCGGCTTGACAAAAAACAATTACAAGTGTGAAGAGAAAAACAACTGTCTTACGAAACAACAACAGTGAAAACACAAAAAATAGTCATTGTGGATTAATATTTTAATATTGATATTTTACTGATTGAATCTCATTTAACCAATATATCAAGATGACTACTTGATGCTTAGAGTGATGGATCAGAGCAAATTGAACCTTACCCTGTTTATCATAAAATACTTTCCAAAGATATATTGTTATTAAATGTGACATTTGATTCAAAGGGGAATCCGATATGGCAGTGCAAACTTGAGTATAGGTGCAGGATAAAATATCAAAATCTTTCAAGAGAAATGTAGAGTTCTTTTGGATGGTATATTTTTAATCACTTCTGGTGTTTAATTTAAAACATCTCTTGTAAGTGCTTACACTAATTTAAACTGAGTCTATAATTATTGAACCTGCATTTATTTAGCCTGACAATGAATGGAAAAAAGATGGTTCTCAAGTAACCTAATTATATCTTGAGCAGCCTTACAACATCACATTGCTGTGTTCTATCTTTTTGAAAGGAAAGGACATAACTTCTGAAATGATTTATTCAGGAACATGAAAACAGATCAATGTTTATGACAGGAAATGGGCCAGGACAACAGTAAAATGAAATGTATCACAACGATCCAAACAACACAACTAAATTGCAAGGTCTGTTCTGAAGACAAAGTTCAAATGCCTCTTCATTGGTCTTGGAACACACATACTGCTCAAAGCAGATATCGATCAACATCTTAACCAGAAGACACTCCTCCGCTCCCAGCACACTCCGTGTTCCCACGACTAAAACCCTTGCTGCAGACAAATACCATTTCTTTCTTATCATAGTTAGTAATAAAAAGGTACAGCAAAAGATTAATGGCATCATACGTTTCTCATGGAGCTAACACAGTGACAACAATGACAGAGAGGCCTGGTATAAATTCAGCACGTCGTCACTGGAAACACTTGTGAACATGGGAACAGCTTTGATTTTAAACTGCTTCCATTTTAAAACTGCTTTGTCCACTTTTAGTACAAGGTAGCAATTTACCAGACTGCTGAACAACTGACAGGTGACTTCAATATTCTGAATCACAATCTATACAAGTGCGGCATTCCAACTAAATATCACATTAAATTCTAAATTTATATTTATAGGATCATACAGCAATGAAAAAGGTCCTTTGGCCCACCTATTATCCACATATACTAACCCTACTTGACAGCATTTTCTTCACTTTCCTAGTTAGTGAAGATGAATACAAAATTATACAAGGCCTTGTACCACTAATGCATATTTTCTACCACTGATTTTCTCTCTACTAATATTAATTAATGAGAAGTAGTTGGCAATGTTGAGACAGCTACTGAATAAACAGTATGCTGTCCGCAAGATCCTGTGCTGGGCTCGACTTTGGGACCTTACAGCTACAGAACTTGCAGTCTCTCTGAAGTCTACACTCTGCGTGCATGATTGTCTCCAATCATTACATCAGATTCTTTAACACTAAACATTAAAAATGGATGGAATTACTGAAAAACGCTAGCACACAACAAATGGGAGGCAGTGTATCGTGTGCATGCACATCAAACACAGAAGAACTTGTTACAAAGTTTACCACACCTTGCCAAGCCTTGCTGGTCAATGAGAGGTTCAACACTAGGCAAAGCCATAAATGAGGCACCAGTTTAATGAAGGTACAACATATTGCTAAAATCATTAAAATAACATTCAACAGATAATTATACTGAAGCTCTGCAGTACTGATGTTACAGCTATAAATGGCAGCAGAGTGTCAGGAGGTAGCCCCATGAATAGCTTCATTTTCAAAGGCAGAGTTGAAGCATTTGCAGTCATCATCAACCACAAGTGCCATGAGTATGTTCTATCTGCACTCTCTATAGTTCTTACTATCTAACAAGTTTGGTATTCAGATAATTTGATTCACTGTGCATGATTATCAAGAAATGGCCAGGTCTACGGGGTATGACAATGGCCATGTGCCTGACTACAGCCTGTGTGTCATGTTGAAGAGATACTCGAGAACTAGCAGCACCTCCCAGTCCAACTACAAGACTAACATTACCTAAAAATATTAATTTGTTCAACTATATCCTGTCTAGAAAACACAGAACAAATCCCTCCCACCTGATCAGTTTACTCTTAATTATTATTAAAGTGCTGGAAGACATTGATTCATCATAACCTGCTTAATTTGGGTTCTGGAAGGATTACTCCCCTCCAGGCTTCATTAAGACCAAGCCTATGATTAAGGTGAATTCCAAAGATCCAACATAAATAAGTCTCAAAAGGACAGTGAGACAGCCTGTGACTTAGGTCAGTGGGGTAGAACAATCCACAGCCTTCAGTTATAACTCATTCAAATGTCTTAATCTCAGGACATCAATTGTTTCATCATAAATCTTCTTTTTGTTACGACTTTAGATCTCTGCATTGGGAACATTTGCTGATGAATGCACATTGCTTGGTTCCACTTGTAGTTCACAAAATAATAAATTAGTCTGCTATTAAAAATTGACACTATAGGTGACGGTTGCTTTTCAAGCCACATCCAATAAGCTGAGTCCAACAACCACAGACAACAGCTTCACCATTATTGAACCTCCTACCATCAATATCCTGGGAGTCATATTTGACTAGGAGCTTAACAGGATAAGCCAGAGACTGGAGCACTGTGGTGGATGACTTATTTCCTGATTTCCTAGTCTTTGCACCATCTTCAAGGCACACGTCAGAAGTAGGATGGATTTTCCACCTTCCTGGACAAGTTCAGCTCCAACTACTCATAAGAAGTTCATCACCGTTTTCCCACTGGATTGATAGCTATCCAACACCCCAAATTTCAATTCACCCTCCATCAGTAGTAAAGTAGAGCTTCAAGCTTCCTTGACTGCATCTACCAAATGCTATGACAACCATGACCTGGAAAACCAAGGGATATAAACAAATGGGAGCACTATCAACTGCAGATTTCCCCCTGATATTCCAGAAAAATACGGCGCCAACGAACAACATGACCAAGAGCAACAATCTTCAGATGAAACTACTTCTTTCACTTTGTTAACGTCTTCTCTTTCTTTCAAATGTGGTTCTAGGATCTACATTTTAATGATGTGCTTTCGGGCTGACTGACCAATCTGGTGCTCTGCTACCTCCAAGAGAGTGCTTTTATGCTCTGAGCGAACTACGTGGCCAAGAACCTGGAGACAGGGCCCAAGGCCACTAATGACTCCAGTTCCCGCCAATTAAAGCATCGAGGAAGTTTGATATCATCTTGGTGAGGGCAGAAGGTGATGATATGTTCAGCATCGTCTCCCAGTCTCTCGCTCACCGATGCTAAAGGAAAGTGTCTGTGTGTGACAGACACTCTTTCTCACTCCCTCTCCTCCTGAAGAAAGGCCCCTGCATTCAAATACTCCCTCTCCCTCAATGCTGTTGGAAGATGGTGCTAGATTTCTGTTTCTTGAGCAAGATTGTGACACAGTTTGTGGACTGGACTCTGTAGTACACATCATGATGTGTTTCTGGTTTCTCGTCACTTCTTTTGGTGCTACTGTGGGGGATTTTGATAAGCACAACTGGCAGATAGTTTACTGAGCTGAACTGAACATGCCAGGGCTCTTTTGATTTTGTGTTTTATATTCTGCTCACTTTTTGTTTGTTGCTGTTTGCACGGTTTACTTTTTTGTTTTACGCATGGGAGGGCGTTTGATGTTTTTCTTTGACAGGGTTCCATGGCTTCGTTTTGTGGCTGTGTGTGGGGAAGGTGAGTCTGAGGGTTGTATACTGCATACATACTTTGATAATAAATGTACTTTGATTCTTTGATATTATAAACCAAACCATCTTGAACACTGCTATTCTTTTATTGCTGGGCCATGATCATTTGAAATCTTTACCGAATTGCATTGTGAAAGTATCTTCAGTATTCCAGCAGTATATTTCCCGACTATGTGGAGGTACAGAGTGGTTCAATACTCTGTTATTGTACTAAGTACCAAAAGGAATAGACAATCCTAGCCTTGCCAACAATGCATTCAGAGAAAACAAATTCCAGTATTTGTCAACTTTGGAAAAGCTTCATCTGAGAATTTGAAGTGTTTTTAATACAGTACATTACATGATTAACTTCTGACTGAATTTAGCACAGCTGGCATAAATTTCAGGCATTACCTGACTGCTTGTTGGCTATTTCCTGCTGTGTTGCAGATGAGAAGAAGCACTTGTCCAGAAGCTCCATGTTGAACAAAATCTGTTAGATTTCCTTCAAAGTTATTGGAAGATGCACTTGAGTTCTGGTAGCGCCCTGTAGAGCAGGAAGATAATGTTATTAAGATTCTTCAACTGTAATAACAAATTTTAGTTCATTTTATTTCATGGTAGCAAAACAATGTTCTTGAAGAATCACAAATAAGCAAAAAGTTTGCAGAGGCAGGAAATCCAAGCAACACACACAAAATGCTGAAGGAACTCAGCAGGCCATTCCCATTCTGATATGTCCATCCATGGTCTCCTCTGCTGAAGCAATAAGGCCACACTCACGTTGGAGAAGCAACACCTTATATTCTGTCTGGGTAGTCTCCAAACTGATAGCATAAACATCGATGCCCCCCCCTTCTCTATTCTCCATTCCCATTTCCCACTCTCACCTTATCTCCTTGCCTGCCCACTTTTTCTTTCTTCCATGGCTTTCTGTCCTCCCCTATTAGATTCCCCCCTTCTCCAGCCCTGTATCTCTTTCACTAACCAACTTTCCAACTCTTTCCTTCACACCTCCTCCTGATTTCATCTATCACCTTATGTTTCTCCCTCCCCTCCCCCCACTCGTTTACTCTGACCCCTCATCTTTTTTCTCCAGTCCTGCTGAAGGGTCTCGGCCCAAAACGTCAACTGTACTCGTTCCCATAGATGCTGCCTGGCCTGCTGAGTTCCTCCAGCATTTTGTGTGTTACTTTTATTTCAAGCATCTGTAGATTTTCTCCTGTAGAAAAGACTCTTTTATCTTTATCATCCTGTGTCCTCTGAAAGGACTCTTTATCTTTATCATTCTGTGGTCATTCATTTCATTTTTGTGTAAGGAGGATTTTCTTGACATCATTTCTAAATGGCGTATCACCAGCTTGAACTTCCGTCTTTTTACCTGATTCCCATCATTAACTTGAAGTGAAATTTCATTTTTTTCCTATCTATTGTTGTATAATTTATTATTTATTTTTATTTATTGAGATACTGTGCAGAATAGGTCCTTCTGGCCATGTTGCCCAGCAATCCCTTGATTTTAATCCTAGCCTAATCATGATTCAATTAACAATGGCCAATTAACCTATCAACCGGTAGGTCTTTGAACTGTGGGAGGAAACTGGAGCACCTGGAGGAAACCCACACGGTCACAGGAGCTCCTTACAGGCAGCAGCAGGAATTAAACCTGGGTTGCCTGAACTGTAAAGGGCTGTGATAGCCATTATGCTAATGTGCTGCCCCAATATCTATATTAGATTATGAGAACACTCAGTCCTCTTTTATTGTCATTTAGAAATTTATACATGCATTAAGAAATGATACAATGTTCCTCCGGAGTGATATCACAGAAAAACAGGACAAACCAAAGACTAACACTGACAGAATCACATAATTATAACATATATTTACAGCAATGCAAAGCAATACCATAATTTGATGAAGAACAAACCATGGGCACGGTAAATAAAGTCTCAAAAGTCTCCGAGTCGATCGACTCCCGAGTCTCCTCCAGGCACCATCAACTTGCCGATGCCTTGGAAGCAGCCGACCACAGCCGACACTGAGTCCATCCGTCCGAAAACTTAGAGCTTCCGACCAGCCTCTCTGATACAGCCTCCGGAGCGCCATCGACCTCACCCCGGCCGCTGAAACACGCTAAGCCGAGGATTTCGGGGCCTTCTGCTCCCGAGATTCCGGTTACCACACAGTAGCAGCGGCAGCGAAGTGGGCATTTCAGAAGTTTTCCAGATGTTCCTCTGTACTCTCATGTCCATCTCCATCAAATCAGAATTGCACAGTCCCCTACTTGACAGATAACAGATACCACCACCGAAGTGGCCGTGTGCGCTGCCGTGACGCCACCATCTTCTCCTCCTCCCTATTATATATCTAATTAATAACCATACATACTGCTTTCTTGGTTTTATCTAGAGTGGTGCTGAATGATTCCAGATGTTCATGGACAATTCTGAATAATGCACTTGAAAAAGTTCAAAGTTCAACGTAAATTTATTATCAAAGTAGATATATGCCACCATACACAACCCTGAGATTTATTTTCTTGCAGAGTAATAGTCATAGCAGTATCACTGATAAAGACGCCCAACTTGAGAATTCAACCACAGTGCAGAAAACAACAAATGTGCAAATACAAAATGAAAGAAATAATTAATAAATGAACAATAACTATCGAGAATATAAGATGAAGAGTCCTTGAAAGTGAGTCCATTGGTTGTGGGAACATTTCAGTGATGGGACAAGTGAAGCTGAGTGAAGTTATCTGCTTTGGTTCAAGAGCCTGATGGTTAAGGGGTAATAACTATTCCTGAACCTGGTACTTTGAGTTCTGAGGCTCCTGTACCTTCTTCCTGATAGCAACAGCTAAATAGGAGCGTGGTAGTAGGGGTCACTGATGATGGACTCTGCTTTCCTGCACAGCATTTCATGTAGATGTGCTGAATGGAGGGGAGGGCTTTACCCATGGTGGATTAGGTCGTATCCACTACTTTTTTTTAGGATTTTCCATTCAAGGGAATTGGTGTTTCCATACCAGGCCGTGATGCAGCAAGTCAACATATACTCCACTACACATTCATAGACGTTTGTCAAAGTTTTAGATATCATGCAGAATCTCTGCAATCTCAAAAAGAAGTAGAGGAGCTGCCATGCTTTCTTCCTAATTGCATTCCGACATAATAACACTGAGGATTTTTAAATTGCTGACCCTCTCCATCTCTGATCCTTGATGAGGACTGGCTCATAAACTTCTGTTTTCCTTTTCCTGAAGTCAATAATCAGCCTCTTGGTCTTGCTGACATTGTGTAAGAGGTTGTTGTTATGGTACCACTCAGGCAGATTTTCAGTCTCCCTCCTATATACTGATTTGTCACCACCTTTGATTCGGCCTATGACAGTAGTGTCATCAGCAAACTTGAATATGGCATTGGAGTTGTGCTTTGCCACACATTCGTATGTGTAAAGCAGGTAGAGAAGGGGACTAAGCACACAGCCTTGTGGTACACCTGTGCTGATGGATTTCATGAAAGAGATGTTGTTGCCAATCTGAATTAGCTGGGGTCTGCAAGTGAGGAAATGCAGATCCAATTGCACAAGGAGGGTTTGAGGCCAAAGTCCTGGAGCTTATTGGTTAGGTTTGAGGAGAAGTAGTATTGAATGCTGAACTGTTGTCAAAAAAGAACATCCTTATACATGCATCTTTCTTGTCCAGATGTTCCAAGATCAAGTGAAGAGCCAATGAGGTGGAAAGGGAAGGATTAATAAATGAACATTTGTTAAAACCTGGCTAAATTTGAATGACTAATGGAGCTTTTTGATGAGTTAACAGAAAATATTGATTAAAATGGCATGGGTGATGATATGTGGATTTTCAAAAAGCATTTGAAAAAATATAGCAAACAGATTTTGATATACAAGTAGAAAACCTGCGGGATTAAAGAGAACCAATGGGATGGATGCAAAACCAGCTAAAGGATGGAAAGCAGAGGGTTGATTTTCCAGATAGGATGGATGCAAATTATGGTGTTCCTTTGTCAGCAGAAGTAGGATCATTACTCTATATGTTGTCTATATGGACTTCAGTAAGGCCTTTGACAAGGTTCCACACAGAAGGTTAGTTAGAAAGGTTCAATCGTTAGGCATTAATATCGAAGTAGTAAAATGGATTCAGCAGTGGCTGGATGGGAGACGCCAGACAGTAGTGGTGGATAACTGTGTGTCAGATTGGAGGACGGTGTGTAGCGGTGTGCCTCAGGGATCTGTACTGGGTCCAATGTTGTTTGTCATATATATTAATGATCTGGATGATGGGGTGGTAAATTGGATTAGTAAGTATGCAGATGATACTAAGATAGGTGGTGTTGTGGATAATGAAGTAGGTTTTCAAAGCTTGCAGACAGATTTAGGCCAGTTAGAAGAGTGGGCTGAAAGATGGCAGATGGAGTTTAATGCTGAAAAATGTGAGGTGCTACATTTTGGTAGGACTAATCAAAATAGGACATACATGGTAAATGGTAGGGCATTGAAGAATGCTGTAGAACAGAGGGATCTAGGAATAATGGTGCATAGTTCCCTGAAGGTGGAATCTCATGTGGATAGGGTGGTGAAGAAACATTTTGGTATGCTGGCCTTTATAACTCAGAGCATTGAGTATAGGGGTTGGGATGTAATGTTAAAATTGTACAAGGCATTGATAAGGCCAAATTTGGAGTATTGCGTACAGTTCTGGTCACCGAATTATAGGAAAGATGTCAATATAATTGAGAGAGTACAGAGGAGATTTACTAAAATGTTGCCTGGGTTTCAGCTCCTAAGTTACAGAGAAAGGTTGAACAAGTTAGGTCTTTATTCTTTGGAGCGTAGAAGGTTGAGGGGGGACTTGATAGAGGTTTTTAAAATTTTGAGGGGGATTGATAGAGTTGACGTGGATAGGCTTTTTCCATTGAGAATGGGGAAGATTCAAACAAGAGGACATGAATTGAGAGTTAAAGGGCAAAAGTTTAGGGGTAACATGAGGGGGAACTTCTTTACTCAGAGAGTGGCAGCTGTGTAGAACGAGCTTCCAGCAGAAGTGGTTGAGGCCGGTTCGATGTTGTCGATTAAAGTTAAATTGGATAGATATATGGACAGGAAAGGAACGGAGGGTTATGGGCTGAGTGCAGGTAGGTGGGACTAGGTGAGAGTAAGAGTTCGGCATGGACTAGAAGGGTCGAGATGGCCTGTTTCTGTGCTGTAATTGTTATATGGTTATTACTCCTTCTGATCATGTCCACACCTGGATTTGAACATGCAGGAAATCTCAAATTTGTAAGGAACAAACCCTAGGAAGATAAAGACAGATGCATGAGAGAAGAAATGCAATATAAAAGGTATATTTTAAAGGGAAACCTGAACCAGATACTGGAAAGGTTGAAAAGCCCAACAGAAAAAGCCTTTTCCTCACTGAGATGATTAATAGAATATAATAACAAGGAAGTTATAATAGACCTTTATGTGACATTAGTCAGGCTTCAGCAAAGTGATTTATAGCGATCGTCTAAATATCCTATCTCTTAACACACTTTAGTTTTAACATTATGTGATTGTTATGGGTTGTTCTACCACATGCACTTTGGGTATGAATCATCTCTATGACATGATTACTGAGTCAATGATACAACGTTCCTTTCAGTACACAGAGAGAGAACCTGCACCACTTGTTCCAGTGCACTCTCTATGGACACTCCTTGGATATGCTGGTCTTCACCCATACAGTATAATACTGGGGTTAAAGTCAGGTAAACATCCAACCTGTTTGTATCCTCTCTGCATCACCTTCCCCTGATTTTAATCCTCATCCTCCAAAGTCCAAGAAATAATCTCTGTACTTCAGAATCCACGGGGCACAAGTCCAAGGGCAAACACATGACAAAATTCTTGTTCCTGTCATATTCCAAAGGTTTATTGATTTCTCCCCATTGGATAATCATTCTTCCTTTTCTCTGCTGAAAGCAGGCGCCTCCATAACTCTTGCCATGACAACAGCCACCCAAGGGCATCTAACATACATCCATCTGCGCCTCTAACAATCTCCGTACTGGCTCAAATGTCTTCACTCATTCCGATGGGGGAGGGAAAGAAGCTGTTTCTGAAATGTTGAGTGTGTATCCTCAGGCTCCTGTACCTCCTCCTTGATGGTAGCAATGAGAAGAGGGTGCTTCCTGGGTAATATCCTTAATGATGGATGCTGCCTTTTTGAGGTATTGCCTTTTGTAGCTGTCCTCAATGCATTGCTCATAATGGAGCTGACTGAGTTTTCAATTTTCTACAGACCTTTTTCCCCGATCCTGTGCAGTGGACCCTCCATACCAAATGATGATGCAACCAATCGGAATGCTCCCAATGGTACATCTGTAGAAATTTGTGAGTGTCTTTGGTAACACACCAAATCTCCTCAAACTCCTAATGAAATATAGCTGCTCTTGTGACTTCTTTGTAATTGCATCAATATGTTCAGCCCAGGATAGATGCTCAGAGACGTTGGACACCCAGAAACTTGAAACCACTCACACTTTCCACTTCTGACCCCGCGATGAGAACTGGTATGTGTTTGCTTGACTTCCCCTTCCTGAAGACCACAATCAATTCCTTGATCTTACTGACGCTAAGTGCAAGGTTGTTGCTGTGACAGCCCACTGATCTATCTCGCGACTGTACACTTCCTTATCACCATCTGAAATTCTGCCAATAATAATTATGTCATCTGCGAATTTATAGAGAGCACTTGAGCTGTGCCTAGCCAGACATTCATGGGTGTAGAGAGAGTAGAGTAGTGGGCTAAGAATGCATCCTTGAGGTGTGCCAGCGTTGATCCAGATTACTGCGTATAGAAAAGGACTTGATATCCTCATGACTCAAAAACTCTTAAAATCAAAGACCAGACTATTGTAATTATTGTTATAACATTCCCTGTTGCAATGTAGAGATACACTTTAGCAAATCTGAGCAAATGCAAAATCTTGCATCTGGTGATGAAGTACTGTTCAAATTAATCACAAGGGAAAAATGTTAGCCCAGACACTATGGGAACTTAGTTGAGGATTACGTCACGTTATCTTTTATATCTGCATGAAATAACTAATGTCAGTTTAACATCTCAACCACATGATTGTTCCTCTCGCACTCAATGCTCATCACTGTATTTGAGTATTAGATAATGTGCTTGCTGATTTGGACTCACAACCCATCCTACTCAGTGTGGTACCATTGAGATAAGACAACAGCTTATTCATCAGGTTTCCATTACTCAGTTAAAAGAAAGTGTTTTGAGTTCTGGACTTCTATTCGTGAAGGCTTCTCAAATTGTCATTTGGCTGTTTTGCTTGTCAAACCTGAAGTTACTCACAATTAACCGGCACAGCATATTTTCATGACTGACAACACCACTTGTCAGAAACTGAGCAATCAATAAACTATCAATCCCATGCTCATACTTCTGAGTACAGTTTGAAGCTGAACCAAAGACAGAAACTTTAGAAATAGTATGGTCAAATACTACCCAAGTTTTGACTGGAACAATTCTCGCAGTTATCGTTCATTCTGAGAGCAAAAAGAATGTAACTTCTTTGTCTATTCACTGGGAACATTCAGATCATGTGTGTTTTAATGTAGTGAAAAGAGCATCAAAATATAAGGTAGCTAAAATGTACTTCATATGAAGCTGGGTGTTTTGAAGTAACAAAAAAGCAAGTGCTAAAAGGCTACTTGTGCAAATGGGTATTGCTTCATGGAGTGTGTAGGCCTATGTATGTGACCAAAATATTTCAGCAGACAATTGGCCAGTCTTCAAAACCCTTGGCACGCAGCCTTAGATTATATTCAACGATTGAACAGTATCACAGCATCCAGAACAACACATGCAAAATGCTGGAGGAATTTAGCAAGTCAGGCAGTATCTATGAAAGTGAATAACAGTCGACACGTCGGGCTGAGGGCCTTCTTCAGGTTTGGAAAGTAAGGGGGAAGACGTCAGAATAAAAAGATGGGGCAAGGGGAAGGGGATAGCTAGAAGGTGATAGGTGAACGCAGGTGGGTAGGAGAGATAAAGTATCCAGAAATGCACTCTACTACAGTTGGCATAATAGCCCATGGTGCTCTGACTTATTGTATTCTCAGAACGCAGCTTCAAACCACTGGAAAATATCACTTGAAAATTGATGACCTCACGTTTGTTTCTGACTTTACATTTTTATACACTGAAAATCAATGTCCTTATTTTTGATACTAAAAAAAATATTGTTGAGACAAGCAACATTTTAGCTTCAATCATTACCCCAGGCAACTTCAAGCAGTACCTTTTCTCACTCCTACAGTTTTCCTGTCTATGTATTATGAAAACCAAACATAAATGAGATCTCATTTCCAGTTGTTGACACTTTTAGATACAAAATAGAAAACATTTTCTTTTAATCAAAAAGCAAAAAAGTAATAGAATACAGTATATATTTGCTCCAAAAGTAATCAAAATTTAATGGTATTCAATGGAAATTTGTTAATAATCCATTTACTTAATGGTGTGTGCCAAATGTGCTATACAATAGCACTTCTCTGTGCTAACAGTCAATCTGCTTTCTACAAAATTCAACATAAAATAAATCGCATCAACCACCAAATAACAACACTGGTCCAGATTCTGCAGTGAAAATGAAAGATGGACAACTGATGATTGCCACCAATTTATGAAGTAACCGCTAGCAACTTCAAGATTTTCTTGCAGTAAATAAATATATAACTTTTACCTATGGCTGCATTTATTCAAAAATTCCTGCTGGTCAATGGCCAGACATGGTGTCAGAATAACGACTATCATCATTGATCTGGATGTCAGGATATGGAAAGTATGAATACTTGCTTACCAAATTATCTTTCCTGAAGAAAAGTCTAGATTTTGACACATCCAACTTTGGAAATTGTCACAGGAGGTTACGCTTGGATTCAAACTTCCAATTACAGTTTGTGCATATGCAGCTAGGCCAGTAATAGGGGTAAAATAATAAACTTTTATTTTTTGATTTGGGAACAGATAGATAAATCTTACTTTCAACTGACTTGCACCAGCAGAGGTCAAGCAAATCTATGTTAAATAAGATCAAAATCATTCAGTATTTGAATATCTGTACAACAGAACACTGCACAGTTCCTACAGTTGTTGAGATTGACTTTGCATAATTGTGCAAAATGGATGAGTCAATTGGTAGCACATTTTATTGATATTCCCATTGCTGATTTGTCAACTAGTTAATTTTATCATGATTCCAGGAAAGCACACATCCAAATCCTGCCATGATGTTAATAGTTATTCTCCTTACCTCTGGAATTCAGGTCTTCTATCCTTGTTTGGACCCATGTAATCCTGGTACAACTCAGACTAAGCACATTTTTTTTGGTGTGTGCCTACGTGCGTACGAGTCTGTGCGTGCGTCTGGGTCTGTGATGATGCCTTTTTCGTGGCTTTTTACAAGGCGCGGAGCGAGAGAGAGAGACTGTGTGGCGCGCCATTCCTCACACAGACATTTTCACAGTATTTTCCCTTTATTTTACGAGGCCGAATTGCGATCTTAACACTCAACCCGGCATAGATGGGAAAGTGTGCGCGGGGGCGGACCCGACTAGTTTTGAACCAGGGAACCTCCACTCTCGGGTCTGGCGCCGATGTCGTTGTGCCACCAGCCGGCCCAACTGAGCACATTATTAATGAACTCTTGATCATACAGCTGAGATCACCTCTGACCACTTTCTGTTTATTCATTGTTTTGGGAAACTTGTTACATTATCAGTCAATGCTTATATTTAACTCGCTAGATCCCATCACTATCTTTGCTCCTGTTTGTCTTCCTTCTGTATTGTCCTCCCTCCGAGTCTATCTTTTGCTTTTCCTCTTACCACTGTCCATATTTGTTTGACTGGGAGCATTTCGGATGAATCATATATGAGCAACGGCAAATTGGTAGCTCATTCACGACCATGCCTGACAATTATTCCGCTGCCATCAATAAAATAACAAAAATTAGCTGGCATCGTCTACAGAGTAACAAGTGACATGACATGTTCCTAGTTTAGTGATTGGTGATTGAGAAATAAATGTTTGCCAGGACCCTGAGGGAATTCTAAGGTTTGCTTTATTTCAGGAGATGTTCTATGCTCTTGTTGAAAGATTGGCAGAATTTTGAAATGACACAAGACAATTGACCATCTGTAGTAGAGATCAGGTTACACTGCAATCTGCACAAGAAATATGTTTTCTTTCATTAGTTAGTAAATAATTTACTTTTAAAGTTATCAAAAGTGTGTTATGAAGCTTCATTCAAGCTAAAAGTAACGTGAGTGTTTAGTTATGCAGAGTTTTGATATTTTAGCTTATTTATTATCCAAGTATATATTCAGCTCAGGGAGAGTCATCCCATCCATGTTTGTCTGCAAATATATTTAATTAGGACCAGGTCATTTGAATAATCCATCCGCATTACAAAATGCTAATGAAGGGAAATTTACCTTTCAGTAGCAAACAAGTTTGATTGCAACAACTAGAGAGAAAGTAAGTAAGGATGTAAAGATATTTGAAAAGCTTTGTTTAAAACTCAGTGAAAATCTCTAAACAATAGAACCCAAGAAAAGTTGGTGGGAATGTGGGGGAGATTAAAATGAGAGGAGTGGACAATGGGCCAAAGAGCCTGTTTCTGTGATCCCTGACTCTACACTCAGTAGCACTTAGTTTGGTACGGGAGGTACCTAAAAAAGTGGCCACTGAGTATATTTCTATTCTGTATGTTTGTGGCATTTTGCTGCTGTATCCCATTCACTTCATGGATGGATGTGTTGTGCATACCATTGTTGTAACACGTGCTTATTTGAGTTACTATCGCATTCCTCTTAGCTTCAACCAATCTGGCCATTCTCCTCTGAACTCTCTCAATAACACATTTTTGCCCAAAAAACTGCTACTCACTTCATGTTTTTTTACACCATTCTCTGTAAACTCTATGGACTGTTTTCCATCAAAATCTCAGCAGATTAGCAGTCTCTGAGGTACTCAAACCACTGTGCCTGGCACCAACAATCATTCCAAGGTCAAAGATCACATTTCACTTATACCAGGACAGGCTTTGGTAAGACTTGGTAACCTGAGGTTCCCAAGCCTTCCAATCCTCAACACCATTTACGTAGACGAGAGCATGTACATCACTCCTTTTCTTGAAGTCAACACTTTTTGTTTTGTTTTGTTCTTTAGTTTTGTTGACAATGAGGGAAACTTGTCGTGGCATTATGTCAGTAAGCTCTCTCTCTCCGTCCTGTACTCGAACTCATTGTTACTTGAGATTCAGCTTATTACTGTGGCACAGCAGATTCTGGCCAAACAGTCATGAGTGTACAGGGAGTTGAGTAGGGGCTGAGGATGCAGCCTTGTGGAGCACCAATGTAATCATGGGAGAGGTAGTGCCATCTGTCCTTACTGATTGCAGTCTTTTGATCAGTCAGTCAATGATCCATTTGTGAAGGGAAGCATTAATTCCCAGGGTCTGGACTTTGGCAATAAGTTTGTTTCGAATGATAATACTGAAAGTACAAACGTTTGTAGAACTGTACTCAATAAACAAAAGTCTGATGTAAGATGCACTTACAGTCTAGATGCTCCAGAGAGGAGTAAAGGGCCAAGGAGATGACATATGCCGTAGACCATGTTTTGGTGGTGGGCAGACTGCAGTGAGTCAAGGTTGCCTTGAAAGCTGGAGTTGATGTGTGCCATGACCAGCCTCTTGAAGCACTTCACTGTGGTAGATGTTAGAGCCACAGGGCAGTAGACATTAAGGCACATTACCATGTTTTTCTCAAGTACTGGGATAATAGTGGTCTTCTTAAAGCAGGAGGAACCATGGACTGAAGCAGGAAGAAGTTAAAAATGTCTGCAAATACCCCTGCCAGCTGATCCTTAAAAGATCTAACGATATGATCTAGGCTTGGTGCTTACTGCAGGTACACCCTCCAGAAGACTGATCTTACTACTGTGACGGTGACTGTAGATTCAGGTGCACTGCAGACTGGTAGTGTGGGTGTTGACATAGCCATTCCCTAAACTCATCAGGATGGGATGTGCTGTTGTCAGCAATGCTGCCCATCTTTGGTTTGTAACCCGTTTTACCGTGTAAGTCCTGCCACCGCTGATTGCTGGACTGAGACTTGTACCTCTTAGCATCTCTTATAGTTTTATAGTACATATCTTGATTTCTAATAAAGGTCACCTAATCTGAATGCTACAGACTTCAGCAGAGAATGGACCTCCCGGTTCATCCATGCTTTCTGGTTTAGAAACACCAGTATAGTCCTCTTTGGTACAGGGTCCTCTGTGAAAATTCATGAACCAGAATGATTGAAATGCAAGATGTGTTATGTTTTTATTTGTCCTTATCTGATTAAATAAAAGGCTTCCGGACCATTTAGCACATTTTATTTATGGTTCAAGCACATGTAAAAGATATTGTGTGCAGGTTTTGAAGTCTTTGCACCCATTTCCTGTTGATTTCCTACTCATTGAGAAACTGCACTGGACACTTCCTGCTGTAATTTGACCACCCCGTATCACCTCCCTTCCCGTCTCAACTGGGCTCTTAAAAGGGCCGACGGAAAAACCAGGAAACCTAACAATGAGGGTTAGCCTGTCGCTAATGCCTGTCTTCTCTATATTTCCAAGGTTTCTGGAAGGATTGCCAGGATTCTGGAAAAACACCATCCACAAACCCATAAGGTAGCTCAAATTACAGCTTATGCAGGTCAAAGATGAGAAGGATTCCCTGTGAATATGGAGCCAGATGGGACGCATAATGGAAACCTACATCAAGGAACACAGGAGGTGTATCTGTTGTTATCCAGAGAAATCGGTAGTAGCAGAACATTGCACTTGCAATGGCCGCAGGATTGACTTTGATGGCACAAAACTACTATGCTGCATCAATGGCTTTTGGGACCACCTGGTAAATAAAACTAAAGGAAAAGAATTTTAACAAGGACAAAGGTCTCTCTAAGTAAGAAATACAAGGTGGAATAGCGGAAACCTAATTGGATGAGGACTAGCCAATCAGGAGGGACGGATGACTGGGGTATAAATACCACTGGATTAGACATGAAGAAGGCAGAGTCTGTCATGAAAAAGTTGGTTAAAATCGATACCTATGCACAGCTGGAAGTCTAAGAAGAATTTATTTGTTACATAGACTGGGAAAGCACTAGATCCTTTTTCAAAACATTAAATTAATTCAAATGAAAACAAACCCCCATGCAGTGGGTTCCCTGTCACCACGTCACTGATGTAGTCCAAGGGAAGGGCAAGCACCAATACAGCTTGTCACCAGTGTCGGCACAGAGGCTGCCAGAGTGAAGTTGTAAACAACTGGCTCCGGATTTCTTCCTCAGGATTTACTCCCGAAGCCTTTCCCATGGGTGGGTATGGCCACAAAGGCAACAAAGGTTTAAAATCAGAGTTTAATTTCTCCTAGGCGGGATGCCGTCCAAGGCTGATGAGCCCCACCTGCCCAAAGCAACTGGTTTTGAGGCGCCAGAAGCCCGCCTTTGCCCCTTCTCTTGTCAGTAGAAACTGTTCCACTGGGCCAACTAGCTAAGCCACACGTGAAGGCTAAGAGTTGGGCTTGGTTGTCAGAGGCTGTTATATTAGATATACACACAAGATTGCTCAAATAGTATTGAAATATTCAATACACAATAGTAGACTGAACCAATTCTATCATGAGTACAATACCCAGACCCACCCCCTGCCCACTATGAGGACAAGAGGTGATGCCTCAAGAAGGCGACATCCATCATCAATGACCCTCACCATCCAGGGTTGGCCCACTTCATGTTATTACCATCGAGGAGAAGCCACAGGAGCCTGCAGACCAATACTGAGCATTTTAAGAAAAGTTTCTTCCCCTTTGTCCTCAGATTTCTGAATGGTCCACGAGTCCATGAACATGACCTAATTTTTTGTGTTTTACTCTATTTTCGTAATTTATAGTAATATTTTTGCCTGACACTATACAACTGCCACAAAACAACAAATTTAACAATTATATGTCAACAATAATAAACCTGCTTCTGATTTCTTCAGGAACTTTCCACTTCCTGCAGCCTTTCTCCACACATCCCTTTACTCAGTTCAACGACTGCTATCGAGGGATTGCTTGATCAATGTGCAGACATGACCTCAGGCACTGGCTGCCCTCTGAGAACAGGTAAATCAAGTTCAAATGTTTCTTGAAGGGATAAACTTGAATAATCTTTTCTGAAAGGGAGAATTTCTCAATTTTGTAATAATTTCGCTAATCCTCAACTTTGTATTGGCCAATGTAGAAATACCCATTTAACACACCGAAAATAGAAAAAAAATCCAATTTTTAGGCAAGAGATTCCAATATTACAGCTTTAAATTTATAGTCTACTCACAATATAACTGCCATTTCCCCCTTACACTACCCTCTTTGCCATTTTCACTCTACTCAAGGTACATAGAAACATAGAAAACCTACAGCACAATACAGGCCCTTCGGCCCACAAAGCTGTGCCGAACCAGTCCTTACCTTAGAAATTACCTAGGGTTACCCATAGCCCTCTATTTTTCTAAGCTCCATGTACCTGTCCAGGAGTCTCTTAAAAGAACCTAACGTATCTGCCTCCACCACCGTCGCCAGCAACCCATTCCACGCACTCACCACTCTCTGCGTAAAAAACTTACCCCTGACATCACCTCTGTACGTACTTCCAGGCACCTTAAAACTGTGCCCTCTTGTGCTAGCTATTTCAGCCCTGGGAAAAAGCCTCTGACTATTCACATGATCAATGCCTCTCATCATCTTGTACACCTCTATCAGGTCACCTCTTATCCTCCATCACTCCAAGGAAAAAAGGCCATGTTCATTCAAACTATTCTCATAAGGCATGCTCCCCAATCCAGGCAACATCTTTGTAAATCTCCTCTGCACCCTTTCTATGGTTTCCACATCCTTCCTGTAGTGAGGCGACCAGAACTGAGCACAGTACTCCCAAGTGGGGTCTGACCAGGGTCCTATATAGCTGCAACATTACCTCTCGGCTCTTAAACTCAATCCCACGATTGATGAAGGCCAATGCACCGTGTGCCTTCTTAACCACAGAGTCAACCTGCGCAGCAGCTTTGAGTGTCCTATAAAATCAGACACCAAGATCCCTCTGATCCTCTACACTGCCAAGAGTCTTAAAATTAATACTATATTCTGCCATCATATTTGACCTACTAAAATGAACTGCCTCACACTTATCTAGGTTAAACTCCATCTGCCACTTCTCAGCCCAGTTTTGCATCCTATCAATGCCCCACTGTAACCTCTGACAGCCTTCCACACTATCCACAACACCCCCAAACTTTGTGTCATCAGCAAATTTACTAACCCATCCCTCCACTTCCTCATCCAGGTCATTTATAAAAATCACAAAGAGTAGGGGTCCCAGAACAGAACCCTGAGGCACACCACTGGTCACCGGCCTCCATGCAGAATATGACCCGTCTACAACCACTCTTTGCCTTCTGTGGGCAAACCAGTTCTGTATCCACAAAGCAATGTCTCCTTGGATCCCACGCCTCCTTACTTTCTCAATAAGCCTTGCATGGGGTACCTTATCAAATGCCTTGCTGAAATCCATATACACTACATCTACTGCTCTACCTTTATCAATGCATTTAGTCACATCCTCAAAAGATTCAATCAGGCTCGTAAGGCATGACCTGCCTTTGACAAACCCATGCTGACTATTCCTAATCATAGTATGTTGTTCCTATCTAACTTAATTCCCCTCTCATTCATTCATTTAGAAGCCTATGTGCTGCTCGAGTTATGTCTAATGTGAGGAGACGTCACCACTTCACACCTGACAGTCCAGGTGCAAGAGAATGCTTCCATTTGTGGAGTCTTGGGCACAAACTGCAAATAAATATTAAGTTGTCTTTACCTTGCACGACTGATAGTTTGTTACTTGGAGCTTGAAACAACCTTGAGAATTTTAACCTGTGGACTGCTACTGTAAAGTAAAATTAATTCAGTAAATAAATAATGTATGTCTGCAGAAATATGCCCTGAATACACTGATGCACACAAAAGTCTGGGATTACAATTACATAATGAGCCACATTTGACTAAATTCAGATTCATCAAGATGACACTGGTGAACCACAGCAACGTTCTGCGGGCTACGTACAATACTTCTAAATTCACCTCAGCAGAATTACTCTCACTGCAATCTGCAGCATATAATTTCCCTTTAAGCAATGTACTTTTAAGTCAACTTAATGATCTACAGATTTCTGAAAGACTTGGTGGACTAAGCAGGTACAGCACCTGTAAGTGGACAAAGGTTCATCGCCATGGCCAGAAGTGAGGCGGGGGCGGTGGTGAACAGCCAGGCTGTTCCACAGAAGGATGAGGCCCCCTCTACTCAGAATCCTGCTGGCAAATATGCAGTCACTGGAAAACAAATCTGAGGACCTGAGGACAAGATTGCTGTATCGGAGGGAAATGAAAAATTATTGTGTTCCATGTATGAGCGAAATATAGCTTTCCACCAGCACGCCAGATACAGCGATCACACCCAAAGGCTTCTTAATTTACAGAATGGACCAAACTGCTGATTTAGGAAAGGCAAAAGGAGGAGGTGTGTGTTTCATGATAAACTCTCTCAGTGGTGTTCCAATGTGGTTTTTTTGTTGAACCCATATTCCCCTGACCTTGAACATCCAATGCCATCCATTCTACTTACTTAGGGAGTTCTCCTCCATAATCCTGACTGCAGTTTACATACTTCTTGCGGCCGACTATAATGACCACTTGAGAAATTGCATGATGTCATCTCCAGACAAGAAACAGTCCATCCCAACACATTTCGAATCACAGTTGGGTATTTCAACCAAGCCTGCTTGAAGAAAACCCTGCCCAGTTACCAACAACATATAACCTGCAGCACCAGGAGTCCCAACACACTAGACCACTGTTAGACTAAGATAAGGAATGCCTACCGTTCTGTGCCCAGACCACATTTCGGGAAATCTGATCACTTGGCTGTCCTTCTCCAACCTGCATGCAGGCAGAATCTAAAGAGCAAAGCTACAGAGATTAGGAAAACGAAGAGGTGGTCGCTGGAGGCAAAGGATTAGATATTGGATTGCTTCGAGTCGGTGGACTGGGCAGTGTTAAAGGACTCATCAGTGGATCTGAATGAATACAGTATGGTCCCCACAAAATCCCCCAGATCTGTAAGAACCACAAGATCCGCAATCTGCTGACGCCCAGATCAGAGGTATTCAAGTCTGGTGATGAAGAAAGTTACAAGAGGTCCAGGTACGATCTCTGGAAAGCTATCCCACAGGAGAAGTGGCAATTCTGGACTAAACTTGAATTAACAAAGAATACTCAACAGTTGTGGCAAGGCTTGAATATCACCTCTTATAATGTTAAATCAAGTGACATAGGCGACAAACAGGGCTTTGCATATAGATGAGCTCATTGCTTTGGATGCCCGCTTTGACTGTCAAAATATGGAGGAACCATCATGAACTCCCATAGCCCCTGATGATCCTGTGATTTCAGTCTTTGAGGCTGAATAGCCTTCTGGAGGGGGAACCCATGAAAAGCATCCAGCCCAGATGGAGTACCTGGCCATGTACTAAAAAACTGAGCTTTTCAACTGACTGGAGTATTCACTGAGATTTTTAACCACTTGCTTCAGCAGTCTGAGGTACCCACCTGCTTCAAACAGACTTCAATTATACCGGTGCCTAAGAAGAATGTAATAACCTGGCTCAATGACTATCATCCAGTAGCATTTACATCCACAGTGATAAAGTGTTTTCAGAGGTTGGTAATGAAGTGTTTTGAGAGGTTGGTGATGAAACATATCAACTCCTGCCTGAGAAGTGATATGGATCCACTCCAATTTGCTTACCGGAGCAACACATCCATTTCATTGGCTCTTCACTCAACCCTGAAACATTTGGACAGCAAAGATGTATATTACAGTGCCTATAAAAAGTATTCGCCCCCATCCCCCTTCAACATTTCCAAGTTTTATTGTTTTACTTCATTGAATCACAGTGGATTTAATTTGGCTTTTTTTGGACACTGTTCAACAGAAAAAGACTCTTTCATGTCAAAGTGAAAACAGATCTCTACAAGGTGATCTAAATTAATTATAAATATAAAACACAAAATTACTGATTGCATAAGTATTCACCCACTTTAATATGACACACCAAATCATCACTGGTGCAGCCAATTGGTTTTAGAAGTCACATCATTAGTTAAAGGAAATCACTAGTGTACCGTGTTTCAACTGATTGTAGTAAAAATACACCTGTATCTGCAAGGTCCAACTGCTGGTGAGTCAGTATCCTGGCAAAAACTGCACAATGAAGATAAAAGAACAGTCCAAACAACTCTGCAAAAAGGTTATTGAAAAGCACAAGTCAGGAGAATTTCCAAGTCACTGAATATCCCCTGGAGTATAGTTAAGTCAATCATCAAGAGGTGGAAAGAAAATGGCACAGCTGTAAATCTGCCTCGAACAGGATGTTTTCAAATACGGTGTGATCATGCAAGAAGGGAACTAGTGAGGGAGGCCTATGACAAAACTGGAGGGGTTATAAGCTTCAGTGGCTGAGATGGGAGAGACTGCACATACAACTGTTGCCCGGGTGCTTCACCAGTCGCAGCTTTATGTAAGAGTGCCAAAGAGAAAGCCACTATTGAAAAAAAACTCACATGTAATCTTGGCTAAAGCTTGCCAGAAGGCATAAGGGGTCTCTGAAGTCAGCTGGAATAATGTTCTACAGTCTGATGAAACCAAAATTGAGCTTTTTGGCCATCAGACTAGATGCTTTGATTGGCATAAACCAAACACCACACATCATCAAAAACATACCATTCCTACCATGAAGCATGGTGGTGGCTACATCATGCTGTGGTGTTGTTTCACTGCAGAAGGTAGAGGGTAAAATGAATGCAGCAAAATACAGGGAAATCCTGGAGGGAAACCTGATGCAGTCCGCAAGAGAACTGTGACTTGAAAGAAGATAATGAGCCAAAGCTACACAGGAATGGCTTAAAAACAACAAAGTTAATGTTCTGGAGTGGACAAGCCAGAATCCAGACTTCAATCCAATTGAGAATTTGTGGCTGGACTTGAAAAGAGTTCTTCACTCATGATCCACATGCCATCTGACAGAGCTTGAGTAGTTTTGTAAAGAAGAATGGGGACAAACTGCAGTGTCCAGATATGCAGACCTATCCACACAGACTCAAGGTTGTAATTGCTGCCAAAGATGCATCTACTAAATACTGACTTGAAGAAGGCGAGTAATTATGCAATCAATTGTTTTGCGTTTAACAATTGAAACAAATTTACACCAAATTGTAGAAATTTGTTTTCACTTTTATATAAAAGAGTCTTTTTCAGTTATCAGTGTCAAAATAAAAGCCAAATTAAATCCACTGTGATTCAATGTTGTAAAACAATAAAACATGAAAACTTCCGGAGGGGGGGATGTGAGTACTTTTTATAGGCACTGTATCAGCATGGTCTTTATCGATTACAGCTTGGCACTCAATACTATCTTCCCCTCAAAACTAATTAATAAGTTTCAAGACCTTGGCCTCAATACTTAGTTGGGCAATTGGATCCTTGATTTCCTCACTTGCAGACCCCAGTTAGTTAGTTTGGATTGGCAACAATATCTCCTCCACAATCTCCATCAGCACAGGTACACCACAAGGCTGTGGGGTTAGCCATCTGCTCTACTCCGTTACACTTATGACTGTGTGCTAAACACAGCACCAATGCCATATTTAAGTTTGCTCATGACACCATTTTTGTTGGCCGAATCAAGTGTGGTGACGAATCAGCATATAAGAGGGAGATTTATAATCTGGCTGAGTGGTGCCTTAACAACAACCTCTCTCTCAATATCAACATGACCAAAGAGCTGATTATTGACTTCAGGAGGAGGAAAGCAGAAGTCCATGAGCCAGGCCTCATCGAAGGATCAGCAACTTTAAATTCCTCGTTTTACTATTTTTGTAGTAATCTGTCCTGGGCCTAGCACATGAGTACAATTACTAAGAAGGCACAGTGGTGTCTCTACTTCCTGAGGAGTTTGCAAAGATTCTGCAAAACATCAAAAACTTTTACAATTTCCTAAAGATGTGCAGTGGGGAGTATATTGCCTGGCTACATCACAACCTGGTGTGGAAACAATAAAGCCCTTGAACAGAAACTCCTACAAAATATTTTTACCTTAGTTAGACTCCACTTAGAGTACTGGGTTCACTTCTGGTCACCTCACTACAGGAAGGATATGGATACAATACAAACAGAGTGCAGAGAGGATTTACAAGGATGTTGCCTGGATTGGAGAGTGCGCTTATGAGAACAGGTTGAGTGAATTTGGCCTTTTCTCCTTGGAGCAACGGAGGATGAGAGGTGACCTGATAGAGATGTACAAGATGATGTGAGGCATTGATCATGTGGATAGCCAGAGGCTTCTTCCCAGGGCTGAAATGGCTAACACAAGGGGGCATAGTTTTAAGGTGCTTCGAAGTGGTACAAGGGTATGTCAGAGGTAAGTTTTTCCATACAGAGAGTAGTGAGTGTGTGGAATGCAGTGGTAGACATAGATACAATAGGATCTTTTAAGAGACTCTTAGATAGCTACAGAGAGCTTAGAAAAATAGAGGGCGATGCGGTAGGCGAATTCTAGGCAGTTTCTAGAGTAGGTTAGATGGTTGGCACAATATTGTGGGCTGTAGATTTCTGTTTCTATATAAATTGTAGTGGATATGGACCAGTACATTACAGGTAATGCCCTCCCCACCATTGAGCACACCTACATGAAGCGTTGTCACATGAAAGCAGCATTCGTTATCAGGGACCCCCACCACCACCCAGGTCATGTTCTCATGGACCTCCAGTTTACTCCTCCTGAAATTAACAATCAGCTCCTTGGCCCTGCTCTCTTGAAGTAAGAAGTGTGATGGCTGGTGCTGGATTTTCCTTCAATCTGAACATGTTAAGATTTATATCAGGTTAAAATAAATTCAGTTGTTTGTTTAAAACAAATACTAGATGGATATTCAATCCTGACATTTTAATTATCAATCTAGGAATGCAGATGTTTTGCTTTTTTAAAGAAACTGCCACCAACACCTTTGTGAGGTTTTTCTCTTGGATACTAATTCCCTCCTCGATAATGAGATGCCATCCTTCATTTATAATTCTTCCAGTGACGTGGTTTACTGTCTGCTTTAATACACGCTTCACATTAGACTGGTGACTTAAACAAAATATTATCTTCTGCCAACAACCCCATCAGCGTTCCTACAGCTTTTAAAGATTTCTTCATTTTTCTCCCTTTTTTTATTAGGCAGTTGTCTGATCTGTTCCTCATGTGACTATTATTCTTTTGTTTCGTTAACTGCAGGAGTTCCTCAGGACAGAATTTCAAGCCTAAACACTTCATTAGTTTCTTCCTTCCACTATTAGGCTAAGCTTAAGTTTAGGAGAATTTAAGGTCAGTTCGGCAAAATATTCCATTCCTCTGCTGTACCATGTTCTAAGCAGAGGTGTTCACAGATTATTCCACTGTGTTCAGGTCCATGTAAAGGTGCTTGTTCAGGTGCTTGTAAAATGAAACAGTCCAAATCTACATGCAGCAAGCCCCAGACAACATTCGGGCATGGCTAGTAAGTGAAAACTGGGAGGTGCCAGGCAATTAAGTTCTTGATGAAACGGATCAATATTTATGGATATTGATGGTCTGCACGGACATGATGTCTCAAAACTCTGTCCCAGAATTGTATGAATGAAAACTACAGAACTCTTGATATTCAATAGGAATACCTTCAAGACCTTCATAAATGATATGAAAGATTAAATGGACCAACTGATTAAGTACAGTGGCACATTGCATATCAGAGGTTAGGAATCTTGGAGTAACTCTACAAACAAGCGAAAATCTGCAGATGCTGGAAATCTGAGCAACACACACAAAATGCTGGAGGAGCTCAGCATTTTGTGTGTGTTGCTTGGAATCACTCTCTTATTTTTCAACACCTTTCCAACACATAAAAAGAGCCCAAATTTGTACTGTGATGGAATACTGTTTAATTTTCTGGGTGATTGCAACTCAGCTCAAGAACCACACAGCCATCTAAGTCATCACAATCTGTTTGATTTACGTATCACTCATTTCCTTCCACCCTCTAAATACTCGTTCCTTCTACCACCGACACACTGCTGTCGTATGCTTAGAGCACTTTCCAAGGCCATGACTTCTACCACTAAGATGGACAAAGGCACTGAAACTATCACCCTCAAGGTCACTCAACATCCAGACTTGGAAATACACTGCAATATCTTCCCTGTCATTTGGTCTAATTTTAAGAAGTAAAATCCTATTTATTAAGGAAATCAAGGAACGATGTGTTTGTGAAGTGAAGCAGTGCCACGAAGAAAATGATACAAGAGGCCGAATGAACTACTTCTGCTTCTATTTCATACAATTGTCTACAAGAGGAGTGTAGTTATTTTATTAGAAATACAGTGTGGCGTAGGAACCTCTGGCTCTTCGAGCTGTATCACCCAGCAACCCCTGACAACTCTCAATTTAATCCAAACCTAACCATGGGACAATTTACAATGACCAGTACATCTTTGGACAGTGGGCGAGAACCAGAGAAAACCCACGCATTCTACGGGGTGGGGCGGGGGATGTACAGACTCCTTACAGAGAATGCCGGGAGTGAACTCTGAATTCTGACATCCCGGCTTTAATAGCATCGCGCTAACTGCTACGCTATTACAGGACTACCTTCAAGGAGGTTCAAGAGGGCGGCACCTTCTTAAAGAATTAGAGATAGGCACTAAGTGCTGGTCTTGGCCAGCACACCTATGTCCTGTAAATAAATATACAGGAAAGAATAAGAAAGTGAAATAGAAACAAAGCAAGTTATACAGAGGGCATTTCAATTATTTTTCTTTATGAGTGAAGACATAGCTAATCAACAAATCAATAAATTAATCATGATTAAATAGTCTTTGCTATTTGTGTGGTCTTTCATGCTATTCACATTAAACAAACTAACAACCCTACTCAGCACCTTAAACATACATTACATTAAAAACAAAGGACTTCTTTTAATAGATTAATTTATGGTCCAGAAATTATATGCAAAAATCACATTTTGAAACACTGGATTTTATTAACAGAAAGTGAACCCGACAAGTTAAATCTATTCTGATGAAACTAGGGTGAAACATTTCATTATGCTTTGAATAAGAAATGCAATGTAAGTTGCACGACATTAATTTAAATTCAACAGGTACTCTGTCATTGTAACCAGCAAGGAATATTTCTGCAAGAGGCCATATTTTAAAAGCATTTAATGGTTAGTGAAAATGAAAGCCAATATTTCAATGCAAGCTTGTTGTATTTAATTTTTGGAGTTAATATTGTTTTTTTATATATCATAGTAAATGTGTAATGGTTCTCCATTTTGTACGATGTAAAATAGTTCTAAAATATATTAAATTAGTGCTTTTTCCTCCTTGGATTGATGATTGTGAGAATTCTATGTGATTCTGACTTAAGCTGTCACAGTGATATTACAGCTAATGAATCCCTTTGAACTTACAATCGATGGCAACAGATGTTGGAAAAAAGGAAGCTCAGATCACAGAGATGACTAAATCTGGTAAATAAATTTCATTGCAGTCAATGAACATCCATGTTTCACTGCTATATTTGTCAGTAAATTTGATAAAACAATTATGTTTGCATTAAACCAACCTTGCCTTTACTGTTCCAGAGAGAACAAAACAAAATGCATTAGAAGCTTATAAAGAGGGAAATACTTTTCCTAGGAACCTTCAAAGCTGTTGCTGCTGTACCTGTGGGATTCTCGATTTATTTCCTAAGTATTCAAGATAATTAAAAATTTATCCCTCCCCACTTATGTATCAAATGTGTTCCCCTATATCTGATTATGAGCAACAACATGTCATGTCCATTATTACTGAAGTTTTGAGGTGTAGCCTTAATACCAATGGCTTCATATTGTCACATATGCAAATTTGACTCAGCTTCACAAAGTTTGCATTGCAAAATATGTCGTTATATCTGCCAATTACCTTTGTTTCATTTTAAGACATCTGGCGCATTGCATTCAGAGCTCATGATATGGTTTTCTCTGTATTGGGAAAAAAACAACAACAGATTGGGTGGCTGCTTTGCCATACACTCCTTTTCAATATGCATACTTGATCCCAGATGTCCATCACTTTATTTCTGAAATCTATTCCCTCTCTGACCTCCTTATCTTTGACATGGTGCAGTTTCAACAAAAACCCCAACGTTAACTCAATGAAGAGCTCATTTTCCGGTTAATCGTCTTCCAGTTAAGATGGCGCGACCAAATGTGTGTGACAGCTTCCGATCGTCAAAAAGCTAAGAAATCAGATTGAAAACATCACTAGAAATACCTTTTCGGAGGTAAATTGTGTTCAATTACCGCTGCAAACAGTGAAGGGATAAGCGATGGAGAGGCTAGTTCAGAGGATGAGCTGAGATGGTGTGTTGCAGAATCGTTTCAAATGGAATTCTGATTCCTGTACAGCTGGCCCGGGAGTGAAGTCAGATTGATCTGGGTGCCAAACGGAGAAGTCGGGGCCTAGGCAGAGCAGTTCTGACGCTTGTTCAACTGGCTCGGTTGCAAGGTTGGATCACTCGGGGCAGCGAAAGGAGAAGTTGGGGCCCTGGGCAGAGGAGATTCGGTGCCTGTATGACTGGCAAAGGTACCAGGTTGGATAGTTTGGGGCACCAAGAGGAGAAGTCGGAGCCTGGGCAGAGGAGATTCAGTGCCTGTACAACTGGCCCGGTTGCAAGGTTGGATCACTCGGGGCACCGAAAGGAGAAGTTGGGGTCCTGGGCAGAGGAGATTCGGTGCCCGTATGACTGGCAAGGGTACAAGGTTGGATAGCTCGTGGCGCCAAAAGGAGGTTGGAGCCTGGGCGGAGGAGATTCGGTGCCTGGTTGTGAGGCTGGATTGCTCTTGGCGCTAGATTGATTGGAAGAACTTGAGAGCAGCTTCGGCCTGGGTGATGTAATCTGGGCCCAGAGCAAGTAGTTGGGCGGCATGGTCTAGGCCCAGAGCCTTACACAGTAGCTGGGTCCTAATGCGAGGTACAATATGCTGTTTGGACAATTTAAATGCCGGCCTAGATTAGAGGCAAGAACCAATTTTGTTCACTCTCGGCGATCTTCACTCCTCTCTCCAGGGAGCCAGAGCCTTTTGCTGTTCCATTATTGGGTCTATTTAAACACTGGCACAGGTAGACTGAAAAGACAGGGTGTCGGTCAGGATGAAAGCCAAATGCACTTGTTCTCCGGCATAATCATCTCCATGGTGATGTGGCTATGAAGACTACCCCAGTTGCTGAGCTCTGTGCCCACTAATATGATGAAATGTCAAGCAAGGCTTTGTGCCTAACTCTAGGCTACTCCAGGGTTCAGATCTGAGGAACCAATTTTGGTTCAGAGTGCTGCTGTTCGTTTCAACTGTTTGCATGATCTTTATTTTTGCTTTCTCTTACGCATCGGGTGTTGGTCTTTTCTTTTTATTCTTTTTTTTCTTTAATTTGAATCTTTCAGGTTTCTTGCTTTGTGGCTACCTGTGAACAAGTATATCTCAAAGTTGTATAATGTACACATTCTTTGAGAATAAATGAATCTTGAATCTTCCTCTAAATAGGCACATTGTAGTCGTTTTTAAATTATGAGGATTTTATGCCTTTGTGTCTCAAATTGCCTATTCCCAGTTGTTTCCTCCATTTTCTGCTAGTAATCTCACACATTGACACTTCTCCTGGCTTTCCTTTCCTTTAATTATTCACTATGCCCCGCCACTCTTTCATCTGGCTCTATTCCTCCAATTGCCATTCTGTGGATTTGCTCTCAGCTATTGTTTGTGTTCAGCATTTTCTGCCCCTATTTCAGATTTCCAGTATTTTGGTTTTGATTGCACATTTTTAAAAAACACAGTTGACAAATGCTTTCAAGTAATTTTTAATAATGGAGGCAAAACTCTTTGAAAGCAAAGAGAATAATCCCTATGCATACTGTTAAAGTCTCAATATCACCCATACTGAACTAGATCTTGCTGTGATCTGGCATCTTGCAAAGCATCCCACTAAGTTTGACCTTTTCTCCTGCTGTCTTCTGTCAGTACATTTTTCCGGAGTAATGAAATATAAGGACAATGGGGCAGCTAGTACACACTATCAGCTTCATCAAGAAACACAGAAAAATAGATGGAAACAACTTAGAAAATAATGTTACTCAGAGTACAGACAGGAAGATTGGATTGAGAGAAAGAGAGAAAAAAAATGACCAGAAACAAAACCATAAATGCAAAAAATATTACAATTTTACAATTCCATTGCTGCATAGGCAATGAGACTAAGACCATTAAATAGTGCTCTTTGCAGGCCAGAGAGGTTAAATATCTTTTTATTACCAATTATCACACCATTTATAAGGTACTTACTCTCTCTATTACCAGGCTTAACTTTCTGCAGTGAATTTCTTTTTTTCTTTAGAGTACAAATCCAGTCAGTCCTTAAATTAATGGCAAGGTTAAGAACTTTATTCTATTTGTGTGAAGCAAATGATAGAATGGAAAATATAATTCTAATTTGGTCTATTTGATCAGAAAACCATGGATATTACAACCTCCCAGGACTTACTATCCAATTACAGGCTTAAAGCAACAGCAAATAGGAGAGTCTGGATCAATAATTAATTTTGGATGATCCGACAAAATCGATCTGTCCCTGTTAGGCAAATAAAACTTCTGAGGCAGTAGTTTCCCACCTAAATTATACTTACCTCCCTGGGACTGAAGCAGTTCCTCTGGTAACATGTCAGAATACCTAAGGAGGAATATCAGCACCATCATCTTCAAGGGAAGGGGCAAACTTGATGACTCATCTCATTGCTTAAGGGGGGTGGGAGTTCAAGATTCTCTCCAAAGTCACTGTCAAGTACGTCATGTCTGTTTGGACCTGGTGATTCACCTTCACTGTGTGCATCTGCGACCAATTCTACTCGGCCTCTTTCATTTCATGGAGATCAGAAATGGACTTTGGCCACAAACAAAGTACATATTTCCACAGAAATATGCTTGCTGCGGTATTGATCCTGAAGCTCCCTTAGTGTGGATACAGTATATATAATTTGATAATAATTGTGTTCTGCATCAAGCAATCCATCGTCTTCAAGGACATAAATGCCAGGTATAAGGCCAGACTAAGATTCTTTCTGTCTCCAGTGCTGCAAGAGTAAGTCTAGCTCTATTGCCCCAAAACATTTCTCACAGCTGGACTGCCATTCTCTGTGCAAATGAACAATAGACCAGAAGATGTCTTTGTGTGTATTATGTAAGATATAGGAAAAGAATTAGGCCATTTGGCCCATCGAGTCTGCCCCACCATTTCATCAAGGATAATCCGTTTTTCCTCTCAGCCCCAATCACCTGCCTTTCCCCGTATCCATTCATCCCCCAACCAATCAAGAAGTTATCAACATATCTGACTAAAAGTCAACTAGGTTGTGTATTGCTTGGAATGTTCTCAAGGGTCTGAGACTATGAAAATGGGGGAGCCTGTCAGACAGTTCTTTGAGTACTGGTACAGCACAGACATGTTGAGCTGAGGGACCAGATGTAAATGAGCTGCTGGCCTTGACAGGAAAAGACAAGTGCAGATAATTTAATCTTGATACTTTTGATTAATTTATAGAATTCAAACTGATAATCAGAAAACATTTATTTTCAGAGTTTCCCAATACAGGAACAAAGAAAGGCATGTTAACTAAGTTTACTGTTTCAATTATTTAATTACTTTTGAATAATTAGACTGTCAGGTGGCCAGCAGGATAGTCCAGGGAATGAGAGATGTGGAGAGTGAATCCTCGGGCCATAAAAGCTTCAGCCAGATGAAATGCATTGTCAATGCAATCTGGTCCTAATAAATCACCGTGTAACAAACTATGTAAGTGTACACTGACTTAAATGGCAAACAAGAGAATATCCGCAGATGCTGGAAATCCAAACGACAAACACAAAATGCTGGAGGAACTCAGCAGGCCAGGCAGCATCTATGGAAAAGAGTACTGTCAACGTTTCCGGCCGAGATCCTTCAGCAGGTCTGGAGAGAAAAAGTGAGGAGTAGAGTTAAAAGGTGGGGGAGGGGAGGGAGATACACTAGGTGATAGGTGAAATCGGGAGGGGGAGGGATGAAGTAAAGAACTGGAGGTTGATTGAGGAAAGAGATATAGGGTTGGAGAAGGGGGAATCTGATTGGAGGGGACAGAAGGCCATGGATGAAAGAAAAGGGGGGAGGAGCACCAGAGGGAGGCGATAGGCAAGCAAGGAGATAAGGTGAGAGAGGGAAAAGGGGAAGGAGAATGGTGACGGGGAGAGGGCATTACCAGACGTTCGAGAATTTGATGTTCATGCCAGCAGTTTGGAGGCTACTCAGATGGAATAGAACAGTCGCACCGAACAGTCCTTCCAGGTGAGGTGACACTTCACCCGTAAGTCTGTTGGGGTTATTTACTGTGACTGGTGCTCCCAGTGTAGCCTCCTGTATATCGGCGAGACCTGATGCAGATCGGGAGACCGCTTCGCCGAGCATCTACGTCCGTCCCCCAGAAAAAGCGGGATCTCCCAGTGACTACACATTTTAATTCCACTTCTCATTCCCATTCTGACACGTCAGTCCATGATTTCCTCTACTGTCGCGTCGAGGCCACACTCAGGTTGGAGGAACAACACCTTGTATTCTGTCTGGGTAGCCTCCAACCTGATGGCATGAACACTGATTTCTCAAACTTCCAGTGATGCTCCACAACTTCACCATTCCCCATCCCCTTTCCCTCTCTCACTTTGTCTCCTTGCCACCCCATCACCTCCCTCTGGTGCTCCTCCCCCTTTTTCTTTCTTCCATGGCCTTCTGTCCTGTCCTATTAGATTCCCCCTTCTCCAGCCCTGTATCTCTTTCACCAATCAACTTCCCAGCTCTTTGTTTCACCCCTTCCCCTCCTGATTTCACCGATTACCTTGTGTTTCTCCCTCCCTTCCCCCCACCTTTTAACTCTACTCCTCATCTTTTTTCCCACCAGACCTGCTGAAGGGTCTTTGTCTGAAACATCAGTTGCTTGGTCTGCTGAATTTCTCCAGCATTTTGTGTGTGTTGATTTAAATGGCCAGTGAGCTTACAGAGACATTGCTTGTAACGTTCTTATTTTCCTTTCTTCCTGTGTTAGCAAGATCAGTAAATAAGTGATTCGCAATTGGAGAACTGCTAGTTAACAAAGGGTTTCTTTGTATGGATATAAACTCAGAGTGCAGAAGAATCTATAGCCACTGACTTTCATTTTGCGGAAGTTCAATAAGCTTAATGCTTGAAACCTAATTTTCTCATCAAAGCGAAAAGAAGATCAAACTGACAGTCTTCAATAACTGTTCAAAATGTTCTCATAAAACTTAAACAAATACATAAAGAAACTTGGAAAATTGGCACATAAATGCCATCTGAATGCAAACATAGATAAGTGTGAAGTATTTTATTGTGATAAGGAAAACAAGATTACTTTTTTTAAATTAATGAAACAGTGGAGCAAAACATTTTGGAAGCATTAATGCATAAACCACTGAAAGCTGTGCTGCAGTTTTACAATGGCCACTACAGAAGTAAACTGAATGATATTTCTAGAGGAACAGAATGGAGGAGGATATCTGACCCATCTGCAAGAGAAACCATCTAGTTCCACCCACCAAACCACTTTCCAGAGCCTCGCAATTCTTTCTCCAGCAAATACTTAACCAATTTCATTCTAAAGGCTTCAGTGGAACTTGCCTCCAACCAGATCCTCAGGCAACGTGTTCCAAATCCAACCATCCACTGTGGTGATCCTATTTTTCACATGTCATTTACAGGCCATGTGTTCAGCCCACTGCTGACACAACAGTGGTTGGCCTTATCAAAAGTGACAATGAGATGGCATACAGAGGCAGAGTGACTGGTTGAATGGTGTAAACACAACAACTTGAGTCTCAACACGGACGTCTGCAGTCTTAGGTAGGTGCGGGCTCACTGCACATGCATAGCTCCTCTGTGGGTAGAGTTAGGAGCCCCAAGTTTCTCACCTGGCCCCGCAACAACACCTCTTTGGTCAACAAAGCTCCCCAATGTCTCTGTTTCTTGAGGAGAAATGAGGCTGGTGAGGGTGCCCCACCCCAGAACTTTAACTAGTTTTTACAGTTGCACCATTGAGAGTGACCTAACCAGCTGCATCACCGCATGGTGCAGGAATCGCAAGGCATCTGACTTCAAGTCCCTACAAAGATTGTGAGGGATGCTGACCGGATCCCATTTCCATTTATTAGAGATAGTTATCAGGAGCACTGCGCATATGGGCCCTTAGCACTGTTAATGATCCCTCCCATCCATCCAACAATCTCTTTGACCCCCTACCGTCAGGCAGGAGGTACCATACGATTAGGACAGAACTGTTAGGTTGGAAAACAGCTTCTAAACAGACTACTGAACTCCCTGCCACCATGTCATCATACAGTCTAATCATTTATGAAGTGCCAATAATGTTATACTGTTTACTTTTCAACTTGCATCGTATATATACCTTATTATTTGTTAATTTATTTGTGGTAATATTATTTTATGTGTTACATATGCGACTTATATGCACTGTGTTGTGTACCGTGATCCAGAACAACATTGTTTTGTTTGGCAGTACAGGTGTCCCCCGCTTTTCCAACGTTTGCTTTACGAAACTTCACTGTTACGAAAGACCTACATTAGTACCGTTTTCGCTTTCAGAAGGTGTTTTCACTGTTACGAAAAAAAAGCAGCACGCGATAAAAAATCAGCGCGCGCCCTGAGCAGCTGCTCTCCCCCGGATTCTCACCGGCATTGCTTAAACACGAGCCTGTGAGCAGTCGTTTGCAAGATGAGTTCTATGGTATCGGAAAAGCCTGAAAGAGCTCGTAAGGGTGTTACACTTAGTGTAAAACTAGACATAATTAAGCGTTTTGATTGTGGTGAACGAAGTAAGGACAAAGTGAGTTTGGCTTGTGGAAGTTGACAAAGGTGATGTTGAAGAGGTTTTGGCATCCCATGACCAAGATCTGATAGATGAAAAGCTGATGCAATTGGAAGAAAAAAGGATAACAATCAAAACCGAATGAGTAATGATAAAGTACGACTTTAAATTTGAAAGGGTATGTCGGTTTACAGGATATTTGGAGGATGGTTTGAGTCCTTACAAAGAACTGTATGATGGAAAAATGCACAAGGCTCAGCAGTCAAGCAAGCCTTCCACATCAGCCACAGCAGACGACGAACCTCGACCTTCGACATTGAGGCAGGCAGAGACAGAAGATGACCTGCCTGCCCTAATGGAAACAGACGATGACGAGGTGACACCCCAGTGTCCCACCATCCCAACCCCCATGCCACGGACAGATACCGATTCGCGGATAATGCAGCAGTAGCCGGGAAACACACAGCACATCTTTAAGAAAAAAGCCGAAATAAATATGCCAATTAATTAGGTGCCGCCTGACATCTAATTGTCGGCCGAGATCAGAGACGACGCAATCAGAAATCGGCACTGATCTGGGCCGACAATTACGTGCCGTGCGGCACCTAATTAATTAGCATGTTTGTTTCTGCTTTTTTCTTAAAGATGTGCTGTGTGCCTCCCAGCTACCGCTGTACCTCTGCATGCTTCGTGGATCGGTATGGGTTGGTGGCCCGGAGGGTGGGGGCCACTGCACCACCCCAACCTGCGACGACTCAGTCTAACACACCATCATCAGAGTGCTCGGCGCTGTCTTCCCGATTCCGGTAAGTGATACTATACTGTACATACATTATTTCTACTTTATATAGGCTGTGTATTTTTACATGTTATTTGGTATGATTTGGCAGCTTCATAGCTTAAAGGTTACTGGAGAGCACTTGCGCCATGTTTTTGCCAACAGCGCGTGCGTGAGATTTTCTGCCGACGGCGCTTGCATGAGATTTTCACTATGGAGAACAGTGCCAGCAATGATTGTGGAAAAGTATTTCTACTTTATATAGGCTGTGTATTTATCATATCATTTCTGCTTTTACTATATGTTACTGTTATTTTAGGTTTTATGTGTTATTTGGCATGATTTGGTAGGTTATTTTTGGCTCTGCGGACGCTCACAAAATTTTCCCATATAAATAAATGGTCATTACTTCTTCGCTTTACGACATTTCGGCTTATGAACTGTTTCATAGGAACGCTCTACCTTCGGATGGCGGGGGAAACCTGTATACATGTGTACAGTTGAATGACAATAAAATGAACTTGAACAGGAACTTCCTGCTTCACATCTGCAACTTCAATTCCTTGATGCCTTAACCAAGGAAACAATTTCTGAAAAGCCCTGACGGATTACAGCTGGCAATTTCCCCCTGTACTTCCCAGGAAGATCCTGTTAACTCATTGACTACTTTTCCCCAGATTTAACTGAAAAACATGTTTAGCTTTGTGTTGGGGCACAGCAGATGTGAATGGGCACATCTTCTGATTACGCTGCAGTAATTGTGATCTGGGCTGGACCAAGTAATCACCATAAATTTGGAATATGCTCACACCAGCATGGGTATACCTTGCATAATACTTCATTGCTCTTTGGATAGCCAAGGGATTCTAGAAGAATATGAGAGTGATAGATGTTCCTCTCCTGTTCAAAAAGGAATAAAGGTAAGTCCTGCTGTTGCAGACCAGTCAACTTTCTCACAGTGATAGAAAACTTTCAGAAACATTGATTAACTGAAGCTAGTCAATATCTACTGGATAAGGGCATAAATTGTTTAACCAGTTTGATGGATTTTTTGATGAGATAACAGACCTGAAGAGAGTAATGCAGTTTGTTTACATGATTCCAGAAGGCATTTGCAAAAGTGCCATATAAAAGGCTTATCAGCAAAGGGGAGTAAGCCACAATTTCTACATTTTTGAACAATGGCAATATGATGCAACAACAAGGAGGATATGAGATATAAACAGGCTGCTAGAATGAAAGAGCAGATGCTTTGCACATTATGTGACATGGAGACAAGCAAGGTGATGTATTTTGGGAAGAAAAATGAGGATAGGTGAAGTACAGTGGTGCTAGAAAGTTTGTGAACCCTGTAGAATTTTCTCTATTTCTGCATAAATATGACCTAAAATGTGATCAGACCTTCATGCAAGTGCTAAAGTTACATGAGGAGGACCCAATTAAATAACACAAAATACATTATACTAGTTCATTTATTTTTGGAGAAAATTTATTCACTATTACATGTATTTATTTTAAAACATACGTGAACCTCTGGGGTAATGCCTTTTACAAAAGCTACTTGGAGTCAAGTGTTCTAATCAATGAGATGAGATTGGAGGTGTGGGTTGTAGAGGTGCCCTGCCTTGAAACAAAACTCAAAATGTCAGGTTACTGACAGAGCTTGCTTTTCTCAAGAAAGATCTCTTTTTGTGCACCATGCTTCGATCAGAATAACATTTAGAGCACCTCAGAAGAAGATATGTAGAGATGCATGAAGCTGGAAAAGGCTACAAAAGCATTTCTAAAGACCCGACTGTTCATCAGTCCACAGTAAGAGAAATTGTCTACAAATGGAGGAAATTCAGTACCGTGAAAAAGAACCCAAGGGTAACAGCAAAAGACTTGCAGAAAACTCTAGAACCTATCCATGTGTCCACCATAAGAAAAACACTGAACAAGGATGGTGCTCATGGAAGGGCACCATAGAGGAAATCACTGTTCTCCAAAAAAACACTGCTGCACATGTCAAGTTTGCAAAAGACCACCTGGATATTCCACAATGCTTCTGGGACAATTTTCTGTGGACAGATGAGGCAAAAGTCGAACCTTCTGGCAGAAATGCACATTGCTATGTTTAGAGGAAAAAGGGCACTGCACGCCAACACCAAAACCTCATCCCAACTGTGAAGCATGCTGGAAGGAGCATCATGGTTTGGAGCTGCTTTGCTACCACAGGGCCTGGGCAGCTTGCAATCATTGAAGAAACAATGCATTTAAAATTGTACCAGGACATTTTACAGGATAATGTCAGGGTAGCAGTCTGTCACCTGAAGCTTAACAGAAGTTGGATAATGCAATAAGACAATGATCTGAAAGACAAGACTAAATCAACAATAGAATGGTTTAAAAAGAAAAAAATTTGTGTCTTGGAATGGCTGAGTCAAAGTCCTGACCTTAATCCTATAGAAATGTTGTGGAAGCTAGCAGTTCATGCAAAGAAACCCACCAACATCCCAGAGTAGAAATAGTTTTGTAAGGAGGAATGGCCTAAAATTCTTCCAAGCCGATGTGCAGGACTGATCAATAGTTAACCGGAAATGTTTGGATGAAGTTATTGCTGAACAAGGGGATCACACCAGTTACTGAAAGCAAAGGTTCACATACTTTTCCCAACAAATACATGTAATATTGGATCATTTTTCTCAATAAGTAAATGAAGAGGTATAACATTTTTTGTGTTATTTGTTTAATTGGGTTCTCCTTATGTAGTTTTAGGAATCGTGAAAATCTGATCGCATTTTAGGTCATATTTACAGTATACAGAAATAGAGAAAGTTCTACAGGGTCACAAACTATCTAGCACCATTGTAGAACAAAGTATCTTAGTTTAAAAGGGGTGCAGGATCAGTAGCATCTGTGAGGAAAACACTGAATGAGAAAAGGTAAGTTCACAAAGTGGTTTACTTACTATACATAATTCTCAGCTATATCAAAGGAGGTTTGGTGTATAAAGGCAGAGAAGTTATGCTAAATATTTCTAAAAGATCGGTCTGGCTTCAGAGAAGATGGACCAAAGATCTATCAGAAGTATATAATGATGACGGGTCTAAACAGAGTTAATAGTGCGAGGCTGTTAGATTTGGTGGGGAATGGTGGGGGGGGGGGGGTCAAAGACCAGAGATCACTGGGATAAACCAAAAAGTGAAGAGAATTAATTGTGATATGAGAAAGAATTTTTTTAATGCTGCTTGTGGTTGGATTTGGAATGCACTGCCAAGATGTAGTGGTGGAGGCAGGTTCTGCTGTGACAGGGAATTAGAAAATAGAGATTGAGGAAATATTTGCAAAGCCATAGAGAAGGGAGATGTTGCTCTGACGTGATTCCATGATAACATGGGACTGACGAGTATCTTTCCCTCTCACAGTAGTAACTACGTGAGGCGCTGACTCAAGAAGGCAATACCTGTATTTCCAACACCTCCCTCCCCTTTCTAGATCTTTCTGTCTCTATCTCTGGAGACAGATTATCTACTGATGTCTACTATAAGCCTACTGATTCTCACAGCTATCTGGACTATTCCTCTTCTCACCCTGTCTCTTGCAAAAATGCCATCCCCTTCTCGCAATTCCTCCGTCTCCGCCGTGTCTGCTCTCAGGATGAGGCTTTTCATTCCAGGACGAGGGAGATGTCCTCCTTTTTTAAAGAAAGGGGCTTCCCTTCCTCCACCATCAACTCTGCTCTCAAACACATCTCCCCCATTTGACGCACATCTGCTCTCACTCCATCCTCCCGTCACCCCACGAGAAATAGGGTTCCCCTTGTCCTCACTTACCAGTCCACCAGCCTCTGGGTCCAACACATTATTCTCCGTAACTTCCGCTACCTCCAACGGGATTCCACCACTAAGCACATCTTTCCCACCCCCCCACCTCTGCTTTCCGCAGGGATCGCTCCCTATGCGACTCCCTTGTCCATTCGTCCCCCCCATCCCTCCCCACTGATCTCCCTCTTGGCACTTATCCTTGTAAGCGGAATAAGTGCTACACATGCCCTTACACTTCCTCCCTTACCACCATTCAGGACCCCACACAGTCCTTCCAGGTGAGGCGACACTTCATCTGTGAGTCGGCTGGGGTGATATACTGTGTCTCTGATGCTTTCGATGTGGCCTTCTATATATCGGCGAGACCCGACGCAGACTGGGAGATCGTTTTGCTGAACACCTACGCTCTGTCTGCCAGAGAAAGCAGGATCTCTCAGTGGCCACACATTTTAATTCCACATCCCATTCCCATTCTGATATGTCTATCCACGGCCTCCTCTACTGTAAAGATGAAGCCACATTCAGGTTGGAGGAACAACACCTCATATTCTGTCTGGGTAGCCTCCAACCTGATGGCATGAACATTGACTTCTCTAACTTCCGCTAATGCCCGACCTCCCCCTCGTACCCCATCCGTTATTTATTTATATACACACATTCTTTCTCTCTCTCTCTCCTTTTTCTCCCTCTGTCCCTCTCACTATACCCCTTGCCCATCCTCTGGGTTCCCCCCCCCTCCCTTTTCCTTCTCCCTGGTCCTCCTGTCCCATGATCCTCTCATACCCCTTTTGCCAATCACCTGTCCAGCTCTTGGCTCCATCCCTCCCCCTCCTGTCTTCTCCTATCATTTTGGATCTCCCCCTCCAACTTTCAAATCTCTTGATAGCTCTTCTTTCAGTTAGTCCTGACGAAGGGTCTCCGCCTGAAACGTCGACCATACCTCTTCCTAGAGATGCTGCCTGGCCTGCTGCGTTCACCAGCAACTTTGATGTGCGTTACCTGTTATCAAAGATCTTTTTCATCCCGGCCATGCCACCTTCCTTCAGCTACCACAGGGCAGGAGGTACAGAAGCCTGAAGTCCCACAACACCGCTCAAGAACAGCTACTTCTCTTCATCCTTTTTGTTCTTGAGCCAACTTGCACAAGCCAAATTACTGCCTCAGTGTCGCAACACTAAGACCACTTTGCACAGCAATGGAAGTTTTGTTCTAGTTGTGCTCTTTCTTGTAAAAAATTGTGTCTAATTTATGATGAATGTATGTTTTTCTTGTGAATGTGTGCATATGATGCTATGCGTCTATGACACTGCTACGAGTAAGTTTCTCATTGCACCTGTGTATACGTGTACTTGTCTGTACAATGATAACCTGAACACTGACTTTGCCTTAGATGAAGCCCAAAGAATGTTTAATATAGATCTTTCCCATAAGGTGCAAATGAAATGGGAATCAATCAGAAGTAGAACCCACTACTCACACATCTGGCCCTTCTACAGAAAAGTCATACAAATTCAAGTTTAAATGGGTGAAATAAATGCATACTTTAGTAGCAACCACTTTTAACGGGTTAAACAGGATGATACTGCTCAAGAGAGACAATAGATCATACACAATACATAATAAATATTCCATTTCAACAATTGTAGAGATCAAGGCATGGCATCATAATGCAATGGCCTTTAAGGGATGGATACATTAGCTCCTGCAGTTCATAACATGAAGCAAATGGTCTAATCCAGAAGATTTTAGATTTTGAGTGTACTTTTTCAATGGTGTTGATTCCTTACTGGAGACATTAAAAATGTGACATGAATATGAATGAAAATTCTACAAAACCTCATTACTTTTAACACTAAATCCATGTCAAATATGAGCGGAAAATTGTTAAGGAAATTACAGTGAGGATAGTAAAGGTACAGATCATTTTCAACGTGTCAGAAATTGGACCTTGGTTGAACTTGATTAAAAACTAATTCACTAATATCAAAAATCTATGTATCATTTATGTACTAGAATAGCTGGTTTGATGTTAGATAGTTTTAGGGGAATATTAAAGTAAAAAAAAAACAGGTTTTTTTAGAATTTACTTGGATATGATGGAAGAATTTTATTCACAAAGCCAGCTCCTGACAAATTATAGAGACACAAAACACTACAGATGCCTGAGGTAAAAACAAGCTGCTATAGAAACTCAGTTGTTCAGGAAGCATCTGTGGAGGCAGAGGAATATTTGATGTTTTTGGTTGAGAAACTACATCCCTCATAGATAGTGCCTGACCATCAGAGTTTTTCCAGCAGTATATTTTTTACTCCGAGCAGATTATATTGATGGCAGTGTTGATGTATGACCTGATGCATTCATTGTGATGCTGATATTAATGTGCTTAAAAACTAGAACTGTCAAAACAAGAATGATGTCTGATCAACCTGTCAACTACGCAGAGACATCCTGTTCTTGAATGAGCAGGCTTTTGATTACTACGAATAAGACCATAAGACACAGGAGGAGAATGAGGCCATCTGGCCCAAATGAGCCGGCCCTGCCACTCTATCATGGCTGATTTATTATACTTCTCAATCCCTTTCTCCTGCCCTCTCCCCATAACCTTTAATGCCCTGATTAATCAAGAGTCTATCAACCTCCACGTTAAATATACTCAATGACTTGGCCTGCACAGCTGTCTGTGGCAATAAATTCCAGATTCACCATCCTTTGGCTGAAAAAAAAATTCCTTATCTCTGTATAAGCAGCTGTCCCTCTATTCTGAGGCTGTGCCCTTTGGTCTTAGACTCACCCACTATAGTTTACACCTTCTCCATATCTACTCTATCTAGGCCTTTCAATATTCGATAGGTTTCAATGTGATCTCTCCTCATTTTTCTGAACTCCAGCAAGGTCCACAGCCAAGCACTCCTTGTATGTTAACCCTTTATATCCTGGGATCATTCTCATGAACCTCCCTGTACCCTCTCCAATGCCAGCATGTCTTTTCTTAGACAAGGGGCCCAAAGCTGCTCACAATGCTCCATGGGCGGCATGACATCCTTGCTTTTGTAATCTAGTCTTCTCAAAATTAATGTTAACATTTACTTGCCTTCCTTACCAGCAACTCAACCTACAAGTTAACCTTTAGGGAATCCTGCACGAGGACTCCCAAGTCCCTTTGCACCTCTGATTTTTAAAATTATCTCTCCATTGAGAAAATAGTCCATGCCTAATTCTTCCTACCAAAGTGCATGACCATACATAGTAGTCCATCTGCCACTCCTCTGACCATTCTCTCACTCTAAGTCTTCTTGCAGACTCCCTGCACCCGCAACACTACCTGCTCCTCCATATAAGTGCATATCATCCGCAAACTTGGCCACAAAGCCATCAATTCCTTAATCCAAATTATTGACATGTAACATGAAAAGCAGTCCCAGCACTACTAGGAACAGTACTAGTCACCTGTAGCCAAAAAGAAAAGGCCTCCTTTATTCCCACACTCAGCTTGCTGCCAGTCAGCCGATCTTTTATCCTTATTGGTATCATTCCTGTAATGCCATAGCTTCTTATCTTGTTAAGCAACATCATGTGCAGCACCCTGTCAAAGGCCTTCTCAAAATCCAAATAAACAACATTCACTGACCCTCCATTGTCTATACTGCCTGTTACTTTCTCAAATAATTCCAAAAGATCTGTCAGGCAAGATTTCCCCTTTTGGCTGACTTTGGCCAATTTTGTCATGTGTCTTCAAGTACCTCAAGACCTCATCCTTAAAAATGGACTCCATCATCTTACCAACCACTGAAGTCATGCTAACTGGCCTATAATTTCCTTTCTTCTGCCTCCCTCCCCGCTTAAAGAGTATAGTGACATTTGCAATTTTTCAGTCCTCCAGAATCTGGTGATTTTTGGAAGATCTTTACTAATGCCTTCACAATCTCTTTAGCTACCTCTTTCAGAACCCTGAAGTGTAGTCCATTTGGTCCCGGTGATGTATATACCTTTAGACAATTAAGATTTCCAAGCAACCTCTCCATAATAATAGCAATGACACTCACTTCTGCCCTCTCGCATTTTAGCATTGTTAGTGTCTTCCACAGTGAAAACTGACGCAATATACTAATTAAGTTTGTCCACCATTTTTTTGTCCCACATTACTATCTAGCCAGCATCATTTTCCAGCGGTCTGATATTCACTCTTGTCTCTCCTTTACTTTTTATACAGTATATCTGAAAAAAACTTTTTATATTGTACATCTTCTTTCATATCATTGCCTGGCTTACCTTCCTACTTCATCTTTTCTCTCTTTATTGCTTTTTTATTTTTTATTTTTTTAAAGGCTTCCCAATCCTCTGCCTCCACTAATTTTTGCAATATTATAAGGCCTCTCTATCACACTTATTCTTTTTGACTTCCCTTTTCAGTCACTTTTGCCTCATCTGCCATTTAGAATACTTCTTCACCTTTTGAATGTATCTTTCATAAACCTTCCAAATTGCTCCCAGAAATTCCAGCCATTGCTATTCTGTGAGTGCCCACAACCAATCGACTTTGGCCAGCTTCTCTCGCATGCCTCTGTAATCCTCTTTACTCCACTGTAATACTGATACATCCGATTTTGGCTTCTCCTTCTCAAACTGCAGGGTGAATTCTATTTTATTATGATTACTGCTTTCTAAGTGTTCCTTTACCTTAAGCTCCCGAATCAAATCCAGGTCATTATATTACACCTAATCCAGAACTGTCATTTTCCCTAGTGGGCTCAACCACAAATTGCTCTAAAAAGCTGTCTTGTAGGCATTCTACAAATTCCCTCTCTTGAGATCTAGCACCAACTTGATTTTCACAACCTGCATGCATATTGAAATCCCCCGTGATTATTGCAACATTGCCCTTTTTACATATATTTTCTATTTCCCGCTTTAATTTGTAGTCCACATCCTGGCTACTGTTTGGAGGCCTGTATATAACTCCCTTTCCCTCTCCAGAGAGTCACCCAGGTATCTGCCTCCTGCAACTTAAAGGTAACTACCTGCCTTTAGCTCCTATCACCTCCTCATTCTCCCATATGAGGCAAAAGTCCCAAAAATAATCCAGCTGCAGCTCCAGTTCCTTAACACAGCCTAAAAGGAGCTGCAACTTGGTGCACTTCATGTAGATGTAGTTATCAGGGAGATTAGAGGTCTCCCAAAATTCCCACATCTCACACAAACAGCATAACAGTAACTCTGGACACATTCTCAGCTCACTAACTATGTATTATCGGCCGGCCGGCTGGCCGGCCGGCCGGCCGGGCGGGGGGGGGGGAAGGACTACTGAAGTCCATTTATAGAAGACATTTGCAACACGCTGGAGGAACTCAGCAGGTCGGGCAGCATCCATGGAAATGATCAGGGAGCACTTCATCGAGCACTTCCGCTCTGTCCACCACAACAGACAGGATCTCCCGGTTGCCACCCACTTCAACTCTGCTTCACATTCCCATTCTCATACATGGCCTCCTCTACTGCCATGATGAGGCTAAACTCAGGTGGGAGAAGCAACACCTCATATACTATTTGGGTAGTCTCCAGCCCCTTGGCATGAACATAGAATTCTCCAACTTCTGGTAATTCCCTCTCCCTCCCTTCCCTTATCCCAGTTTCACTCTGCCCCCTCCCCTGGCTGCCTATTACCTCCCTCATGGTTCTGCCTCCTTCTACTACCCATTGTGCTTTCCCCTACCCCTCCTTGCTTCCCCTCCCCCACCCCTTTATCTTTCCCCTTACTGGTTTTTCACCTGAAACCTTCTAGCCTTCTCCTTCCCACAATCCCCCCACCTTCTTTATAGGGCCTCTGCCCCTTCCCTCTACAATCCTGACAAAGGGTTCCGGCCTGAAACGTTGACTGATCATTTCCACGGATGCTGCCCGACCTGCTGAGTTCCTCCAGCGTGTTGTGAGTGTTGCTTTGACCCCAGCATCTGCAGAGTATTTTGTGTTTATAGAAGACATTTGCCACTAGACTTGCCGAACACTTCAGCAGATCTGCATTAAGTGTCCCACTACAAGTATTGTCTTTCCTGAACAGGTGATTAACAGTCTCTCTTCTGACCACACAATGCTAAACATTTTAAATCTGTTCATCTGGTCAGAGCTGATATGCTACTGGAAAACTAGTTTTTGTTCCTGACCATTTTTGAAAATAGATACGTATTGCTAAATATTTTAATTTTTTTAATAAACTGGTTTCCCTCCATTGCTATAGAAGTTTCATTTAGGAAACTCAATGCTTCAAAGTTCTGGCTCATTATCATCTGGTTAATTTCTTTTCATGAATATGAATACATGTCCTTGCAGCGAAGAACTCAAAAGAAAAGACCCCTTTTCAGAACCTGCAAGAGAACATAAAGATGGGAAAGACCTGAAATGAAAATGCGATGGGGAGGTGATGTTTGGCGAGAGAAGTGCTTGAACAGACTAACTGACCTTTTTCTGTGCTGTCACTTTCAATGATTCTGTCAGCTACCTAGAAAGGCCATAGACAATGAGGGCACTGCCTTTTTTCTGAAATTTCATGCAGTACCACGTATCCTCCTATTCTACAATTATCAACAGTTAAAAGTTACTGAGACATACTGATAAGCTACAGAATGCATTATGAACTATGTGGTAAAAGTAAAATTCAACATTCTTTTGGCTTTAAATAAAAAAATGCACCTAATACCTGATGATTAAAGTTCAAAGTAAAAAGTATGAAGTAAATTTAGTAGCAACACACGCAAAATGCCAGAGGAACTCAGCAGGCAAGGCAAAATCTATGGAAAAAAGTACAGTCGGCTTCTGGTTCAGAACATCGACTGTACTTTTCTCCGTAGATGCTGCCTGGCCTGCTGAATTCCTCCAACATTTTGTGTGTGTTGCTTGGGTTTCCAGAACCTGCAGATTTTCTCTTGTTTGAAGTAACTTTATTATCAAAGTACATACATGTCACCATATACAATCCTGAAATTTATTTTCTTGCAGGCAAACTCAATAAATCCATAACAGAATAATAACCATAATAGGATCAAAGAAAGATCGCACCAACTTGGGAGCTCAACCAGCGTGCAAATACAAAAATAAATAGGGAATAAATACAAAAGCAATAAGTAACAAGAACATGAGATGAAGAATCTCTGAAAGTGACTCCATAGGTTGTTGTAACATCTCAATGATGAGGCAAGTGAAGTTGAATTAAGTTATCCACTGATGGTTGAGGGGTAATACCTGTTCCTGAACCTGGTGGTGTGAGTACTGAGGCTCCTGTACCTTCTTCCTGATGATATCAGCAAGAAGAGAGCAAGCGCTGATGGTGGGGGTCCATAATGATGGATGTTGCTTTCCTGTGACAACGCTCCATGTAGATGTGCTCAGTGGTGGGGAGGGAGACATTGGAGCTGTGCTTAGTCACATGGTCATAAGGGTAAAGTGAGTAGAGCAGGGGCTAAGTACACAGCCTTGGGGTCCATCTGTGCTGGTGAAAATTGTGGAGGAGATGTTGTTACCAATCCCAAATGCACTGGGGCCTGCATGTGAATCAATTGAGAATCTAATTGCACAAGGAAGTATTGAGGCCAAGATCTTGAAGCTTATTAATTAGTTTTGAGGCAATGATAGTACTGCATGCTAAACAGTTGTCACAGTCATAGGAATGTACAGCATAGATAGCCCTTCAGCCCATCTAGTCCGGGCAGAACCATTTAAATTGCCTGCTTCTATCAACCTGCACTGGGATCATAGCCCTTCCATCCACGTACCTATCCAAACATCTCTTAAACATTGAAATTGAGCTTGCATGCACCACTTTTGCTGGTAGATTGTTCCACACTCTCACGACCCTCTGAATGACCCTCGTTTCCCCTCATGTTCCCCTTAAACTTTTCGCCGTCCACCCTTAACCCATGGCCTCTGGTTGTAGTCCCACCTAACCTCAGTGGAAAAAGCCTGCTTGCATTTACCCTATCTATACCATTCATAATTTTGTATAACTCTATCAAATCTCCTCCTTATCTTCTACGTACCAAGGAATGAAGTCCTAATCGATTCAATCTTTACCTATAACTCAGGTGCTCTAGACCCAGAAACATCCTTGTAAATTTTCTCTGTCCTCTTTCAACCTTATTTACATATTTCCTGTAGGTAGGTGACCAAAACTGTAGACCATACTCCAAATTAGGCCTCACTAATGTCATACACAACTTCAATATAACATCTCATCTCCTGTACTGAATAGTTTGATTTATGAAGGTCAATGTGCCAAAAGCTTTCTTTACTGCCCTACCTACCTGTGATGCCACTTTCAACAAATTATGGACCTGTATTCCCAGTTCCTTTTGTTCTACCACATTTCTCAGTGCTTTAACGTTCACTGCATAAGACCTGTAGGACCAACCAGGATAGAAGTGCAACACCTCGCACTTGTCTGCATTAAATTCCATCTGCCATTTTTCCAGATAGTACAGATCCCACTGCAAGCCATGATAGCCTTCTTCATTCTCTAAAACACCCCCAATCTTGTTGTCATGCTCAACTATATTATCACTCAGATCATTAATATAAATGACAAACAACAATGGACCCAGCACCAATCTCTATGATACTCCACTAGTCACAGGCCTCCAGTCACAGAGGCAACCAACCACTACCATTTTCTGGCTTCTCTCACAAAGCAGATATATAATCCAATTTACTACCTCATCTTTAATGCCAAGCAACTGAACCTCCTTGACTAACCACTATTGCAGGACCTTGTCAAGTGCTTTACCAAGTTCCACGTAGACAACATCCACTGCCTTGCCTTCATCAACTTTCCTTGTAACTTCCTTGAAAAACTCTGTAAGATTGGTTAGACATGACCTACCATGCATGAAGCCAGGCAGCCTATCCTTAAGCAGTCCATGTCTATCCAAACACTTATATATCCGATCCCTTAGAATATCTTCCAATAATTTTCCCACTACTGATGTCAGACTCACTGGTCTATAACTTCGTGGTTTATTTTTTAGAGCCTTTCATGAGGAACAGAACAACGTTGGTTATCCTCCAATCCTCTGGTACCTCAGCTATCGCTAAGGGTGATTTAGACACCGCTCCTAGGCCCTGGCAATTTATGTACTTCCCTTCTGCAGAGTCCGAGGGAACACCTTGTCAGGTCCTGAGGCTTTATCCACCCTAATTTGCCTCAGGACAGCAACACCTCCTCCTCTGTTACCTGTATAGGATCCATGAAGTTGATGCCACTTTGCCTCACTTCGATAGACTCTGTGTCCATCTCCTAAGTAAAAAATGTATTTAAGATCTCCCCCATCTCTTTTGGCTCCACAAATGGATTAACATTTTGATCTTCCAGAGGACCAATTTTGTCCATGCAATCCTTTTGCTCTTAACATGTCTATAGAATCACTTGGGATTCTCCTTCACCTGGTCTGCTAGAGCAACCCCATGTCTTCTTTTAGCCCTCCTGATTTCTTTCCTAAGTGTTGTCTTGCATTTGTCTCCGTAGCACCTCATTTTTTCCTACCTGCCTATACCTGCAATGCACCTCCTCTTTTTTCTTAATCGGGGCCTCAACATCTCTTGAAAACCAAGGTTCCCTATATCTGTTATCTTTATCATTTATTCTGATAGCCACATAAAAGCTTTGTACTCTCAAAATTTCACTTTTGAATGCCTTCCACTTACCAAGTACAGTTCTGCCAGAAAACAGCTTGTCGCAAACCACACCAGCCAGATCTTTTTTGATATCATCAAAATTGGCCTTTCTCCAATGTAGAATCTCAATCCGTGGACCGGACCTATCTTTCTGCATATTTATTTTTAAACTAATGGCATTGTGATCACTAGATGCAAAGTGTTCCCTACACAAACTTCTGCAATTGCCCTATCTCATTCCCTTACAGTAGATCAAGTATCACAGACGCTCTCTTTGGGATTTCTACAGATTAATTAAGGAAACTTTCTTGAACACATTTGACAAATTCTATCCTATCTAGTCCTTTTAGAGTATGGAAATCCCAGTCAATACGTGGAAGGTTAAAATCACCTACTATAACAACCTTATGTTTCTTGCAACAATCTGTAATCTCTCTGCAAGTTTGTTCCTCGGAATCCCTCAGACTGTTGGGTGGTCTGTAACAGCCCCATTAACATGGTCATACCTTTCTTATTTATCTATTCTACCCATAACACCTCACTAGATGAGTTCTCCAATCTGTCCTGAACTGGATTGAGCACTGCCCTGACATTTTCTCTGACTAATAACGCCACCCCTCCCCCTTTAATTCCTCCCACTCTGTTGCTTCTAAAACAACTGAACTCTGGAATATTGAGCTTCCAGTCCTGCCCCTCCTGCAACCAAGTCTCACCAATGGCTACATTAATCACCGATGTAACATTAATCATACCATGCTCAACTTTTTGGTTCCTAGTTCTGCCTGAGGTCTTAACAATATCTGACTCCACAATCTGTCCACTAACTGTTCGAGCACTCTGGTTCCCATAGTCTTTTTGCTGATACAGAGCATCCTGATGTATGCGTCTTTGCTGTTCAGATGTTACAGGGTTGAATGAAGAGCTAGTGAGATGGCATCTCCTGTGCACTAATAGGTAGACACTTCTTTTCAACACAGTGTTTCTGGTTACACGTGTCATCATTTAGAATGTTCCACATTCAAGAATTTTACATCTAGGATAGCTTACAAACTTAAGGATGGTGAAAACACGAATTTTAAAACAGCTTACCAGAGTAGGACAAAATCAAACTCAAAATATATGAAAAGAAATGTTCAGATTTGTGAAATATTCAAAGCATCAATAAAATGACATAAAATATACCAAGGACACTAATAATAGTTTGCATCATGCCTTGCATTAGGTTTGATATTGCTAAGTGCACGTTATGCATTTGATGGAACACACAAGTCACAAGAGTGAAGAACTGCCTTTGACAGGATCATGGACATAGTATGGAAGGGCTATTCAATAGAACGACAACAGCAGCTATGATAATGATATCTAACCAACATCACGAACAATTCTCCAGACAGTTATAGGCATCCGTTAGTTTCATGAGACCATGAATTTGCGCCTTGGAAGGTTTCCAGGGCGCAGGCCTGGGTCAGGTTGTATGGAAGACCAGCAGTTGCCCATGCTGCAAGTCTCCCCTCTCCACGTAACTGATGTTGTCCAAGGGAAGGGCATTAGGAAGAGCTTGGCACTGGTGTTGTCGCAGAGCAATGTGTGGTTAAGTGCCTTGCTCAAGGACACACGCGCTGCCTCAGCCAAGGTTTGAACTAGCGACCTTCAAATCACTAGAAGAACGCCTTAACCACTTGGCCACGCACCAACTCCAGACAGTTAAAAGATAAAATAAACAGCCAATTACTGCCCAAACTGCCTGTTTCCAATTTTTAACAAAGTGACAAAACAGTTATCACCAAGGAAATTAAACAGAACACAGTCACCATTATCAGTTCTCATCAATGCACATTTCAAGTTTCTCCTGTAATCCTGACACCAAACCTATCAGAACAGTACTGTGGTTAAGTTATAAGAATCAAATGCGTCCTGGAGATCAACATATACAGTGGCATGCAGAAGTCTGGGCACCCCTGGTCAATATTTCTGTTACTGTGAATAGCTAAGCGAGTAAAAGATGACCCGATTTCCAAAAGGCATGAAGTTAACGATGACACATTTCTTTAATATTTTAAGCAAGATTACATTTTTATTTCCATCCTTTACAGTTTCAAAATAACAGAAAACGAGAAGGGCCCAAAGCAAAAGCTTGGGCACCCTGCATGGTCAGTACTTAGTTACATCCCCTTTGGCAAGTATCACAGCTTGTAAACGCTTTCTGTAGCCAGCTAAGAGTCTTTCAATTCTTGTTTGGGGGATTTTCACCCATTCTTCCTTGCAAAAGGCTTCTAGTTCTGTGAGATTCTTGGGCTGTCTTGCATGCACTGCTCTTTTGAGGTCTATCCACAGATTTTCGATGATGTTTAGGTTGGGGGATTGTGAGGGCCATGGCAAAACCTCCAGCTTGCGCCTCTTGAGGTAGTCCATTGTGGATTTTCAGCATCATGTTGTAGAAGCCATCCTCTTTTCATCTTCAGCTTTTTTACAGACGGTGTGATATTTGCTTCCAGAATTTGCTGATATTTAATTAAATTCATTCTTCCCTCTACCAGTGAAATGTTCCCCGTGCCACTGGCTGCAATACAAGCCCAAAGCATGATCGATCCACCCCTGTGCTTAACAGCTGGAGAGGTGTTCTTTTCATGAAATTCTGCACCCTTTTTTCTCCAAACATACCTTTGCTCATTGCGGCAGTTCTATTTTAACTTCATCAGTCCACAGGACTTGTTTCCAAAATGCATCGGGCTTGTTTAGATGTTCCTTTGCAAACTTCTGATGCTGAATTTTGTGGTGAGGACGCAGGAAAGGTTTTCTTCTGATGACTCTTCCATGAAGGTCATATTTGTGCAGGTGTCGCTGCACAGTAGAACAATGCACCACCACTCCAGAGTCTCCTAATCTTCTTGAAGGTCTTTTGCAGTCAAACGGGGGTGTTGATTTGCCTTTCTAGCAATCCTATGAGCAGTTCCCTCGGAAAGTTTTCTTGGTCTTCCAGACCTCAACTTGACCTCCACCGTTCCTGTTAACTGCCATTTCTTAATTACATTACGAACTGAGGAAACAGCTACCTGAAAATGCTTTGTTAATTTCTTATAGCCTTCTCCTGCTTTGTGGGCATCATTTATTTTAATTTTCAGAGTGCTAGACGGCTGCTTAGAGGAGCCCATGGGACAAGGTTGTTGGGACAAGGTTTGAGGAGTCAGGGTATTTATAAAGCTCTGAAATTTGCATCACCTGGCCTTTCCTAACGATGACCGTGAACAAGCCATAGCCCTAACAAGCTAATTAAGGTCTGAGACCTTGGTAGAAGTTATCTGAGAGCTCCAATCTCTTGGGGTGCCCAAACTTTTGCATGGTGCTCCTTTTCTGTTTTTCACTCTAAAACTCTACAAAACAAAAATAATACACTAATCTTGCTTAAAATGTTGAAAAGAATGTTTCATCTTTAACTTTATGACTTTTGGAGATCATTTCATCTTCTACTCACTTAACTATTCACAGTAACAGAAATTTTGACCAGGGGTGCCCAAACATTTTTGCATGGCACTGTATACAAATGCACGAGGAGCAGGAGTCAGCCACTCTGACCTCAAGTCTACTCCGACATTTAATAAGATCTAGCTGCTCTGAGTGTAAACTCACCTTCACATTGTTGTTTACCCTGATAACACTTTACCCACTTGCTCATCAAGCTGTGCAGCAGGAAGAGCAATCAACAATAAGCAAATAGTGACAGAGTACAGGCCTTAAGTCTTCAATCTACATCATTTTTATTCATAATTCATCTACACATTCCCTGGACGTGCATTATTGAAATGCTGCATGCGTTGAGCACACAAAAGTATATTCAAGTGTGAGTTTGTGTGGTATCACACTCATGCTATTTAATATAATAAAATCCCCGAAATCAGCTTTGTAACCCAAATCCTTTCCCCAGTCCCTTGGGAAAAAACAATGTATAGACCCATTGCTGCAGGTCATTGTCCATTTTATAATCCACTGTGCCTCATGAGTAAGTGTGAAACAGTATATTACAGATCCACGGTGGTTATCAGCGTGGCCATCTATTCCTACTGATAGCAGTTTATTTCCCCACCATTGGGATGAGAGCTGCTGTCAATTAATATCTGAGTAGAGAAAACTGACCTGAAATAATTAAAGACATTGTAATAAAAATGTTGTAATGTAACTTCAAGAGCTCCAGATAACATTATTTCACTAGCTTTCCCCTTCAGTATTATCAACTCACTTTATATATCAGCAATATAGTTAATGGAGGAAGTAAACTGTCCCAAAAGACATTGTATGGTATTCCAAGAAACTTCACTTATATTAAGTGTTTTTTGTTTACTTATGGTCACATACAACTACAATTTTAAAAAGCTATGTTTATACTGAGTCCTTTGAAGCATTATTGGCAATTTACTTTATTCAATAATAAAGCCTACGATTCATAGGTCTCCACGGAACTGATTTCACAAAAACATTTTCCTTGTTCAAGGCTACAGAGGCACCTGCCTTATGTAAACTGTCATTCTCCATTCTTCCAACAATGTCTGATGGAATCATTAAACAAGCCAAGCAGGGAGTAAATGGCACTCAATCCACCTTTCATCTGTTCGGTAATATCTCAGTCACAGCTGGAAATATCTATCCATTAAGTATAAGTAATGTATGGCATTTGTGCAGACATCACATAGTTGGCTTGATCTATACAACTGGCTGTTCCTAATCTTTCAACTATTCAATATAGTTATTGGCTGAGCATTAGGAACAGGAAATTCTAAAGGTCTATCTATCTATTTTAAAGTCTACTGCTAAGCTATGAACTTTAGACACATAGTGGAAGAATTGACAGCTGGCATTAATGTGCAATAAATAAGGGAGTGGAGGAATAAATCTCTACCCAATTACCATCAGCATATAACCTGTACCACCAGAGGTCCCAACACACTAGACCACTGCTATACTACAAAAAGGAAGGCCTACAGTTCCATGTCCAGATGGCTGTCCTTCACAGGCTGAGGCTAAAGAGCAAGGCGCCAGAGATAAGAACAAAGAGGTGGTTGTGGGAGGCAAACAAGTGGCTATGGGATTGTTTGGAGTTGGCGGACTGGAACGTGCTGAAGGACTCATCAGTGAATGAGTACACCACAATTGTCACGAACAGTCATATATGGGTGTGTCCCCACAAAATTATTCAGATTCTCCCCAAACCAGAAGCTCTGGATGAGCCATAAGATCTTCAGTCTACTGAGGGTCAGATCAGAGGCATTCAGGTCTGGTGATCAAGTAAGATATAAGTAGTTCAGGTACGATCTCCAGAAAGTTACCTCACTGGCAAAGTAGTAATTCTGGACTAAAGTTGAAGCAATGAAGGATGCCTGACAGCTGTAGCGGGGCTTGAATGTTATGACTTCTTAGAAAGTGAAATCAAGTTACATAGATGACAACAGGGTTTCACTCCCTGATGAGTTCAATGCCTTCTATGCTCACTTTGATTGCAAAAACATGGAGGAACCTTCAGAAACTCCCACAGCCCTCAAGGACCCTGTAATTTCAGTCTCTGGTGACACGACAGTATCCTTCAGGAGGGTGAATGCCTGGAAAGCACCCAACCCAGATGTGGTACCAGGCCAAGTACTAAAGCCCTGTGTTGATCAACTAGCCGGAGGGTTCACTGATATCCTTAACCTCTCAATTCAGCAGTCTGAAGTACCCAACTGCTTCAAGAAGGCTTCAGTTATACCAGTACCTCAGAAGAATGTGGTAACTTGCTTCAGTGACTATTGTAGCTCTTACATCCACAGTGATGAAGTGTTCGAGAGGTTGGTATAAAACACATCAACTCCTGCCGGAGAAGTGACTAGGATCTGCTCCAATTAGCCTACTGGCACAACAGGTCCACAGCAGATGCCATATCACTGGCTTTTCACTCAACCTGGAGCATTTGGGCAGCAAAGATGCTTTTTGTTGCCTACAGCTCAGCATTCAATATTATCATCCCGTCAAAACTAATGAATAAGCTTCAAGAGCTTGGTCTCAATACTCCTTGTGCAATTGGATCCTCACTTACAGACAGACCCACTCAGTTCAGATTGGCCAAAAACATCTCCAACAGCACAGGTACACCACTAGGTTGTGTGCTTAGGTCTCTGTTCTACTCGCTTTACACTTACGACTGCATGCTAAGCACAGCACCAATGCCATATTTAAGTTTGCTGATGACACCACTTTTGTTGGCTGAATAACATGTGGTGACGAATCAACATATAGACAAAATCTGGCTGAGTGGCATCACAACAACAACCTTTCTCTTAATGTCAGTAAGACCAAGGAGCAGATTAGTGACTTCAGGAGGAAGAAACCAGAGGTCCATGATGCAGTCCACATCGGGGGATTGAAGGTGGAGGGAGTCAGTAATTTTAAATTCATTTCAGAGGACCAGTCCTGGACGCAGCACTTCAGTACAATTACAAAGAAAAGCACAGCGTCGTCTCTACTTCTTTAGAAGTTTGTAAAATATTTGGTCTGACATATAAAACTTTGACAAACTTCTATAAATTTGTAGTGGAGAGTATATTGACTGGTTGCATCACAGCCCGTATGGAGGCACCAATGCCCTTGAACAGAAAATACAACAAAAAGCAGTGTATACAGCTCAGTCAATCATGGGTAAAGTGTTCCCCAACATTCAGCACATCTATATGGAGAGCTGTTGCAGGAATGCGGCATCTATCGTCTGTGACCCCCACCACCCGGGTCATGCTCTCTTCTCCCTGCTGCCTTCAGGAAGAAGGTACAGGAGCTTCAGGACTCTCACCACCAGGCTTAGGACCAATTATTACTCTTCCACAGAATGGCAAACATCTCCTCCACAATCTCTATCAGCACGGGACGAGTAGGGATAGCTTCACTCAAGCTCACTTGTGCCATCACAGAACTGTACCCACAATCTATGGACTCACTTTCGGGGGGGGGGGGGTTCTTCACATGTACTAAGTATTATTTATTTTGTTTATTAGTTTTTCCTTGTATTTGCACAGTTTCTTGTCTTTTGCACATTGGCTGTTTGTCTGCCCTGTTCGGTGCAGTCTTTCATTGATTCTATTATAGCCCTTGGATTTAGTGAGTATCCCTGTGAGAAAATGAAAGTCAGGGTTTGTATATGGTGACATATAAGCACTTTGATAATAAATTTACTTTATACTTTGAAGTAACACATGGGGAGAGACATGGATCTACCTATTGCTTGCAAGCATTAGCCCCACCCCTTTCCTTCACCGTTTTGCACTAGGTACCTCCCCTCTATCTTTCATTCGGTATGCGGAGTCTCAACCCCAAAATGTTGAATGTACATTCCGCTCCACAGATGCTGCCTGACTTGTGAAGCTCCTCTAGTATCCTGCTCGACGTTTCATATTTCACCATATACAGTCTTTTACGTCTCCTCAATGTGCCAATGGTGGAAAAGGAAAATGGCCCCGCTTGCTTGCCAGAGAGTAAGCAATGAATGAGAGATACAGTATTCCAGACAAATTACAATTGCTTTCTAGTTGATTTGCTGGTGTACTCAGGATATGACCCCATGAGAAACTCACCATCCTCAGGCACAGAGGAAGAATACTGAGAACAAAAACTAATACCAATTATCATAATGGTATCATAATTTATTAATCCTGCCTATATTACGTCCTTCTGAAGGTCTTTCTTTTCCTAAAATTTTCAAGCTATGGTTCCCTTTCTCTTATATTTCTTCTGCATCTTCAAAAGACCAAACCTAGCAGTAAATAAATAGGCTGACTACAATTCTTTCCAGTCTTTATAAATTCACTACTATGGACCAAGAGCCTGACCTCCAATATATTAAAAATATGAATCTGAAGGATGACTAGAACTTTGGCATCTTTATAACAGGTACAGTGTTTCCTGCAAAGCTTTCGTTCATTTAAACAACAGATCCAGAACAATTTAGATATACATTCTCACTCTTTTTCTTTAGTCTTTATTCTGATTCACATCCAACATGCTGCAGCAAAAATCAGTTCAAAATAATTAAAATCTGCCCAAAAGCACTACAAGAATTGTTAAATAATTTTAAGTGCTTGAACTTAGAATGGCAGCCATATACATCACTTGAGGATCAAATCTCAATTACCAGTTTAAGAGCCAAGGATTTGTACAATATAAAAGCCAACAGTAGTGCTGAGTCCACAGTGATATAACAAGGTATTTCTTTTATAGTTCAGTACTTACCTTGGATTTGATGGTTCAGCTCACCCAACCAGAAATCTGGATTTTATTTAACATAGCTAACAGAGAAAATCTGTTGTCATAAAGCAGAGGTTTCTCAAAATAGAAACAAAGCTTTAATTTCATTAACCTTTCGCCCTCTCCCGTGGTTCTACAGATGGGTAACAGAGACAATACTGGTAAATCGGTAAATTATTTCATTGTCAAATGCATGGAGGTACAGTGAAAAACTTTTTTTGCATACCATCCATATATGTAAATCGTTTCATTACAGCAATGCATTAAAGTAGTACAAGGCAAGACAACAGAATGCAGAATAAATTCTTCAATTAAACACCCACTTCATGATGTTTCTTATTGAAAATAATATCTTATAAAATCATGACTGTAAAATATTTGGAAATTCATTGAAAAAGAACAAAAAGTTGAATATGAGCACCACAATAGCATAGCACAATGCCATAACAGCTCAGGGCATCAGAGTTTAGAGCTCAATCCCAGGGTCCCCTGTAAGGAGTCTCTGTACGTTCTCCCTGTTGAATGCATGGGTTTGCCCCAGGTGCTCTGGTTTTTTCCCACAGTCCAATGATGTACCGGGTAGGTTAATCAGTCATTGTAAATTGTCACATGATTAGGCTAGAGTTCAATCGTTGTTGTTAGGGGTTGTTGGAGTGGGTCAAAAGGCTGGAAGGGCCTATTCTGTGCTGTATCTTATGATAAAATAAATTGAAATGCAGGACCCATTTCCAGTCACAAACAAGAGAAAATCTGCAGATGTTGGAAAACCCAGCAACACACACAAAATACCAGAGGAACTCAGCAGGGTCCTGATGAAGGGTCTTGACCGGAAATGTCAACCGTTTACTCTTTTGCATAAATACTGCCTGGCCTGCTGAGCTCCTCCAGCATTTTGTGCACGTTGCTACCATTTCCAGTGTTGACTTAGTGCATCAGAAGCCCACCTCCTCCCTTCACAAGGCTTCATAACTTGATGTATTGGGGTGGCTGGAGTGGGCATGGTTAGGAACAAGTGCAAATATCTGGGAAATTAGGATGAATCCCTAAATATGGAGACTGAAGAATTGGATAACTGGAGAAGGAGGTTGACACCAGCAAAGGAAAATGGGTAAGGAGCTTTGGGGAAAGGGAGGTAGAAAAAATGCAATATGGGCTTTAGAGGAGGTAGGAGTACGAGATTGGTGTGGGAGATGTTGGTTGGTGAGGTAGAGCAATAATTGAGAGTGCTGAATGGGGCAAGTGGGAAAAATGGGAAATGACATCTCTGGGTTACAAGAAGAATAGTGAATGAGAATAAACACAAGAAATTCTGCAGATGCTGAAAATCCAAAGTAACACACACAAAATCTTGGAGGAACTCAGCAGGAAATAAACGAACAGTTGATGTTTCAGACGGAGACTCTTCTTCAGGACTTGAAAGGAAGGGGGAAGAGACCAGAATAAAAAGATGGGGGAGGGGAAGGCAGACAGCTAGAAGGTGAGAGTTGAAGCTACGTTGATAGGAAAGCTAAAGAGCCGGAGAGAAAGGAATGTGATAGGAGAGGAGAGTGGACCATAGAAGAAAGAAATGGAGGACAGGGCCCAGGGGGAGGAGACAGGTAGGTGAGAAAAGGTTAGAGGGCAGAGTAGAGAACAGAAGCAGAGGGGATGAGGAGGGAAAGGGGATGAGAGTGTCTAAGTTGAGAAATAAGGAATGAATTGGTGATTAGATATGAAGACTAAATTTACTTGCTGAACAAGGAGCAGCAAACACAATAGTAAAGGGAGTGGAATGATTGGCAATAACTTTGTAAAAGTGAAACAGAAACAGAAACAGCAAACGTTGGAAACGTTCAGAAGTCAGGCAGTTATCAGTGGAATGAAAAAAAGTTAACATTTTGGATCAAAGGTAAGAACTGGAAAGAAAGAAATGTGTTAGCTTTACAATGCAGAGAATGTGGTGGGAGGGTTAGAGAGGATAGAGGAAATTATCTATGGTAGAGTGAGACCAGGATTGCTTTGACAGCGCATCGTCGATTTGCAGATCAGATGAAAAAGAAGTGCAATATATGGAAATTGGCTCATCAGAGTCTTCTGATGGAGAAGGAAAGCAACTGAGTCAATATCACAGGTGGATGACTTGCAGCAGCAATGGGAAATAGAGTTACTTGAATTATTATCACATTTATTTCACGTGTTAAAAGGCCTACAGTATATCTAACAAATTCAAGTAATACGGATATTCTGAGATGATAGAAAATTGTAACTTTTGTAATGCAGAGTAATCTATATGTGTAAGTTTGAAAGGCCCAGATCAGAATCAAAATTACTCCTTTGGTCTCTATCATCAATAGGTTGGCCAGGAGAGGGCAGACTTTAATAAGTTAGAGACCAACAATTTTGCAAGATGGAACCATGTAATCATGGATGCTATTCATGCAGGTGCGCAGAATTTTTTGGCTACACAAAACGACATCAATAAAATCTTGAACGTTTACACACTGATTTTTTTTTTTCTCTCCAGTACATGATATGAGCAAGCCACACTCTGGAACATATATGTCAGCCAACCAGGTTGCTTTGAATCACTTTGAAGTTTAAAGATGATGCACGAGTTTTTTTGGCAGAATAGTACACAAACTGGAAAAGATTCAATAACAGAAACAGACTCCTTCAGAAAGAAGAAAAGCAACCAAAGGAAAAATCAAAAGAACCGAGTTCCAAGAGGAGTTCAAATAGTGATTGAAAAATTAAGTTGGTGATAATTAAAGAAACAGATTGGAAATTATGAAATAGGAAAAAAAGTACAAAGTAAAAAGTAAATGATAAGATCAAAGTACACATATGTCACCATATACAATTCTGGGTTTCATTTTCCTGTGGGCAACTCAGCAAATCTATAGAATAGTAACTGTAACAGGATTAATGAAAGATCAACCAGAGTGCAGAAGACAACAAACTATGTATATACAAATATAAATGAATAGCAACAAATAACGAGATCATGAATTACTTAACATGAGTAAAAGAGTCCTTAAAGTGAGGTAATAGGTTGTGGCAACATCTCAATGGATGGACAAGTGAGTGTAGTTACTCCTTTGTTCAAGAGCCTCACAGTTGAGGGGTAGTAGCTGTTCTTGAACCTGGTGGTGCAAGTCCTGAGGCTCTTGTACCTTCTATCTGATGGCAGCAGCGAGAAAAGAGCATGGCCTGGATGATGGGGATCTCTGATGATGGATGCTGTGTTCCTACCACAGCGTTTCAAGTAGATGTGCTCAGTGGTTGGGAGGGCTTTACTCATGATGTTCTGGGCCAAATCCACTATCTTTTGTAGGATTTTCCATTCTAAGGCACTGGTGTTTTCATATCAGGCCATGAAACAGCCAGTCAATACAGTCTCCAGTACACATCTATAGAAGTTTCTCAAAGTTTTAGGTGTCATGCTGAAGCTCCGCAGACTCCTAAGGAAGAAGAGGCACTCCCAATGCTATCTTCGCAATTGCACTTACGTGCTGAGTCCAGGACAGATCCTATGAAACTGTAACATCAAGAATTTAAAGCTGCTAACCTTCTCCACCTCTGTTCCTCTGATGAGGATAAGAATCAGTAAGAAGGGATTTACCGTAAGGGTAACTGGAATGGCATTCACAGCTGGCTGATGAATCAACTGCAGGTGTCCCCTGCTTAGAAACCTTTAGGAGATCAATGGTATGGATTGGCTGACTGCTGTGCAGCTGCGGTTACCATCTGCCGTGTGGGAACCTGGTTTGTGGCCACATTTCTGACTTGTGAACACTGCAATATCCTGGGGAGCAGCTGTACTTTCAATCCGAGTAAAGGTCAAAAAATATCTTGAATTGTATTTCAAGAATTATGACTTGCAAATCTGGAAACCAATTCCCAAATTTAATAATTATAAGTGAAAATGCTGACGAGGGAGAGGGAGAATAAGTGGAGTGCAGTCGAGGATTTATGATGGGCAGATCAAAGAGGGTAAAGAGAAGGAAAAATATGTATGACACAGACTGATATTGGTGGAGAGATAGTTTACAAATGGAGGTGTAAATAAAAGGGAGTGTGGCGCGTGGCCAAGTCGTTAACGCGTTCGTCTGAAGGTTGCTAGCTCAAGCCTTGGCTGAGTGCTTTGTCCCTGAGCAAGGCACTTAACCACACATTGCTCTGCGATGACACCGGTGCCAAGCTGTATAGGTTCTAATGCCCTTCCCTTCGACAACATCAGTGGCGTAGAGAGGGGAGACTTGCAGCATGGGCAACTGCTGGTCTTCCATACAACCATGCCCAGGCCTGCGCCCTGGAAACCTTCCAAGGCACAAATCCATGGTCTCACGAGACTAACAGATGTCTATCTATCTATCAAGTAAAAGGGGAAAATATACTGGTACCAAGAGATGTAGAACACAGCAGTTGCCTGCAACCTGAAATGCAAGAGAATGTGGGGTAAACGCAGCATGTCAGGCAGCATCTGTAGAGAGAGAATCTTTTCAGAACTCACTGGGTATTGAGAAACAAAGCTTTGCAGATGCTGTAAATCTGAAACAAAAAATGAAAACAGCAGGGATAGTCAGCACATCAGGCAAAATCTGTAGCGAGTGCAGCGGAGCCAGGTGCATTAACTCTAATATAAAAGGTCATCAATATTAAAACGCCAACACTACACTTTACGCAATAAACTTCCTAGGCTTTGCTATATTCATCGCAAAACTGGCAAGTTGTTTCTCAAACAGAAAAGTTGGAGATGTGAAATTGTCAAATGCAATTCTGAGCCCCAAGTGAGATGTGATTTAGTTTTTCCCCACATGTGAAGTCAGATCTGCTAGGTTTAAAATATTCTCAATTACATGTATGAACAGTTGGATATTTGAGCTTGTGTTGACAAGTAATGGCAAAATAAAGCCTTTGTTTTCCTTCAAACTAGGTCTCCTCCCTGAACTTGTACAATACTCAAAAGTTTCTTTACCTCTGCTGCCAAATTTCCACCCCACTCTCACTTTCAAATTATCCATCTTTGATTCTTCACTCTCCTTTTTGTAAATCTGTCTCTATCTCAGGAGACTGGATATTTGTCACTAATCTATCACAACCCCACAGACTGTGAAGCCATCTCAACTATACTTCCTCACACAATACCAGAATCAGAATCAGGTTTATTATCACCGGCATGTGACATGAAATTTGTTAACTTAGCAGCAGCAGTTCAATGCAATACATAGTCTAGCAGAGAGAGAAAAAAATAACAATAATAATAAATAAACAAGTAAATCAATTATGTATATTGAATAGATTAAAAATTGGCAAAAACAGAAATACTGTATATTAAAAAAATGTGAGGTAGTGTCCAAAGATTCAATGTCCATTTAGGAATCGGATGGCAGGAAGCTGTTCCTGAATCACTGAGTGTGGGCCTTCAGGCTTCTGCACCTCTTACTTGATGGTAACAGTGAGAAAAGGGCATGCCCTGGGTGCTGGAGGTCCTTAATAATGGACACTGCCTTTCTGAGACACTGCTCCCTGAAGATATCCTGGGTATCTTGTAGGCTAGTACCCAAGGTGGAGCTGACTAGATTTACAACCTTTTGCAGCTTCTTTCGGTCCTGTGCAGTAGTCCCTCCAGACCAGACAGTGATGCAGCCTGTCAGAATGCTCTCCATGGTACAACTACAAAAGTTTTTGAGTGTATTTGTTGACATGCCAAATCTCTTCAAATTCTTAAAAATGTATAGCCACTGTCTTGCATTCTTTATAACTAGAACTAGAATTATTCCATTCTTCTAATTCCCCGGTCTCTGTAGTATCTGCTTGAGTGACAGGTCTTTCCACAGGTACCTCCGAGATGCCTTTATTCTTTCTGAAACATGGTTTCACTTCCATCAATGTTAACAGATCCCATAACTGAATTTCATCTATTTCTCTTAGGTCTTCTCCTGCCACCTCCTCTTCCATCCTAAGACTGCAAGGATAGATCACACCATTCAAGAGGACATCCTTTGCAAATATTGCTACTTTCACTGGGGGTCTATCTCCAGGCACAGCTTCTCTTCTCTTTCAGTATTCCACAGGTACCTTTCCTTTCATGGCTACTGGCCTATATTTCCATCACCATCAACCACTCCCCTTCTCACAGCACTTGTCTATACTTTCACATCTTCTGTTCCAGGCACCCCAAAGTGCTTCCGGGTGAAGCAATAGTCTACTTGTCTTTTCTCTAGTCTAGTGACTTGCGCATGGGGCTTGCCAGCTGGACTCCCCCATGTGGGAGAAAACAAATGCAATCTGGGTGCCCATTTTACAGAGCCACTGTAAGTCTCTATTCTGCTCCCACTCTCAATAGCTCAATGGTTCAATTTAGTATCAGGGAATGTACGCAGGATACAACCTGAAATTTTTACTCTTTGCAGATCCGAAACAGAAGAAAAACCCCAAAAAGTGAATGACAGAAAATGTTCGAACCCCAAAGCTCCCTCCCCCTCACAAGCCACAATAAAAGCATCAGCCCTCCCCCTCCCATGCACAGGCATCAGCAAATGCATCATCCCCCATCACCCATCACGCACGCAATAGAAAAGCCCGCAGATACAATAATCTAGAGTCCATAAAAAAAGCGACTGTCTTTCCCAACACTTCAGCATCTCACAGGCTCTCTCACACAAGCGAGGGAGAGGTACTGTTCCTGTCACAGCGAGAGAGGGGCCAAGAGCTCACTGTTTCAATGTCACAATCTGCAGCGTTGCTTACTTTGACAGCAGTATACACTGCTGACTCGATGTTTCAATCTCCTGCAGCGCTTCAGTCGGCGAAAGTGGCAGGGAACCAGCTCGTCCACAGGGCCAAACCCCAAAGGCACTCATCTTCCTGGCCACTCCTCGAGATATCTAAAATGCTAGGTCGCTCAGCAAGTGAGAACCCACAGTTGTGAAGAACTGCAGTTTGAAGAGCAGCTGTAAGTTTGACCAATCTACTCTGACCAACTTGTTAATGGTACAAAAGAAGTTTAAGAGACAACACGTCACCCTCCACCTAGATGTGTTGCTGCATTGCAGACTCCTTAACAGCTTCAGGTAGCACATTATTTCAGTTTGTATCAGATCTGGTCCATTCAGCTGCAGGTCATCCAAACGCAACGTTGGCTCAGTTTTTCACCCTTCACTCGGATTGTTAAAGCTTTCAAGGTCCTTTGTGTGCATTTGCTCTTTTCAACCGCCCTCATGAACCTATCTTCCAAATCACATCATCAGGAGTTTATACCATGACCTCACCCTCTGAGAAATATTCCATTTGTCCTATTGATTCCTTCCCACCTTCTCTGCAGTGACAACTGAGATGCTTTTTCTGTTTCTCTGTCCACAGGTGATATCTGACCTGCTGAATATTTCCAGTATATTCTGTTTTTATTCAACTAATGGCAGGATTGAGCTGGCATTTAGCAAACGAACAATCCAATGGACAGGATTGAAACAGAAAGCTGTTTCACCAAGCTGTCTGGTGGCTGCAGTATAAAATATAGAGCCACATGATGTTGATTTAATGAAAATGAATGGGTGATGTTGACAGAGCAATTTATTGTGTTGATGTAAAAGCACAACTAAAATGTACCACACTGTGAAGTGCAAGTATTCTTAAAACATACATCCTAGGTAAAATATAAATATACAACAATGAATTTTGATTATGTTTCCTTTGTAACACTACTGACATAAGTTTATTCACGATTTGCATAACATTTACATATATTCTCAGGCAGACGTCTCTACATTTAATATAAAACCTGTTAAGAATTCTAATTTAAGATCAGTGCACCAATCCCCAATGACAAAAGTTAGCAATTCATTGCTGAAAGGACATTGGACTGCACTACAAGATTGCTCTGTATGTGCAGTAATAAAATTACTTCTGCATTCAGAAAACATTAAAAATTGCATAGCTGTGCATCCCAGCTTTCTTACTGAGATGTCAAACTCCAATGGCTTACCTCACCTTAGCTTAGTTTCAGCAAAGTTTTAAAATCAGTTATTATTGATGAACTGATTTTTTTAATTTTAAAGTGAAGTAATTAATATTGCATGCTTCCACTGTGAAGCTGAAACTGATAAGCACAGTGAAACCCAGGTAGACACAAGCCGGTCCAGTTAAAATGTCATTTCATTTTCTAGCCCCAGAATGACCAAATTCATTTTAGCAGCAGTTTAGCAGGGTAGGCTTGAGAGGCCTTGTGCATCACTCCAGACCCTACTTGTGCACTAAAAATCACTTCTGTATAAAAGCAGCTCATCAATAATACTAACTGCGAATAATGCCTTGTGAAGTACAAATGTACCTCACTGTTTTCAAGAAGATAAGCATGAGCCATTGAATTACACAGCCCTTGGAAAATAAAATAAGAGTTTGAACAACAATGAAGGAATTGCAATATGTTCCAAATATGTAGCATGGAGTGGAACTGGAACAAAGTTGATGCGCAATAAGATTAAAGAACTAATGGGGAAATTACCTTGCTCAGCAAGTGGATGCATCAAGGCAAAAGATGGCAGCTTAATTATGAACAAATAGGAAATCCTAAACAGCTGGACAGAATATATAAAAGAACTTTTTGAAGACGAAAGAGGAGAAAAACCGAACACAAAGAAGAATCTTGAAGGACCTAGCATTCTAAAATCAGAAATTCGAGCAGCCGTAAATAAAACAAAACATAACAGAGCAACTGGTCCAGACAACATCACTGTTGAAATGATACTGGCCTTAGAAGATTTTGGAATAGAGAAAATAACAGAAATAGCAAATGAAATCTATGATCAAGGGGAGATACCCGATGATTTAAGTAAATCAGTGTTCATCACACTTCCAAAGAATGAAGGAGCAACAGAATGTGAGTTACATCGTACAATAAGCCTGATGAGCCACGTGGCAAAATTTATTCTCGGAGTAATCATGATGAGAGCAAGACGCTGTATAAAACCAGAAATAAATAAAGAACAATGCGGCTTTGTGGAAAACACTGGAACCAGAAATGCAATTTTCATGCTATGGATGATCTGTGAACGAGCCATCCAGGTACAAAAAGACATCTACCTATGTTTCATTGACTATACCAAAGCTTTTGACGCTGTCAGAAAGCAAGATCTTCTGGAAATGCTTCAAGATCTTGGCATAGATGGGAAAGATATATGTTTCTTAAGAAACTTATACTGGGACCAGTCAGCATCCATCAGAATAGAAGGAGAAGTGAGTGAGTATGTGAATATCATGAGAGGAGTCAGGCAAGGTTGTGTCCTTTCGCCAGACTTATTCAACCTGTACAGTGAAAATATCTTGAGAAGTATCAAAGACATCAAAGGATTCACAATTGGAGGCCATAATATAAATAACATCAGATATGCTGATGACATCGTACTAATAGCTGACTCAGAAACAAAACTTCAAGAACTACTCACTATAGTGGCAGCAGAAAGTAATCGCAGAGGCCTCTCAATCAACACCAAGACAGAAAGCATGGTCATCTCCAGAAAGACAAACATCCCACAATGTGTGATCAAGATCGGAAATGCAAACATCAAACAAGTCAATAAATTCAAATATCTTGGCAGCCTAATAACAGGTGCGACACAGATATCAAATACAGAATAGCAATGGCGAAAGCAGCTTTCCAAAAAATGAAGACCAGATTAACAGACAGAAAGATGAACACATACACTAAAAACAGAATACTGCAGTGCTACATTTATTCTATCCTGACTTATGGAAGTGAATGCTGGACCATTTCCCCAGCAAAGGAAAAGAGACTAAAGCAGCTGAATTATGGTTCTACAGGAGAATGTTAAAAATATCATGGACCACACACACATCAAATGAAGACGTTCTCAGAAGAGCCCAAGCAGTTTGATCACTCATACCAACAATAAGATAAAGACAACTCCGATTCCTAGGACACATCATGAGGAAAGATGAACTAGAAAAACTCATACTCGCTGGAAAGATTGAGGGGAGTACACCTAGAGGAAGACCTCGGCTTATGTACATCAAAAGCCTTGCCAGACGGCTACACATCGAGGAAATGGAAGTCATCCAAAAAACGAAGCATAGATCTACGTGGAAAACCATGGTCACCAAAGTCCGCATCGGATGTGGTCCCTAGACAGATAGACAGGAGTGGAACTTGAAAATAATGGTTTACCACTGTACCTGCTGTCATTGTCCCACTAGGTCAGAGTGGCTGCAAATTTGGGAGCTGCTGTCAAAGAAGCCTTCACCAGTTGTTCAACTACAGTGGCTGTAAAAAATATTCACCCCCTTCGAAATGTTAATGTTTTATTGTTTTACAACATTGAATCACAGTGGATTTAATTTGGCTTTTTTGACACTGATCAACAGAAAAAGACTCTTTCTTATCAAAGTGAAAACAGATCTCTGCAAAGTGATCAAAATTTATTACAAATATAAAGCACAAAATAACTGACTGCATAAGTATTCACCCCCTTTAATATGATACATCAGATCATCATTGGTGCAGCCAATTAGTTTTAGAAGTCACATAATTAGTTAAATGGAGATCACTACTGTACAGTCAAGCTGTTCCAATTGATTGTAGTAAAAATACACCCGTATCTGGAAGGACCAACTGTTATTATCTTGGCAAAAACTACACCGTGACGGCAAAAAAAAACACTCCAAGCAACTCCATGAAAAGGTTATTGAAAAGCACAAGGTATGAGATGGATACAAGAAAATTTCCAAGTCACTGAACAAACACTGCACATCATCAAAAACACACCATTCCTCATTAACCTGGTGGTGGCTGCATCATGCTGTGGGACTACTTAACTATAGCAGGCCCTGGAAGGCCTGTGAAGGTAGAGGATAAAATGAATGCAGCAAATACAGGGACATCCTAGAGAAAAACCTGATCAAGTCTGCAAGAGAACTGTAACTTGTGAGATTTGTTTTCCACTAAGAGAATGAACCCCAAGTTTAAAGCCAAAGCTATACAGGAGTAGCTTAAAAACAACAAGTTAATGCCCTGGTGTGGCCAGGTCAGAGTCCTAACCTCAACTTAATTGAAAATTTGTGGCTGGACTTGAAAGGGGCTCTTCCCTCGTGATCCCGATGCAATCTGACAGAGCTTGGGCAGTTTTGTAAAGAAGAATGGGGGAAAATTGCAGTGTTCAGACGTGTAAAGCTGATGGAAACCTATCCACACAGACTCAAGGCTGTAATTGTTGCCAAAGGTGCATCTATTAAATACTGACTTGAAAGGGGTGAATACTAATGCCATCAATTATTTTGTGTTTTATATTTGTAATTAATTTAATCACCCTGTAGAGATCTGCTTTCATTTTGACAGGAAGAGCCTTTCTCTGTTGATCAGTGTCAAAGAAAGCTAAATGAAATCCACTGTGATTCAATGTTGTAAAACAATATAACATGAACACTTCCAGGGTGGGGGGTGGCGGATACTTGTTATAGGCACTGTATATTGTTGATGAAATGAACTGCAGTTTCAGTTTGACCTTCCTGAAGGTAGCTGGAGATCTAATTACTTAGGCAAGTCTTCAGCCAAGTCTTAAGTTTTTGATGATTGAAAAGCTTTAGGTGGTAGGAAGTGTCTTTTGAAGAATACTCAGGTTCTCAACTATGCTTTTAGCTGCAGTATTTATGGTTCTTCTCCAGTCAAATTTTTGCCTATTGTAACTCGCATGATACCAATGACTACAGATTTAGTGCTGCTAACACCACTTCTTAACAAGAGATCCCATTAGGCTTTTTCTTATATACTTGTGTGGTATCACTGTAAACGTAAATCCTCAGCAAATGTAAATTTACCTTAAAAATACCAGCTATTGACTTGCACTTAGAAACCTTTAATTTGTAGTTTTCAGTTCATGTGTCTTCCAACCTTAATAATAATATTTTCAATTTGTACTATTAGAGACACTGCATTAAATTTTAAATTTCATTCAGAAACTAAAAGGAATACCCTTGCCATGCATTGAATAAAGTGCTTCTTTTGCCCCAACAGAAGAATTCCGACAATAAAGTATGCTAAAATGGGCTCTTCTTACGGCCAAAATATTTAATTGGGATGAGCTTCCCGAGCTGGTTTTGGATTGGAGGGCAAATTAAAATTACAATTTAAATACAGTATACTTTGCTAAGAGCTAAATGATGGACAATTCATTTACAATATCTGATTATTATTGTATATGTCTTTATACTTGGGCTTTGAACGGCTTTGGTAGTCTATCTACAAGCTGAGAGGAGTTTTTTTTTATAAAAGCAGGGCAGACACCAAATAGAGACTCACAGCAGGAATCTGCTAAAAGAGGAAACCTCTGTTTCAGGGTGAAGGGAGTTATTGTCTTTTTTAAATTAGCTTGGAGCTCTCACCAGTATGGACTGGCACCTCTACATTTTCTTTTATTATGTATAAGTATGTGAACAGAAGTTGTACTGGTTGTATATGACTGTTCAGAGTGTTTTATCAGAATATGTGCTCTTGCAGAGAGACAGCTGTTTTAGTAGCAATAGAATGCACTATGGATTTCGCTGTTTCGCTGTTTCAATTGCCTATCCATATAAAGTAGCACAAGGTTCAATTTAAACCAAGCTTTGTCTCAGTGTTCAAATCTGGTTTGCTCTGCGGAGACAGACTGAGTACATCTGCTTGAGGCAGCATGAACATCCAATCTGGAACACCAAAGGCAGCTTTTTTAACACACTCCCCAGGTCTTGCTGTTGTTCTCATAAATGTAGGACACTGTTAGACAATACCCAGATGTGGGAAGCTAAAAATCAGATGAAAGGAATGGCTGACAACACTGAATCTGAACAGGTTTACGAGGCAAATCCGAATGTGTTACATATTCCAGAATACAGCTAGCTCAATTGGGAAAATAATAACTTGGGCTTCAAATAAATAAAACAAACAAAACTTCAGGCCATTGTGTGCTAAGTTGTACATGACTTGTGATCCTTTGTGGAGACCTGGCAAGACATGCTAGGATATTATGTACTACACTATACATCAAAGATCATTTACAACCTGCAGGCAATCATTTTAATATTAACAACAATGCTTGGCTCTGGTTTCACTTGGTATTATCTCATTTATTAAACTTCAATGGAAATGAAACCATCAGTAGAAATTACTTGCAAGTTTCCTGCTGGGTGTCATTATGAATAAGATATTCTTTCCTAAAGATACAGCTTTGCAACTAACTGTTTGGTTTCAAGACCATGTTAATGCATCCAAAGAATTGGAAAAGTTCTTTAGACTTGTCAGTAACTAAAAATGTTACTTAATCTACAGCTAAATTGCAAAATAGACAAGTGAGAAATTCAGATGTTACAGTTAGCATCTGTGTACAGATCAGAGAGCATACTGATGCATTATTCTAACAAGCATATCATCAATGCTAAGGCACGGGCAAGACCACTTGATGGTATATGTGAGAATCTGTTTCTTTCTTATCACTTTAAAAGTTCAAACTTGTTGGCCAGTGATGGAATACCATTGATTATGACCCTGCTGTGTTCGTAGACTTCTTTCCAGCCAAGTCTGGATAAAAAGGCATCTGTTGCATTTTCTTCTTTTATTTGAGTTGCAGGGCGAAGGGAAAGAAGGGTGAGAGTGAGTGGAGAGAAGGAGGACAGAAAAGAGGAATGACGGGGAAGTTGTAGAATGAGAGAAAAGATACAAGCAAGGAGAGGGATGGAGAGGGGAATGGAGGATAGGGAAGAAGAAAGGGAAAAATAAGAAGGGGATGGAGGAAAGGGAAGGAGTATAATGTTGAGGGGACAGGTGAAAGGAGGGGAAGAATAGGAATAGGGTGAAAGAGTGTGAAAGAGTGGGAAAGGGAGCGATGCTAAGGAGCTAGAGAGCATTTGAGGGGACAGGTGATGAAGAAGAGGAAAGTGAGGTGAATAGAAAGGATAGAGTTGAGGGGAGTGGACGGAGAGGAGGAGGGTAGATTACAGCAAATGTGGTCAGTTTCAAGTTCAGCTCCAAGCCCTTCAAGTGGCTGAGTTGCAATTAATCATCTCCTGCTGAGGACAAGGTGCACAGACAGGTTCCAAGGAACAGCCTGAGCAAAGGTTTCAAGGTGAGAAGAGGAAAAGGCTGGGAGATAACTGACCCAAACAGTTCAAAATGGTAAAATAATGAAAATAATACAAGCACTCGTCACAAGTAAGAACAAAATACAGTGTTCACTGTTTAATGTTCAATATTGTTCAATGCTTATTGTGATATTTTAAGAATCACTAGAATCTGGAATGATTCCTGGAAACTGAAAATTGCACACTTTCAGAAGGGAGGGAGGCAGAAAAAAGGAAATTACAGGCCAGTTCACCTGACTTCAGTGGTTGGGAAGATGTTGGGAGTCCATTATTAAGGATGAGGTTTTGGGGTACTTGGAGATACATGATAAAGTAGGCCAAAGTCAGCATAGTTCCCTTAAAAGGTAAACTTGCCTGACAAATCTGTCGTAATCGTTTGAGGAAAAAACAGGCAGAATAGACAAAGGAGAGTCAGTGGATGCTGTTTACCTGGATTTTCAGAAGGCCTTTGACAAGGTGCTGCACATGAAGCTGCTTAACAAGATCAGAGTCCATGGTATTACAGGAAAGATACCAGCATAGATAGACCATTTGCTGATTGGCAAGAGGCAAAGAGTTGGAATAAAGGAGGCCTATTCTGGTTGCCTGCTGGTGACTAGTGGAGTTCTGCAGGGATTGGTATTGGGACCGCTTCTTCTCACAGTACATGTCAACAATTTGGATGAAGTAATTGATAGCTTTGTGGTCAAGTCTGATGACAGTATGAAGGTAGGTAGAGGAATAGGTAGTATTGAGGAAACAGGTAGGCTGCAGAAAGATTTAGACAGATTAGGAGAATGGAAAATGAAGCTGCAGATGGAATACGGTGTCAGGAAGTGTATAGATATGCACTTTGGTAGAAGGAGTAAATGGGGAGACAATTCAAAAAAATCAGAGGTGCAAAAGAACTTGGGAATCCCTAAAGACTAACTTTCAGGTTGAGTGGGTGGAAAGGAAGGCAAATGCAATATTTGCAATTATTTCAAGAGGACTAGAATATAAGAGCAAGGAGATAGTGCTGAAGTCTTATAATGCATTGATGAGACTGCACATGGAGTATTGTAAGCAGTTTTGGGCCCCTGATCTAACAAAGGATCTGCTGGCATTGGAATGGGTGAAGAGGGGGTTCCCGAGTATGATTCTGGGCTCCCACAACATCCAGTGACTTGCAACAGAAACAAAACATTTTGGCTTCCATTCAAGATGACACCAAGTTGTGGCAATACATGTCAAAGTTGCTGGTGAACGCAGCAGGCCAGGCAGCATCTCTAGGAGGAGGTACAGTCGACGTTTCAGGCCGAGACCCTTCGTCAGGACTAACTGAAGGAAGAGCTAGTAAGAGATTTGAAAGTGGGAGGGGGAGGGGGAGATCCAAAATGATAGGAGAAGACAGGAGGGGGAGGGATGGAGCCAAGAGCTGGACAGGTGATTGGCAAAGGGGATATGAGAGGATCGTGGGACAGGAGGCCTAGGGAGAAAGAAAAGGGGGAGTGGGGGGAAAACCCAGAGAATGGGTAAGGGGTATAGTGAGAGGGACAGAGGGAGAAAAAGGAGAGAGAGAGAAAAAAAATGTGTGTATATAAACAAATAAATAACGGATGGGGTACAAGGGGGGAGGTGGGGCATTAGCGGAAGTTTGAGAAGTCAATGTTCATGCCATCAGGTTGGAGGCTACCCAGATGGAATATAAAGTGTTGTTCCCCAAGCTGTGGTCTCTGCTGAGGCTGTACTTCAGCCTTAGTTCTTTTTTAATTTGTGGGGATGGTTTTGGGGACAGAGCAGTGTTTTAGGTGTCAGGTTAGGGTTTAGGAACAGGGACGTGAGGGTATCAGAGGTCAGGCTGGAGCCTGGGCCTCTGCGCTGTTCAAAGACCAGCAATATAGATGTGGGGCACCTGTGGTTGGATCAACAGACCAGTGAGAGCAAAGGAGGGTGGCCCTCCAAGTCAGAGAATCATCAGCAGGTCCTGGGATTGGAGTTCTGCGTGGGCGGGAGGCACAAGCAACGGTGAGCTTCTATATACACGAATCCGAAACACCAGAGCTTGAGGCCTAGTATTCAGGGTCCTTGCATCGGAGAGTTCAGCAATCAAGGCCTAGTGTTGAGGGTCCTAATTATCAGAGGGTCTGGAGTCGAGGCCTGGAGTTTGTGGTATTCATTCATTGTCATTGGCAAATCCTGGGGACAATATTGAAGGTTGATTGGAAGTCCCAAGTCTGAAAATTTCTGCGAGTCCACTGAGGAAGCTTAAGTCCAATATCTGCAAATCTGTGAATCCACTGGAAGCTGAAGGCCAAAGACGGCCTATCCTGGAATTGAAGGACTGTGTATGTGCTTGGAGGGTCCAGAGGAGGTTTATGAGAATGATTCTGATAATAAAGGGTTAAAGAATGAGCAGCATTTAATGGGCCTGGGCCTGTACTCGCTGGAGGATTTAATTGAAACCTATCGAATTTTGAAAGGCCTATTCAGAGTGGATGTGGAGAGGATATTTCATATAGTGGAGGGGTCTAGGACCAGTATCTAAAGCCTCAAGGTAGAGGAATGTCCATTTAGAATTTACACAGAGGGTGGTGATATGTGGAATTTATTGCCACAAAAGACGGTGGAAACCTAGTTATTGGGTATATTTAAAGCAGATTAGCCAAGGCGTCAAAGGTTACTGGGGAGAAGGGAGGAGGGCAGGGTTGAGAGGGATAATAGGTCAACCATAACGGGATGGCAGAGCAGACTCAATGGGCCAAATGGCCTAATTCTGCTCCTATGTCTTCAGGTCTCCTATTTATTAGTAAGGTAATGCAACTGCTATGTGGAAATCAGCTTTGGAACAGTGAGTGTATGGTGGAAAAGCTGCTTTCTGAACTGTGAAAGACAACAAATAAGCTGCAGTGAAAGCATGAATATCTCTCAGAATAATAAGATGGGTTCAACACAAGTCAGCTTAACAATATGAATGTAATTAATGGCCCTTATTATACAAGAACACTTCAACAATGGGAAACTAAATTCAAGTGCAATTAGCCTTAAAAGTAACCTGGAAGCTGTCTCAATAGTTCACAGAAACGACTGATGAAGAATTTTGAGTGCAGAAAGGCAACATTTAGCTCAGGTCATGTGACTTGCTGCGACTGGTTTTATACAGAGAGCTGGGGATGGAATTGACATTTTTTTTAAACAAGGTAAAGGCATAAACAGATTTTATATGAAATGCTTTAGTTTGGTATAACATATTTGGCATTAATCCCTCAAGGCAATACAGTGAGAGAAAGCACAATAATATTTATCCACGGTTATTACCACTACTTGGCTACCTGCTTATGGTTTTTGTAACTGACTATGCGTGCATGCTCAGATTTAAGTAACAAAATTCGTTCTACCATTGTATATCACTCTCTTTCGGGAATGATACTTGTCATTGGTGAACTTCAAAGGCATAACGAATTTTATTAAAAATTCTATTGCTGATAACCCACATCAGAATGAATGCATGTATTAAGGTAAGAACAGATTTCTAGGTATCAAGCATTGCCACATCACACAGCTCTTTAATGCAAAGTGAATCCTCATTATTATGGGGAAAAGAAGTTGGTGTGCTAGTACTAACATTTTAGTTGACCTTAAACGTGAACCCTCAAATTCAGTGGCCCTTGATGCACGGGCCAAGGTTCTCACTTCCACAAAACCAGATGTCTGTTGAATCCATCCACTGTCCCAGCATGCCTCACCCACTGGAGCTGTAGAGACTTCAATCAGCTGCCGGTCTGATGATGAAGGAGGGAACACTTTAGAAAAAGCTTCTTCTCCTCCACCATCAGATTTCAGAATGGTCCATGACCAATGAGCACTACGTCACCGTTCCTATTTTACACTACTTATTTAATTCAAAACTGTTTAATGTCATTTCCTGTAAACAAGAGTAAAAGAGAACAAAATAATTGTTACTCCAGATCTGATGCAGCACAAAAAAACACAATAAGGAACACAATAATAATAAACAAAACACAATAAATATAATACATAAAATGACTTCTATACCTAGATTGATTGGATGTCTGTAAAGTGATGCTAGGCATAGGAGTACCTGTACATAAGGTGACTAACAGGAAGGTAGGTAGTGATGGTGGGGATGTGGAGGGGTGAGTTGGTGGGTAGGAGATGTTGATCAGCCTTACTGCATGGGGAAAGTAACTGGTTTAGAGTCTGGTGGTCCTGGCTTGGATGCTACATAGCCTCCTCCCTGATGTGAGTGGGACAAACAGTCCCAATGAGCAGGGCAAGTGGGACCTCATAATTTTTAGGTCTTGCACTGTACTGCTGCCACAAAACAACAAGCTTCACAGAGTACGTGAGTGATAATAAACCTGATTTAGATTCTGAATCCAATATATGCGAGCCTGTAATGCTATGACTGAGCTGCACACTTTCCAGGTGATGGTAAATTTCAGAACAAGGACATCAAACATGAGCAGGAGCCCTAATTTCTGTATTTTCATCCCAATTACATTTTCCAATGGGCGGGGGGGGGGGCGTTACACCCAAAAAAAACATGGGGGATATAAATTCCAGCTTTATATGCCCAAGGTTACCTACAAGTAAAATACCACCTGAGGATTAAAATGATTGACAGCTTTAACCTTAAAAGAATATTTTATGCATGCGCACACACCACACTCCAGGTATTCAGTCTGGATTTGAAGTGTGGCTCATCATATCAATCCTCCAAGAGGATCACGATCTCGTCATGTTTCAGAAGCTTGCTTGTTTCAATGACCCAGAGAGCTATGGTGGCTGGAGCTTTGGCTTGTGGTAAGGTCATCCATGCCAAACAGGTCAAAGAGTGAAGGCCTGACTAAGAGTGGAACACCAGCCCTTCAGGTTTGGGGGAGGGTGGGGTTCAGCTCAGGGATAACAACCATGATTAATCAAACTAAACTGCTATGGAAACAGGGAAACAGCAATGAGGAATCCTCTACATCTATGTGGCATTCATGAGTCTTGCATGGCTGCACTGAACCCCCTGAAGGGCAGAGGAAATGCAGGAGATCAAAGACAACTTGGCACCATATCATAGAGGCAGATATGAGGACCCTGAACCACACCTGGGGCATGATAGAGAAGATGGCCAAGGGCAGACAGAGATGGAGGACCTTCATTGCTTCCCTAAACGCCAGCAGGTGTAATGGGCAATAAGTAAATAAGTAATATCAACTAGCAATGCTCGAATGATATGGTGCACAATTTCACTATGCATATCAAGTTTGCTATCAGCACAGATCTTCAATATTGTAGCAGATGTTCTCCAGATGGTCACCTCCACAGCACCACCATCTACAATTCTCTCTTAAAAACCCAGAACCCAAAAATTCTCTAGTCACCTCCATATGATACAGCTAAATATTGAACTGCAACCTTCAGCGTCTGATCTCTTCAGTTTCCACTCTCACCCAATCAACTTCCTGTAAAAACTGTCCCCAATCATAATCCCTATCACCCCTCCCCAGAATCCACCCAATCACCTTCCCAGCACCCAGCCCAATCTAGAGAGTACAGCTCACTACCTTCCAATCACCTCAAGAATACCTCAGTCCTTCCCATTAAACACTCAATATTCTCTGTCCCCACCCCCCCAAATTTTTCCAAACTCCCCAGTCACCTCACTGGTAACCAGCCCCACCAACCACCATCCCACTCCTCAATCACCTCACTGGTAACCAGCTCACCAATCACCATCTACCTCACTGGTAACCAGCCCACCAATCACCATCCCACTCCTCAATCACCTCACTGGTAACCAGCTCACCAATCACCATCTACCTCACTGGTAACCAGCCCACCAAGCACCATCCCACTCCTCAATCACCTCACTGGTAACCAGCTCACCAATAACCATCTACCTCACTGGTAACCAGCCCACCAATCACCATCCCACTCCTCAATCACCTCACTGGTAACCAGCTTACCAATCACCATCTACCTCACTGGTAACCAGCCCACCAATCACCATCCCACTCCTCAATCACCTCACTGGTAACCAGCTCACCAATAACCATCTACCTCACTGGTAACCAGCCCACCAATCACCATCCTCACTCCCCAATCACCTCACTGGTAACCAGCCCACCAAGCACCTAATTGGTAACCAGCCCACCAATCACCATCCCACTCCTCAATCACCTCACCGGTAACCAGCTCACCAATCACCATCCTCACTCCCCAATCACCTCACTGGTAACCAGCCCACCAATCACCTCACCGGTAACCAGCTCACCAATCACCATCCTCACTCCCCTTTCACTTCACTGGTAACCAACCCCACCAATCATCATCCTCACTCCCCAATCACCTCACCGGTAACCAGCTCACCAATCACCATCCTCGATCACCATCCACCTCACTGGTAATCAGCCCTGCCAATCACCATCCTCACTCACCATCCACCTCACTGGTAATCAGCCCCACCAATCACCATCCTCAGTCACCATCCACCTCACTGGTAATCAGGCCCGCCAATCACCATCCTCACTCCCCAATCACCTCATGGATAACAAGCCCCACCAATCAGCTCACTGGTAACCAGCCCCACCAATCAGCTCACTGGTACCAGCTCCATCAATCACCATCCTCACTCCCTAGTTAGCCCACTGGTAACCAGCCCCACCAATCACCACCCTCACTCACCATCCACCTCACTGGTAATCAGCCCTGCCAATCACCATCCTCAGTCACCTTCTACCTCATTGGTAACCAGCCCACCAATCACCTCACTGGTAACCAGCCCCACCAATCACCATCCTCAGTAACCATCCACCTCACTGGTAATTAGGCCCGCAAATCACCATCCTTACTCCCCAATCACCTCACTGGTAACCAGCCATACCAATCAGCTCACTGGTACCAGCCCCACCAATCACCATCCTCACTCCCTAGTCAGCCCACTGGTAACCAGCCCCACCAATCACCTCATTGGTAACTAGCCCCACCAATCACCATTCACCTTACTGGTAACCAGCCCCCACCACCCCACCATCACCATCCTCACTCCCCAGTCACCTCATGGGTAACCAGTCCCACCAATCACCATCTCACTCACCATCCACCTGGCCACAAACCATCACCCAATTATTTCTACAGCTACTTTGCTTATCTTCTCTCCTCTGCATCATCTCCTCTCCTCTCTGCTTAACCCACAACCTCAACCCTTCCTCACCCCCATCTTTCCCTAGTACAGATCAAACACCATCCATAATCTGATACCATTCATTATCTTCAGGGAAGTCACAGAAGAAAAGCTTTTATGATCGTCTGTGACTCGAAGCCTTGTTTTACCACATTATGCCTTTCATGGTGTTGAAGAGTAAGTGTTGAAATTTCAACCTCCTGCCTCAGCAATAATAACAATACACTATTGTCAAGCAGTGAGCTTCTTTTCATGTACTGGTCAATTAACTTGGCAGTCACCACAAGGGCTTTTAGCTTGAGAGATGCCGAGCCAATGTCCTTTCATCAGCTCAACTGTCTGTTTCACATTGAAACGTGAATGACAGTGCCTGCAAGGAATTAACAGCTGGATTAAAGATTGACAGATCTGCTGTCAGATTAAGGGACCCCGACCTCATGTTTTAATGAACTAAATGCAAGGATATGCCAGTATGACAGGCTTACCATCATTGCTGCATTGGCAGGTGATCCCAAAAGACAGGAGAGAGTAATGCCTACACAATCATTATCTTGTTTTAATGGAAAAACTTATTTATGTATTAAGTGCCTTTAGGCAAATTATTATTATTATAAAATTATTATCATTCTGGTCAAGATGGTGCTGAGCTGTGGACTCTGTCAATGTTGCAGCTCAGGGTTACCTGTTTTTTAGTAGTTTTTGAGAAATAGAGGACAGGCCGGAGTCCAAGTTTATGCTTCACATTTCAAGGTTAGCGATACGATCACAGTCAGATGTTGGGCTGGCAGACGAGTGAGGATGAGGGCTGACTTCCCCTACCGCCAAAGTTAGTGAGTCGTTGTCAGCTTTCAGGATTGGAACTTGTGTGGGCAAGAGATACGAGCAACAGTGGTATACGAAGGTAAGCGAAACGGTGAGACTAGAATTTGAGGCCTAGTGTCCGGATCCCCATCATCGGCCAGTCCGGAGTTCGGGTCCCCTGCAGAACTGCAGTCCCTGCAAGTCCACTGAAGATCTAATGTCTGGGAATCCAAGAGTCCACAAGAGGCAAGAGGCCGAACACGATACTGGGGTTAGAGGTCTATGTATGAGCTTTGGAGGGAGGGAGGGAGGTCCAATGCTTGTGTTGCTGCTGTTGCCTGGTATATTCTGTTTTGTTGTGCTCTGTGTTGTTCTACTGAGCATTAAGTGCATGGTATGTCAGCACCAGAATATGTAGTAACACTTGTGGACTTTTCTCCAGCACATCCTTGGGTGTGTTGGTTGTTTAGGCAATTCACTGTATGCTTCAATGTACATATGAAAGAAAAATCTAAATCTGAATCGGAATCTGTATCAGGGCTAGAACATGCTGGGGCTCCCATTAACTCCAGTGCGAACTAAACACTGGGCATCAATCGATTGCTTCAGCTTCCATTCAAGATGGCGCCGAGCTGTGGTCTCTGTTGAGGTCTTGGTTCAATCTTAGTCATTTTTTTTAATTTTTAGGGATGCCTTTGGGGACAGAGCAGGGGATTAGGTGTCAAGTTAAGGTTTAGACTGTGATGTGGGGGTATTGGATGTCAGGCAACAGTCTAGGCCTCTGCTCCTCTAGAAGACCAGCAACATCTTTGGCTGGATGTTGCGCTGGCAGACCAGTGAAGATGAAGGCTGGCGGCTCTCCAGGTCAGAGAATCATCAGTGGGTTCCACGATTGGAGCTCCATGTGGGCATGAGGTACCCACTAGGGTACACAAATCGGCGAGATCAGAATTTGAGGTCTAGTGTTCGGGGTCCTTTCTTTGAAGAATCTGGTAATTAAGGTCTAGTGTTTGGGGTCTTGGTGATCAGAGTGTCCGGAGTCCAGGCCTGGAGCTAATCGAGAGTTTTCATTCATCATCACTGGAGAGCACTGGGGTCAGTACCAAAGGCTGATCAGAAGTCCCGAGTCTGCAAACCTCTGCGAGTCCACTGGGGAAGCCGAAGCCCAATATCTGTAAATTTCCAATTCCACTGGAGGCTGGAGCCCATGGCCTGTCCTGGATTTGGAGAACTGTTTATGTTCGTGTATGATTGGGAAGAAGGAACGGGGCTTGTTTTGCTGTTGTTGTTTTCATGTTTGTTGTGTTCTGTGTTGTTCTGCCAAGCATTTCAGGCATGCCATATTTGTAAGCTGCACTCAACAAATCCTCAGGTTGTGTTGGTAGTCAACACATACGACACATTTCACTGTATGTTTCAATGTACATGTGATAAAGAAAATGAATTTGAATCTGATTCTAATTGTTGCTCAGCCCACAGATTCTAGCAAGAGAAGGGGTGTGACAATAGCCTTCTCACTACTGTTTAAAATTTTGATTTCAAATATATATGCACCACAGCAATTATCATGAAAACACACAATAAACATATGACGTAAGACAGTTCATATACATAGTTTGATGGTATGTCCATAAAGTTAAACTAGGCTGCACATAAGGTGACTGACAGGACCACTTGGGGAAAATAACTGTTTTTGAGTCTGGTGGGAGTAGGACAAACAGCCCATGAACTGGGTGGGATCCTTCATAAGGATACTGGCCCTTTTCCAGCACCTTTCTGTATATATGTCCTTAATGGTGGGTAGACTGGTGCTAGTGATGCATTGGGCAGTTATGACTACCCGTTACAGCGCATTCCTGTCTGTCGTAGTCAAGTTTCTGTACCATGCAGTGATGCAGCTTGTTAGGGTGCTGTCTACTGCGCATCTGTAGAACGATGTGATCTTCTTGTTCCATCAGCAGTAGCGATGTGAGGAATTACAACATCCCCTACTAGGTAAAAGAACAACAGCCAATGCAATGGCAGAAGGCTCCCAGTAGCAAAATTAATGGCACTTTTTATGCCTCCATGTCTATCTCAGAAATGCAAGAGCATAGGTCTTAATGCTGAAATCTAAATGCTCACATTCACACACTAAATCCTCTGATTGAAGATCTTTCAAATATTACACCATTGAAAACTACACTTTTTTTATAATCCTTGTGGCCTAAATACCCATCGTATTGACTTTGAAAGGATTTGGCATTCAATATCAGATTGACAGGGAGTCAATAACCCAAATAGATGTCAACATCAAAGCCCTCCAATTGATAGCATGGCCAAAGTCAACGTGAGCAGTTCACTTACAAACTCCATCACTCTGCAAATGACTAAGATCACCTTCTATTCTAGTGCAAATCAATGCAGCATGTCCTGACCACCTTTGAGGAAAGATACGTGCCAGTTTTATTCACTCATAAACAATCACCTTGTCAAATTGGTCTTATGGGCCACACTATAACTGTTCATTCTACTTATGCAGCAGCATTAATGTGGCCAGAAAAGTCTCTGCACCACTGTACACGAGGATTATTTAATAAAATATAGCAATCCCCAAGTCACAAAGAGACAGGTGTAAGAAGCAAAGGAAAGGAGGTGCAAACAGAAGAGGTTTCACAAGGGAATTCCTTAGCTAAAGGTTTGGTCTGTAAGGGTGGAAGTGTGTAAGTGTCTAGACGTGGAAGGTGCAGATATTTCAAAGGGCTTGACGCAGAGAAGTATTCACTGGGAGTAGGAGGGGCAAGATCATGGAGGAGTTAAAAGCAAGTGATGGGGAGAATATTAGCCAGCGGGGTAGACATTAAACATCAATGGCATGCTGCAAAAGCAGATGGGAAAGCACATGTTTAGTGCAATAATTTTCATGCCTCACTTCACATCTAATCAAAGATTGAAGTGTTTAAGAGCAATCAAAGCACAGCATCGAAACCAATCCCTGCAAGCGAAATAGCAAAGCCAGAGATGGAGTGAAGCAAGTAACAGAGCTCGTGATTCAGACAGTGCATCAGCCAACCTCCTTGCAGCCCAGGTGATGAACTCCCAGCAGGTACATACATGTACTGAAGAATTACATTGTACATCTGCAGCCATACAAATGCCACATGGCAGGATAAACTCAACTTCATTGTGAATTGATGTGTGGAGTCTTAAAGAACATATTGTGATATGTGCAAATATTAAATCTTTTGGGGCATTCTATAGCAGAGGCCTTTTAATGAATTTACACACTGCAGATTATTCATATAATTACTTTTACCCAGCTAATTATGGCTAATCCTTGGATGCATTAATTAATAAGTCGTTTTTTAAATATGTTAACGCAAGCATGCAGTGCCAGAATGGCTCAAACATCACAGCAGCAAGAACAAGATGATCCAAAGCACGCTATCAACTGCAGGCTGCTGGATTCAAGACGTCAGTGTAGGATGTAAAGTGGCAGGATTCATTTTACTGTAGATACAGAAGGTTCACACTGCTGAATTATTCATGAGAATTAGTGATGGAGGAATTAATGTTCAAGCAACCTATTTTATTATTAAGGAAGAGCATTTCAAAAATTTGAACCCCAGGTTTTGAATCTGGACCAAAACAGTAATAAATGGAATGTTTTGAAGAGAATGTGCTCATGTTAGAATCACTCAGAAATCAGATCTACAAATAATGCCTTTTACATATTTCTAACTTATGATATTTTATTAAAAGACTGTGCTGAGTTACAAAATCCCTGTCTAATAACTGAACAAAATTGGAATCTTACAGTGAAACTAACAAAGCTAGCTGAACAACAGCAGCACTTCCATCACTAAAAGAAAATATATCAGCACTTCTACAATGACCCTGCTGCCAATGTGACATAATGGAATTAATTTATATTTGATCTAAGGCAAAAGAATGGATCAAATCATTTAGTAGTAATCGCCAAAGCAGCTCTGCATCATGGAATCACAGAATGTTTGCAGTCCAGAAGAAGATCATTCAGCATATCAGGTTCTACTGTGTCGGAGCAAGACAAATCCAGCTAATTCGACTCTTATCCTCTTCCCACAAGAAACCTTTCTTTTACTTTTTTGGAGGTTTATCCAGCTCATTCATGAACACTGCAGCTGAACGTGTCTGCGTCACTAGTCTTGACAGCGCAATCCAGACCCAAACCACTAACATCTTTTTCTCATCTTATTTTGATTGTATATTTTCTAATTTTTAACTTCACCAACGATAAGGGATTCTCTCTGTCTACTCTGCCAGTAATCACAATTTAAAATATCTTTATTAGATGGCCATGTAGGCTGTCCTCTCCATGAAGAACAGCACAGAATTTCCAGTCTGTACAAATAACTGAAGACCCTCAACTCCACAAACCTTCAAGTAAATCGCCTCTGCACCCCCTCTAAAACTTTTATATCTTTCCTAAGGTGGGTTGCTCAGAATTTAACATGGCACTCCAGTTTTTTTTTACATATGTTTAGCATTAACTTTTTATGCTTTTGTACTTCCTACCTCTACCTTGGATGGTGGGTTTGAGATACGTCTCTATCAAAGGAGATGTAAGGCGCTCCTTCACTCCGTCAGCCTGCAAGGTCACCCTTAGGCAAAGTGTAACAGCTGCTTAGCCTGCTGCAACTGCAGCCCCCCCATCCCTGATCAGGGTTACATGAAGCCACAGGAGCAGGTGGTACATATTACAAGTCCTGGTTATGCCACCACTGATACCAGGCAAATAACATCTGAAGAGTATTGATAATGACTGTGGTCACTTGTCTTGCAAAGATACCCCTCACGTCCATTCAAGGCCGCATGCAGTCCGTTCGGGTGAGGCAACACTCCACCTGCATATCTGTGGGGTCGTCTAACATTGGTGAGACCTGTCGTAAATTGGGGGTCCGCTTCGTCAAGCACCCCTGCGCCATCCACAAGCGGGACTTTCCGTTGGTCAAACATTTTAATTCTGATTCCTATTCCCGTTCCGACGTGTTGGTCCATGCCCTCAAGCTGAGGTCTCCCTCAGGGTGGAGGAGCAACACCTTATATTCTGTCTGGGTAGCCTCCAACCTGACCGCATGAATATTAATTTCTCCTTCCTGTAAACTAATTTCACCTTCTTCCTCTATTCCCCACACTGACCTTTCACTTCTCTTCACCTACCTCTTACTTCCCCCCGGGTCCCCTCCTCCTTCCCTTTCTCCTGTGGTTCATTTCTTCTCCTATCAGATTCCTTCTTCTCCAGCCCTTTACCTTTCCCACCCACCTGACTTCACCTATCACCTTCTAGCTAGCCTCCTTCCCCTACCCCTACCTTTTTATTTTGGCTTCATCACCCTCCTTTCTCAGTCCTGAAGAAGGGTCTCAGCCTGAAACGTCGACCATTGCCATAGACGCTGTCTGGCCTGCTGAGTTCCTCCAGCATTCTATGTGTGTTACTTTGTAAAGACAATGTCCAAAAGAAGGCAATGGTAAACCATTTCTGTAGAAATAATTGCCAAGAACAATCACGGTTACCATGATTGCCTGAGTCATGTGAAAATGATGATGATGATGATGATGATAATGATGGTGCCTCTACTTTGAAGACCATATGGGATTCTGGTTTAACCACTTTCTCAACCAGCCCACTCACTTCCAGTTACATCCATATATCCAAGATCTTCTTGTTCTGGTATCCATTTTAGAATTGTGCTCTCTAGTTTTTATTGCCTCTTCTCATTCTTCCTATCAAAATGTATTATTCAGCATTAAAATTACTTTGTGATCTCCCCCAATTCCATCAACCAGGTCATCATACCACTACGAGTTCTGTGTCATTTGCAATATTGGAAATTCTGTTCTGTAACCAGACACCAAGACATCAACATACATTAGTTATTAGTACACCATTTTATTGTGGTTGAACCAGCCAGGACAGCTGCTGCCTCACAGCACGACAGACTTTGTTCAGATATGACTGTGGATGCTACCTGTGTGGAATTTTCACGTCTCCCTGTGCAGATGTGGCTTTCTTTCAGGCATTCCAGTTTCTTCCCAAACAGAAGAATTGGAAGCAGGAGTTGGTCTTCATGATGCGAATCCTGGCTGATCCACTTCAGCAATTATCCACAGAATTTTGATTCCTTTAAGACCTAGAAATGTACTGATCTCGGTTTTGAATGAATTCAACGACTGAGCCTCCACAATAATAGAGCCGGGGGATATACAGAACAGAAGAAGGCCATTCCACCAAATGAGTCTCTGTTGACTCATTACATTAGTCCTATGTTCATCACACTTTTTTATTCTCCCTATAATCTTGTCTAATTCCCAGAGATTCCACTGCTCATGGATTGGTAGGTGAACTGGCCACAGCAGACCGCTCCTAATATAATTGAGAGGTAGAATCTGAAAAGAGTTCATGAGAATGTCAGCACAGTAAAAAAAAAGGATACTACATTGTGGTATGACTTCATGATTATACGAAGACAGCTTAAAACTAACTTTTACAGCTATTCCCCATCCGATAATAGCAATTTCCTAGCTGTTCCCCTACTGATAATTGCTTCATTTAACCTGGTCCATTTCTCAGAACCCAGCAAAATATTACAGGACACCTAACCTCACCATTCATCTCCATAGTTTCATATTGAATCCTGTTTCACAAGCTGAATGTGCCACGTTAAATCACCTGTGAAATTCAAGCTTTAGTTTATTCACACAAATGTTAAAATAATTATTGATGCCAAGATCTGTAGAAATCATTGTACATAATCTGTACAACCTGCCTTCCCTAAAACTGGTACAAATGTGACATGGCTAAAGCCCACTGACCAATGAAGTTTCACAAGTAAAACTCTTTACTTTCTGCTTAGTGCACCTGCCAATTCGGATCTACTCAGAAATGGCTCGTGTTTGTCATTGGTTGCATGGAGCTAGCTGTTGTAATTCAGGTTATGTATGCCAGAGCAATTTTTTTCCCCTTTACAACTTTGGGAACTTGAATTACAAAGTTACAGTGACCGGACAAATGTCAGCACATAGTTTGCAAAATAACATTTGAACTCTTGTTACCCAAGTAATATATTTTACAACCAATAGACCTTCCACTCATTACTAACCAAGTGTGCTTTGGTAACATAATCAGACGACATCCTATAATTATATGAACTTCCTTTAAACTTGATAATCTGTGCTAATCCCGAACTGTATTTCACAGCAACAGACACCAAAGTAAAAATTTATTTTCAAGCTATAATAAGGAAGTAAATCTCTCATCTAATCAGACATCTCTTTTTAATTCCCTAGGTAATAGACCTTTTATTAAAATCATTGGCATCGAACTCTAAATCAATATCTGAGTGTTATTAAAGCACTGTCATTTTTCTCTCCTCACATGAAGCAATTTATGACAATGTCATTGGAACAGATTAAGCCAGGAGAATGGCGAAGATTGGATTTATTCCATCAGTGAACTCTTCACAAAGCACAGGGAGTGCTACATAAACTTGATGTTACAGCTGAAGAGGCAGCAACATTTGGTATTTGAAATTAGACTTGACAAGGTTTAAAACAAGTTAAAACTCTAGTCTGAATGTAACTCTATCAGTCAATCTAACTTACAGAGCAGTTCAACTAACCAGTTCTTGGGCTTATACCTAAAAGTTTGACTCCAAAACTCTGCATCTGTTGACAAGAACAGTGGTAGTGTGGTCTAAAAATTATGTGCCTAACTTTACATTCTATCAAAGTACTATATCCCATAAAAGAAATCTTTTGACTATCCGTTCAATCTTTTCCCACAAAAGGATCAGCTAAATTGACATTATAAATCTTCAACCCTACACCTCACCAGCCATGGAATGGAGGAGGAGAAGATGGCGGCGCGACAGCAGCGTGCACGGCCTCTCCAGTGACGAATATCTGTTATCTGTCAAGTAGGGGACCGTGCACAATTCTGATTTGATGGAGACGGACGTGAGAGTACGGAGGAACATCTGGAAAAACTTCTGAAATGCCCGCTTCGCTGCCGCTGCTACTGTGTGGTAACGGGAATCTCCGGAGCAGAAGGCCCCGAATCCTCCACTTTGCTTGTTTCAGTGGCTGGGGGGGAGGTCGAAGGCGCTCGGCAGACTGTATCAGAGGGGCTGGTCGGAGGCTCGAAGTTTTCGGATGGATGGACTTAGCGTCGGCTGTGGTCGGTGCCTGGAGGTTTATGGCAGGGAGTTTCTCCCTTTTGCCGTCTGCTATCGGGGACTCAGGAGTCGATCGACTCGGGGACTTTTGAGATTTTTTTTTACCGTGCCCATGGTTTATTCTTCATCAAGTTATGGTATTGCTTTGCACTGCTGTAATTATATGTTATAATTATGTGGTTGTGTCAGTGTTAGTCTTTGGTTTGTCCTGTTTTCTGTGATATCACTCCGGAGAAACATTGTATCATTTCTTAATGCATGTATGCATTTCTTAATGACAATAAAAGGACTGAGTGTTCTCATAATCTAATCTAATATATTTTTAAAATACAACCACCCAAACTTTATAAAAGAATTTTGTACTGATCAGATTCTTTCAATCATACCTCACTGGCAGATTATACTTATCACCCTCATTTGCTTACTAACCTTGTAAAACATTAATCAAACTTACTGATTATTTTTGTTGAAAAAAACATTCATTGATAGAACATCATGATTCTCATTTGGTTACACTGTATACCTTTTCAGATGAACAATCTGAATCCAAATACAGCAACCAATTGTTTGAGACAACAGTCCCTGCCTGTGGCTCAGGCACTCTTTCCTGGGAACAATAAAAACCTCATTAAAGTATCAGTTTCTCCACAGTTCAGTGAAAGGACAAAATTCCTGCAAGAACTACAAGTTAAAATTACTTTTCAGGCAGTACACCAGGATGTTTCTGTCCAGTTTCACAGGCCTACTGCAGCAACATACATAAAATGCTGATGGAACTCAGCAGGTCAGACAGCATCAATGAACCATAGAACCATAGAAACTACAGCACAGAAACAGGCCCTTTGGCCCTTCTTGGCTGTGCCGAACCATTTTCTGCCTAGTCCCACTGACCTGCACACGGACCATATCCCTCCATACACCTCCCATCCATGTATCTGTCCAATTTATTATTAAATGTTAAAAAAGAACCCACATTTACCACCTCGTCTGGCAGCTCATTCCATACTCCCACCACTCTCTGTGTGAAGAAGCCCCCCCCTCACCCTTAACCCATGTCCTCTGGTTTTTTTCTCCCCTTGCCTCAGTGGAAAAAGCCTGCTTGCATTCACTCTATCTATACCCAGCATAATTTTATATACCTCTATCAAATCTCCCCTCATTCTTCTACACTCCAGGGAATAAAGTCCTAACCTATTCAACCTTTCTCTGTAACTGAGTTTCTCAAGTCCCGGCAACATCCTTGTAAACCTTCTCTGCACTCTTTCAACCTTATTTATATCCTTCCTGTAATTTGGTGACCAAAACCGAACACAATACTCCAGATTCGGCCTCACCAATGCCTTATACAACCTCATCATAACATTCTAGCTCTTATACTCAATACTTCGATTAATAAAGGCCAATGTACCAAAAGCTCTCTTTACGACCCTATCTACCTGTGACGACACTTTTAGGGAATTTTGTATCTGTATTCCCAGATCCCTCTGTTCCACTGCACTCCTCAGTGCCTTACCATTAACCCTGTATGTTCTACGTTGGTTTGTCCTTCCAACGTGCAATACCTCACACTTGTCAGTATTAAACTCCACCTGCCATTTTTCAGCCCATTTTTCCAGCTGGTCCAAGTCCCTCTGCAGGCTCTGAAAACCTTCCTCACTGTCTACTACACCTCCAATCTTTGTATCATCAGCAAACTTGCTGATCCAATTTACCACATTATCATCCAGATCATTGATATAGATGACAAATAACAATGGACCCAGCACTGATCCCTGTGGCACACCACTAGTCACAGGCCTCCACTCAGAGAAGCAATTCTCTACCACCACTCTCTGGCTTCTTCCATCGAGCCAATGTCTAATCCAATTTACCACCTCTCCATGTATACCTAGCGACTGAATTTTCCTAACTAACCTCCCATGCGGGACCTTGTCAAAGGCCTTACTGAAGTCATGTAGACAATATCCACTGCCTTCCCTTCATCCACTTTCCTGGTAACCTCCTCGAAAAACTCCAACAGATTGGTCAAACATGACCTACCACGCACAAAGCCATGTTGACTCTCCCTAATAAGCCCCCGTCTATCCAAATGCTCGTAGATTCTGTTTCTTAGTACTCCCTCCAATAACTTACCTACTACTGACATTAAACTAACCGGCCTATAATTTCCCGGATTACTTTTCGATCCTTTTTTAAACAACGGAACAACATGAGCCACTCTCCAATCCTCCGGCACTTCACCCGTAGACAGCGACATTTTAAATATTTCTGCCAGGGCCCCCACAATTTCAACACTAGTCTCCTTCAAGGTCCGAGGGAACACTCTGTCAGGTCCCGGGGATTTATCCACTTTAATTTTCCTCAAGACAGCAAGCACCTCCTCCTTTTCAATCTATACAGTTTCCATGGTCTCACTACTTGATTCCCTCAATTCCATAGATTTCATGCCAGCTTCCTTAGTAAATACAGACGCAAAAAACCTATTTACGATCTCCCCCATTTCCTTTGGTTCCGCACAAAGCCGACCACTCTGATCTTCAAGAGGACCAATTTTATCCCTTACAATCCTTTTGCTCTTAATATACTTGTAAAAGCTCTTTGGATTATCCTTCACTTTGACTGCCAAGGCAACCTCATGTCTTCTTTTTGCCCTCCTGATTTCTTTCTTAAGTATTTTCTTGCACTTCTTATACTCCTCAAGCACCTTATTTACCCCCTGTTTCCTATACATTTCATACAACTCCCTCTTCTTCTTTATCGGAGTTGCAATATCCCTTGAGAACCAAGGTTCCTTATTCCTATTCAATTTGCCTTTAATCCTGACAGGAACATACAAACTCTGCACTCTCAGAATTTCCCCTTTGAAGGCTTCCCACCTACCAATCACATCTTCGCCAGAGAACAACCTGTCCCAATCCACGCTTTTTAGATCCTTTCTCATTTCTTCAAATTTGGCCTTCTTCCAGTTCAGAACCTCAACCCTAGGACCAGATCTATCCTTGTCCATGATCAAATTGAAACTAATGGTGTTATGATCACTGGAACCAAAGTGCACCCCTACACAGACTTCTGTCACTTGCCCTAATTCGTTTCCTAACAGGAGATCCAATATTGCATCCCCTCTAGTTGGTCCCTCTTTATATTGATTTAGAAAACTTTCTTGAACACATTTTACAAACTCTAAACCATCTAGACCCCTAACAGTATGGGAGTCCCAATCAATGTATGGAAAATTAAAATCCCCTACCACCACAACTTTATGTTTCCTGCAGTTGCCTGCTATCTCTCTGCAGATTTGCTCTTCCAAGTCTCGTTGACTATTGGGTGGTCTGTAATACAATCCCACTAATGTGGCCATACCTTTCCTGTTTCTCAGCTCCACCCATAAGGACTCAGTAGACAAGCCCTCTAATCTGTCCTGCCTGAGCACTGCTGTAATATTTTCCCTAACAAGCAATGCTACTCTCCCACCTTTCATTCCTCTGCCTCGATCACATCTGAAACATCGGAACCCTGGAATATTAAGCTGCCAGTCCTGCCCCTCCTGTAGCCAAGTTTCACTAATTGCTACAACATCATAATTCCACGTGTCAATCCACGCCCTCAACTCATCCGCCTTCCCCGCAATACTCCTAGCATTAAAATATATACACCTTAGAAGATTTTTACCACCACTCACAACCTTTCTATCAGCGGATTTGCTTAAACTTTCAACATCATTTATTTTCACCCCAGCCACACTGTCCGCTCTGGCACTCTGGTTCCCATCCCCCTGCAAATCTAGTTTAAAGCCTCCCCAATAGCACTAACAAACCTCCCTGAAAGGATATTGGTCCCCCTGTAGTTCAAGTGTAACTCGTCTCTCTTGTACAGGTCCCACCTGCCCCAGAAGAGGTCCCAATGATCCTGAAATCTGAAACCCTGCCCCCTACACCAGTTCCTCAGCCACTTGTTCATCCTCCAGAGCATCCTATTCCTACCCTCACTGGCATGGAGCACAGGTAGCAATCCTGAGATTACCACCCTTGAGGTCCTGCTTTTCAACTTCCTACCAAGCTCTCTATACTCACTGTCCAGGACCTCTTCACTCTTCTTTGCTATGTCATTGGTACCGATGTGCACCACGACATCTGGCTGATCACCCTCCCACTTCAGAATATCATGCAAGCGATCAGAGACATCCTTGACCCTGGCACCCGGGAGGCAACAAACCATCCTGGCTTCTCTGTCACGACCACAGAACCTCCTACCGCACCTCTAACTATCGAGTTCCCTATCACCACCGCTCTCTTTTTACACCCTCCCTTCTGCACTGCAGAGCCAGACTCAGTGCCAGAGATCCGGCTACTGCAGCTTGTCCCAGGTAAGTCATCCCCCCCAACAGTATCCAATGCGGTATACTCGTTGTTGAGGGGAATGGCCACAGGGGAACCCTGCTCTGCCTGCCCTTTCCTCTTCCCTTGCCTGATAGTGACCCAATTTCCTGTCCTCTGCTCCTTTGGCGTAACTACCTCCCTATAGCTACTATCTATAATCTCCTCATTCTCTCGAATGATCCGCAGGTCATCCAGCTCCTGCTCCAGTTCCCTAACGCAGTTTGTTAGGAGCTGCAGCTGGATGCACTTCTTGCAGGTGTCGTTGTCAGGGACACCGGAGGGCTCCCTGACTTCCCACATCCTGCAAGAGGAGCATTCCAACATCCTGCCTGGCATTCTCACTGCACTAAACAATCTGAACAAAAAACTTACCGGAACCTACCCTGGCCTCTGCCTGTTCTTGCCGAAGCCTGTTTGAGCCAAAGCCGTCCCACTCTGACTCAGTCCACTCCGACGATGGCCACTGTATATGGTGGTCTGCTTTTTAAACCTTAGTGCGCTATGTCACGCGCCTGCACAGTGCAGACCCTTCTCCCCGAGCAGTGCTTAAAAAAAAAACGACTTTTTCTACCCGATTTCTTCACTCCTTCTCAGCTGCTTGCTTCAACTGAAACAAGAACCGTTGAAAATTTCTCTTTTTAAACCTTGGCGCGCTACGTCACGCGCCTGCGCAGTGCAGACCCTTCTCCCCGAGCAGTGTTTAAAAAAAAAACGACTTTTTCTACCCGATTTCTTCACTCCTTCTCAGCTGCTTGCTTCGACTGAAATGGAGGGAAATAAAAACACTGAAATACTGAAGGTTTGGGTAGAGGTTAAAGAGGCAGATCAAAGGTTCCTTTTATTATCAAGGTATGTACACAGAATACAACGCTGAGATTTGTCTTCTCCAGTTAGCCATGAAATACAGAAAAACCATGAAAGCCGTTCAAAGACATCAACCTCCCTCCCGCATGACAAAGAAAAAGAAACAAAGCTTGCAAACCCCCAAGGCACTTGGCCAAAAGCAGGTCAGGCATCATCGATAGCGGGAAATGAGCAATGTTCTGAAACGCTGACAGTTTATTACCCTCCAAAAATGCTGCATGACTTCCTGAGTTCTTCCAGCATTCTATGAACATTGCTCCACATTTCCAGCATCTGCAGCTTCTATTGTATCTAAGTTCAATGATCTACTGGCTGCTTTCAGCCGAGGGTCTGGATTCCATCTGTAAAGTTCACCAGTCTTTACCATCTGTCTCTTTAAAATCTATCCAAACATCCTCATAGTTAGGAATAAAATTTTGTTTTATGTCACACCTCTTAAAGACTCGAAAACTTTTGTATATTGAAGGCACACATTTTCTTCTGTTGTTATAGTACCAGCAGTGATGATTGCTTATAAAAACTGAACGTTTCTAGCATTTTCAATTTTTTTATCAAACATGCATTATCATAACAATTGCACTTGAATTAATAACCTGTTACCTGATGAATTGTAAACCATACTCTATCTCATCTTTCTTTACATTGGAAAAAAAAACAAGAAGTAAATCATTATTTCCCATGCTCCATTTTTAATTAATTAACATATGCCCTAGATAACATAATACTGCATGCTCTTGAATAAAAGAGAGTGTATGTTGGAAGTTTGACATTAAAAAGATCAGTGTTGTCTATCTTGCAGTTTTCATGGGTTGGTATAAATGGAAGAGTGAACTCCACTCTTTATTTTTCCAAACCAAACCTAAATTTTACAGTATTTAAAATATATGCTGTTAAATTTGTTTAACTTTGGTTGAGTTTAACATTTTAGCTGCAGTGGTAACTTCATCCTACTATCTCCCTACAAACCCTCGAATTGCCTAATTATGCTTTTGTGGATTACAGCAAAATCCCAGCTGTCAGAAGAAATATGGTGACTCAAGAGAATTTTAGGAGTCTTATTGACAACAGAAAGACAGGAACAGAAGTCTGCATATCATTAAAATAATGATATTCACTTGCATTTAACTACCAGGTTTGCAACTGATGAAATATCACTTGCAGTCTCTATGAAACTATGACTGTACCACACAGAGCAATGGCAAGAAGGAAGAATAAGCTGTCTCAACACATTGAGAGTACTAACAGAGGTATTAATTGGTCCTCTGTAAGGTCAGTTGCCTGTTATCCAGTTACATATATATCAAGAGAATAACCAAAAGAAAGAAAGGTTGATAAAGGGAATGGTGATCACTTAACTCTCTCAAGATAGCCTACACAAGATTGGGAGTAGTTTGCTCCTTGTAATAACATATCACAACCAATTTGATTCCAAATAAACACAGCAGGAAAGAGTGACAAATCTTTGACAGATTGGAAGTATCAGTAAATTCCAGTCCAGCACACCTCTCCAAAGCAAAATACATTGAGTTGGTTAGTATACAAGGCATAGAAAGATAATGTCTGAATTATAGACACAAGAGACGCAGATGCTGGAATCTGAAGCAAGATGTTAGAGGAACTCAGCAGATCAGGCAGATGAAGGAAAACTGTCCATTTCCCTTCACAGATGCTGCCTGGCCTGCTGAGTTCCGCTACCATCTGTGTTGCTAAGGGTTGCAATTTTTTTTCTATGTTTGTTTCATCATATGGTGGAAAAAAACACATGCAACTTCTGTAAATACTAACTTGCCTTTTAATTTAAAAACTTTTGTAGAAAAACATATTCTCACAGGTAAGGTTTTATTGATTCAGTAATGTGAACTTCATGACTAGAACCATGCATCTGCATTCATTGATTTTTTTTCCCATTTGAGGCCCGGCAACAACTGAGATGCTGTAACAGCAAAACCTACTTATTTTATTTCAAATCATTATCAGAGAAACCTGAAAGCTTTTATACTTCATTCTGGATTAAAGGTTGTCAGTCCTTTCATTTGTAGTGTAACCCTGATGGTGTTAAAACTCAGAGCTTAGCTTCACATCACCAGAAATGGTCACTCAACAAAGCCAAGGAATAGGTCTTCCTGGGTTTACCACCGATGCAAAATCCAAATCCTGTCTCCTGATCAAATCAAGTTGGGAATATACTGAGGTTTATCTGAAACATCCTGAAGGAGCAAATGAAGAGAGAAAGAAGCAGGGAAAGTGTAAAGAAAAAGGGATGGGGAGTGGTGGATTATAAATCTGAGAATGTGACTGAGCAAAAGAATGGAAAAGTACCTAAATGGAGTGGTCCTGAAATCAGAGTTGGTTTACAATGGAAGTATCATTCTCTTAAAGTGGTCAGTAATTGTGGCACAGTTGGTAGAGTTGCTGCCTCACAGTTCCAGTGACCAAGGTTTTGATTCCAACATCTAGTGCTTTCAGGGTGGGGTTTGCATGTTCTCCCCTTGACCGCATAGGTTTTCTCCCACATCCCAAAAACATAAGACCATAAGATATTGGAGCAGAATTAAGCTATTTGACTCATCGAGCTTGCTCTGCCATTTCATCATGGCTGATCCAATTTTCCTCTCAGCCCCAATCCTCTACCTTCTTCCAGTTTCCCTTCATGACCTGAACAATCAAGAATCTATCAACCTCTGCCTTAAATATAAATACAGACTTGGCCTCCACAGCTGTCTGTGGCAACAAATTTGATAGATTCTCCACTCCCTGGATAAAGAAATTCCTCCTTATCACTATTCTAAAAGGACGCCCCTCTATTCTGAGGCTTTGTCCTCTGGTCTTTGACTCTCCCACCATAGGAAACATCCTCTCCACATCCACTCTATGAAGTCCTTTCACCATTTGATAGGTGTCAATGAGGTCACCCCCTCATTCTTCCGAATTCCAGTGAATACAGGTCCAGAACCATCAAATGTTCTTCATATGACAAGCCGTTCAATCTTAGAATCATTTTCATGAAACTCCTTTGAACCCTCTCCAGTTTCAGTGCATCTTTTCTAAGATAAAGGTCCCAAAACTGCTCACAGTATTCCAAGTGAGGCCTCACCAGTGCTTTATAAAGTCTCAACATTACATTTTGCTTTTATATTCTGGTCCTCTTGAAATGAATGCTAACATTGCATTTGTCTTCCTCACCACAGAATCGACCTGCAAATTAACCTTTAGGGAATCCTGCATAAGCACTCTCAAGTCCTTTTGTGCCTCAGTTTTTTTGTATTTTCTCTCCATTCAGAAAATAGCCAGGCCCTTCATTTCTTCTAACAAAGTACATGACCATACACTTCTTGACAATGTATCCCATCTGCTACTTCGTTGTCCATTCTCCTCATGTCCCTCTGTAGCCTCCCTACTTCCTCAAGACTGCCTGCCCCTCCATCTATCTTCGTATCGTCTGCAAACTTTGCAACAAAGCCATCAATTCAATCATCCAAATCATTAACATATAGTGTAAAAAGAATCAGTTCCAACTCAGACCCCTATGGAACACCTATAGCCTCCAGCAGCCAACCACAAAAGGCTCCCTTTATTCCCACACTTTGCCTCCTGACAATCAGCCACTGCTTTATCCATGCCAGAATCTTCCCTGTAATGCTACTTGTTAAGCAGCCTCACATGTGGCACCTTGTCAAAGGCCTTCTGAACAGAACATCAACCTATTCTCTTCTGTCTACCCTGCTTTTTATTTCTTCAAAGAATTCCAACAGATTTGTCAGGCAAGATTTTCCCTTGAGGAAACCATGCTGACTATAGCCTATTTTATCATGTGCCTCCAAGTACCCCGAAACCACATCCTTAACAATCGACTCCAATATCTTCCCAATCATTGATGTCAGACTAACTGGCTTATAGAACAACTGGCTTTGTTCTGCCACTCTCCCTTCTTAGAGTGGAGTGATATTTGCAATTTTCCAGTCTTCCAGAACCATTCCAGAATCCAGTGATTCTTGAAAGATCATTACTGATGGCTCCATAATTTTCTCAGCCACCTCTTTCTGAACTCTGGGTGTTACACCAGCTGGTCCAGGTGACTTATCTACCTTCAAATCTTTCAGTTTCCCAAGAACTTTCTCTCTAGTTACGATAACTTCACACACTTCATGACTCCTGACACCTGGAACTTTTGCATACTGCTAGTGTCTTCCAGAGATGCAAAATATTTCTTCAGTTCATCCGCCATTTTCTTGACCCCATTACTACCTCTCCAGCATCGTTTTCCAGTGTTTCAATATCCACTCTTGCCTCTCGTTTACATTTTATTTATCTGAAGAGACTTTTGCTATCCTCCTTATATTATTGGCTAACTTACTTTCGTATTTCATTTTTATCTTCTTAATTACTTTATTAGTTGTCTTCTGTTGGTATTTGAAAGCTTCCTAATCATCTAACTTCCCACTAATTTCTGCTCTATTATGTGCCCTCTTTGTGGCTTTTATGCAGAGTGATAGTTAATACCATTCACAATTAGACTCTAATGAGTAGGTTCCTGGTAGAAAGCAAGGGATGTTGACAGAAATATAGGGAGAATAAACAGGATTGATTTAAGCAGGTGTTTCATGGCCAGTGCAGACTTCATGTGGCCAAGGGCTTGTTCCCATTCTGTGTCACTCAATAACTCTATTGATTCCCAATTGAAAACAGAAATGCGAAGAAATTTTTTTAGTCAGAGGATGGTGAATCTATGGAATTTGTTGCCATGGGCAGCAGTGGAGGCCAAGTCATTGGGTGTATTTAAGGCAGAGATTGATAGGTATCTGAGTAGCCAGGGCATCAAAAGTTATGGTGAGAAGGCGGGGGAGTGGGACTAAATAGGAGAATGGATCAGCTCATGATAAAATGGCGGAGCAGACTCGATGGGCCGAATGGCCTACTTCTAATCCTTTGTCTTATGGTCAGTACAGAAAGATTTGACGTTTTTTTTAAACAAGCATGCCTGATTTTCTTCAACAAATGCACTGACTCAAACAAAAATCAAACTAAAGATCCCACTTCTTTCTCATCCAGCTGACACAGTGTTGTCAATAATATCGCTTAGTTTCGTGAAAAATTCTCACAATTCAAGTTCTGCACCCAAACCAGAGGGGGCAGAATTCTTCCAGCAGGATTTGGTCATGGACGTGAATATCTTAAACTAAAATTCAGTTTGCTGTAAAAATCCAGAACTGCACGTGGAACAATGTGTAAAGCTCTTTAACAGTAAATGAATGGACAAATGGTCTGCCTGTTACTCCCATCATTACACTGATGTAAAGCTAGTCTTAGTTCCCAGTTAATCTTTTAATCTTATCAAAAGCTGTTCTTTCCCCATTGTGTCAGTATTCCTTCACATTCTATTAAGTTTCTTTCATTTCATTTTTTACTATTTTGTTTTTTTTTCTAAGTTGTCTTCCAAGCTTCCATACCACTGTTGAAATGGACATGAATGAGGAAGCCATTCACCTTTATCCAGTATTTCATTAATTTAGAGATAAAGCACAGAGCGTGCCCTTCCAGCTCAACAAGCTGCACCACCCAGCAACCCATCTATTGAACACTAGAATAATCACAGGACAATTCACAATGACCAATTAACTGGAACGTCTTTGGACTGTGGGAAGAAATTGGAGTACTCAGAGGAAGCCCATGCGGTCATGGGGAGAATGTACAAACTCCTTACAGACGGCGCTGGAATTCTCCTCTAACACCGTGCTGTGGTAACGTCATGTCGTTTCGCTACTCTGCTGCCCTGTATCAACAGACACCCGCAGTTACCTGCTGAATTCAAAATGGTTCAGCATCCACAAAGTGTTGACTGTGCTGAAGTGATTTGATTTTCATTTTCAATTTATTGATTTAACTCAGTTTAAAGTTAAGTTCTTTTAACTCCATACATTTCGGTCCTTCAGGTAAGTGAATATCCAGTTCTATGATAGAACTGGTTAATTAAAGTCAAGCGACGTGTATTGTTATTTGTGAATACAAATCTGTGGTCCCAACTAAAAACCTAGCATCCACAGAATGTGATCTTGGTAAATTGGGAACACACACAAAATGCTGGACGAACTCAGCAGGCCAGGCAGCATCTATGGAAAAGAGTACAGTCGATGTTTTGGGCCTAAACCATTCAGCAGGACTGGAGGAAAAAAAGCTGAGGAGTAGATTTTAAAGGTGGGGGAGGGGAGAGAGAAAAACAAGGTGAACGGTGAAATTGGGAGGGGGAAGGAAGAACTAAAGAGCTGGGAAGTTGATTGATGAAAGAGATACTGAGCTGGAGAACTGGAGAAGTAGGAGTCTGATAGAAGAGGACAGAAGGCCATGGAAGAAAGAGAAGGATGGAGGACACCAGAGAGAGGTGATGGGTGGGCAAGGAGATAAGGTGAGAGAGGAAAAACTGCATTGGGAATGGTGAAGGACAGAGTGGGGGGGGGGTATTACTAGAAGTAAGAGAAGTCAAGGTTCATGCCATCAGGTTGGAGGCTACCCAGGCAGAATATAAGGTATTGTTCCTCCAACCTGAGCGTGGTCTCATCACAACAGTGGAAGAGGTCATGGGTAGGCATATCAGAATGGGAATGGGAAGTGGAATTAAAATGGGTGGCAACTGGGAGATCCTGCTTTTTCTGGTGTATGGAGCATAGGTGCTTGGCGAAGCGGTCTCCCTATCCACACTGGGTCTCACCGATATACAGGAGGCCACACTGGGAACACCGGACACAGCACATGAACCCAACAGGTTCACAGGTGGAGTGTTGCCTCACCTGGAAGGACTGTTTGGAGCCCTGAATGGCAGTGAGGGCAGAAGTGTAGGGGCAGGTGTAGCACTTGTTCAATTTGCAAGGATAAGTGCCGGTAGGGAGATCAGTAGGGAGGGACAAATGGACAAGGGAGCAATCCTTGTGGAAAGCAGAAAGTGGGGGGGGGGAGAGGAGGGAAAGATGTACTTGGCAGTCCCCTTAGAGATGGCAGAAGTTGTGGAGAATTATGTGCTGGACATGGAGGCTGATGGAGTGGAAGGTGAGCACAAGGGGAGCCCTATCTCTGGTAGGGTGGCGGGAGGATGGGGTGAAGGCAGACTTGCGTGAAATGCAAGAGCAACTTCCGCCATAGGGATTGAGCACATTTGGAGTGCTACATACTGTTCTCTTTGGCCACAAACTCATGTTCTGAATCCTGTGTTGCTTGCTTGGTGCTTGTAAGAATTTCTCCTTGGAGCTGATAAATAAAAGGTCCAGTTGTAGAGATCCATATGGTAACCAATAGCAAAGAAAGGAAACACTGGGGTTTCACTGAAGAAATAAGAGCAGTCGATGTTCAAATTGATAAGAATGAAAAAGGCAATAATCTTGGTAGAATTACAGATTAAAAAAACTCAATATCAGTGAAATGTTAGGGGCAGAGTGTCAACAATAAATAAAGCCCTGATATACCCCCATCTGGAATATTGTGTACAAGTGTGACCTTCTCTCTAAGGAAGGACATACTTGGAATTGAGTCAAAAGTCAAAGTCAATGTCAGCAGCAAAGGTTCATTATGTTCATTCTCAGGAAGGCAACTCTGTCACAGGAAAAGGTTAGGTAGACCAGGGCATAGCACTCTCAAGTATAAGAGAATAAGGGAACGTCTCATTTAATTCTTGAAGGGCCATCAGAATCCCATCAAAAGTGTCCAGAAATCACATGTCAGTACAAGGGGCTGGGTTAGCAATCCAGGACAAAGTTGGGAAGTGCCTTTACCCAGTATGCACTAAATCCTTGGAATTCTCCACTCAAAATTGTTTTTGGAGGCTCAGTCATTGAGTATATTCAAGATAGAGATTGTTATTTTTTAAGGGATAAAAAGAATCAAGGGACAGAAGGTTAGTGCAAGAAAGTGGTGCTGAGCTTAATAAAAAATACCCTGATCTTACTGAATAGCTCAGTAGGCACAAGGGGCTGAATGCCCTACTTCCCATTCAGTTTCTTTTCATGGTCTCATGCAAAAGTAACAAGCAATTTGAAAACTCAAAGTGAAGCCAACAGATAACTTCCAGTGAATCAAAAGTGCACAAACTTGTGTGCTGACAGTCCAGAATGTGCAGTTGTGTGTGAGGGAGAATTTGTTTAGATCAAATAAAATTTCAAATTAGTACAGCTGTCAAGTGCAAATAAAACCAGAATACCAGCACTTAGAACCACTTGTGATTAAAAATGCGATTTTTCCCCCACTTGATCATCAGTATTGTGATAAGATCAAGTGATCCACTGAAGCTTACAGCCATTAGCTTATGGACTGAGCATCAATTGTAGCTGTAAACATGGTCTCCTTCCACCTGGCTTTCAAAATGACATTTCATGACACACAAAGCTCTTGAAGCGTGAACATGTGTGATTACAGGACAGCCATCTCCTCTTGAAGGCTGATACCAAGTGATGCAGCAAACTCAGTCTTCAGCTACCGCACAAGGAAGGACAAGAAGCTCTTGCTTTCCGAGAATTTTAATTGTTATGACAAGATTATTCTGCACAAACAACTACACTAATCGTAACTATATTACAGCAACCCCCTTTACCTAAGAAAGTGGCCACTGAATGTATGTTCATGGACTTCTGCTGATGTAGCCCATCCACTTCAGGGACTGACATACTGTATGTTCAGAAATACTGTTGTAACGCAGTTATCTGAGTTATTGTCACCTTCCTATCTGCTTGAACCAGTCTGGCCATTCTCCTTTACCTCTTTCATTAACAAGACGTTCTTGCCCACAGAATTGCCACTCACTGGATGCTCTTTCTGTTTTTCACACCATTCTCTGTAAACTCTACAAACAAATCCCAGGCGATCAGTAGTTTCTGAGATACTCTGGGACAGACAATCATTCCACAGTCAAAGTCACTTAGATCACAATTCTTCCCCATTCTGATGCTTGGTCTGAACAACTGAACCTCTTGACCATGTCTGCATGGTTGTATGAACTGAGCCTCTGTCACATGATTTGGCTGATTAGATATTTGCATTAATGAGCAGGCGTACAGGTGTACCTAATAAAGTGGCCACAGAGTGTAAATATAACTTATTTAAGATGTTAATAGTCTTTTGTTGGTAAAATTGTAGAAACAGTGTTTTTAAGGGTACATGGGAACTATGAGAAGGGATGCAACCAATGGCTGGCGGTAAAAGAAAGAGATAAAAGAAACCAGTTGATTGGAGCATTATCCAATTGGGTTGGGAATAAGAGATATGGTTAGTGAAAGTTATTTAACAGCTGAGGGAGCAATTATAAACTTCCTGCAGTTTTGAACAGAGGTAACAATAGGAGCTCTACAACTTGTACATCAGTATGTTGCTATGCTAAAATTAAGTTTGGCAGAAATTTTATTTTTCTAAACTGCATCTTCATGTTTATTCATATTTTACTTCCAACAGTGAAATTGTTAAGAATCTCTTGGCTTCATTATTTATTACTTCAAAATAAAGCTCACTTCTAAAGCTCACAGAGAAATAGCCAAATGTATTTTAAAACCAAAAAGCATTTTCTTAATTTGAACCCTCCCAAATGGGAAGAAGGTTCAATCAGTACACTGTAATCAGTGTAATGTATATGTTAGAGTTTATAGTAAATGACTGACACTGGAGAAATGCAAATAACTATGAAAATCCCAAAAGCAGCATACAGATCTAAGATAAAAACTTCATAATAAGTCAATTTTCCTTTGATTTATTCACCATTAAAACTGAATTATGCAGTGCATCAAAACATGGCACCACACAACCTGCCTTCTGGACAAGTGTGTTGTTAAGAATAGGATTTAACAACTGAGTGTTGGATATTCTCCAAGGTTATGGACTATGCTCAATCAACTAAAAATCTCGATACTTGGAAAATTGTGCAGGGTTCTGGTCACCCACCGATAGGAAATATGTCAATTAGCTGTAAAGGATGCAGAAAAGATTCTCAAGGCTGTCGTTACTGGAACTGTAGCACTCGCATTACAAGACAAGCCCAGAAAGGCTGGAACTCGATTCCCTGAAGTGTAGAAGGACAAAGGTTAACGTTATGGAGGTATATAAAATTCTGAATCATGTAAATAAGGTGAATGGTCGCAGTCTTTATCCTAGGATATAGGAGTCTAAAACTAAAACACACAAATTTAAGGTGAGGGGGAAAGATTTATTAGGGACCTGAGGGGCAACTTTTTCACATAGAAATGTTAGGAATATGGAACGAACTGCCAGAGGAAATGACAGAGGTGGGTAGAATTACAATATTTTAAAAGCACTTGGACAGGTCAGCGTGGCTGAGTTTGCCAACCAGTCTGTTTCTTAGCTGTGTAAATCTAATACCTACCTCAACGTAAATAAAACAGATAATAGTTATCCTAAAGAAGCACAACAGGACAATGGAGACATTTAGAAGCAGTGCTTAACTGTTCACAGACTGCTGCCCCATGTAGAACAGCAGTGGCAAAAGGCACCTCCAAGAATTGGGAGTTATCTAGCCCCAAGGACTCACCAGAGATGAATAAGGGATGCCAGACAGGTCTACCTCTATTCACCCCAACATTTCTGGTGGTTAAACTTTCATTAAAACTCTAATTTCTAATGAATAGTCATCAACTTGAAACATTAACTATCTTTCCGCTTTGATGCAGTCTGGCCTGCTGAGTAGTTTTAGCCATTTTTATTTATTGCTATCATCTGTAATTCTTCATGTGTTGCTTCCAGTTAATGATGTCTTTCAGAAGCCTCTACCTGTGTGGACTTTACAAAGATACCCTAAATAGATGTAATGTCGACCAACAGATGAAGAAGCTGGTACGAATTAATGACTTGGTCCGTCAGCAGTACAACTTGGAGAGTAGACAGTTTGCACAGAGCAGTAACAGCAGCAGCCACACAATTTTGTATATTGAAACGTTTATCAAAGTGATTAGCGTGGCAGTTTCATCTTGCAAACTTCTGAGCATTGAGAAAATAAACAGACCCAGCAGGATTCATTAGCATCCAAAGAGAGAAAAAAGATACCAACTTTTCTTCCAGCTTCCCTTAACTCCAGTATTAATTAAAATACAGAAACACTTCCTGGCTGGAGCTCCTTGATAAGACCTTATTCAAGGGCTTATCAACTTAGCAACAAGTGGACTCAAAGCTCCTACAAGTAAACAATGGTCCCATTCTATACCAATCTTTTAGACATTAACCTTAAAAGAGTCTGCAGTAATACAATTGTTGGCATAAAGGAAGCACTACTCATGAACATTCAAGCCTGATGAAGTGTCTCAGTGTGAAGTGTGTGTAGCACTACACATGACATAGCTAAAAGCTTCAAGTGGGAGTGTAAGTGGGAGTTGTACATGGGAAAGGGGAAGGACTGATGCCATTTACTGCAACACACACACAGAATGCTGGAGAAACTCAGTAGGCCAGGCGGCATCTCTGGAAATGAATAGTCAACGTTTCGAGCAGAGATCCTTCTCACGACTGAGAAGGAAGGGGGAAGACACCAGAATAAAATGGTGGGGTCGGAAGGGGAAGGAGGCTAGCTGGAACGTGATAGATGACACACACAAAATGCTGGAGGAACTCAGCAGGCTGGGCAACGCATATGGAAGAAAATACAGTCAATGTTTTGGGGTGAGACCCTTCGGCGGGATTTCCAGCATCTGCAGATTTTCTCGTAGGTGATGGGTAATGCCAGGTGGGTGGGAAAGGTAAAAGGCTTGAAAAGAAGGAATCTGATAGGGAAGAAGAGTGGACCGTAGGACAAAGAGGAGGAGGAGGAGGAGGAGGGGTCCCAGAGGGAAGCAGTGGGCAGGTGAGAATAGGTAAAAGGTTAGAGTGGGGGAATAGAGGAAAGTGGGGAGGGTAATTAGCTTACAGAATTAGTTCACAGGAAGGAGAAATCGATATTCACGCCAACAGGTTGGAGTCAGACAGAATATAAGGTGTTGCTGCTCCACCCTGAGGCTGCCTCATCATGGTACTTGCTTGTTCGTTTGATGGATAGCCATGTTTCCAACAATTTCTATTCTGACTTTACATTTGGATGTCTACAGCCAATATACCAATGAGTCTGAATTCAGTAGGTGACTAAGTAAAACTGAACAGCAGAATGGACAGGGTACAAATGAAAAGTGTACGAAAACAATGACTGCAGGCAGAAAATGCAACAACATGACCAGCTGGCAAGTCAGTGACTAGAATAACATATGTGACTATTTCTTCCTCAATGAAGAGAGTAAAAAATGCCAAAGGCATAAGATGGAGGAAGAAGGAAAGCTTTTGAAATGCAAGAGAGACATCGCACAGGACCCTGTTCATGATCCAAAGTACACCTTTGTATAGCCTACAATTTCCTTTCTAACTTAGTCACTCAATTCAAATTATCTGCAAACAATAAAATTCTTAACTAAATTTCATATCGACAGTTCTCACCATACTGTTCAAATAGGAAAATATTTTAGTAGAATAAACATTTTATTTTATTCCATCTATAAGCACCGGGCTTAACAGCCTATTGTGTGCAAATGTTACTGATGTTGACCCAAACTCAGAGTACGTTACTGAACATGATCATATCCATTAAGGGATAGTCAGTATCTTTTCCTTCGGGTGGAAGTGTCAAATAGAGGACAGAGAATCAGAATCAGGTTTAATATCACTGGCATATGTCATGAAATTTGTTACATTTGCAACAGCAGTATAATGCAATACATGATAAATGTAGAAATGATATGAGCCAGCTGTACCTTTCCTCATTCCCTGTCATGCACTGTTGAACTTGAACATAGGGTTTGCCAGCTGTCCCGTATTTGCCGGGACATCCTGTAAATTCGGCTAAATTGGTTTGTCCCATATGGGACCGCCCTTGTCTCATATTTCCCCCGCTAAGGTAGAGCGTTCCTATGAAACCTTTCGTGCCGAAATGGCGTAAAGCGAAGAAGCAATTACCATTAATTTATATAGGAAAAATTTTTGAGTGTTCCCAGACCCAAAAAAACCTACCAAATCATATCAAATAACACATAAAACCTAAAATAACACTAACATATAGTAAAAGCAGGACATACAACCTATATAAAGTAGAAATAATGTATGTACAGTGTAGTTGGGAAGATTAAGCCAAAACCGATTTGTGGAAAAAAAATTGGCACGTACGCACATGTCACATATGCGCACGTCACGTGTGTGCACACGGGTGCCCGTGCAAGGCTTCGTGGTCATGGTAGTCTTTCTCGGGGTAAATGCAAGTGTCCCGTATTTGACTGCTACTTTTGTCCCTTATTTGGGAGTGAGAAAGTTGGCAACCCTAACTGTAAAAGACATGTTGAGGTGAGTTTAACCCTACTTGAACACCCCCCCGCCACCCCGGTCAGCCGGTCCTCAAGAATATTGTCAATATTAAACAGGTCCGTGATGCAAAATAGGTTAGGGACCCCCTGGTCTAGAACAAGGAAAGTGGTAGAAGCAAATTTAAAAGCATCATATAGGAAGCATGGGGAAAAATACATCAACAGGCAGGGAAGAGGGAGAGAGTCACAGACAACTTTCAACCAGTACACACATGGTGGGCTGAATGGCCTTTTCCCATTCTGTACTGTGCTATGTTCCAGGAGGGCACAGGTTGAATATATTAATATAACAGCAACCTCAAATTCTGAGCAATGTTTCTGGCATCTTCAAGATCATATCATTGGATCCTTAATTTCAGACCCACACTCCTCCAAAAACATACCTCCCATTTGGAAAGTTACCTTTGCATCCAAGAAATCCTCTCCACCATGTACAGATGAGATTTACTACAGAATAAACTCTGGGATAAAGATAATTTGAAGTATGGGAACCCTTACATGAGGAAATGTCAGCAGCTATGTACAGAATTGCTGATATTTTTCTACAAAATCTGGATCAATGTCACCTACATGAATGCCGCTCAATCGACTAGCCAACTACTGGAGAATGCAGGAGAGAAAAGGAGGAACACAAACAGTAGAAGTAATAACTGAAGAGTCACAGCTGGCAATGACAGAGAAATGGAAACAACGCCACAACATATGGAAAACTGAGAAATAATTTGATCAAAGCATCTATTGACCCTTTGTCAGTTCTTCTGAGCTATTAGAGGATTCAGGCTCAAGGCAGCACCTGCATGGACCAGCATATTTCACGGCAAATCAAGTACACAGTCTTGGGTAAGAAAGCCTATTTAAACAGCCTGCAGAAAACCGGGATGTATAGGGCAATGGAGGACTGGGGGAGACGAGGGTAATACTCAAAGAGTAGGTTGAGAGAAGTCTTAGAACTGGTAAGCTAGGTTACAGTGATCGTGGTGCGTGATACTGGTGGGAACATACCTACAGCATGCAGAAAGTTGCCTACCTGTAGCCATTTCACAGCACCACGTCATGGCCACCATCACTGTAGCCTATCTTACCAACACTAATATTTCCCTCAACTTGCTTGTTTAGTATTACCCTCATCTTCCCCAGTCCTCCATTGCCCTGCACATCCTGGTTCTCTGTAGGATATTTAAATAGACTTTCCTACCCAAGACAATATACTTGATTTGCTGTGAAATAATGTAGTGTTAGACAAGAAGATTTCTAAACGTGGATTCTGTGAGTACTTTTCCCCATAGTTTCTGACTTCTAATAACCAATCACACATTTTAAACAGCTATGCACTTTATTTAAGTTCTATTCAGAATCGTGTGTGTACCATCTAGCATGGATGAGATGGGTGGAATGTATCATACCCATTGTCACTCTCTATCAGTGTGTCTGAAACATTCCCAGTATTCTCCAAATATCCATCCCTAAACTGTCAAATTTGTCTAAATATTTATCTAAAATTAATTCACTGACTGTAGAACATGCAAAGGATGCTAAATAAATGCAAGTTTTTTCTCACTGACAAATAGCCTGGCTACATATTTGTTTCTTCATACTAACAGTGTAGTTTTGCTATTGGAATACATTATGTGTGGCCTTAGTTAGCACTGTGTCACAATGGTCTCCAGGGCACAGATGTGCTAATGCCATTGCTGATTACCTAATCTCTGATAATTTACACTGGTTCTTCAATTGCACTTTATTTACTTGTGCAAAAGAAGGACAGTTCAGCCCCTATCACCAAACTGTTCAGAAGTTATAGCTCAAGATTGTCAATTTTCAATAGAAACTTCGTGCAGCTTTGACTCCCATTATTTGCATCTAGAAGCGCCAGTTGTAATACATATTTTAGGTGTTAGTAACCAGTAAATTCACCTGCTGAAGATCACTAATGTTTTAGAATTAGTAAAATAACTGTCCAATGGCTAGTAAATGGCAACTAGCTTTCATTAGTATCCTTAATCATCTCTTGGTATGTCTGGTTGCCTTGGCGAAGAAACCATACAAAGAAGCTGTGCAAAGAGGAACACACACAAAATACTGGAGGAACTCAGCAGGCCAGACAGCATCTATGGGCAGAAACCCTTCGGCAGGACTGGAGAAAAAAGAGGAGATAGGTTCTCAAGGTCTGAGATTTCCTAGGGTAGTCATAGTCAGCTAGTGTGACTATACAATGTCTGCACACTGTCTCTGATATCTTAACCCTTGCCTTGTTGCAATTTCCACACTGGCTACTATTCTACTATTGCCGATAAACCTCACATGAGGAACTGAACAACCACATTGAGATTTCTTGTGCCAATACCCCCACAATCACTTCTGCTGTGACTGTCAATGGGCTTTGCCAACCTCGTCTTTAAAACAGATGTTTCTAATGTAACATGGACTTGTTACTTTAGAAAGAAGAGAAGCCCCTTTGTCTTGAGTTGTCGTCCAAGAAATTAAGAATCAGGCAATATGTTTGTGCCCTGACATGATGTTTACCTAGAACTTTTGGATGGAGTGAAATATGTTAATATTATCGTACGCTGTGGTGTTTTTGTGAACATGCCACTGATCATGAACAATCTGCTGGAAGAACTCAGCAAGCTGAGTAGCATCTAGGGTGAGTGGTGGTGGGGTTGGGGTGTGGGTGAGGAATCATCCACATTTCAGAACAATACTTCACTATTTTTGAGGTGCTCTAAGAAAATGTTACAATTTTCTACAAAAGTTGTACATGGAACATTTCTATTAAATCCAAAGTGTAGTTAATTCAAAGTCACAAGCAGTCTCTTACTGCTCCTCACCTCCTGAACGAGCTGCCAGCGCAAGTGGTGAATGCGAGCTCGAATATAATATTTAAGAGATGTTTGGATAGGTACATGGGTGGTAGGGACATGGAGGGCTATGGACCCGGTGCAGGTCAATGGGAGTAGGCTGTTTAAATAGTTTGGCATGGACTAGATGGGCCGAAGGGCCTTTTTCTGTGCTGTACTTTTCTGTGACTATAATTCACTGCACTTTAACTATCACTTACTACTATACACCAACTCAGACCTGTTATGTGAAAATCAGTGCAATACAAACATTTACAAGTTTTCTTCAGATCCACTTGTTTCAAAAAGTGACAGATTAGAAAGGTTGTGTGGAAGTTTACCTCAACTCTTTGCCACTGCTGTACAAAATAGAAGCTTCCACAAGTGCAGCAGTAAGTTAAACACCGGTGTCTCTAGGTTATTAAACAGCATACCTGCTATTAAAGAAAATATCCAAATGAGATCACATATTCTTCTTGTTCCATGTTTTCCTACAAGCACCATATCCATTAGAATGCTGGCAGAATCCAACAGAAAACAGGACCTTATTGCTTCAATCACAATTCTTCCAAAAGGAAGAAGAAGAAAACATATGGGTTGCTCTCAGCTTGACTATTTGTTCAAAGCAGCCCAGTATCTGTTGACAGAATATTATTTATAGAGTTGGATTAATATTGAAAGAATGTTTTGAAGCCACTTAGGTGACAAGACATTGTTCACAGCCAAGCAGATGGGGCCAGTTTGCTTAATAACATAAATCTCCTGATTGTAGTAGCTCAAGGATTAAACAAAATAATTCAAGGAATCAAATGTACCAAATACAATGAAAAATATATCTGATACATCAGCAGAGAAGTAAAAACATGAATTAGGACCAAAAATATTAAACCAAGGACTGCAAAATTAACTATGTGCATGTTTATACATTTTATTTGCATACAGTATATTTAAGCACTTTTATTTTTTTGAGAAGATCATTGTGTTACTTGTAGTCTTGTAAAATGTTGCAGTTGGCATCAGAAGTGACCTTCTCTGTCAGTGATATTAATTCTGAAGTGGTTGTAGACCCTGCTGGGTAGGTAGTGTTACTGCTTCACAACCCCCTCTGTGACAATATGTCAAGTTTGCGAATTAAAATGTGCTACAGGAGCAGTAAAGGAGTCAACATGGTTGGGTTCTGTAGCCTATGTTTCTGTTTTATCTACTATATACATTGCCAAGGTCACAGCATTAAAATATTCATATTAATGCAGCATCTCTTTCAAAAGTAAAACACCACTTCTCCAGGAATAAAAAGAATGGGAATGACAGTAAATGAGTTATTGATGGTCAGCACAGGCTTAGTGGGCCAAAGGGCCACTTTCAATACCTTGATTCTTAAGAATAAAATTGAAAAGAAATAAGCTAATGCTAAACTTACATACAACCATCATCGCTATATTGTGAGACCCGACGTAGACCGCTTTGTTGAGCACCTTCACTCCATCTGCAAAAAGCAGGGTTTCCCGGCGGCCAACCATTTTAATTCCCATCCCCAATCCCATTCTGACGTGTTCATCCATGGCCTCCCCTTCTACCACAAAGTGGACATGTTCAAGTTGGAGGAGGAGCAACCTATATTCTGCCTAGGTAGCCACCAACCTGTTGGCACGAACATCGATTTCTCCAACTTCCAGTAATTTTTTTCACCCCTCCCCCTTCCATCTTCTTCATTTCCCCACTCTGATCTCTTACCTCTTCTCTTCACCTACTCCCTGTGCTACTACTCCTCCTTCCCTTTCTCCCATAGCCCACTCTCCTCACCTATCGAATTTGTTCTTCTCCAGCCCTTTACCTTTTCCACCTATCACCTCCCAGCTTCTTACTTCATCCCTACTGCCCCACCCAACCAGCTTCAACTATTACCTTTCAGCTGGTCCTACTTGCCCCTCCCGCTACCTCCTTCTTCTGGCATCTTCCCAATTCGTTTCCAGTTCTGACGAAGGGTCTCACCCTGAAAAGCTGCCCTGTGTATTCATTGTGATAGATGCCAACTGACCTCCTGAGTTCCTCCAGTATTTTGTGTGAGATACAACCATCAAAACTGTGTTCAGATGTCAATATAAATATAAAGATAAGGAGATACTGGAGATTCAGCTTAAAAATTCAAACCGCAGTGGTATACATCAGGACGGGCAGCATTGCCAAGGCTCTTTTCTCCAGAAATTGGTGCTGAAGTAATGCAAGATGTTGTCATAGTTCTGAAGCATTTTGAAAGGACATACACAGAGAAGAGATGGCAGTGTTGTATTCACAAATGAATCCAATAAGGGCTTAAGGTGAAATCTCTCTTGATCTAGACAGTGTAAATTGTTAACAAGGAGAACTGCTGAGATGAATGGTGTGGTGGCATTTATGAGTAAGCTTCATAGATTCATAAAGAACAAAATGATGAGCTGAATGAATCAGAGTGGGAGGAAGCTCATGCAAAGTAGAGAAAGAGACATATTTCAAGGAAGGTTTGCTGATACGCCTGAGTTGTAGATTCAATGCACACAAATTAAATGTTATAATTTGACAAACTGGTAACTTTCAAAATGGCAGTTCTCTGTCAGAGTAGGGTGTTTGATTGGGCAGACGCTGCTACACTTCAAACTCTGTAGCCCAGTCCCTGATGCCTCTCCAATTTGCTGTTGTGTCTGTAGTCAATACTGCTGAAATGGAGTAAAAACAAAATCAAGGAGGACAGTTATCTACTGTCATTGGTTTCTACCTTCACATCATTCCTCCAGCCCCTTGCAATAATGCAAAACTGTAAATAGACAATGTGATTTTATTTTCCCCTGGAAAGGAAGCAGGCTTTTCATTACAAGTTAGTCTATCACACCGTACACCCATAATCCAATGTTTAGGTTAGACTCATGCAATTTTGATTCTTTCAAATCCTCTATTCCAGCTCAGTGACATGTAATGAATTAGATCTGGTATTAGGTAATACACCAGTATATGTCCTGGACAACAAAGTTAACAGGGTAAGCCATTTACTTGCATTGCTATCACACACCAGAAATTACCAAGATGCCATCATGTTCAGCCGTACATTATTAAATGTGAAAAACTAATAATCAATCAAGCTAATCCAGTTGTTAAATTTATTTTGAAAGATTGAGTTATGCCAAAAGCAAGAAATGCATATTCAATAAACAGTATTACAATCTTATCTCATACCATTAAAATTTGGTTCAAATGCAATTTAAGCAAGCCAACTCTTCATTCTTGGTATAAGACAAAACTGTATTAAAGATTATTGAATATGCATTCAGTAATACATTTTACTGCATATGCATTAGATAGAGTTCCTCATCTAAGGTGTAAAATCCAGTTCAGCATTTCTACATTGATTCTTTGGTAGGCTCCAAATTGTTTCACTGGAAGTTTCTTTTTCACATAGAGGTCAAGTACAGAGAATAGCAATATTCTGGAAAGGCAGTGATGTCCAAAGTCCTGGATCAATCCATATAACTAGCAACAAAAGAAAGAAACCTGAAAAATATTATATAACAGAAGTGGAGCTGTAGTCAAGAAGACAAGATGTCTGATCTCTTGGGGTCAAAGATCCAACCCATTGAAGTTTCTTCATTGGTATACACTACATGCTCACTGACAAGTATGTATCTGATCTATTGTTCCACTGAGAGTTATACATCCATATCTTTTCACCATCTTTGGAGAAAAGCAAAAGCACTTGAGTGTTCTACCATAAAGGGGGCAATACAAGTTCAAAACCATGCTCTGATTTCAAAATCTCTCATATTCACCAAAGTTGTCAGCAAAGAAAGGCTCTTTTCAAAATACCTTTATCCCATAGGCTAACTAAAAGCTAGAATTCCATTCACTGATTTATTTCAAAAAGGGTTTAAAGTAGGTCCAATTCTGGTAATGCCAGAACATGAAAAGCAAAAATTCTAATTGAAACACACATACCACCTCCCATTTCCTAAGAAGCTCATTCAAAATTTGCTTCTAAGTGCAAAGGATTTTTTTTCAGCCCAGCACTGCATCTGAGGTGAAGAGAATACAAGAGAGAATAGTCAAGCTCAATACTAATCTATTGATAGAACTTACCTTAAGTTGGGCTGAAGTTAAACTATTCATTTGATATGATAAACCTGATTTAAGACTGATTGATAAGATGACTATCTTAAAGCTCAGATTTTCAAATATGCTGATTTTCTAACCTAAAACAGGCAAAAATCTGGATTTCTTTGTGGGTATGTGATCAATGTTTTATGCTTGTTCTCCTAGCCCTATCATGCTAATAAGGGAAGTAAACTAGGCATGACAAATTCCTTATGTCCCATTTGGGATAGGGACTTAATTTTCTTAATCCTCATTTTCACTTTTTGTTGCCAGTGACTAACACTCCCTTGACAACTCCAATCTCCACCGCAGCTTTTGATTTGGAATCAATATTTGGAGATGAAAATGTATAGTCTACTGAAAATCTTTAATGGATACTCTTAGACTTGTTGAAGGAATAACAGCCCAGAACTTCCTTCAAAATGACAGCAGTTCTAAGTAGATTTGTCAACATTCCTTTCCACAACGGAATGTTATCTAAGGGCTGTAAATTTCTTGATTGATTCTCACACAGAATTATCCCGACAGTGTTCTGCTGTTGGACTCTTCGGATCACATCATGCATTTCACTTGGATCAGACCTGGCGCAGGTTCTTCAATTCCAATCATTCCTAAGTTTCAGGTTATCCACCAGTTTAAATTGAGTTTCAAATAAATTAATTTTAATTATATTTAAGTGTATTTTCCCAGTGTTTTAAGGTGTTACTTTTAATTTTCTGCCAACTTAAATAAAAATGTGTGGTCGCTTGTTCACAGTCTTATAAATGTATCACGATGCTATCAATATCAGGGCTTGCAAATTGTATCAGGACTTTGATAGGCGGTTCTGCATAGTGATGACCCGATGTCTGGTGGAACTGTAGGGCTAAGGTCTTGCTGAACTTCATGAACCAGGTTGGTGTTTAGAGATCCTAGTAAAAACAGACTTAGTGAGGAGGGGAGCAATATGTATGCTTGGTGTACTATTTCCAGAAGTCCTGCTCCAGGCAGAACAATGATTAGACACTGGCTATCGAATGTATTTACTACTAGCATCACCCTTAAGAGAGCTGTCAGCGAACTTTATGATGTTAGCTGTACAATTACCTATTTCACTTCTAACCTTTTACTGCAAAATATCCTAGTAACAATTAAATGTAATTCCTAGTTTTGCATCAAATTTCATGCAAAGAGCATTCTCTCACTTCTGTAGCTTCTTCCGTTTAAAGCAGATCTATTTTTGGCAACGGACATGGCCAGGTTGGAGACATCATTTAAGTTTCTCCAAAAATAGTCCTATGATCAATCACACACTGCAAAATAAACTGGACAATACACACCTGCTCAGGTTGCCTAATACTTCTAGGCATCTGCTGTAAATTCACCAGTAGCTGGAAAGCACACTGTCAAGAAATTGAAGCAGCACAATTCTGAGCTATAGGAAGATCAGACAAACTAGGAATATTAGAGAGGGAAGACAAATGTTAAAAGTCAGGATCACTGCATTGAGATGACTTTCTCCAGAAGAATTGAAGTATAAAAATACCTGAAGATCAATCCTAGAAAGCAACAACCTTAACCTCCCTCTATCTGGTTTCATTTTTCATCAACAGATAATAACAGATTTGTGATCTATGTGATATTGCTGGCTGATCGTCAGTGGCAGCTTGCCACGTGCCTGTACACATCATTTGGGATGAATTTGTATCTCTTATGTTGATTTCCCAGAAAAGAAAAATCTGGTTTCCGCAAGGCAGCTAGATAAAATAGAAGTGATTAGAATTTCAAATAATTTCAATCAAAATCTGTTCTTTAATATTTAAATTTTGAACCTGCCCATGTGGCATATCATTTGTTCTGCAATAGATGACTTCAGAGCTGTGATTTTTTTCTTTGAACTAAGTCACAGAGTGAAATAAATTACCTTTACGTACAACTGGGCTCTTCACATTCTTGCAATCTTTTCTTTTCTCGTGCGCAGGAGCATCTCAGTTCTAAAGGAGCCATTTAATGGCTATTCATGGGAGCAGGCTGCTCATTTACCTCAGCTCTTCAACTACGATAATGGACCAAATGAAGAAAACACCCAAAAATCATTTAGGCCTTGCAATCATGTGGTTGTCAATATTTGCAGATTAATGCCCTATATGATCTTTTGGAATTCTTCAAATCAGCTATTTCACTAGAGACACAGGTCTATTTCAAGTGTATGGGATAATAACAGTATTGTAAAAGTGAACAGATATATTGGTGCGTGGTTCTAAGGAATTACAGCCATTGGAAACAGTAATTGATCCCAGAAGGGATAAATTGCCTTCTTGTTCCATTGACAGTGACAGACTGCATGGTATTATTTTACCAGAGTCACCAATGTGAATCAGTTGCTTAGCCATTTACCTATACAAATTGTAATGTAATGCCATAAGTGAGGTTCCAATTTGCAATGTTAGGTTAGTAACGGAAACCCAATTGGATGACTAAGAACCAGCTAGTCAAAGGGAGCATTGTGCAGCCAGGAGAGGTGGGAGTTTTCCTGTAAGTCCCATAGCAACAGGTAACCAGTAAGCCTCATATCCTTTCTTCCCTACTCCTCACCAATTTTATATTGGCTGTGTCATCTAGTCCCAAGCCACTAATTCATCATCCATGGTACAGTGACTCTGTGTTTACCTGCCCCAGGCATGAAGATTCATGGTCAAAGGTCATGCTTTAGTGCTCGTTTGTCCACCACACACTAGCAGTCAATAACCACAATTAAATGCTAATCCTCACATCCTGCAAGTTAATAAATTAATAATTCAATAATTATTTTGTTATTCCCTAATGACACCCAAGTGACCAATTAACCTACTTATCTGTACGTGTTTGGAATGTGGTAGAAACCAGAGCACCCGGAGGAAACCCACGCGGTCACAGGGAGAACATACAAACTCCTTACAGACAGCAGCAGGAACTGAACCCAGGTCTCTGGCGTGGTAAAGTGTTACGCTACCGAGCTGCCCCATTTTCATAAATGATGTAACTGCAGCACGAACTGCTTCACGCATTCCTAACACTTATACAGAATTGCGAAACATTGTGGTGTTTAAAATCGTGGTCATAATATCGACACGTAGGGCCAATTCTGGTCATGCCACTAAATTGTCAACCATAGATAGTTAGAGGCATGAAGAAACTTCTTTTGTATCATAAGCGGCTAAGATTTGGAACAGTAAGATGGATACAGATTCAATGCCAGCTTTTAACCCGGAAATTAATACACATGACAGAGGAAAATATGCAGGTGTATGAGGTAAGAGAGGATACTAGTGATAATTCTGCAAGAAAATCAGACCTCTGTGCTGCAAGAAGTTGCTTGAAACAAGAATATTTATATGAAACATTACATGATTTCCAATTATTAAGTGAAATATAGCATAAAGTTTAAACATGATGTAAAACTGCAATTTGTGGGTAACCAGTATAGGTATGGTAATACTGAGAGATACAAGCAGAAAAGGCACAGAAGTCATACATAAAAAATAATACTGCCTTCAAGATCTCAGTGGTCATTAGAATAATTTCAATTTCTTTCTCCTTTCTTTGCGACACAAATCATTAATGGTGATGACCTGACCATTTACGTGAAAGGAATCTACAGTTTCCACGGCATCCACACATCAGTAGCTTCAGAAATTATTCCTGAGCCTTTCTCTCTCTTTCTACCTGTAGTTCACTCATGTGTCGATCCCACCCCCTCACACAAACTTTATACATTGGTTCTAAATCTGGATCTGTGCCTCCTTAGTTACCAATGTACATGAAGTAAATCATATATTATCTTAATGCAGCAGTGTGATACATAACACTTTCCAATGGTTAAATGCCAGAGTATTTCCAGTCCTGTATTATATAATTATAATTATTATATCCACAAAATTATTCCACACAGCATGAATTTGTACTCAGCTCCGTCCCCAATCGTTCAACATGAAGTGACTGAATAAATTAGAGTTCCTAAAGCAAGCAGCATGTCCTTGATGAATTTTGAATGCCAGAGCCTTCAAATCTGAAACTGGTACTTTTTTTTGATTACATTGCAGCACCCAACAAATGTTGGGTTTAGAACAGGTGACCACACACTGTTAGCATGCAGACTCAGCAGGCATCAGTGCTGCAAGTACACACTGAAAGCCTGCACTTACTGTCAGCCATTTCAAACACAAATGCAATAAAGTGACAAGTGTAATTTAATGAGTGCATGCCACAGACGAGAAAACCAACAATTTATTGATAAACACTAACAGCAGGAAGGGTCTCACTAGGATAAATCAGGCCTGCATCAATCTATGCTGAAACTATAAACCTGCTCACATATTTATCATTTGCCAAAGTGGTGAGCGATCAACATTACTAATTATGAATTCCCACTGGAGATGGAGATCTTAAACAACCACAATAGTGTCAGTGAGAAGATCAAAACAAAATCTATGAGCTATCACTGCCTCTTCAGTAGATTTACTCACGCCACAAGATTACATTCTCCACTTACCTGTAAATTTAAATGATAAATGATTGTTGCCATGAGCTAAAATTCTCAGCTCCGGACCTGTACTTCAGCTCCTAAAACAGTTTGTCAACTCATGCTAATGTAAAGTGTGGTCACTGTTTAAGAGAACAGAAAAGCACCAGCACAATGCAATCTCATGTATGATCACTTGGATCCAAAGTAAACCTAACACCCTGTGTAAATGCAACTTAGGAAGCAGGACTGTAATCAAATGTCGTCTAAGCAGCCAAAACCCTTGATCTGCTTTTCAACTGTGGGTAGACACAGCAGACGTGTGTGAAGCCAAATTACATTAATTTAGTATTGATGCTTGTGTAAAGGAGCAGTAGGTGTATTACGTAAGGGGTGGATGTAGAGAGGCAGCATAGTCTCAAAAACATTTGCTTCTACTATGAGGACAGAGACTGGTGGAAAGGTCAGACAATTCAGTTACAGTTTCCACCAATTAATTTTGCATAAATTATCTCCATGTCTTCATGTGTAATTGTCTAATATATTAAGCATAAATCTAATAGAAATGAATCATATTAACAGCTGAACAAATCCGATTTGGTCACACACCTGTATGTTGAGTGGAGCCACTAAAGTTGCCTCGGATGAACGGAGCCTGAAATGCATACACAATGTCCCCTTCGCCAACTGTGTTCAAATCTTCCTCATCCGAAAAGGAGCGTTCAAACCCGTTTGTGTAAACTTCTGTTAAAATTACCTGGAACATTAATAAAGAAACCATGCTCAGAAGATTATTGAAAGTGCTGGGTAACTTAAAACGGCAGTTTTTATACAGTGATACACACAAAGGAGCTGGAGGAACTCAGCGGGTCTGTTAACGTCTAAGGAGGGCAATGGACTCTCAATATGTCTACCTTATGCTGTGATTATTACTTTTGAATTTATGTAGAGAACAGCACAGTATTTTATCAAGCACAAGTTTTGAGAAAGGAGGATCTATGACAAGTTCCCATGAGGCAATGACTACGCACACTTCTCACAGCACTCCACTTTATAGTAGCAGCAGCGCTTCATTCTGCCTTCAAAATTTAGTTCTTCTGATGTTAATCGAACCATTTAGTGTGTTTAGAACCAATGGCCAGTCTTATTTCAAACTCTCAATTTGATGTCATTGCTCATTTTTCAATTCACTCTTATTAACGAAGGTACAGAGCTGAAGCTAAACACTTCAGTAACCATGACAATCAGATTTGCCTAGCTGGTAAAAGAAGGTCTGGTGACTTGAGCCCTGGAATTTCAAAGCAAGATTATTTCTTCAAAAGATTTCAGTTATCTTGAATTTTCCGACCATAGCGAATAGTTTAAACATAAAGCTGTATAACAGGATATTAATAAATACTGTGCAAATCTTCTTTATAGCTAATATAAGCAATGAATCATCATTATCAACAAGCCAAACACTGAAGGAACTCAGAGTGTCAGGCAGCAGCTGTGGAGGGAAATGAACAGTCGACATTTACACTGCTAATCTGGGCTGAGTCATCATTAATTTAACCCTGTTACTAAAACTAACACACTTAATTTTAAAATCTCTACCAATTCCCTCACATCTTAAACACTTCTTACATTTTTCAATGGTGCTTTTTCTATTTGAAGAGACCGCCCCCCCCCCCCCCACCGCACCTTGGTCCCTATCCCATTTGCCTCTGTGAAATGCTACTGTTTACTGTTTGTTCATGATTAGGTTATTGAAACAATGATTGCATTTATCCCTACATTACACAAATATAAATCTTCTTAAACCATCTTCTCTAACCTAGCTTTAAGTTCCCTACCATGTGTGACAAATAATTCAGAGGCTAAGAGGAAATACACTGCTAATTTTAATTTTAATTCATGTTTATTTATATTTTTGCCATTAATTAAAATAAGGAAGATCCACAGAAGTGCTATCAAATGAACTGTTCATCAATAACCCGACCATCAATGGAAGAACATAAACTAAGTACACATTTCCAGCTTTTATCACTGCCTTGCTGTAAGTATGGATACAAGTACAGAACAACAGTGTATCAGTCAGATTCTTTTTCATTAAGGTGGCATCTGAATTAAGATAGGTGCAAGGAACTCTGGCAAGACTGAAATCAATTTACATTAAAGGCAAGAACGTGCAGGCAGTTAGATCGATACTTTGTACACTTGCATTACCTCACACTATCATTCCAGTAGACACCATCAGCAAGATGCATTGCAGCAACTTCTTCCTCAGCAGGACCAAGCCAGTACCCTCCATCAGTGGAAAGTGGCTACCAGGGCCACAGATATCACTCAAATTCTACTTCTTCCTTGATTGCCCAATTTATTCTCTCCTTGCTACGATAATTGTCAAATGCGCCAAAGTGAACAACTAACCCGCTCCCATTCAGATCAGAGCCAGTTACCAAATATCCTACAAGATTTGCTGAGCTCACTTCAGAAGGACAGTCAGTCTTCCATTGTATTGTGGCACCTCGCTTCAGCTCATTTCATTTAAAGTGATATACAGGGGCATGCAAAAGTTTGGGCACCCCGGTCAAAATTTCTGTTACTGTGAATTGCTAAGCGAGCAAAAGATGACCTGATTTCCAAAAGGCACAAGGTTAAAGTTGACACATTTTTAAAATATTTTAAGCAAGATTACTTTTTTATTTCCATCTTTTACAGTTTCAAAATAACTAAAAAGGAAAAGGGCCTGAAGCAAAAGTTTGGGCACCCTGCATGGTCAGTACGTAGTAACTCCCCCTTTGGCAAGCAACATAGCTTGTAAACACTTTCTGTAGCCAGCTAAGAGTCTTTCAATTTGGGGGATTTTCGCCCATTCTTCCTTGCAAAAGGCTTCTAGTTCTGTGAGATTCTTGGGCCGTCTTGTATGCACTGCTCTTTTGAGGTCTGTCTACAGGTTTCGATGACGTTTAGGTCGGGGAACTGTGAGGACCATGGTAAAACCTTTAGCTTGCGCCTCTTGAGGTAGTCCATTGTGGATTTTGAGGTGTGTTTACGATTATTATCCTGTTGTAGAAGCCATCCTCTTTTCAACTTCAGCTTTTTTACAGACGGTGTGATGTTTGCTTCCAGAATTTGCTGGTATTTAGTTGAATTAATTCTTCCCTCTACCAGTGAAATCTTCCCCGTGCCACTGGCTGCAACACAAGCCCAAAGCATGATTGATCCACCCCCGTGCTTAACAGTTGGAGAGGTGTTCTTTTCATGAAATTCTGCACCTTTTTTTCTCCAAACATACCTTTGCTCATTGCGGCCAAAAAGTTCTATTTTAACTTCATCAGTCCACAGGACTTGTTTCCAAAATGCATCAGGCTTGTTTAGATGTTCCTTTGCAAACTTCTGACACTGAATTTTGTGGTAAGGACGCAGGAAAGGTTTTCTTCTGATGACTCTTCCATGAAGGTCATATTTGTGCAGGTGTCGCTGCACAGTAGAACAGTGCACCACCACTCCAGAGTCTGCTAAATCTTCCTGAAGGTCTTTTGCAGTCAAATGGGGGTTTTGATTTGCCTTCCTAGCAATCCTATGAGCAGTTCTTTCGGAAAGTTTTCTTGGTCTTCCAGATCTCAACTTGACCTCCACCATTCCTGTTAACTGCCATTTCTTAATTACATTACGAACTGAGGAAACGGCTACCTGAAAATGCTTTGCTATTTTCTTACAGCCTTCTCCTGCTTTGTGGAAATCATTTATTTTAATTTTCAGAGTGCTAGGCAGCTGCTTAGAGCAGCCCATGGCTGCTGATGGTTGGAACAAGGTCTGAGGAGTTAGGGTATTTATAAGGCTTTGACATTTATATCACCTGGCCTTTCCTAACGATGAATGTGAACAAGCCATAGCCCTAACAAGCTAATTAAGGTCTGAGACCTTGGTAAAAGTTATCTGAGAGCTCAAATCTCTTGGGATGCCCAAATTTTTGCATAGTAATCCTTTCCTTTTTTTCCACTCTAACATTGTATAAAACAAAAATAATACACTAATCTTGCTAAAAGTGTTGAAAAGAATGTTTCATCTTTAACTTTATGACTTTTGGAGATCAGTTCATCATCTACTCACTTAACTATTCACAGTAACAGAAATTTTGACTGGGGTGTCCAAACTTTTGCATGCCACTGTAGCTAAAATTGAATTGGCCATAGGCAAGCAGGGTATATTTAAAACTTGCTGTTGCTACCCAGTGACATCACAACGTCTGAATTTGAAATTCTAGTCTGCTCTGCAGTTAGTGAAAATCAATACCAATGAATAAAACCAAATGTTCTCAGTGCTGTATGATAAGATATTTTGCAATTGGCTTTTGTAAATACAGGAAATATTAATCAATAACATGAATGCACTAGTCCACCAATAGCATAATTGTGACAATTTATTGATCACGTTGGCCTCACACTGCATCTGTACCTGATCTGGAGTCACTTTTCCCTCATCTGCCACCATTTTTCGAAGTGCTGCAACAGTTCCAAGGAGTGGGATTGCCAAGCCTATCCTTAGGTATCTTTGATTCTTTGAGTGGAAAACCAAAATGACATTCAAAGCCCTGAAAGTAAACAGAAATAATTCATTTAGTAAGATAAATGTACATAAAGAGAGTTGCAGCATTGTTTCAGTGAGATGATCCATACAATGAAGTAAAGGGAATAGGCTTTCATTCCATCCAGCAACATTGAACAAAGTCAATTTAGAAACTTTGCAAGGGAGCACTGAGGCCAAACCTGTCTTAATTCTGAGAAATAAATTATTCTATTTAAAAGAATAAATGGGGGTGGGGGGGGGAAATCGCTCTGAAACCTACTGAATATTGAATATAGAGTGGTCATGGAGAGGATAATTCCAATCGTGGGACCAGAGGGCACAGCCTCAGAATAGAAGGACATCCCTTTAGAACAGAGATGAGAAGGAATTTCTTCAGCCAGAGAGTGGTAAACTTGTGGGATTCATTGCCAAAGACGGCTGTGGAGAATAAGTCATTGGGTACATTTAAAGCGGAGGTTGATATATTTCAAAGTTGCTGGTGAACGCAGTAGGCCAGGCAGCATCTATAGGAAGAGGCGCAGTCGACGTTTCAGGCCGAGACCCTTCGTCAGGACTAACTGAAGGAAGAGTGAGTAAGGGATTTGAAAGCTGGAGGGGGAGGGGGAGATCCAAAATGATAGGAGAAGACAGGAGGGGGAGGGATGGAGCCGAGAGCTGGACAGGTGATAGGCATAAGGGGATACGAGAGGATCATGGGACAGGAGGTCCGGGAAGAAAGACGGAGGGGGGGGTGACCCAGAGGATGGGCAAGAGGTATATTCAGAGGGACAGAGGGAGAAAAAGGAGAGTGAGAGAAAGAATGTATGCATAAAAAAGAGTAACAGATGGGGTACGAGGGGGAGGTGGGGCCTAGCGGAAGTTAGAGAAGTCAATGTTCATGCCATCAGGTTGGAGGCTACCCATACGGAATATAAGGTGTTGTTCCTCCAACCTGAGTGTGGCTTCATCTTTACAGTAGAGGAGGCCGTGGATAGACATGTCAGAATGGGAATGGGATGTGGAATTAAAATGTGTGGCCACTGGGAGATCCTGCTTTCTCTGGCGGACAGAGCGTAGATGTTCAGCAAAGCGGTCTCCCAGTCTGCGTCGGGTCTCACCAATATATAAAAGGCCACATCGGGAGCACCGGACGCAGTATATCACCCCAGTCGACTCACAGGTGAAGTGATGCCTCACCTGGAAGGACTGTTTGGGGCCCTGAATGGTGGTAAGGGAGGAAGTGTAAGGGCATGTGTAGCACTTGTTCCGCTTACACGGATAAGTACCAGGAGGGAGATCAGTGGGGAGGGATGGGGGGGACGAATGGACAAGGGAGTTGTGTAGGGAGCGATCCCTGTGGAATGCAGAGAGAGGGGGGGAGGGAAAGATATGCTTAGTGGTGGGATCCCGTTGGAGGTGGCGGAAGTTACGGAGAATAATATGTTGGACCCGGAGGCTGGTGGGGTGGTAGGTGAGGACCAGGGGAACCCTATTCCTAGTGGGGTGGTGGGAGGATGGAGTGAGAGCAGATGTACGTGAAATGGGGGAGATGCATTTAAGAGCAGAGTTGATAGTGGAGGAAGGGAAGCCCCTTTCTTTAAAAAATGAAGACATCTCCCTCGTCCTAGAATGAAAAGCCTCATCCTGAGAGCAGATGCGGCGGAGACGGAGGAATTGCGAGAAGGGGATGGCGTTTTTGCAAGAGACAGGGTGAGAAGAGGAATAGTCCAGATAGCTGTGAGAGTCAGTAGGCTTATAGTAGACATCAGTGGATAAGCTGTCTCCAGAGACAGCGACAGAAAGATCTAGAAAGGGGAGGGAGGTGTCGGAAATGGACCAGGTAAACTTGAGGGCAGGGTGAAAGTTGGAGGCAAAGTTAATAAAGTCAACGAGTTCTGCATGCGTGCAGGAAGCAGCGCCAATGCAGTCGTCGATGTAGCGAAGGAAAAGTGAGGGACAGATACCAGAAAAGGCACGGAACATAGATTGTTCCACAAACCCAACAAAAAGGCAGGCATAGCTAGGACCCATACGGGTGCCCATAGCTACACCTTTAGTTTGGAAGAAATGGGAGGAGCAAAAGGAGAAATTATTAAGAGTAAGGACTAATTCTGCTAGACGGAGCAGAGTGGTGGTAGAGGGGAACTGATTAGATCTGGAATCCAAAAAGAAGCGTAGAGCTTTGAGACCTTCCTGATGGGGGATGGAAGTATATAGGGACTGGACATCCATGGTGAAAATAAAGCGGTGGGGGCCAGGGAACTTAAAATCATCGAAAAGTTTAAGAGCGTGAGAAGTGTCACGAACATAGGTCGGAAGGGATTGAACAAGGGGTGATAAAACAGTGTCGAGGTATGCAGAAACGAGTTCGGTGGGGCAGGAGCAAGCTGAGACAATAGGTCGGCCAGGACAGGCAGGTTTGTGGATCTTGGGTAGGAGGTAGAAACGGGAAGTGCGGGGTGTGGGAACTATAAGGTTGGTAGCAGTGGATGGGAGATCCCCTGAGCGGATAAAGTCGTTGATAGTGTGGGAGACAATGGCCTGGTGCTCCTTAGTGGGGTCACGATCGAGGGGTAAATAAGAGGAGGTATCCGCGAGTTGTCGCTGTGCCTCGGCAAGGTAGAGGTCAGTACGCCAGACTACAACAGCACCCCCTTTATCAGCGGGTTTAATAATAATGTTAGGATTAGTGCGGAGGGAGTGGAGAGCAGAGCGTTCCGAAGGAGTGAGGTTGGAATGGGGACAAGGTGCGGTGAAGTCGAGACGGTTGATGTCCCGTCGGCAGTTGGCAATAAAGAGATCCAGAGCAGGCAGAAGACCAGAGCGGGGTGTCCATGAAGAAGAGGAGGGTTGAAGACGGGAGAAGGGGTCATCGGTGGGGGTGGAAGAGTCCTTGCCGAAGAAGTAGGCTCGGAGACGGAGACGGCGGAAGAAAAGTTCCGCATCGTGGCGAACACGGAACTCGCTGAGGTGTGGGCGAAGGGGGACAAACGTGAGGCCCTTACTGAGAACAGAGCGTTCTGCCTTCGACAGTTGAAGGTCGGAGGGGATGGTAAAGACCCGGCACGGATGAGAGCTGGGATCAGAGGGGGGAGGGGGGAGGCTGGGGGTGTCAATGGAGAGGGGAGGGTTGGGGTGGGAGGAAGATGGAGCCTCTGAGGGCCCAGGAGTTGACGGTGGGATCTGAGGAAGACGGGGCTGCGGAGTGGTGGTGGGGGAAGGGGAGACGGGAGTCACAACAGCAGCACATAAAGACCCGGCCTGGAGTTCAAGGCTGGAGTCGCAGTTGGTGGTTGCGCGATCGCTTTGAATGTCTCCATGGTCGTTGCTGGAGTCCGGGTTTTGAATATGTCCTGAGGTGTTGGAGCCGCCGAGATCAACGGCAGGGGCCGCAACCAAAAGTTCATGCCTGCTAGCGTCGGGGCCGGCAGGCTCTGGAGTCCGTAGATGTAAGATCTTGCGATCTTTGCCTAACATGACAAAGTCAAAGAAACGGCGATTTGGACCTTCTGAGGATCCCAGGTACTCACATTTCATTGACTCTGCCTCTCGCCGCTTCTCCCGTCAAGCTCTGAAGGCGACGCTCTCTGCCATGAGGAGGTACTTGGTGTCCCTATCCCAGACCCTTCCACACCTTTGGGACACTTTCTTCGCCGTCTGTAATGGTCCTACCCGCTATTTCATCCTCCGTCGGATCCACGCCTGCAATCGCCGTTTCTTTCGGCGAGAGGCAGAGTCAATGAAATGTGAGTACCTGGGATCCTCAGAAGGTCCAAATCGCCGTTTCTTTGACTTTGTCATGTTAGGCAAAGATCGCAAGATCTTACATCTACGGACTCCAGAGCCTGCCGGCCCCGACGCTAGCAGGCATGAACTTTTGGTTGCGGCCCCTGCCGTTGATCTCGGCGGCTCCAACACCTCAGGACATATTCAAAACCCGGACTCCAGCAACGACCATGGAGACATTCAAAGCGATCGCGCAACCACCAACTGCGACTCCAGCCTTGAACTCCAGGCCGGGTCTTTATGTGCTGCTGTTGTGACTCCCGTCTCCCCTTCCCCCACCACCACTCCGCAGCCCCGTCTTCCTCAGATCCCACCGTCAACTCCTGGGCCCTCAGAGGCTCCATCTTCCTCCCACCCCAACCCTCCCCTCTCCATTGACACCCCCAGCCTCCCCCCTCCCCCCTCTGATCCCAGCTCTCATCCGTGCCGGGTCTTTACCATCCCCTCCGACCTTCAACTGTCGGAGGCAGAACGCTCTGTTCTCAGTAAGGGCCTCACGTTTGTCCCCCTTCGCCCACACCTCAGCGAGTTCCGTGTTCGCCACGATGCGGAACTTTTCTTCCGCCGTCTCCGTCTCCGAGCCTACTTCTTCGGCAAGGACTCTTCCACCCCCACCGATGACCCCTTCTCCCGTCTTCAACCCTCCTCTTCTTCATGGACACCCCGCTCTGGTCTTCTGCCTGCTCTGGATCTCTTTATTGCCAACTGCCGACGGGACATCAACCGTCTCGACTTCACCGCACCTTGTCCCCATTCCAACCTCACTCCTTCGGAACGCTCTGCTCTCCACTCCCTCCGCACTAATCCTAACATTATTATTAAACCCGCTGATAAAGGGGGTGCTGTTGTAGTCTGGCGTACTGACCTCTACCTTGCCGAGGCACAGCGACAACTCGCGGATACCTCCTCTTATTTACCCCTCGATCGTGACCCCACTAAGGAGCACCAGGCCATTGTCTCCCACACTATCAACGACTTTATCCGCTCAGGGGATCTCCCATCCACTGCTACCAACCTTATAGTTCCCACACCCCGCACTTCCCGTTTCTACCTCCTACCCAAGATCCACAAACCTGCCTGTCCTGGCCGACCTATTGTCTCAGCTTGCTCCTGCCCCACCGAACTCGTTTCTGCATACCTCGACACTGTTTTATCACCCCTTGTTCAATCCCTTCCGACCTATGTTCGTGACACTTCTCACGCTCTTAAACTTTTCGATGATTTTAAGTTCCCTGGCCCCCACCGCTTTATTTTCACCATGGATGTCCAGTCCCTATATACTTCCATCCCCCATCAGGAAGGTCTCAAAGCTCTACGCTTCTTTTTGGATTCCAGATCTAATCAGTTCCCCTCTACCACCACTCTGCTCCGTCTAGCAGAATTAGTCCTTACTCTTAATAATTTCTCCTTTTGCTCCTCCCATTTCTTCCAAACTAAAGGTGTAGCTATGGGCACCCGTATGGGTCCTAGCTATGCCTGCCTTTTTGTTGGGTTTGTGGAACAATCTATGTTCCGTGCCTTTTCTGGTATCTGTCCCCCACTTTTCCTTCGCTACATCGACGACTGCATTGGCGCTGCTTCCTGCACGCATGCAGAACTCGTTGACTTTATTAACTTTGCCTCCAACTTTCACCCTGCCCTCAAGTTTACCTGGTCCATTTCCGACACCTCCCTCCCCTTTCTAGATCTTTCTGTCGCTGTCTCTGGAGACAGCTTATCCACTGATGTCTACTATAAGCCTACTGACTCTCACAGCTATCTGGACTATTCCTCTTCTCACCCTGTCTCTTGCAAAAACGCCATCCCCTTCTCGCAATTCCTCCGTCTCCGCCGCATCTGCTCTCAGGATGAGGCTTTTCATTCTAGGACGAGGGAGATGTCTTCATTTTTTAAAGAAAGGGGCTTCCCTTCCTCCACTATCAACTCTGCTCTTAAACGCATCTCCCCCATTTCACGTACATCTGCTCTCACTCCATCCTCCCACCACCCCACTAGGAATAGGGTTCCCCTGGTCCTCACCTACCACCCCACCAGCCTCCGGGTCCAACATATTATTCTCCGTAACTTCCGCCACCTCCAACGGGATCCCACCACTAAGCATATCTTTCCCTCCCCCCCTCTCTCTGCATTCCACAGGGATCGCTCCCTACACAACTCCCTTGTCCATTCGTCCCCCCCATCCCTCCCCACTGATCTCCCTCCTGGTACTTATCCGTGTAAGCGGAACAAGTGCTACACATGCCCTTACACTTCCTCCCTTACCACCATTCAGGGCCCCAAACAGTCCTTCCAGGTGAGGCATCACTTCACCTGTGAGTCGACTGGGGTGATATACTGCGTCCGGTGCTCCCGATGTGGCCTTTTATATATTGGTGAGACCCGACGCAGACTGGGAGACCGCTTTGCTGAACATCTACGCTCTGTCCGCCAGAGAAAGCAGGATCTCCCAGTGGCCACACATTTTAATTCCACATCCCATTCCCATTCTGACATGTCTATCCACGGCCTCCTCTACTGTAAAGATGAAGCCACACTCAGGTTGGAGGAACAACACCTTATATTCCGTATGGGTAGCCTCCAACCTGATGGCATGAACATTGACTTCTCTAACTTCCGCTAGGCCCCACCTCCCCCTCGTACCCCATCTGTTACTCTTTTTTATGCATACATTCTTTCTCTCACTCTCCTTTTTCTCCCTCTGTCCCTCTGAATATACCTCTTGCCCATCCTCTGGGTCACCCCCCCCTCCGTCTTTCTTCCCGGACCTCCTGTCCCATGATCCTCTCGTATCCCCTTATGCCTATCACCTGTCCAGCTCTCGGCTCCATCCCTCCCCCTCCTGTCTTCTCCTATCATTTTGGATCTCCCCCTCCCCCTCCAGCTTTCAAATCCCTTACTCACTCTTCCTTCAGTTAGTCCTGACGAAGGGTCTCGGCCTGAAACGTCGACTGCGCCTCTTCCTATAGATGCTGCCTGGCCTACTGCGTTCACCAGCAACTTTGATGTGTGTTGCTTGAATTTCCAGCATCTGCAGAATTCCTGTTGGTCGATATATTTAATTGGTAAGGGTGTTAAAGGTTATGGGGAGAAGACAGGAAAATGGGATTGAGAGAGAAAGTAAATCAGCCATGATTGAGTAGCAAAGCAGACTTAATGGACCAAATGGCCTAATTCTGCTCCTGTGAATGATGGTCTTATATCGCTCAACATGCACAAATATAGTCTTCTTTTCCAGATCTGAGGCATCACTAACTCTCACTAACTTTAAGGAAAGACGCCCGTATTCCTTTCTAATAGCCTGCGCAGCACGTTTTCACTATAGGTCCTGTATAAGATTTGCCAGATCTTGTTGGAAATATCCTTGAAAATGTTATCATTTGACTTCCTGGCACTAATCATCAATCACTTTCCCCCTCAAACACTGCCATAATCAATATTCAAAAGTATTCAAATCAAACAGAAACAAATCTCACTTTTAAGAGAATTACACTGGATATTCACTCAAATTGCCATTTATCCATGAAATTAAGTGTAACCCCTGAACGTTGGCAAGTGATGAACCAAGGATAATGATAGTTTGCAGTATGGGCCCAGCACCATCAACTTACAGTCGTGGAAGTGAGGGACTTCAATAATGTCAGATGGTAAAAGCCATAAAACAACTTAGCAAAGCTACAGAAAGGAACAAAGGACTGAAATAAAATTTTAAACACACATGACTAAAAAGCAAGAATACTTGAAAAGTAGCAGGGTTATTGATGTGAAAACAGGGTCAATTTAAAGGAGTATCCGATGGTTAAAAAGTGTCTATGCCTGATGTGGAATGGTCTTCAGAAAAGTTTATAGATTTTTGAACAACTTTCAGTGTGCTCAGTGATTGTAGCCAATTAATTGTTAGAAGCATCTCCTTACTGTTGGGGAAGAAGAAAAAGAATTGTAAGTAATTTAAAGAGGTTTTAAAAACTGGGAAAAATCCAAAGAGGTAGCGACAATCTTGTACAAATCTCTAATAAGTTGCCAGAGAAATAGAACCTGCATTATTGGTAAACAAATAACAGCAATCAAAGATGTGTTCAAATTATGGAGGAGCTTATGATGATAATTATAATTAATATGCAGGGCCAATGTTCAATGTAGTTATTTTATTATTTGTAAGATGCCTCAGTTACAGAAATATTGATCACATTTCATCTTAGCCTGGGTATATGATCAAAAATATATGACCCAGACAAAAGTCCTGACCTGTCACTGCACAGTAAATTCCACAATCAAGTGTAGAAATTGAAAACTCTGCAATAGTGTCAATCACATTACTGATATGAAGCTGTCTGATCCAAATCAAATCAAATGAACTTTAATTTAGGGTTCATGATATTCGTAAACAATAAGTTGAACCACTGATAGCTGTATCATTGAACAAAAATCCCAAATTAGCCAATTTGAATTCATTGTTGCAGAACCAGAGCATGAACCAATCGATCATATCCAACAGTTCCAAATCATAAATCTGCATTTCATGTCAACGAGAGTAATCAACAGCTGTGTGGCAGATATTTAATTGCATTCTCTCACATGGAGTCCCATACACGAAAGATTGATGGATATAAGTGGCTTCAAGGAACAATTTAATTTGTTCCTTGTTAATTTAATTGTGAATCCCTCAGAAATAATGCTTGGGTACCTGAAGAATAGCAATAGATTTACTTTCTTGATCAACAACAACCAAAGGAACCAGCTATTGCAAATCAATAGCTTCAAACCTACATCAAAAACTCCAAATGTTGGTATAGAATTAGATTTGCATTGATGACGTGGGGTGAGGTTGGCCCGTAAGCAAACCTTCGTGTCAAAGATGTGGGTTAAGGTAACGTTCTACTTGCAAAGAGAAGGGTGGGTTATATTGCATCTGTCACCCATTACTCACCTTGTTAGTTCAACGCAAAAGTGAAAAATTTCTGGACTCCACCCACTTAGGGTTCAGCAGAAGCAGGTGGCCAGTCTGGTCTCAGGAGGCCAAGAGGCCAAGTGATTGTACATAAATGCAATCTGCTAACTGGAGATGGATCAGTCACTAAAATCTTGTGAGAATATGGTAAATCTCTACTTTTACTTTTATCTCAATGAGAAGGGAGTCTTGTACCTTGGGAATATTGACATGCATGAATGTGCACAGTGACTCTAATCTGCCAGATGCTGGAGGGACACCCAGTGGAACTTTAAAGATAAAGTGCAATCCCCACCCGCAATCTCTTTTCTTCTCACTGCTGCCATCAGGAAGGCAGTACAGGAGCCTCAGAATTCACACCACCAGGTTCAGGAAGTTGTTACCCCTCAAACATCAGGAACCAAAGGGGATAACTTCACTTGCCCTATCATTGAAATGTTCCCACAGCCAATGTACTCACTTTCAAGGACTCTTCATCTCATGTTCTAGATACATACTGCATGTATTTATTATTACGACTTCTTTTTTTTCGTATTTGCACAGTGTGTTGCCTTTTGTACTCTGATTGAATTCCCAACTTGGTGTGGTCTTTCACTGATTCTATTATGGTTATTATTCTATGCACTTAATGAGTATGCCTGCAAGAAAATGAATCTCTGGGTTCTACGTACTTTGATAATAAATTAAGTTTTAACTTTGAACTTTGATATTTTGACAACCTTGCTCCCCCTTGTGTCCACCCCTGCCAAAGTGAAAATGAGGCTTTATCTGCAATCTAATGGTTTATTATTGGGTGTGGTATTACAAGTGATTCATATACACTCTACAATCCACACAATCCACCCCCCAAAAACAAAATCATCACACCTGCACTTCCAGATATACTCTTCCCTATTGGTTTCCAAGCCCTGCACAGCACAATGGCTTTAATACATTCCATTGTAAATGAATGAATTAATGCAGCATTAAAAATTTATTCCTGTAGCACACAGAAATAATTGCCCTTCAAGTAAGAAACAAAAGAGTTCAAATTGAGAAGTATGACTGCAGAATAAAAGAATGTTAGGTGGGGCTGGCAGCGGAGAAGCAGACAGCTCAGGCTAACTTCCTTCTCATCACTCTCCACCCATTTCACCACGACAAACCGGTTTCTCCACAAAGACAAGAGATTCTGCAGATGCTGGAAATCCAGAGTAACATACACAGAATGCTGGAGGAAATCAGCACGTCAGGCAGCATCTATGGACGAGAATAAGGAGTTGATGTTTTGGGCCAACAACCTTCATCAGGACTGGAAAGGAAGGGGGAAGAAGCAAGAATAAGATGGGGGATGAGGGAAAGGAGTACAAGCTGGAAGGTGATGGGTGAAGCCAGGGAATGGGGAAGATTGGTGGGTGGAAGAGGGGTATTGAGAAGCTTGAAGATGGAAGATAGAAAAGGTGAAGGTGAAGAAGAAGGAATCTGATAGGAGAGTAGAGTGGACCATGGAAAAAAGGGAAGGAGGAGGGGCATCAGAGGGGGGGGGTTATAGTCAGTTAAGAAGAGAAGGGGTAAGCGGGGAAGCAGAACGGGGAATGGAAAAGAGAAGGGGGAGGGGGAAGAAATTACCAGAAATTGGAGAAATCAATGTTCATGCCATCGGGTTGGAGTCTACCCAAAAGGAATATGAGGGCTTGCTCCTCCAATCTGAGAGTGCCCTGAATGTAGCAGTAGAGAAGGCTATGGACTGGTATGTCGGAATGGGAATGGGGAATGGAATTAAAACGGTTGGGTACTGGGAAATACTCCCTGGTGCGGACAGAGCAGAGGTACTCGACAAAGCAGTCCATCAGTGTAAGCTGGGCCTCCTCGACACAGAGGAGGCCACACCGGGAACACTAGACACAGTAGATGACCCTGACAAAGTGAAGCAAGTGAAGCATCTCCTCTTATTTTCCAGACATCCACCTTCACGCTGCCGTAACAGGGATAGAGTTCATCTTGTCCTTACCTACCAGCCCATGAGCCTCCACATCCAACACATCATTTTCCACAAATTCCGCCATCTTCAATGTGATCTTACCACCAAACACACCTTTACATCCCCCCCCCCCACTGCCATCCCCGCCACCTTCTGCTTTCTGCAGGGATCGCTCTCTCTATGATTCCTGTATCAATCTGTCCTTCCGAACTGATCTCCCTCCTGGCACCTATCCCCACCGGCAGAACAAGTGCTACACCCGCCCCTACACCTCCTCCCTCACCACCATTCAGGGCCCCAAACAGTCCTTCCAGGTGAGGCAACACTTCACCTGCAAGTCTGTCACAGTCATCTACTATATCTGGTACAGCCTTATTTACAGTGGTGAGACTCGACGTAGACTGGGGGACTGCTTCATCGAGCACCTTCGTTCCACCCGCCACAAAAGGTGGGCTGATGGATGGCCACCCGGCTTAATTCTAATTCTCATTCCTATTCTGACATGTTGGTCCATGGCCTCCTCTACTGCCATGAAGAGGCCACTCTCAGGTTGCAGGGGCAATACCTCATATTCCAACCAGACAGCATGAGCATTGATTTTTCCAACTTCAGGTAATTACTCCCTCTCTCCTCTTCTCTTGTTCCTTTCATCCCCCCTTCCTCCTCCTCCTCTCCTTTTCTCTCATCTCCCTCTAATGCCCCTCCTCCTTCACTGTTTCCCATGTTCCACTCTCCACTCCCATCAGATTCCTTCATGTTCAGCACTTTACCTTTTCCACCTACCACTTCCCCGCTTCTCATCTCAATACCCCTCTTCCAACCAGCTGGCTTCATCAATCACCTTCCAGCTTGTGCTCCTTATTTTGGCCTCTCCTCTCTTCCCTTCAAGACCTGGTGAATGATCTTGGCCCAAAACACTGACTGTTTCTTCCTCTCCATAGATGCAGCCTGACCTGCTAAGTCATAGAAACATAGGAAACCTACAGCACAATACAGGCCCTTTGGCCCACAAAGCTGTGCCGAACATGTCCTTACCTTAGAAGTTACCTAGGGTTACCCATAGCCCTCTATTTTTCTAAGGTTCATGTACCTATCCAGGAGTCTCTTAAAAGACCCTATCGTATCCTCTAACATTTTGTGTGTTGTTCTAGATTTCTCCACAATTTCCTTTCGGGTTTAAAAACTGAGAGGTTGTTAGAAGGACATCAATGTCCTGATACCTTTGTCCTCTGACTCTGCATCACAGGTGATCTTTTTTAAGAACCTTAATAATGAAGTATGTGAATCTGTTCTGCCATATATTCATATGGCATTTACTGCAATAATAAAGATGCATAAGCAAAAGATTTTGATCCATAATAACCTGCTTTCAATAAAGTTGTGATTTATTTTCAGAATTCTTGACAAGCTTAATAGTAATAAATCAGCTGACCACATTCACCAGGAAACAATTCTGGGAAGAAAAAGCTATGAAGAATGTTATGTCACATGAATGGTCTTTTCTGTTATGATAATATGAAATTATGAATATAATGACATACTTTAAAGGTACGGTGCAGAACTAATCATCGTAAAATCAGTATTGTAAGGAATGACGCACATGTATTTGTGACTTGACCATTTTTCTGCAGTCATATTCCTTTAATAATAAAACATATTTCTGATTTGCATCGATTTCCATCCTTCATGTTAGATTTCCGAAGATAGGCTTAGAGCACATAGCACGGCCAAAGCTTTTCGTTAATGCGCAAGAGAGATTTTCATCTGAGACCACTCAGGACTTTTTGCAAATTCCACCTGGATCTTCCAAGTAAGCAACACATTCAGTGACATCACGTGCAAACCAGAATGGAGATCTGAGGACTGCATCAATCTTAGTTGTAGGCAGTCAAAACCTATCTGGCCAGTTACAAAGAGTCTATTAAAACCTCCATTCTTCACATGGGTTCCAGTTTCACTACTATCTTTGGTATCTATGCCTACTTAGCTGTCCTCCTCTACATTCCCTACTTCCCCACTCCAATATGCACTAAAGCACAATCACAAGTTCTATACCCAAGACCAGCTAGATGTCAACACATCGCATACCCATGCACCCACCAATACTATCAGCTATCACCTATGTATATGCACAAGTACATTAATACCACATTTCTGTTTCTCACGCATTAGCTAATGGCACTGACCACCCCCACCCCCATCCCTCTCTCACCCTCCCTTCCACACAACACCACACACACGCAAATCAAATTGAGGATTAATCCCAATCCACCATGAAAGAGCGAGTTGAACAAAGGGAACTCTTTGTCTAAATTGTGTTGTATCTATTCTCTCACACAATGCTTCATAGATTATGCCTAAAGCAATGACAAGCCTCCTCTGCAGCTCCACTTTAATGTATCTCTCCAACCAACTCCTTCATGTGTATGCAAATAAAAACAAGATGTGTATAAATTCCACATATTAAAGATTGTGTGAACGGAAAATTACTGGGCAAGAATTTTGCCAAGGACAACACAAATGAAGTCACCCAGACCTAAGTGAAACGGGTTTAAATGTAAATAACATATATTATGCCATAGAATCAGTCTCAGTGCCATTCTTTGCTCTCAGCAGTTTAGATAAGAAAAACTGGCACAATGGCTTGTTTAATTATCCAATAAATGGTGCAAGATTTAAGAGAGCACTTGTCCGATTATCAGGCAAAATTAATGATGAACTCTCTCCTGAAATACCTATAGTGGAACTTTCATTACAAGGAGAAATCTGTGGATAGATAATTAAAAGCCCTCTTGTTAAACATGCAAAGTAAAATAATGAAAGAATTTTATGCCCTCACAACCTAAATATACTGTATAAATGAATGCATTGCACCATGCCTTTGAAATTGTTTCTCAGATTTTCGAGCTCAGTCTGAAAAATAAAGCAAATGGAGATGAGACACATTATACTAAAACTATTTTCTCCAGGACATAATATGGAGCAATATATTACCCAGGCTAATTTTGTTTCTTACTTATTCTTTATCATAGCTTAGGAATAACTACAAAGACTATATTAAATCATGGTAATTTAAAACCTGCATCTCATTATCCATTTACTGCATGTTGCTATCTAACTAGATGCAGTATGTACTTAGTCTGCACGCCTGTGCCTATTTAAAGTACTTAACTACACAATTTCCATCAGCATCAGAGAAAATGCGAGTGCAAACCACTCAGAAGATGCAGTTTGTCACCAGGAGGACCAGTACTTAATGCCCGTCTCTGAATGACAGCCACTGAGTGGCTCATTGGGCCAATTCAAGAAGCTGTTAAGAGTTCGCCAGGTTGCTGAGTGGTGCCATTGCCAGTGCCAGTCCCAGTGCAGTGTGCAGCTCAGACCACTTATGAGTGGTAGCCCTCCTTACTGAAGGACATTATTGGACCAGCAGGTTTCAGCCTCACTGATGCTGAATTTTATTTCAAATTTGTTTAATTAACTGGTTTTAAACACTCAGAAATCTATGGGATCTGAACGTGTCTGTAATAATACCCATTGAGGCCTTTAGATTGCCAGATGTATAAGATTCAAGATTGTTTAATGTCATTTTCTGCACACAATCGTAAAGAGAATGAAAAATTTGTTACTCCGGATCCAATGCAGCACCAAAAAAAAACACAAAATATAATGAACACAGTAATAATTTTTAAAAAAGCACAATAAATATTTGTAAATTATGGGGTGGCGAGGTGGAGATACGTCTCTACCAAAAGGAGGTGTAAGGCACCCCTTACTCTCATTAGCCTGCAGGTAAACTCCTGGGCAAGGTGTAACACCTGCTTAGCCTCCTCCGCATCCAACCCATCAGGGTCACGTGAAACCATGGGAGCAGATGGTGGATGGTCGTGTGAGCAGCTGATGTATATCACAAGTCCCGGTTATGCAACCACTGATGCCGGGCAGACAATCTCTGAAGAGTATTGTAATAGCTGGGGTCACTCATCTTGTAAATACACTGCCCAGAAAAAGGCAATGGAAACCATTTCAGCAGTTGTTTGCAGTTTCCACTGCTGTGCTACTGATGTAAAGGGGGCGGGGGGTGTGAGTGGTGCGAGTTTTCCTGAAGTTGCTAACCATCTCCTTTGTCTTGTTGACATTAAGGAAACGGTTACTTGCCTGACACCAGGCCTCGAGCTCTTCCACCTCCTCTCTGTGAGCCATCTCATCATTGCTGGTGGTGAGCCCCTACACTCTTGTGTCATCACTGAACTTGACCATGTGATTGCCCGTGTGTTTGTCTGCGCAGTTACACGTAAGTAGAATGTACAGCAATGGGCTCCGCACATAGACCTGGGGTCATCCGTGTTCAGGAAAATGGGGAGGGAAGAGCAGCTGTGCATCCTGACTACCTGAGGCCTGTTAGTAACCCCAACACCCAAGTGCACAGCGGTCTATTTCGAGCAAGGAGTAGGAGTTTATTTACCAAGGTCTGTGGGACAATAGTGCTGAATACTGAACTGAAATCTCGAAACAGCATTCTGGCATAAGTTTCCTTGTTTTCTAGTTGTGTCAGGGCCATGTACGTGTCAATATTCTAAAATTTGTTGTTGCAATTTTATGCCTGTAAATGCATTTTTTATATAATTAATTGTGAGACAAAGAATAATACAAATCTGTTATGTTGTGTTGAGGGCCCAAAAACATCAGAAAGATACAAAAAAAGTGTACCCAGTGAAAATTCATAAACAAAAGGACATACTATTTTGTATTTGATGGAAGTTACTAAGATTTTAAAAACCACTAAGTCAGCTCCATCATGGGCACAAGCCTCCCTACCATTACGTACATCTTGAGGAGCCACTACCTCAAGAAGTTGGATTGACAACCAAAGCCCAATCTGCTGCTAATGGCCAGGTCCTGGGAGATGAGGGTCAATGTAGGAAGAAGGTTGCAGTTCCCGGACATTTTACTGTGGTCAACCGAAGACAGGAAAATAATTCTGGTTGAGCTGACTGTGCCGTGGGAGGAGGGATGGGAAGAGGCCCACGAGAGAAAGGCCTTGAAGTACCAGCCCTTAGTGCAGGAGTGTAAAGACAAGGGATGGCAGGCATGGTTGTTCCCTGTGGAGATCGGCTGCAGAAGTTTCCCAGCCAAATCAGCATGGCGGTTGTTGTCAGATCTGGGCCTGGATGAAAGGAGCAAAAAACAACCAGCTCGTAGGATGGGGGAAGAGGCAGAACGAGCCTCTTGTTGGATTTGGAGTAGGCGAGAGGAGGGAAGCTGGAAGCCAGGAGCAGATGGGCAGTGATTTGGCCACCACTGCCGGCCCACCAACTGGAGAGTGTCGTGGTTAAGGGTCGAAACACTCGGTGAAGGTTGGGAATTACCTGATGACATCTGCTCCTGGCTGAAGGCTACGGTTACCTTATAAGGTAACCGGAGAATGCACCCTAACAGGTGTTTGTAACAAGATCACTAACGACACTCACCATCGCAGAAAGGGTTCTGGAGCCTGATAACCCACACGCAATGATTCAGACTCCACCATCAGATTTCTGAATGGTCCATAAACCCATAAAACATAAACAGCTATCTCATTAATCTTTTTGTTTTGCACTACTTACTTTTGTAATTTATGGTCAATTTACACCTTTCCAGAATACTGCTGCCCCAAAACAACAAATATAATGTCATCAAAGTAATTGATGCCAAATCTGATTCTGAAGACAGTGCTACATGACAAGCTTTTCTTACCCTGTATTTTAGTCCCTCTTGCATCCAGCTTACCCAATGGTGTAAGGTCCAAAGTGGATCTCCAGTGAGATTGCAACGACATCAATCTGAACAACATCAGATGCTGTTCTTTGCTAGAGGAATTAACTTGTACTGATGTTGAAGGTTTATGCTGAATGTCACTTAAAGGGCAAATCACTATCAACCTGCAGCCACAATCCGACTGCTGTACTCTCCTCCACACCCTCAGCACTTACTCAGTTCATCGACCCTTCCCTGCATCCTTCAATACCAAGACTGCTAAAACCAAGACTGTCTTTCAGCGTCCATTTGCCAGGACATAGAACTCCTGTAACATGAACATGGAGAATATATCTGCCAGGCATTACAGGGACCCAAGAGGATCAGGTCACACTCATTTTCAACTTCCTAGCCTTAGGAGGATTCCAGCTCACATCTAGTTTGCCAATCATTTTTGTAATAAGCGGGGGGAGGGGGGGGTCAATGACACTTCAGTCCACACTTCATCACCTCCTGCACTACAATAACATCTTGAGTTCACACAGTAATCTGCAGCATTACAAGCTTCTCGAAAGTGTAGGTATTCACAGATTGCACCCTTGTCCTCCGTGATCCTTCCCTGCCAACTTCCTGCCATCAGCTGTTGGCTTCAGCACTGTAAGGTATTTGTCAAGGTGACTGTTCTGAAGAGAAGACATCCTCTCACTGTTAATGCTCCAGAGTTCTTTGTCAATAAACCTTGGAGTGCACACAGGAATCAGCTGCAGTAAGTAAATAGCAGTGTCCAGTAAACTGCTGTGTCAAGTGCTTGCACTTTGAAGAGCTGACTAATGAGCTTCTGACTGTATGCCTAAGTGTTGGTAACTGTGAGAAAATAATCCAGTAATACCTACTGTTCCTAAACAGTGGTTTAACACCAACAATCCTGACAACGCTATTTTTCAGATTTCAGACACATTTTTGAAGAGTAATCAAGAGCCATGCATCGATGTTTTAACATCAAAAAATCAAAGAACTTCTCTGCTGAGAAATTTGAGTGACATTTTCTCAAATTTAATTGTAAAATTATTTATTAATCCCACTTTCAGATGGGATTTATTTTTTTTTATTCAGATCCAAGTGGATTTTATCAAGTGTGCTTTGAAAATATCAGGTAAGTATACTGTTTGGATATTAAGTGCTGCAACTCAAAATACTGAGAGTTTAATGAATCCAACTGGATATGGAGACAAGAATCAGAATAAGGGCATTCTATGTTCAGCACAGATTCACACAATTATATTCATTGTCGTCATATCTCCCTCGCCTTTTTTCTCCTTACAGGCAACATGAGAATTAGGAAACCATCAAGCCTCGTTTTCCTTCTCACATCAGAAGTTACGGAAGGATTTGTCAGGTCCTCTCCTTTTCACCTTTTGGTTCCTGAAGCAAATCAATCCAGCAGGTTTTATTTACTCTTAGTGCATTCAGATTTTTAAATATATCCCCTACTTTGCACACTTCCTAAATATTCCAACCATCTGGTGCGCCAGACGAAGAAAAACCTCAATCTCCTCCTCTATAAAGTTTAAAATATTGAAATATATTTAAAGTTAGTACATTACAAACATTCTCAAAATCTGGGCATCACTGACAAGGTCAAAATTTAATGCTCTCAAGCTCCGTAAGTGCTCTCAAGCTCCGTAAGTGCTCTCAAGGAGGTAGTGATAGCCTTCTTGATATGCAACTGATCTTTTGGTGAGGGCAGATTTACAGTGTTAGTAAACAAGGAGTGCTAGAAATTTTTTTGTTCCAGATTACAGCTTCTGTGTCTCCAACTCCTGTCTAATGATATTAGAATGACTGTGAACTCTATGGACTCTGAATATACTCTTTGCTGCCTCAGCAAAGCAGCTAGCATAATGATTGCGAGCAGGTTTAAATATGATAATTGGCTGAAATGATTGTGTCCCTACCTTGGCATATTAAAAAAATTGGAGATCTGAGGACAAACCAAGAAATAATCAATTTTGGGTACAAATAGGTATGGACAATTCAGCTTTTCATTTTGACCCCAACATTGGAAGGGGCTTCAAGAGAAAGCGGTTGAGGTTGGTACAACAGTAACGTTTAAAAACCACTTGAACAGGTATGTGGATAGGAAAGTTCAAGAGGCATTCTGGTCAAATGCAAGCAAGTGAGACTAGCTTAGATGAGCATCTTAATCAGCATGGACGAGTTAGGATGAAGGGCCCATTTCCATGATGTATGATTCTGTGACTCTGTGTTATGTTATTGCCATCTATGAGATTAGGAATCTCCCTTTTCTCATGTTAGCTTCCTTTTGAGCCCTGTTGAAATCTGAGTTTGTCCCATTTTAGTTAAACTCCTTTCCCCATTGTTTGCTTTATCTCTCTAGTCAACCGTCACCTGAAAACTGATTGTACTGGCTATTTGCTTACACATGTTGCAAGAAAGCTTACTATTAATGTAACACCTAACCATATGTTTCAGAAATTCCCAAAACAATTAACATGAAATAAGCTGCTCTGAAATACAGGTAGTATTGAAATCTAAGGGAACTCTTAACTTTTATCAGTTTTTCACTAAATCACTTCCAAACTTTCACAAATGTTTCCCAAGTGTTCAACAATCCTTCTCTATTGGTCAACCATTAGGATTTCTAGAGCACCAATGCTCCCTGGCTATTAGGGTAGAGATAACTTTTTGGCTATTAGGATAGAGATCACTTTTGGTTTGAACTGCAAAACGCTAAATCTAATTTGAACTGTCTGTTATTAGATGACATCCTTGTGATTACAGTGTCTTTCTCTCAGACAAATGCACTGTTTTACCCATCTGAGATTAGATTTGTGTAATGTACTGAAAGCAAACCTTTCACTGGACTTCATTGAGTTACTTCACATTGCCGATAGGCAATATCTGTGGCAGGAAACTACTGCTTATATTTGAGGCTGCACTGTCAGAGAATTTCCCTGACAGCATTAAAAAGACTTGCATTTATGTAGGACTATTTAAAAGCCCTATTGTAGTCTGCACCAACTGAACTCACTTTAAAGAATGACTATTTCTGCAATGTAAGAAATATGTGTGTACATATTTAACAAATAGAAATACACAGGGGCTGCCAACCTGGGGTCCACAAACCCCTCAGTTAATGGTAGGGATCCATGGTATAAAAATCATTGGAACCTCTGAGATGTTTGTGGTTTTTCATGGAAATTAATAAATCATTACATCAAGGGCAAAGTTATTCAACTAAAAGCTTTCTAAAATGTTCCATCAGAATCTCCTTTCTCACAAAACACTTAAAACTCCAGAATAGCCTGATTGAATATGAAGCCACTAATCATGAACATGACTTCCAGATTTAATCTCTTCAAGCACTGTTTTCAGAGTCATAGCGAAGGCACTCCTACATATTAGCCAATCCCTCTCTCGCATTTTGAGTCATTCCAATGGAAAGCATTTTCTAACTGCTATCTGATCTTAATGAGGCCAATTCCTCTCTCGCATTCTGAGTCATTCCAATGGAAAGCATTTTCTAACTGCTATCTGATCTTAATGAGGCAGAGTGAAGTTGCCTTTCATTATAATCACTGATTGACACATGTAGAATGAAAATTATGGGGCTTTGCTAACAGGTAGGTAAGTCAGTCAGGAGAAAGATTTACCCTGCGCTCACCACAGATGCTGTGAGAAATGGAAAATGCATGTCCTTACATCCACTTTATCCTACCCACATCCAATGTTTGTTGAACATCAATGATTCATTCTGTTCCCCATTCCACTCATTTCCTCCCTGCGAGGCTTCCAACTGCAGCACTCCTCAACCATTTCAGATTCTCCCTTCTGGTGCACTCTTCAGCCGTTTAGAACTGAAGCAAGCTGTTTCCTGACTTTGAGCATTCTTTTATCTCATCCTTCAGCCACAAGGCTTGATCTTTCAGCTTAGCTTCTGACCAAAAATCAACTCACTCTTCAAATGCTTAGGGAGGCATTGCTATGATTAGAGAGAATTTGCTGTTCAAAGTGATGGTCCTAATTTTACAAAGCTTTTAAAAGCCACTTTAATTCTATTAGTCAGGTTGGGGCCAAGGGCAAGAGAAACTCAAAATTTTTCTGTAATTTGAAGAATTCAGGAGTATATTGTTTGGCACTAACTAGTAACCTAAAGCTATGAGCTTAAAAATTCAATGAATGCAAGTTTAGATATCAACAGGTCAAAACAAAAATTTGAATTCAGTTTTAAAACATTTCTGGAACTGCTTTAGTGCAAGAGGCCACAAATCTACCTGTCATAAGAAACCTAACTGGTTCACTAATTTCTCTAAGAGGAAAAATACTTTCCTTACCAGCTTTTGCCAACATGCAACTCCAGTCTCTCATTGACAACAGGTCACTTTTAAGTATTCATTAAATTTGATTATGAGTCCTTCATTGATCTCAAACACTTTGACAACTAAAAATGGGCCAAGATGCTTTGACCTCCACCAGTCATTAGTAATTACTTTAATATTGTCAATTTACTGAGACAAAATTAGAAACTTTATTTTGCTGGCCATCCAGATAATTTCAAAATCCAAGTACATGATAGTACAAGGGAAAAGCAGTAACATAATGCAGAATATAGTGCTACAGTTACAGAGATACCCACATCCCTGTCAATTCTTGGCTTTCAGTACATATTTTGACTTTAATAAGAATTTCTTTAAAATCCACTGGTCCCATTCAGCATGCAAAAGGTGCAGTCACTAAAATTCAAAAGATGTAGTCATTCTGTTTTTCATTCAAAAACTGCATGGAAGTGGGCTGGAAAGAGGGAGGAAAATGTCAAGGACTTGAACAGATTTTGGACATTTAGTTAAGAATTTATTATTCCACATGGGTTATGACCAAAGAAAAGAAGATGGCTGGAGTTACTAAGCACTGTCATGCAGGAGTGTTTATTCGGTGTATCAAATAATCAAATTTACAAAAATTTCAACCAGAAAATTCGACAAAAGCTCTGTACTTGGTCCAGTATGATCATGATATCTCTCTCTCTCTCTCTCATGGAAAGCACTAGAGAACCAACCCATTATAAGAATATATTGGGGGTAAGTCTTTGAAGTGTGCACACTCAGCACAATGACAGCAGAACAGCAAGGGTGTGAGTGTGAGTGAGTGTGTGTGTGTGGGGGGGGGGAGAGAGAGAGAGAGAGAGAGAGAGTGTGTGTGTGTGTGTGTGTGTGTGTGTGTGTGTTTATATGTGTATGTGTACACAGAATGCACTTACTGAGTGCCCTCTATCACAAATTTGGAGGGAAACTCTGCGCATGGGATTACTTCAGCTGAGGCCCTGTTCCTGACAAAGTGGAAGAGAAAAGAAACATACTCCTAACTAAATGTCAGAAGACGAAATTGTTTTTATGGAATGGCAAATATTGCACTGGTAGAAGTCAGCAAGGGGAATAATCTTAAAAGCAACATGCTGAAGGACTGAATATTTAAGGATGTCAGCAAGAAACAGTTAGTGGAAAGTTGAGGATGCTGGACTTACAACATGGTTGAACTTAAATACCCAACAGAGGGATATTAGTGAAAGGAAGGCAGAATCAGATTCCACAGAAATTTTCAAAGGGCATTTGGATATGTTTTGGGGTGAGAAATAATTTGCAGAGTTTATGGTAAAAGCTGGGTGGTGGGTTGGAGATATGTCTCTACCAAAGGAGGTATAAAGCGCTCCTTCCCTCCGCTAGCCTAGAGATCAACCAAGAGCAAGGTGTAGCCATGGGAGAAGTGGTGGATGGTCGTATGAGCAGCTGGTTCATATCACATGTTGGTTATGCAACCACTGAGGTCAGGCAGATAATCTCTGAGGAGTATTGATAATGGCTGGGGTCACCCGTCTTTTAAAGACACTGCCCAGAAGGCGGCAATGGCAAACCACTTCAGCAGAAAAATTTGCCAAGAACAACAATGGTCATAGGCCATGATCACCCATGTCATACAACACGGCACATAATATTGATGAAGAAAATGTAAAAGCAGGGGTGTGAGACTAAAACAGGAAGCTTTATAAGAATCAGGATAAACACAACAGGTTGAATGTCCCCTTCAGTATTAAATTCTGTGACACTAACTGGCCAATTAGTTAACCTGTCTGAAGCTTCTAAACACAATATGACGCCAAGAAAGCATTAACTGTTCAACAAAATTCTACTTTTCTAAACCTGCTTCTCACACTCACACTGCTTTGAATATGGCAACAGAGTTGTATTTCTTGTACCTGCAGCAAACATTGAAATGCAGCATTACTTTTATCCCAGAAATTTAGATCTGGCTGCTATTTCAGTTCAGCCTGTCGCACGTCAAATTGTTGGGTGAACGATTTCGTTTTTGTTGTACTGCAGATCATGGTTTCCCTTGGGGGCTTTGCTATTGCTTGCTTGGTGGGTGGTGGCTGCTGGCTGCTGATGCTTTTTGCTGAAATAAGTGGGGGAGGATTGATGCTTGTGCGTGGGACGGATGAGTAGGGGATTTTGCGGTTCCAACATCTTTACTGTCACTCATTCTTTGGGGTACTTTTCAGTTCTTGCTGATGTCTGCGAGGAGCAAGAATTTCAGGTTGTATATTGTACACAGTCTTTGATATTAAATGGAACTATTCAACTACTGAGCTATTCCCTTCCACACCTTCGGGACACTTTCTTCGCCGTCTGTAATGGTCCTACCCGCTATTTCATCCTCCGTCGGATCCACGCCTGCAATCGCCGTTTCTTTGACTTTGTCATGTTAGGCAAAGATCGCAAGATCTTACATCTACGGACTCCAGAGCCTGCCGGCCCCGACGCTAGCAGGCATGAACTTTTGGTTGCGGCCCCTGCCGTTGATCTCGGTGGCTCCAACACCTCAGGACATATTCAAAACCCGGACTCCAGCAACGACCATGGAGACATTCAAAGCGATCGCGCAACCACCAACTGCGACTCCAGCCTTGAACTCCAGGCCGGGTCTTTATGTGCTGCTGTTGTGACTCCCGTCTCCCCTTCCCCCACCACCACTCCGCAGCCCCGTCTTCCTCAGATCCCACCGTCAACTCCTGGGCCCTCAGAGGCTCCATCTTCCTCCCACCCCAACCCTCCCCTCTCCATTGACACCCCCAGCCTCCCCCCTCCCCCCTCTGATCCCAGCTCTCATCCGTGCCGGGTCTTTACCATCCCCTCCGACCTTCAACTGTCGGAGGCAGAACGCTCTGTTCTCAGTAAGGGCCTCACGTTTGTCCCACTTCGCCCACACCTCAGCGAGTTCCGTGTTCGCCATGATGCGGAACTTTTCTTCCGCCGTCTCCGTCTCCGAGCCTACTTCTTCGGCAAGGACTCTTCCACCCCCACCGATGACCCCTTCTCCCGTCTTCAACCCTCCTCTTCTTCATGGACACCCCACTCTGGTCTTCTGCCTGCTCTGGATCTCTTTATTGCTAACTGCCGACGGGACATCAACCGTCTCGACTTCACCGCACCTTGTCCCCATTCCAACCTCACTCCTTCGGAACGCTCTGCTCTCCACTCCCTCCGCACTAATCCTAACATTATTATTAAACCCGCTGATAAAGGGGGTGCTGTTGTAGTCTGGCGTACTGACCTCTACCTTGCCGAGGCACAGCGACAACTCGCGGATACCTCCTCTTATTTACCCCTCGATCGTGACCCCACTAAGGAGCACCAGGCCATTGTCTCCCACACTATCAATGACTTTATCTGCTCAGGGGATCTCCCATCCACTGCTACCAACCTTATAGTTCCCACACCCCGCACTTCCCGTTTCTACCTCCTACCCAAGATCCACAAACCTGCCTGTCCTGGCCGACCTATTGTCTCAGCTTGCTCCTGCCCCACCGAACTCGTTTCTGCATACCTCGACACTGTTTAATCACCCCTTGTTCAATCCCTTCCGACCTATGTTCGTGACACTTCTCACGCTCTTAAACTTTTCGATGATTTTAAGTTCCCTGGCCCCCACCGCTTTATTTTCACCATGAATGTCCAGTCCCTATATACTTCCATCCCCCATCAGGAAGGTCTCAAAGCTCTACGCTTCTTTTTGGATTCCAGACCTAATCAGTTCCCCTCTACCACCACTCTGCTCCGTCTAGCAGAATTAGTCCTTACTCTTAATAATTTCTCCTTTTGCTCCTCCCATTTCCTCTAAACTAAAGGTGTAGCTATGGGCACCCGTATGGGTCCGAGCTATGCCTGCCTTTTTGTTGGGTTTGTGGAACAATCTATGTTCCGTGCCTATTCTGGTATCTGTCCCCCACTTTTCCTTCGCTACATCGACGACTGCATTGGCGCTGCTTCCTGCACGCATGCAGAACTCGTTGACTTTATTAACTTTGCCTCCAACTTTCACCCTGCCCTCAAGTTTACCTGGTCCATTTCCGACACCTCCCTCCCCTTTCTAGATCTTTCTGTCTCTGTCTCTGGAGACAGCTTATCCACTGATGTCTACTATAAGCCTACTGACTCTCACAGCTATCTGGACTATTCCTCTTCTCACCCTGTCTCTTGCAAAAACGCCATCCCCTTCTCGCAATTCCTCCGTCTCCGCCGCATCTGCTCTCAGGATGAGGCTTTTCATTCTAGGACGAGGGAGATGTCTTCATTTTTTAAAGAAAGGGGCTTCCCTTCCTCCACTATCAACTCTGCTCTTAAACGCATCTCCCCCATTTCACGTACATCTGCTCTCACTCCATCCTCCCACCACCCCACTAGGAATAGGGTTCCCCTGGTCCTCACCTACCACCCCACCAGCCTCCGGGTCCAACATATTATTCTCCGTAACTTCCGCCACCTCCAACGGGATCCCACCACTAAGCATATCTTTCCCTCCCCCCCTCTCTCTGCATTCCGCAGGGATCGCTCCCTACACAACTCCCTTGTCCATTCGTCCCCCCCATCCCTCCCCACTGATCTCCTTCCTGGCACTTATCCGTGTAAGCGGAACAAGTGCTACACATGCCCTTACACTTCCTCCCTTACCACCATTCAGGGCCCCAAACAGTCCTTCCAGGTGAGGCATCACTTCACCTGTGAGTCGACTGGGGTGATATACTGCGTCCGGTGCTCCCGATGTGGCCTTTTATATATTGGTGAGACCCGACGCAGACTGGGAGACCGCTTTGCTGAACATCTACGCTCTGTCCGCCAGAGAAAGCAGGATCTCCCAGTGGCCACACATTTTAATTCCACATCCCATTCCCATTCTGACATGTCTATCCACGGCCTCCTCTACTGTAAAGATGAAGCCACACTCAGGTTGGAGGAACAACACCTTATATTCCGTATGGGTAGCCTCCAACCTGATGGCATGAACATTGACTTCTCTAACTTCCGCTAGGCCCCACCTCCCCCTCGTACCCCATCTGTTACTCTTTTTTATGCACACATTCTTTCTCTCACTCTCCTTTTTCTCCCTCTGTCCCTCTGAATATACCTCTTGCCCATCCTCTGGGTCACCCCCCCCCCCGTCTTTCTTCCCGGACCTCCTGTCCCATGATCCTCTCGTATCCCCTTCTGCCTATCACCTGTCCAGCTCTCGGCTCCATCCCTCCCCCTCCTGTCTTCTCCTATCATTTTGCATCTCCCCCTCCCCCTCCAGCTTTCAAATCCCTTACTCACTCTTCCTTCAGTTAGTCCTGACGAAGGGTCTCGGCCTGAAACGTCGACTGCGCCTCTTCCTATAGATGATGCCTGGCCTGCTGCGTTCACCAGCAACTTTGATGTGTGTTGACTGAACTATTAAACTACTTTTTGTTCGGAGAATGAGAAATGAAGTGGAATATATATGCATACATGAAGAATACATGTGTAGAAACAGCCGGCACCCTGGTAGACAGCTTTGACTTGATGCCAAAGTGCACACAAGTATTAGAATTAGAAGATAAAAAAAGCTTTGTGTTCCAAAGAGTCACAAGAGACTGATAGAGGAGCTTCCATTGAGTGAAATTCAAAACTCGTCAACCATGAATTCAGACAAAAAAAAGCCTTCTTCCGTCAAGATCCAGCAATGAAACTGCCCCAATAACATGTGCCTCTGTAGAGCTGGATTCTGGAGTCTCCGCCAGACCTCCAGGGTGGTCCACCCATTCCACATGAAGTAAAAATCAGCAGATTCAAATCTCCCAGGCTCAGACAGCCATTACCAGAAACTCAACCATTGTTTTTAGGGATTGTGATGGAATCTGCAAGATGGGATCCTGCTTAATTAGGTTTCTAATCAAGATGGCATTTATAATATTTAATTCTTCTGATAAGTTACACTAACTGCAGTTGATGAGAAGGAAAGGCATTGAGTCAATAAAATCAGAAGAACCATAGTACTATTTTTTTGAAATTCATCAGGATCCACAAACCTGAAACTGAAGTCAATACTAAAGCTTCAGTGCACACTGCACACTGCCAGCTCCATGTGTTTGACCCAATTTTCCAGGTCTGGAAATAGCCAACCATCTCAAGATTAAACACACACACAGACAGACAGATACACACACACACACACACACACACACACACACACACACACAAAGTAGTAAATTTGCTTTAAACTGCAAACTCTTGCAGATGAAGAGGTATTGATGCACCACACTGTGAGGTTAAGAGTTCAATATTGTGCTTCAGTTTATAATTACTCACAACAGCCAACTTCAATATATTAAGCTGAAAAATTTATTGCCTTGCTCATTAGAAGATCTTGGTCGTTGTTGAAAATTTCCATTTTCTGCTTCACTACTTCTTTTATGTCATGCTACTCGGTTATTGTGCATATTATTATGTCAACATGAGTAAGGGAACGAAAAAACCTCCGATGGAAGAAAAGGGAGAATGCTTACTAACCATTTCATGTATTCATTAAACTTGTCTGTCAGTATTACTATCCCTCAAATTAAAGATAAAATGCTCTTTTCTATTCAACCTGAACAAGGAAACCTCAAGCCTATTCAAACAGCGAGCAGTAAAACCCACCTTACATCATGAGGATACCTCCCAATCCACCTTGAGTTTAGCCATTCTGAAACGTTGCTGCTTCGTCTTTGCTCTATTGATAACTTACTGCTTGAAGGAGGTCATTTGAGCAATTGTGCCGGTGCTAGTTCATTGAAAGAGCAGCTCTGATTAATTTCACAGCCCTTGTTTTTGCTTATAATTTCCCAAACTTCTCACTACTCTAAGCATCAGTTACAAAATCAGCATCCAACACTCTATATCCTCAAAAACTCAAGTTTAATTTATCTGCTCTATCAATCCTTCTCCTCACTTTGAAAACATGTAATGAATCATGTCCTAGCCTTGCTTTTAAAAATTATCCAAACTTTTTTCAATTTCATCACAAAAGTCCCTCATCCCAGGTAAAATGCGACTTAATCTCTCCATAATTTTTTTTCCACCTTTCTAAGGTTAGAATGGTCTACGATGTTCTGCCAGCTTGTCTTAAAAATACTTCATTTTTTTGTATGCAAGTTGATATCATAGTACATGCTCACAAGCACTGACAATCATAATAGAATTTACGGAAATGTGCTATGCACACAAAGTACCTAGTTCCAGCTAGCAACTGCATAAAGAGCACAAAAACTCATGCTAAGCAACAGGATTTCAAGGCCTCTATGTTTTTCCTGGTGCAGTTCCTAGAATTGTCCATAATGCCCCTCCTGAAATCTAACTAGTGATTCATAAGTGCTAGCATGATCACATTGTTTTCTTATTCAATGCCTCTATTTATAAACTGAAGAAAGCCATGTGTTTGTTTTGTCTAACTTTCCACACACCCTGTAAATTATAAATGGATTCTGACTTTCACTGATGACAAATTTAGTGTAAGTATCCAGAGTGAGGATATTATGGTTTTTGACCAATACGTTAAACTGCTAATTAAGGCAGATTGAATATTTGCAAAATAAAGGGTCAGTTGATAATCTTGTTACGCAAGACCCATTAGGAAAGAATAAATAACATGATTGAATTTTCCATTGGAAAATAAAGTGAAGCACTTCAGTCTGAAACTAGAATCCTTAATCCTAACCAAATAAACTATGAAGGAATCAGAACCGAGTTCACCATGTTTTATTGGGTAGTTTTATTAAAAAGCACAATAGTGGCTAACACTTAAGAAACAAATGGCAACCAAAAAGCCGTATCTCCAGGTCTACTGTGGGCTTTGGTTGTTGTTGGACTGTTTCTGGCAGTGCACACAGATTTAACAATCCAACTATCTATTATTGATTATCTATGATCAATTATGTGCAGCTGTAGTGCCAAGTTCTGTCAATTGAAACAGAACATGTCTACATATGAATTTTTAACGCAGTGAATATTGCAAGCTTATCACAGCTGTGTTACCTGATAAAGTTTAATACTGAGCCACATAATAAGATATGCAATCAAATGATTGATAGAATTGACCTCATTGACTGAACGAAGAATCACATTAAAGAAGAAGACAACAACAGAAAGGCAGAGGCACAAATTTCTCGAGCTTCAGACACTGGCAACAAGGGAAGAAGTATTATCAACGGTGACTCTCTGGGGCTAAACAACGATCGGAAAAGGAGGAATGCAGTATTACAAAGGACAGCAGTGTTTCAAGATATTATGGAGACAAGGTGGTAGGTGAAAGGCTGTTGAACAATTCTCATATTGACCCCACAAGTACTTTCAATTTAAGATCAAATAAATTCCAAGACAATAGCCCTCCCCTTTGACAATCTATCAAGAGAATCTTTATAGGTTATGATGTGTTCTGGAATATTCTGAAATACAAGTCCTACTTCTTTTGATTTTGACAAACATTATTGTTAGCCACCAGTGAAATGATACGAGAGATTAGCCTATTCCTTCAACCACAACAAATACTTGAACAAATCATCAATTTAAGCTAGTTTAATTCAATCATTTTGAGCTCCTACTCCAGACAATTCTCATCAATGATGCTGCTCATTTGCATCAATTCATAGAGCTTATGCAAATAGGCAAGAGCAGAGTCTTAGTCAGGACTCCACTGGGATAGAAACTGGTGCAATGCCCAGCAACAAACAAAATCCCAGCAATTATTAGATGTTTCAGGCAGCACACACAGCAGAATCATCAACCTAATATCACTGAGTTAATTTTTCCACATCCTAGACCATTTGTCTTTCTCCTTCCACAGATGTTGCCTAGCCTACTGACTATTTCCAGTATATTGTGTTTTTATTTCAGATTTTCAGCATCTGCAACGTTTTTGATTTTTTAGCTACTGTTGAATTCAAGGCCAATATTCTTCTAGCAATGTTACACTTAAAATCTTCTCCTCTCGCCCTCTAACACGGGCATAAAACATTAACTCTATTTCACTTTCAACAGATGCTGCCTAACATGCTGAGAATTTCTAGCATTTTCTGCTGATACCCAAACTCTACCTCATTTCCACCCCTCCCCCAAACCATGAATCAGCTGGAAAATCTAGAATTGCTGTTTTAATGTGCCTATTTGAGTAAGCTATTTGATTCTTCCTTAACTCTTACACTGAGCCATTCCCTTTATTAATATTATGAATACTGTGTATAGCCCAAGCAATCCAACAGCTGCCCACTTCTTCATCAGTTAACAACAGCAGCCGACAAGCATAAGTATTACAAGATCTGAAATTGAAGTTTACAGGATAATCTTCTATAATGGTTTTTTCCATGTGAAATATTTATATTAAGGTGCTCCAAACACACTTGCACATGACTACCAAGGAGGCAAACAAGATTCTTTCACTGCCATGCATGAAGAGAAAATGAAAAGTTACTGCTCAATTCGCATGAAAGTGTTGATATTTTTCTTCCAACTGTGAAATTAAAACTGTAATTGGTTTATGCTGTATTATAAAGAGGCCCTCAAAGTGGTTACAAGTCTTGCAATTCCTTCACTCAAAAGTAAATAAAACTTTTTTAAAGAAATGTATTGACATCTGTCCAGGTAGTTAAAGCATGTTGAACACAATTTTGAGTACAAAGGGTCAAAAGTTCATTTTATTGTCAACGTATGCATGTACAATACAACTCTGATATTTGTCTTCTCCAGATAGCCATGAAATACAGAATGTCCATAGGTATGGATGAAATCAATCCCTCCCCCCACCCCCTCAGCACAAAAAAAAGAAAAGAAACAAAACTGGCAGGTGCCAAAATCCCTCAGCCCCTCTCCCGCAGAAACAAACAGCAACAATAACAATCTGACTCCCTCACTCACAGGAAATATACAGTGACAGTAACAGTCCCCAATATCCAACTGCAAAAAAACCCAGCAACAATAATAGTCCCCAACCCCCTCACTTGCAGAAAAAAGTGACAATAACAATCCCTGACCCCTTGTCTCACAGAAACAGCGACAATAACAATTCCTGACCTTCTCACTCGCAGAGATACAAACTGAGTACAACACAATATGAGTACAATATAATACAAGTTTTTATATAATGTTTGAAATAATTTTTACTGAAGCAGAATGTGGAGCAGTCTTTCTGTTGACTAATGGATACCATCACCATAAGCTACATTCCCCACTCCCAAACAGTGTTAGAGTTGTGCACAGCATTCAAGGGAGAGATAATGAGAGTTCAAACCAAGTGCAATTCCAGAAGAAACAAAAGGAGGGATTCTCACATCCAGACCACCCTGCACATTGGAGTATAGGACACAAAGAGAAACTAAAAACATTGCGTATCGAATACTGCAAACAACCTGTTTTTCGTAGGTACAGGGATTCAAAACGAAAAAGTAAAAAGAAATCAGATGGGATGCTATTTAAACCTCAGGGAAAGCCTACAACTATCCCCACACAGTGGTTATTTAAGCTACTTCTGCTAGCACTTAAAAAATTCTGGAGGGGTGGGGCAATAAAACTGAATTGAGTTTGGAAAAGAGGATAGCAAAGGAAGTAAGTAGGGCCTGTTTGAGGCCAAAATAGTAACTTCTGCAGGTGGTAAAGAAGACATACTTACCATTCTGAATGAATATTTGGTGTCTGACTTTGTCGAAAAGGGGGTTGATACATACACCGAGAAGGAAGAACTTTAAGTGTAGGTTTATGATAAACAGAGGAGAGATAATACCGGTGACTGTAGCATCATTCAAAGGGAGTATGTTGCGGTATCCAGAATCTTAAAAATCATTGGAACAAATGCCAGATGCTCTGATCATCACAGTCCAATCTGCCTGGGCTACCATGGGGACTGAAAGATTGCTAAATGCAGTGGTATTGTTTTAAAAAGGGAGCAAAGGATAGACTGAATGTCAGTCAGCCAAATGCTGATGGCAGGAAAATTACTGGAAAAAAAACCCAAAGGGACTGTGCAAGTCAACATCAATCAAGTTCAGTAGGCAGAGATTTGTAAAGGGCTTGTCATGTCTGACTAGCCATTTAATTTGCTGAAGAGGTAATGAAGAGGTTTGATCAGGGCACAGCATTTTATGCAGTCTATATAAATTTAAGCACACTAGCCAAAGTTCCAAAGATTGGGCTTTCACTTTGAGGAATAATTTAAGGGATCCTGAAAAAAATAACAAGCTGGTTTCAAGTGTGGCTCTGCAAAGAAAGCAAACAGAATGACTGATGAGCATTTCAATGGCTGAAAAACTTTATGAAGTTGAGTTCCACGAGACCCAGAACTTTGTCCTTTGAGATATAAAACCAAACATTGCAAATATGGTAGTCACAATATTGAAATTGAGTGGATGGACGATGGTGAGAACATTCAACGGATGGGGCAGAAACGTAGCAATGGAATTAATTGTGGAAATATGCAAGAAGGCACACTGAGGGAGGCAACTGAGGCAAAGGCACAGACAGAGGAACAGAATGATCCTGGACACAAAGACAAAGCCAGTAAATTGACAAACTTGTCTTTATTGGCCATGGAGCAGAATAGAAGAGTGCTAGTTCTATATAAGACCATAAGACCACAAGATATAGAAGCAGACTTAGGCCATTTGGCCCATCAAGTCTGCTCCACCATTCCATTATGGCTGATCTAATATGCTTCTCAGCCCAATCTCCTGCTTCCTCCCGTATCCCTTCATGCCCTGAACAATCAAGAATCTATCGAGCTCTGCCTGAAATATACACAAGGACTTGGCCTCCATGGCTGCCTATGGCAAAGAATTCCACAGATTCACCGTTCTTTGCCAAAGAAATTCCTCCTCATCTCCATTCTAAAAGGACACTCCTCTATTCTGAGGTTGTGTCCTCTGGTCTTAAACTCTCCCACCATAGCAAACATTCTCTCCACATCTGCTCTATCAAGGCCTTTCACCATTCGACAGGTTTCAATGAGGTCACCCTTCATTCTTCTGAATTCTACTGAATACAAGCCCAGAGCCATCAAATGTTCTTCATATGACAAACCATTCAATCCTGCCACTCACCTTTGTGAACTTCCTTTGAACCCTCTTCAGTTTCAGCACATCCTTTCTAAGATAAGGGGCCCAAAACTGCTCATAATACTCCAAGTGAGGCCTCACCAGTGCTTTAGAAAGTCCCAAAATTGCATCTTTGCTTTTATATTCCAGCCCTCTTGAAATGAATACTAACATCGCTTTTGCCTTCCTCACCACAGACTCAACATGCAAATTAAACTTCAGGGAATTCTGCACAAGGACTCCCAAGTCTCTTCGCACCTCCGTTTTATGTATTTTCTCTCCATTTAGAAAACAGTCAACCTTTTCATGTCTTCTAGCAAAGTGCATGACCATACACTTCCCGACAATGTATTCCATCTGTCATTTCTTTGCCCATTCTCCTAATCTATCTAAGACCTTCTGTTGCCTCTCTACTTCTTCAAAACTACCTGCCTCTCCACCTATCTTCATATCAACTGCAAACTTTGCAACAAAGCCTTCAATTCCATCATCCAAATTATTTACATATAAAACACTTATACAGGTGACCCCTGTTTTCATGCAAGGGGTCAGTGTGGACATGGTGGAGGATTATAAATACCTGGGGATACGTATTGACAATAAACTGGACTGGTCAAAGAACACTGAGGCTGTCTACAAGAAGGGTCAGAGCCGTCTCTATTTCCTGAGGAGACTGAGGTCCTTTAACATCTGCCGGACGATGCTGAGGATGTTCTACGAGTCTGCGGTGGCCAGTGCGATCATGTTTGCTGTTGTGTGCTGGGGCAGCAGGCGGAGGGTAGCAGACACCAACAGAATCAACAAACTCATTCGTAAGGCCAGTGATGTTGTGGGGATGGAACTGGACTCTCTCACGGTGGTGTCTGAAAAGAGGATGCTGTCCAGGTTGCATGCCATCTTGGTCAATGTCTCCCATCCACTACATAATGTACTGGGTGGGCACAGGAGTACATTCAGCCAGAGACTCATTCCTCCAAGATGCAGCACAGAGTGTCATAGGAAGTCATTCCTGCCTGTGGCCATCAAACTTTACAACTTCTCCCTTGGAGGGTCAGACACCCTGTGCCAATAGGCTGGTCCTGGACTTATTTCATAATTTACAGGCATAATTTACATATTACTATTTATGATTCTATTACTATTTATTATTTATGGTGCGACTGTAACAAAAACCAATTTCCCCCTGGGATCAATAAAGTATGACTATGACTATGACTTCACTAACCAAAGCTACAGTGGTATGTCAAATACTGATCAATATACCACAGAAGGAGGTGTAAGTATTAATGAGAATATTGAGAAAATTGATGTTGCCAGGAGTTAATGGGAAATTGTCTCTGCTGGTGCTCTTTTCTTCATGTGAAGTAGAGAGAGCATTGTAGTCTGAAGTGAATGATTAAAGTTAATTGATATAAGGATTACTCTGCAAATATTAACCTAGGGCTAACACATGTTGTAGGTAATCAAGCTGAACCATGCAAACAGCTAACTCCAGGCTCAAGAACTCGGTTATCTTCAGGTATGTCGAAAAATAAGTCATAATGTGTTCTCTATCTGGTGATAATTGTTGGACGTGTGTCTGTCCAGTATTCTGTATTGCTAAACGCTGATTTATACTTTTGTGTCAAATTGACGCCGTAGGTACGGCGTAGCCGCGAACCCTACGCAGAGCCTACTTGGATCCCTACGCCATAGCCTGACGCGCACCTCTCCCAAAATGTAACTATGCGTTGCAACAACGCAGACTGCAACCACTGTGATTGGTTCACTTGGTAGCATCGCATTTCCTCCTACGCTGCAATAGCTTCCCATTGGGTGACTGAAGGGCAGGGAAGGAACTCTGGCTGCAATACTTTCCATAAAGCTTTACATTCGCTTTTACGAAAAAAGACACTCGCTTTAAACTTGTTTACCCCGAGAAAGACTACCATGAAGCCTTGCACGGGCAGGTGTGTGCGCATGCAGAGCGATGTAGACACCCCAACGCACAAGTATACATGCTCACAACGCGTGTAGGCCACTTGCGTAGGTTACAGCGTCCATTTGACGCAGTTCAGCCTTAAGCGTTCTGCACTTGAACTGACAATAATCATCAGGATACTTCAAACTGATATCAAAGGTCAGCTAACAATATGCTGAAAGAACTCAGCAGGTCAAGCAGCATCTCTGGAAAGGAACTGTTGACATTTCAGGTTGAAAGACTGCATTGGCACCCTAGAAAGTGAAATCCAGATGGAAATAAACCCTTCGAATGAGGAAAAGAAGGAAATTAGCAGCTAGAAAATAAGTCTTAATTGATAGTAAATCTTAGCCATAATTACATGGTTACCTGTTCATTTTTCTACTATGAAGTGAGACACATTGGGAATAGAATCTAAACCACCAATTTTGTTTCAAATTATATTAAAGTTATATCAACCGCCCTATCTTTAACTCTTTGGGTCAAAGGAGGCAGGACTTGTATTTCATAACTGGAATGCTCCACAATACTTCAACAATCAATGACAATTTTCTTGATGTAAAGTCAAAGGGCAGAACTATTTACTTTTGAATTCATTTGATTGGAGTTGAACGTCTCTGGTTCATATCTTTGCAGCAAAATGGTACAGACTGAGGATGAAGCATACTGGTTCACCAATGAATAAGTTTCCAAAGAAGATTATGTTATAATCAGCCAATGTTAAAACATAGAAACACAGAAAACCTACAGCACAATACAGCCCTTCAGCCCACAAAGTTGTGCCGAACATGTCCCTGCCTTCGAAATTACTAGGCTTACCTGTAGCCCTCTGTTTTTTAAAGCTCCATGTACCTATCCAAAAGTCTCTTGAAAGACCTTATCGATCCGCCTCCACCACCGTTGAAGGCAGCCCATTCCACACATTCACCACTCTCTGAGTAAAACACTTACCCGACATCTCCTCTGTACCTACTCCCCAGCACCTTAAACCTGCGTCCTCTTGTGGCAACCATTTCAGCCCTGGGAAAAAACCTCTGACTATCCACAGGCTCAATGCCTCTCATCATCTTATACACCTCTATCAGGTCACATCTCATCCTCCGTTGCTCCAAGGAGAAAAGGCCAAGTTCACTCAACCTATTCTCATAAGGCATGCTCCCCAATCCAGGCAACATCCTTGTAAATCTCTTTTGCACCCTTTCTATGGCTTCCACATCCTTCCTGTAGTGAGGCGATCAGAACTGAGCACAGTACTCAGAGCACAGTGGGGCCTAACCAGGGTCCTATATAGCTGTAACTGTGTGAAACTGTTAAATGTGAAAGTCATGCAATTAATAGGAGATGGGAGAAAAGCAGCAAATAGTCCTCAAATATTTATAGTATTAACATAAGAGCAATTTCAATAACAGTCTGAAAAAGATCCATTGCACTGCTGGAAAATTACTTCCTTTACCCACGAAAATTTATGAGCTTGTCCAGAATAAACCTTTGGGGAAAGCACCACTTGTCAAAATGCTGGTTTGTTTAATGCAAGGAAGATGGATTGTTGAAAACGTTGAAGTAATTTTAATCCTGTAAAGCAATAGCAACCCTGCAGAGATTAGAAGTACATAAATTGAGCCATTGGCCTGTGTCTTCTGCCTGCCTGATATGATCTTCATTACTGTCATGTGATCTGGACTTAAACTAGTTCTCTTCCCACAGTGGACATACATAACACTATCCACTCCTTCAGCACAGTGGACTGTTATCAAATCATCCAAAAAGATCAGGATTGCAGCAGAATGTATCCAGGCTTCTCACAGTGACATCCACCATTATCTTCCTCAGTCAGATTACTGTAAATTTCGATCATCACAAATTAAAATACATTAAAATTAAGGTACACCCAAATCCACTCTTCATCCAGTGCATCTTCACTGCCACGATGCTTCATCCACTGTTGCCACCTTGAACTGGTAGTAGACTTCAATATGTTAATAGTGGAGCTAATGATTGTTCAATGCTTAAAACCAGAAATATTATTACCCTGAACATTGCAAGAGTCAGGCTAGCTGCAATCAGGATTGAAAAAAAAACTTTATTAACATTGATTTGGAGCACAACCAATTCTGGTCCCCTCAACTTTGCATTCCTTCTATCAACTTGTTTGCCCCATCCTAGCCAATATTCTCATCACCTCCTTCACCTTGACTTCTCTCATTTGCTTCTAAAACTGCAGGAGGAGAAGATGGTGGGAGGAGAAGATGGCGGTGTGACGCAGCGCGCGCAGCTCTCCGGTGAAATGATATCGTATTTGTAAGTAGGATGCCGTGCACAATTCTGATTTGATGGAGACAGACGTCAGAAGCACAGAGGAACATCTGGAGAAACTTCTGAAATGCCTGGTTCGCTGCTGCTGCTACTGTGCCATCGAGAATCTCCGGAGGGAAGTCCCCAGAATCCCTGGCTTTGCCTGCTGCTGGCGACCGAGGCTGGGGTCGAAGCTTTTGGCTGAGATGGTGCTCGGTACTCGGTGTCGGAGGGCTGGTCGGAGGCTCCGAAGTTTTCGGAGAACTCAGAGTTGGACTGTGATCGGGCATGGCAGGGAGAGTTTTCTTCCTTCTCCCGTCTGCGTGAGATGTGGGACTTTCCAGAGACTTTGAACTTTTTTTTACTGTGCCCATGGCCTGTTCTTCATCAAGTTATGGTATTGTTGCACTGTTGTAACTATATGTTATAATTATGTGTTTTTGTTAGTTTTTCAGTCTTGGTCTGTCCTGTGTTTCTGTGATATCACACCGGAGGAATATTGTATCATTTCTTAATGCATGCATCACTAAATGACAATAAAAGAGGACAGCGTGTCCTCATAATCTAATCTAAAAAACAGCTCATCCCAACTAACAAATCCACTTGAACCGTCGCCATGCCTCACAGCTGTATCCTGGTCCAAACGTTAGACCAACCTTTACTCAGCTTGATGTCCAGCTGTTGAGAGCAAAATTTTCCAGCAAAGATGAACCTCCAGCTAACTACAAAGCCACTGTTTAGAGAGCCCCTGAGGTAATAAATTAATTTGAGATTCTTGCTTCTTTATCAGTGCTTTCCATGCTACATACATGATATATCAAAAGCCCTGCCACAGAAATGAATGGCCATGCAAAAATCAATCTGCTAGAATATATTCTCAATTTTCATCCTTGTGTATAACTAAAAAAAAACAGGCTTGCAATCCAATCCCTGTGTACATGGAACTCAACAATGGAAAAGGTCACACTGAAAATGGTTGCTCTCCAGGAATGTGAAAGACATCAAATAATATTTGAAACAAAACCATAGGGTAACATTTCCCTTATAGGTGAGAATTCTTGGAGATTAAATGAAAGCAATCAACATTCTCGTAGTTCAGAGAAATGTGGAAACAAACCTATTATGCAAGTCATTAAGTGCCTATAGTTTTATAATTCAATCAATAAATACAAATTACGAACTTGGTTCATTACAAGGGGTGTTGAGAAATCTTTTCGAAGGAAACATGGAGAGGATATGGGTGCATCAGAAGAACAAAACAGCAATTTATGCCATCAAAAACGGAGGATAAATAAAGTGCATGACTATGGCAAAGTCTTCTCACTGCAAACATCAAGACAGGTAAAGTTCAATTTCCTTTGATATACTCAATACTAAAAATGAAAAATATAATATTGGCAACAATATAACCACAGTAATAGAGAAGCTCCAATAAACCAGAAAATCAAGTGCTGTAAACCCACTGTAGTCCAACACATGCCTGTTAGCACACAGCTTGCAATTGGGTTATTTGTATTCAACCAGAAAAGACCAAAGTAGGAGCTTGCATTTAGGTACATAATTGGCTCCCTTCCCATCTACCTTGTATACCTCAAACTTCAGATGCAATACTGAGTTGTATCATCTGCAGAAATTTTCTGATGATTCAGCAATATTTCGGTGTATAAAGGGAGGATGGGAGGATGAATTCAGGGTCCTGGTGGAGGACTTTGACAAATGGTGTAAGCTGAATCATCTGCAGCTCAACATCAGTAAGACAAAGGAGATGGTGATGGACTTTAGGAAGACTAAGCCAGCTCTGCTCCCTGTTACTACTGATGGTGAGGACTTGGATATGGTAAGGACCTACCAGTACCTGGGGTACACCTGGATGACAGACTTGAGTGCAGCACCAACTTAGAGGCTGTGTACAAGAAGGGCCAGAGTCGCCTCTACTTCCTAAGGAGACTGAGGTCCTTTGGAGTATGCAGGCTGCTCCTTAACATGTTCTACCAGTCTGCGGTCACCAGTATAATCTTCTATGCGGTGGTGTGCTGGGGCAATGGCAATGGCAATAGCAGTAGCACAGGTGATATCACTGAATATCTCTTGGAGTACAGTTAAGTCAATTATCAAGAAATAGAAACAACATGGCGCAGCTGTAAATCTGCCTAGAGCAAGTCGTCCTCAAAATCTGAGTGACCGTGCAAGAAGGGGACTAGTGAAGGAGGCCACCAAGAGACCTATGACAACTCTGGAGGAGTTACAAGCTTCAGAAGCTGAGATAGAAGAGACTGCGCATACAACTGTTGCCTGGGTGCTTCACCAGTCGCAGCTTTATAGGAGAGCGGCAAAGAGAAAGCCACTGTGAAAAAAGCAAATGAAATCTCAGCTGGAGTGTGCCAGAATGCAAGTGGGAGACTGTGAAGTCAGCTGGAAGAAGATTCTATAGTCTGATGAGACCAAAATTGAGTTTTTTGGCCACCAGACCACACACATCATCAAGGATACACCATCTCTACCGTGAAGCGTGGTGGCGGCCGCACCATGCTGTGGGGATGCTTCACTGCAGAAGGCCCTGGAAGGCTTGTGAAGGTAGAGGGTAAAATGAATGCAGCAAAATACAGGGAAATCCTGGAAGAAAACCTGATACAGTCTGCAAGAGAATTGCAACTAGGGAGAAGATTTTTTGCCACCAAGACCCCAAGCAAAAAGCCAACGCTACACAGGAATGGCTTAAAAACAACAAAGTTAATGTCCTGGAGTGACCAAGTCAAGAGTCCAGACCTCAATCTAATTGAGAATTTGTGGCTGGACTTCAAAAGGGCTGTTCACTCACAATCCCCATGCAATCTGACAGAGTTTGAGCAGTTTTGTAAAGAAGTATGGGGAAAAGTTGCAGTGTCCACATGTGCAAAGCTGATAGAGACCTATCCACACAGTCTCAAGGCTGTAATTGCTGCCAAAATGTGCATCTACTAAATACTGACTTGTAACAGGTGAGTAATTATGCAATCAATTATTTTGTTTCATATTTGTAATTAATTTAGATCACTTTGTAGAGATCTGATTTTACTTTGACACGAAAGAATATTTTGCATTGACCAGTGTCAAAAATCCAAATTAAATTCACTGTGATTCAATGTTGTAAAACAACAAAACACAGAAACTTCCAAAGGAGGGGGTGAATACTTTTTATCGGCACTGCATATAATGAGGACATGAGTTGTGAGTCCTTGAAAGTAAGTCCATATGTTGAGGTGAGGGAAGTTCTCCACACTGGTTCCAGATGGTTGAAGGGTAATAACTGTTCCTGAACCTGGTAGTGTGGGACCTAAAGCTCCTATATCTCCTCCCCAATAGAAGCAGAAAAGATCAAGGCGAGGGGTGGGTGGGGGGATGCCATTGATGATGGATGCTGCTTTCATATGGCAGCACTCCTTGTAGACATCCTCAATGGTGGGGAGGGTTTTCCTGTGATGGACTGGGTTTTGTCCACCATGTTTTGTAGGCTTCCCTGATCATGGGCATTGGTGTTTCCACATCAGTCAGTGTACTTTCCACTGTGCATCTATAGAAGTTTGTCCAAGTTTTAGATAACATGCACAATATGAGCCAACTTCTAAGACAGTAGATACACTGTCATATCTCCTTTATGATGGCACTTATGTGCTGGACTCAGGGCAAATCCTCTAATAAGATAACATCAAAGAACTTTAAGTTACTCACCCTTTCCACGTCCAATCACCTAATGAGGTCTGGCTCATGGAGCTCAGGTTTTTTCCTCCTGTAGTCAATATCAACACTTTGGTTTTGCTGACATTGAGTGAGAGGTTGTTGTGGTACCATTCAACCAGATTTTTGATCTCCCTCCTCATGTCAATTCATCACCACCTTTCATTTGGCCAACAACAGTGACGTCATCAGCAAACTTTAATATGGCATTGGAACTGTACTTAGCAACACAGTCATAAGTATAAAGTGAGTACAGTGGGGGTGGGGGTGCGAAGCACATGGCTTTGGGGTGCACCTGTGCTGATGATGATTGTGACAGAGATGTTGTTGCCAATCTGGATTGGCTTGGGTCAATACAGATTGGTAACAACAATGGATTGACGATCCAGTTGTACAGAGAAGTATCAAGTCCTTGGTTTTGGAGCTTAGTGATTAGTTTTGAGGGTGTTTAATACTGAGCTCTAGTCAATCATGAGCATCCTGATGTATGCATCCTCAAATGTCCAGCTGTTCCAGAGCTGAGTGAAAAGCCAATGAAATGGCATCTGCTGGTGACCTGATGTGACAATTGGCAAAATGAAGCAGATCCAAGTTGTTCCTCTGGCAGGAGTTGATATGTTTCATCGCCAACCTCTCAAAGCACTTCATCACAGTGGATGTAAGTGCTACTGGAGGATAGTCATTGAGGTAGGTTACCATGTCCTTCTCAGAAACCAGTATAATTGAAGCCTGCATGAAGCAACTGGGTACTACAGACTGCTGAAGCAAGAGGTTGAAGATGTCAGTAAATGTTCCAGCCAGTTGATTAGCACAGGTCTTCAATACTCAGCCAGGTGCACCGTCTGGGCCAGATGTTTTCTGTGGGTTCATCCACCTGAAGGATGCTCTCATGTCGGCCTCAGACTGAAATCACAGGGTCGTCAGGGGACATGGGAGTTTGCTAAGGTAATTCCATGTTCTGTCAGTCAAAATGAGCAGAAGAGGTATTGAGCTCATCTGGAGGTGAAACTCTGCTGTCATGTATTGGTTTTGCTTTGTAGGAGGTGATGGCATTCATACCCTGTCACATCTGTTAAGCATCCTCCTGTGATTCAAGTTTGGTCCAGAATTACCACATCGCATGTGAAATGGATTTCTGGAGTACCTGGATCTCTTGTCATCAGTCCTGAACAACACAGATCTATCCCCTCAACAGATTGTGGATCTCTTGATTCATCCAAGGCTTCCGGTTGGGGAAGACTCTGAATGTTTTTGTAGGGACACACTCATTCACAAGTGTCTTTATAAAGTCCATGACAACTGTGGCATATTCAATCAGGTACTCTAATGAGCCCTTGAAATAGGTCCATTCCACTGACTCAAAGCAATTCCACAGCCACTCATCCACCTCACTGGCCTACCTCTTTGTTGTCCTTACCTCTGGTGCCTTGCTCTTTAGCCTCTGCCTGTATGCAGGCAGGACAAGAGCAGCCAAAATAATTCTTCTTCTTCTTCATGTGCCTTGCATGTTACACGCTTGGGCGATCATGGCTTTCCACATTGAACGATCCCATGCAGCGTCAATGATATCTCGCACACCTAGATCGGTTAGTTCTTTCACAGTGTCCATATATTTTCTTCTTTGCCTTCCTCTTCCGCGTTTCATAGAAACATAGAAAATAGGTGCAGGAGTAGGCCATTCAGCCCTTCAAGCCTGCACCGCCATTCAGTATGATCATGGCTGATCATCCAACTCAGAACCCTGTACCAGCCTTCCCTCCATACCCCCTGATCCCTTTAGCCACAAGGGCCATATCTAACTCCCTCCCAGGCATACGACCTTGTAATGTAAGGCATTCTATTTCTCCCTTTCTGATGACATGGCCCAGGAATTTAAGCTTCCTCTCATTTAATGTTCTCCCAAAATAATTAGATTTCCCAAATGCAGTCTGGTAATGGAACGGTGGGCATTTTTGATGGTGGTGTAGCAGTGGCCAAGTGTTTTGGGTCCTCTGGTGCTACCAGTGATGTGCTGATGGTAACTGGGCAGAGATTCCTTCAAACTAGCCTGATTAAAGACACTGGCAAGAATGTGAAAGGTGTTAGGGAGTAATGGAGGGGCTGATCCTATGGACGTGCCTAATCTTTCTGATAGTGTTGGATGCAAATGCAACCAATTCAAGGCCTGCTGAATCCACGGTGCTTCAACTTTGCAATTACCTCAGCAGTACAATTGACCACAGTCATGATAGGCAACTGTATAATTTCAATGCAGCTCTATTGAATGCGTGCAGAGAAGGTTAACTGGGTGAGCAGTTAATACAGTTCTCCCAACTTCAGCGATATGCTGTGGTAATCTATTAGGAGCACTATGTTCAGTAATAATTGATCTCCAGTATTACTAGAGCTACACAAACCTCTGATATGGCTGCATTTGTTCTGTTCACTTATAACAATAAATTTCCCAGTTCAGGAATTACAGTCTTGAGGTTACTGTCAGTTTATTAATTGATTACCAATATTTAATTCTCTAGATTAATTTATTTCAATCTTAACGCATTGCATTCAATTCATTAAATTTGGGCTCATAACTTTATTAGCAGCTCTTAATTAGTTGAGTAGAGACCTATTCAGATAGTTAAGTATCTTAAAACTAAGAAGAAAATAAATTGAGACACTCCAACAAGCTGAATGAATGACAAGGGCACAAAGTAAGTCGGCATGGCTCTGGGTACAGGAACAGCAGAAGCCCACTTAGCTTCTCAAACAATTTTCACCACTCAGTTGGATCATGACAGGTGTGTAACTCATTTCACTTTTAACACCTTTTTCCCAAACCTGAAAATCTATTTGGCGTTCAGTTAACCCAATGCCCAGAAAGCGCTAGTGGAAAAGAGTAGCTGATTTTCACTTCCTTTTATGTGCAGAATTTGTTATTTGATTTTGCTACTCGCTCTAACCTTAACTGTCCTCTGGTTTCCCCCGCAGGTAGCAGGAGTTCCTCTGATCTAAGCTATCGAATTTATTTGTCATCTTAAGTGCTTCAATTTGGATCAGACTTCAAGTTTCAAAACTCAAAACAGTGTCAATTGAGGTTGTACTGTACATCCATCATAAACAATAATTTCTTGGGGACTTATAAATCACACTCAACACAGCACTCCAGATGTGGCTATTAATTTTGTTTGATTGCATTTATATTATGATACCAATTATCAAATGCAAAACTTTAGCTTAAGTTTTATTATATTTACTCATGAATCATATACTGTGGAAGATAAAATTTCCCCATGCACCTGAATTTCAAAGATTCAATGATTCAAAGCAGATTTATTATCAAAGAATGTATAAATTATACAACTTGAAAACTGTCTGTTTACAGGCAGCCACAAAACAAGTAACCCGAATAACCCAATTTAAAAAAAGACCAAAAACCACTGTGCCAAGGAAGTGAGAGAAAAAAACACACACATCTTGCAAACAATAGAAGCAAGCCTACAGCACCCGGAACTAGACTGAGAACCAGATCTGCTCCCAGAGCAGCAGGAGTAGAGCCAAGTTTCAGTCCTCCAGTTCGTCACACCAGCAGGGCAGAAATGCACAGCAGCCAGATCAGTTCACAGCCTTGGTGCTGCGGAGAAAAGAAGGAACGTTCATGGAAGAGCGAGTGAAATCAGCCCAACCCTCACCTCTGCACCCAACACTTGGGCTTCCATTCTATCTGCGCCGACAGTTAAATTGTCCAAGCACCGGATAGTGCCAGGTAATAGGACCTGGATCCTGGTGCCCTGATACACTTTGGGCTGCCCCACTCGGCGTTTGGAACGATCCAACTTTGCCCGGGTTAGGTGGAAGGACGTTGGAACTCTTCCGCACCAACTCCTCTCCAAAGTGCTCACTCCATCTCCGACAGCGATACGAACTCCGTCTGGGACTCCAGCTCTGGCTCAAGTACGTTGCACCTTGCAATGCCCCAGCATAGCTCTTCCCCCGAAACAGCCTCGCTTCTGCCTGCCTCCTCACTGTCTGCGATGATAATTCACCACATTTTGCTTCATGAGTATGCTACTGCAGGTTTTTATGATTGATGAAACTATGGGCATGGAATAAAAAGGTGATGCGAGAGGCACTCAAGGCCTTAACTAATCTTGGTGAGTACTTGCCTTGGTCTCTATAATTTGTCAAAAAAACCTGAAAAATGATTGGAATGCCCTTCTGGCAAAGTTAAACAGCTTCCAACATGTTTTCTAAGAGTGACATCTGAAGGATTGCCTGAGAATTCTACTGGGGACAGAAGTGACCGAATTATTCTCCTGCACGCTTCTCACCATGTAAGTAAATGACATTAAAATCAAAGACAGTCAAAATCCAGTTCATTGTCACATGTGCAAGTACATATTTGCACAAATGCAATAAAGGCATACTTGCAGCAACATCAAAGGTACATAGAACTACATAAGCAGCATTCACAGGAAAAAAAATAAGTTCTATACAATTTTTACGAGAAAAACACAACTAGAACAAAAAAAGTGGTGCAAGGTGATCCTGGTGATCATACTGTTGCTGAGCTGTAATGATTAGGTCTCTGAGAGTTAGTTCAAAAACTGAATGGTCGAGGGGAAGCAGATGTTCTTGAACCTGGTGGTGTTGGACTTCTGTACCTCCTGCCCAATGGTAGCCTTGAAAAGATGGCATGGTCAGGACGGGAATATTTGATCTTGCCTTCTTGAGGCGGCACCTCCAGCAGGCCTTGAAAATTCTCAACAAAGTGCTGAGCTATTGGTCCTTCATGATGGCAAAGATTTGTCTCAATATCACGTAAAAACTTAGCAACAATATACTTAGTTTGCTAGCAATGTTCACACATAGATTCAAGCTGCACCTGCATGCTGATTTCAAAAAACTGCTGTGGAGTCATCAATTATCAGATCTTTGTACCACAACCCATTTGAAATATTTCAGCAATTAAATCTAATAATGTTAAACTTTAGAGCTGTGATTATAGTTTTAAAATATATTGATGCTCTGCGAAAGCTGGTATAATAGTGGCATAAGCAATGAATAAAATTAAACAGATCACTTTATGCTTGAATGAGGAATTCATAGAATAAGATTAAATAGGAAATGGCTTGGTAAATTGAATTCTTTCTTCAGTTCAGATATACTGTATGTTTTTATTCTGAATTTAAAATACAAATGTGGCTCTGTTTGAAAAAGGTCACTTGAACTCAATTTGCATTTTTGTGTTTGAAAGGGATTAATTAGCTGTTGACTAGCTGATCTTGATCTACCTACCTGGAGCTCCTTCAGAGAGGAGAGGTTGCCCAAGCAAATAATAGCACTCTCAAACTCCTGTTCAATGTGCTATTTCTGAAAAACATTTTCCTTAAGGACTTACGAAGTTAGTAGAAATGACTCAGATATCCTCCACATTGATTGATCTATCAAGGATATGTGCTGGGAGTGGGAAAATCATGAACCAGTGCATCAGGAACAGTTAATAAAGTTGCATATATGCTTTTGAAGTTTCAACAAATCACCGAGTAGCCAAGGATACTTGAGAAGGAGACACAAGAGACAGCAGATCCTAGAATCTGGAGCAACATACAATCTGCTGGAGGAACTGAGAAGGTCCAACAGCATCAGTGGATATCAGTATTTCAGATGGTTATGCTGCTTGACCTACAGAGTTCTTCCAGCTGATTGCGTGTTGCTTTAGAGAAGATTTTGCACTGATTACTTGCCTTTGGGACAATTTCCTTCTATCACTCATTCCGTACTTTGCTTGTGAGGGCAGAGATCCATGGGGTGATTATTCAAGCTTTACCTATCAGGTAGCCCATATCAGCAACTTGATTATCACTGACACAGTATTTTTTTAGCCATTCACTTAAAATGCTGATAAATTATGTCCCGTATTTATATGTACTTTTAGAGTTCAATATTGTAGAAAGATGCTTCTTTATTTTCTAATAAGCCAATTTCCAGGATGCGATCCTTTAACCTAATAGCACACTGGAAGATTTATGCTTTTGCTAATTCAACATCAGAGTATACGCACTGAGAGAAAATTCCATACAAACCATTCAGACCTGTAGTGCTTTTGGAGTACATAGCAAATGCAGGATACTGAAATCCTGGTTAAAGTTGAAAGAATTACTCACTGCAGCTGTGGATCTTCTGAACAATGTCTAAAGATAGTATCCTATCAATTGGACACTGCATCTAAAATTTATCTCTTTGGCCCTCTTGCCACATTTGGAGGCTGAGTTGTAAAAGAAACCAGGGCAATGTTCTCCCAATAGCAAATATGTAATCAAGGACTAAGACTCCAATTTCCCAGACACTTCCTCTGTCATGTTTAATTCATTCCCTTATCAGCCATTCAACTAAAGTGCACCTCCTGAAATCTAGAACCAACATCAATAATGAACTGACAGCAAAAGATAACTCTTAGCAAAATAGATGCCATAAATCCCATTAACACATTCCACATATAATTTACTTATACTCCCATAAACGACCAAGATAATCTGCAGCTTATTTTAGAACTAAACATGTTAAACACTTCACTAAGGACATTTGCTAAGAGTTTTCTAAAGTAACCCGCTGTGGAAATAAGACAACACAATCCCTTAGAATCGTACTGGACATCTGGCAGCTAAGTAATGTAGTTTTTAAGTATGTGGGTTGAAGAATTTTTACTACATTCCTAAGGGATGTTTCAAAGTTTGCTGTAAGTCGCCTGGACTGAGCAACTAAAAAAAGACACAAGTTAGACTGCACCATTCTCCTGAAATATTAGTTCACACAGTTTAAAATAAGATTAATTATCATGAACACATTGATTACTTGAAATCGACAGCAAAATAATAGAAGTTTTATTATTTATTACTTAGCTGCCTAGACTAGCAGCAATCAGTGCAAGTTTATCTCAAAAAAAATTAATGGACCAAAATATGTATTTCACTGAGATTAGTCTGAGCTATTCACGCTGGCTTCTGATTCAATAGTTTTAGTCCATTAGGCTGTTATAACTATAATATGATAACAATGCTAAACTGGCAGGTCTGTTTATTATTGTCACAGTGCCGAAATATACTGATAAACTGTTTTGCATGCCATCTGTACATATCATTTCATTATAACAGTACAATGATGAGTTACAAGGGAAAACAATAAAAGAATGCAGGACAAAGTGTTTCAGTTATAGCGAAAGTATCACGCAGACAGACAATGTGCAAGGCATCAGTGAGGTAGATTGTGAGGTCAAGAGTCCATCTTAACAGACTATAATATTTTTCAATACTCTTATAACTGTCAAATAGAAGATGTTATATTTTATAACTTCAAAACATTAAATTAATTCAAATGAAGACTTGGGAGTCCGACATACAGGTTGAACTTTGAGTTTACTTTAAGCGAAGCGTACATGTATCATGTGGTAGCATGATGATGTATGCAATTCATGTATTTATACATATAACCTTAGTCTTTAGTTTGTCCTTTTTTTTGTGATATTCATCTGGAGGAACATTGTATCATTTCTTAATGCATGCATGCATTTCTCCATGACAATAAACGAGGACTGAGTGTCCTCATAATCTAATCTAATCTAACCCATAGTGAATTATTTAAATGAACAAGAATGCTTAATCAACCAATACATATACAAGATTACTCAAATATTATGAAATATTAAATACTCACAACAGAACTTGTCTTTGGTGGTGTGTGCTTTCAGGCTTTTGCATCTATTGCCCAATGGGAGTGGGAAGAAGAGGGGATATCTGGGGCGACTGGGGTCTTTAATTATGTTGGCTGGATGCAATGAATGCAATTTTCACTTTAGTGAGGCACAGAGACAAACCAACTGTCCAGCTACTTAGTCGACAAGAGTTGAGGTTTATGAAATAAGCAGGGGAAAGGTGAGGAGTGGTGTGAATTAAAATGACTGAACTCAATATCAAATCAGCACTATAAAGTAAGGGAATATAGAGAATGAAATACAGAAATTGAAAAGGGGAGAAACTATTGCATGTGAGATTATTATAATTTAAAATAACTTGAAAAGTTAATAAACAGTCCATATTTTTAACTTTATTTTCTAGGCAAGAGGGGTTAATGGTAATTAGTCAGGTAATTCTAGTTAATTACTAGATAATTTTCCATGGTGAGCTTAATGAGAAATTAATGGGTAAATGCAACAACTTCCTGAAATTCACAAGGTGTTTAAGGATACAGTGATGTTTTCACTAATGGCGAAAGCAGCACAAGTTTTCCATTAACGTGCATTGCGTTGCATTCACGGGGTATCTCTTCGTCCTACAGAGTTGCTGGCTGATTTGCATAATAATGATGGCAAGTGGCATTCACACACTATTATTTTGTCAGCAAATGACAGGCTGTTGAATGTGTTATTAAAATCAAAAATCCTTTAGGTTACCTAATCATCCCTTCACAGCAGTTAAAATTAATTAGGTTAAAATATCAATTGATCCAAAAATGAAATTAGCACAGCAAGTTACCATTTTTATACAATTATTCAGCTACAGTATCAGCAATTTCTTATTTCAATAACAAAGAAATACGAGTTCATTCAATTTATTCAACCTTTCGATATACAGGTGTCCCCCGCTTTTCGAACGTTCGCTTTACGAACCTCACTGTTACAAAAGACCTACATTAGTACCCTGTTTTCGCTTTCAGAAGGTGTTTTCACTGTTACGAAAAAAAAATCAGCGCGCAATAAAAGGCAGCATGCACCCCGAGCAGCCACTCTTCCCCCGGATTCTCACCGGCATTGCTTAAACATCAGCCTGTGAGCAGCCGTTTGCAAGATGAGTTCTAAGGTATCGGAAAAGCCTGAAAGAGCTCGTAAGGGTGTTACACTTAGCATAAAACTAGACATAATTAAGCGTTTCGATCGTGGTGAACTAAGTAAGGACAACGTGAGTTTGGCTTGTGGAAGCTGACGAAGATGATGTTGAAGAAGTTTTGGCATCCCATGACCAAGACCGACAGATGAAGAGCTGATGCAATTGTAAGAAAAAAGGATAACAATCGAAACCGAATGAGTAATGATATATTACAACTTTAATTTTGAAAGGGTACGTCGGTTTAGGAGATATTTGCAGGATGGTTTGAGTCCTTACAAAGAACTATGTGATAGAAAAATGCACGAGACTCAGCAGTCAAGCAACCCTTCCACATCAGCCACAGCAGACGACGAACCTCGACCTTCAACATCGAGGCAGGCAGAGATAGGAGAAGATGAGCTGCCTGCTCTAATGGAAACAGACGATGACGAGATGACACCCCAGTGTCCCACCACCCCAACCCCCAGGCCACAGACAGATACTGATTCGCGGAGAATGCAACGGTAGCCGAGAGGCACACAGCACATCTTTAAGAAAAAAGCCGAAATAAACAAGCTAATTAATTAGGTGCTGCCCGACACGTAAATGTCGGCCCAGATCAGAGGTGATGCAATCGGCAATCAACACTGATCTGGGCCGACAATTATGTGTCGGGTGGCACCTAATTAACTAGCATGTTTATTTCGGCTTTTTTCTTAAAGGTGTGCTGTGTGCCTCCCAGCTACCGCTGCATTCCTACATGCTTCGCGGCAATGTATCGTTCGGCAGCCTGGAGGGTGGGGGCCACTGCACCACCCAACCTGCGACGACTCAGTCTATCACACCACCATCAGTGTGCTCAGTGCTGTCTTCCCGATTCCCGTAAGCGATACTACACTGTACATACATTATTTCTACTTTATATTGGCTGTGTATTTTTACATGTTATTTGGTATGATTTGGCAGCTTCATAGCTTAAAGGTTACTGGAGAGACTGTTCTTGCTAACAGCGCTTGAGTGAGATTTTCGCTACGGAGAACTGATCAGTAATGATTGTGGAAAAGTATTTCTACCTTATATAGGCTGTGTATTTATCATATCATTCCTGCTTTTACTATATGTTACTGTTATTTGAGGTTTTGTGTTATTTGGCATGATTTGGTAGGTTATTTTTGGGTCTGCGAACGCTCACAAAATTTTCCCATATAAATAAATAGTAATTGCTTCTTCGCTTTACGACATTTCAGCTTACGAACCATTTCATAGGAACGCCCCACCTTCGGATGGCGGGGGAAACCTGTATCATCACAATTAAATTCAACTAAAGATATGTTACTCCAAATAATTATAGCTTGATTGCATTTATAGGAAATCCAAACATTACTGTTCCACATACATATCATCTTGAAAATTCCCCTATTCCTTTGAACTGCATGCTCTTCACAGAAGCCAGTTGCTCACCTCTTGTCAGTGTATTACCCATAGAGATGCTCTAACTGTTATTATGACAGAAACAGCCAAGCGTAAAACATTCTGGCTTTTTGGTCTTATTCAAAGTACACTTATTACCAAAAAAATATATAAATTATACAACCTCGAGACTTACTTGCCTACAGGTACACAAAGCAAGAAACACAAAAGAACCCAATTAAAGAAGAAGAAAAAAAAAAGACCAACACCCAACGCACAAGAGAAAGAAACAAAACACATATCATGCAGACAATTGAAGCAAACAACAACATTCCCAACCAAACTGAGTCCTCAGATCCAAACCCTGGAGCAGCCTGGAGCAGTCTTCTTACCAGTTCATATGGTTAGCAGGCACGGAGCACAGCAGCCAAGGCAGTCTTCACAGCCTTAGCGTCATGAAGAGAGGAGTGACCATCATGAAGACCAATCAAAATCGACTCTCGCCTCAAATCCCAACATCCTCTAGTTTCAGTCTATCTGGATTGGCATTTGATTTTAATATCATCATGATGATCATCATTATGTGCTGTGTCATATGATGTAGGCGATCATGGTCTTTGACCATGATTATTCTTGGCAAATTTTTCTATAGGAGTGGTTTGCCATTGCCTTCTTCTGGGCAGTGTCTTTATCAATACTCAATGATTACCAATACTCTTCAGAGAATGTCTACCTGGGGTCAGTGGTCGTGTCACCACGACTTGCGATACACACCAGCTGCTCATGTGACCATCCACCATCTTCTCCCATGGCTTCGCATGACCCTGCTTGGGGAGGTGCTAAGCAAGTGCTACACCTTGCCCATGGGTGATCTGCAGGCTAGCGGAGGGAAGAAACGCCTATACCTCCTTTGGTTGAGACGCATCTCCATCCCACCACCCAACGTTAATATCAAACTTTGTCAATTTTGTCCAGGCAACATTGGAGTGACTGCATGGCAATACTAACAGAGAGAAGTTAAGAACAAGTCAGAAATGTTATTCCTGTCTGCTTCTCTGCTGAAACTGGTGTGAACTCCAAATGCCATAATCAAACTCAGACAGGCACATTTTGTAAAAAAGTGGTGGGAAAAAAATTGAGTTAGTATCGGCATTATGATTTTAAAACCCATTTCCTTACTATAATATCCCATTGCTAAAAAGTTGCAAGCTACCTGCAAATGCTACACAAGACCCCCAAAAGATGAAGCTCAGGACATTATGGGCAGCCTCATACCATAAATGCTGCACAAAGGATTTTTCTTCAGGGACTGAGGCCATATGGAGAACGGAAGCCACAAGTAAATTCTGGTAAAGAAGATAACTAGGGAAGATGAGGATGGTATTGACAGGAGAGGTAGGTGATTCAGGAGAGAGGGGTTTGTAAGAGGTTTGGATTGAATAATGCTGATGAGGGATGATCAGAAGGGTGTAGGAGTTTTAGGGCATTGGTAGAAAGAAAGAGGGCTTTGGTTAAAGCTTCAGTTTAGTATGAGACTCAAAAATTCTCAGCAATGAATCAGCTGACACTTCTGTGCATCAAGATAGGTGTGGCATGAGAAGTAGCAAGTATTTTTCAAATATTGTGTCGGAAAATGAGCATCTCCAACAACAGGGAAACCAGTTACTTACCCGTGATATTTAATTTTATCGTGTCCAAATATACCAGCAACTATGCATCCGAAACTCAACGGGACCAGACATACTCGAGCAATCCAGTGGCATCTGGGACGAAACACCACTCCTAATTTGAACCCATCCTTCACACTTCTGTCATTCTTTCACACAGTTGGTGCACAGTATCATCAACAAATATACTCCAGTTACTCACTCAGCCCTGTCCAGCCACACTTCCCGACCTATGACCTCTACCATCAAGGATAAGAACAGCAGACATATTATTTGTGTTTGTGCTTCGGGAACTCCACCACTTGCAAATTCCTCTTGAAGAAAGGCACAGCTTGCTCTTTTGTTAGCATTTCTTTACTGTCACTGGGGCAAAACTCTGGAACTGCCTTTGTTTTATTTGGAGATACAGTGCGGAACAGGACTTTCCAATCCAAAGAGCCACATCACCCACTTATTTAACTATAGCTTAATCACGGGACAATTTATAATGACCAATTAACCTGTGACAACACTGTCCGAGTATACTTACCAGAAGGACTTCATTGTTCAAGGCAAAGGCTTAACACCAGTTAGGAATAACCAATAACTGCTGGCCCTGTCAGCAATATACACAAGATGTAAAGATGACTAAACCACTTCCCTCATTTGTAAATGGCATCCATACATCAACATTTTGAAAAGATGGGAACTTCAATTAACTAACAAATGGAGACTTAAGTATGGAGGACCAAATTTCACGTTCAGTACTTTCCCATCTTTGTGCACTATTTTAATGTACAACTCTCCAAGTGTTTGTATAGACAGAATAGTCCAGTCAATACAAAAAACAATCAGCTATTTCTTATTTCTGCTGAATCATTCTATTTTAGAGCTTCCTCTGTTGGCTAGTAGAATCTTTAACTCCTGCACTAAGTTTATTATAACTTAAAAGACAATATGTCAGAGATCTATCATAAGAATTGTAAGCACTCAGACTAAAAATAAACCATGTTTTGCTCTATCAGCATTATCTTTTTCTATTCACTATGTGTTGTGAATCAAACCATACCCAATTGAAAAATCTGTCAAGAGTGGCTTCAATTATACATACATTTGCTATTTTCCGCTTCATTATCACCTTCTGAGTTTAAACATTCTCAAAAAAAAGTTCTAACGTCTTGCAGAAAAATTGCATCTTATCTGTCATATTTTTTCATTGCAAATACTGCACATCTGAATGACAGAAGACACGGAGCACCTAAACCGATCAAACATCTCACAGAAAACTGAAGTAGACTGGTAAATTGATTTTTGACTTGATATTTTTCAGGAAGGTTAGTTTGTTAATATAACCCACAAAAATGCGCCTTTCTAACAATAGTGAGTCACCATAATGACCTTTGGAACAACTGCCAACATATAAAAGGCAGCTTTTTCTTTGTTCCACTTGAATGCGAACACTTGTGAAGGGAAAGCAACTTTTAATCTAAAAGATCTTACTTGGCCTTTCTTTGACCCTCCTGTACTGAGTTATCATGTTCAACCTCAAGTTGATTGGCATCTGATTGTTTATTGTCATACAACGAAATGAAACACCATTCCGCACCGACAAGGAATATCACACACAGCACATAAACCAAAAATATTACCACAATGTTAATCAAACATAATTCAACACACGTAAATAGTAACAGCTCACTCTGCTAGTGACAAGACCTCGGTGGCGGCAGGGTACTTATTAGTTTTGCAGCCTGTTACCTAGTCTAGGTGTTCTTGTCCTGATGCTTCTGTACCTCCTTACTAATAGAGTGGGTCAAAGAGATTGTGGGATGGGTGGTAAATGTCACAAATAGGAGGAGGGAGACCCTGACGTTCCTCTTGACAGTTTTTACTATTCTCTATAGGCCTTGCATCTTCCGTACCACACAATTCAACCAGACAGGACACCCTCGATAGTGCTCCTGGAGAAAGTTGTTAGAATGGGGGCGGAGAGCCTTGCACACCTCAAACTCCTCAGAAAATGTAGATGCTGCTGTGCCTTCTTGACCAGTGAGATGGTGCTGTGTGCCCAGGTTAGATTGTCCGTTATGTGCACACCAAGGAACTTTGTGCTCTTCGCTCTGCCATAGCAGAGCCATTGACGTACAATGGAGTGATCGACCGGTGCCTTCCTGAAGTCCATAATCATCTCAGGTTGTTGTTCTCGCATCATTTAATAAGCCTCCCTATCTCCTTCCTCTCTGTATGCCAACTTATCATGGTTGCTGATAAGGCCAACCACAATAGAATCATCAGCGAATTTGATGATGCGGTTTGAGCTGGACCGGCAGTGCAGTCATGAGGAAGCAACGTGAACAGCAGCAGGCTGTGCTCACAGCCGTGGAGACACCAGTACTAGGTGTGATGGAGCTTGAGGTGTTGTTCCCAACCTGGACTGACTAGGATCTTTCTGTCAAAAAGCCCAAGATCCAGTTAACGAGATGGGTGCTGAGTCCCAATGAGGAGAGTTTGCCCACCAGCTTCTGAGGGATAATTGTGTTCAATGCTGAGCTGAAGTTGATGAACAACGACCCAGCGTATATGAGTCTTTGCTTCATAGATGGGACAGGCCGGCGTGGAGGGCTGAGGCTATGGCATCATCAGTGGACTGGTTTGAGCAGTAGGTGCACTGAAAAGGGTCTAATGTAGCTGCAAGGTGGGATTTTATATAATACAATAGCAGCCACTCAAAGCATTTCATAATTATTGAGGTCAATGTCACAGGGCAATAATCGTTTAGGACAGTTACCATCACTCTTTTGGGTACTGCAATGATGGTGACTGCCTTGAAGCCTGCAAGAACAGTGGAGAGTTTCAAAGAGATGATAAAGTTGTCCGCTTAGACCTCGGTTAGATCGGCCGCACAGTCCCTCAACACCTGACCAGGAATGCTCACAGGTCCCGCAGCTTTGCATGGTTTTACCCTGGCTAGGATTCTTCTCACCGTGCCTGTGCCCAGACAGGGTGCTTTTTCCTCAGGGGGAGAAAGAACTTTCCTCAGTATCACGTCATTCAATGCACAGAAGGCATTCAGCCTATTAGGAAGGGAGGCTTCGCTGTCCTTGATGGATTTGTAATCGGTTATGTTTTGCCACTGGTGTTGCATCCCCCGGTGTCGTAAAGGTGTCTGTGAATTTCTGTGCGTACTCACATTATGCCTTCCTTTTGGTACGGGAAAGAGCGGCTCCTGCTGACCTGAGAATCATCCTGTCTCCCGATCTGAAAGCAGCCTCCCGATCCCTAAGCAGTGCACAAACCCCTGCAGTCAGGAACAGTTTCCGGTTTGCCCTGGCGGTGCAATGTTTAATCACTATAATGTCCTCAATGTAATGACCCTGCAAATTGATCGCTGTTGACGTGATGCACATAGGCAGCCAGCTCCCTGAATATGCTGAAGTCTGTGCTTTTGAAGCAGTCCTGCAGTACTGAGATAATATCTTCTGACCAGATCCTCATCTCCTCGTAAATCGGTTTGACTCGTTTCACCAGTGATCTGTCCACAAGGATTAGCAAAATAGAAATGTGGTCTGAGCATCTGATGTGAGTTCAGGAGGCACTCACATCCACAAATGTTAGTATGAACTACGTCTAATATATTCTCTCCCCTGGTTTTTCCACTTCCTCTTCACTTCCTGAAGTAGTTTTTCGCTTCTGAGCATTGGTGTTTCCAGAGTAGGCCGTGATGGAACCCAGTCAGGACACTCTCCACTCTGCATCTGTACTCAGTGGCCACTTTATGAGGTCCACCTGCACGATAATGCAAATATCTAATCAACCAGTCATGGGGAGCAACTCAATGCATAAAAGCATGCAGACACGGTCAAGAGGTGCAGTTGTTGTGCACCAGAATGGGGAAGAAATGTGATCTAAGTGACTTTGACTGTGGAATGATTGTTGGTGCCAGACAAAATGGTTTGAGTATCTCAGAAACTGCTGATCTCCTGGGATTTTCACACATAACAGTTTCTAGAGCTTACAGAGAATGCTGCAAAAAACAAAAAAAAACACAACTAGTGAGCAGCAGTCCTGCGGCAAAATGCTTTTTAACAGGAGAAATCAGAGGAGTAATGGCAGACTAGTTCAAGCTGACAGAGTCAACAATAACACAAATAACTATGGGTTATAACAGTGGAGTGCAGAAGATCCCTGAACATACAACAGCTAAACCTTGAAGTAGATGGGCTACAGCAGCAGAAGACAATGAACAGACATTCAGTGGACACTTTATTAGACACAGGAAGTCTAATAAAGGAGGGAGGAGAAGATGGCGACGCGATGCAGCGCACACGGCCGTTCCGAATGATATTGATTATGTGTTAACTAGGGGGCCATGCACAATCCGGATTTGATGGAGACAGCCGGGAGAAGCACGGAGGAACACCTGGAGTAACTTCTGAAATGCCTGCTTCGCTGCCGCTGCTATTGCGCAATCGAGAATCTCCGGAGACGAAGGCCCCAAGTCCTCGGCTTTGCGTATTGCCTGTTGCCGGGGCTGGGGTTGAAGCACTCAGCAGAGATGGTGCTCGGTGCTCGGTGTCGGAGAGCTGGTCGGAGGCTCAGAATTTTTGGATGGACTCACAGTCGGACTGTGGTCGGATGCTTCCAGTATGCTGCATCGGCAAGATGGCGGCGCTGGAGGTTCACCGTCTGCGTGAGATGATGGGACTTTCAAAAGCCTTTGAGATTTTTACCGTGCCATAGTCTGTTCTTACAAATTACGGTGTTGTTTTGCACTGTTGTAACTCTCTGTTATGATTATGTGGTTTTGTTAGTTTTTAAGTCGGTTTGTCATGTGTTTCCGTGATATCATTCTGGAAAAACATTATGCATTAAGAAATGATACGCATTACTAAATGACAATAAAAGAGGACCGCGTGTCCTCATAATCTAATCTAGGGGTCGCCAGCACGTCGATCGCGATCGACTGGTCGATCTTTGAGACTTTCCCAGTCGATCCCGAAAAAAGTGAAAAATAAATACACAAATACTGTTGTAATGTGAGCGTTATAAAAATAAGTAATACTAATTAGGATAATGGTAATATAGCAATATTTTCGCTACTGGAAACTATTTGTAAAGAGAGATTGATTCCGGGTTGCCGGGTTTTAGTTCCGTTCTTTCTGCCCAGTGCACATGTGTGTATAGCTCCCCTGCCACGCACCGCATTTTCAGCATAGCTTATGCTTCATCGAAGTGACCAATTAGATTAGAGTACAGACTGTCGCAAACATCAATATACGGCACTCACTCGTGATATCCTGCAAGGTAGCTAGCTAGCATGGTGGAGGCTCCACAAAAGAAGGCGAAAACATACAACTTCCATCCAGAAAGGGAAGAGGAATTTCTATTTACCTTGGTGAAAGACAAGTGTGTATGTATGTTGTGCCACCAAACACAAGCACTGACTAAAAAAGGGAATCTGGAGTGGTATCACAACACCAACCACCAGAAATTTAAAGACACCTACCCCGCCAAAGAGCGCAATTCGTGCCAGGAAAGTTGAGGAGCTGAAATCGTGGTTGAAGGCCCAGCAATCCTTTTTCACAAAACATGCTGCTCAAAATAAGGCTGCTATTGAAGCATCATTTCGTGTGAGTCACCTTTTGGCTAAACACAAGAAGCCTTTTACAGATAGCAATTTATTCAAGGAAGCAATGGTCATTACCACAGAGACTGTTTTTAATTACTTTAAAAACAAAAGCGACATCACAACCGCAATACATAATATACCGCTTGGCCCTGCAACAGTGACAAGGAGGGTAGAGTCACTGTCAGAGGACGTGGATCGACAAGTGTTAAAGGAAAAATATTTTTCACTGCAGTTCGATGAATCCCTGGATGTAATGCAAACAGCTCAGATTGTTGTATTTATCAGAATGGCTTTCCAGGATTTTACAACAAAGGAGGACTTCCTGATGCTTTTGCAATTAAAGGAGAGAACGAGAGGTGAGGATATTTACAACGAGTTTAAAAAGTATATCTGTGAAAATGACATCCCCATTCATAAACTGGTGGCAATTACTACTGATGGGGCCCCAGCAATGCGCAGTGTGCGTGTTGGTTTTATAGCACTTGTGACCGTGATGACCCTGATTTTCCCAGCTTCCTAGATTGTCACTGTGTGATTCATCAGCAAGCCTTGGCTGGGAAGGTCGTGGACTTTTCTCATGTAATGACACTGGTGGTCAAACTGATAAACTTGATTCGAGCAAAAGCGCTTCAGCACCGCTTATTCAAGGCGTTATTGGATGAGCTCGATGCCGCTTACGGAGACGTACCTCTTCATTCTGATGTTCGGTGGTTGAGTGGCTGCAAAGTGCTGCAATGATTTGTTGACTTGCTGCCTGAGATAAAGACTTTTCTGTCGACAGGAAACTAGGAGCACAAGAAACTGTCAGATGATGCGTGGCTACTGGATTTAGGGTTTCAGACAGACATAACGGCTACATTAACACACTTAATAACGAGCTCATGGGAAAAGACCAACACCTAACCCACATGATAAGAGCAGTAAGTGCGTTTAAGGCCAAGCTTGGTGTTTGGATTTCAAATCTAAAGAATGGGAGGCTGACACACTTTCCCAACTTGGAAAAAATGTTACCAGCCATCACGGAAAAAAATGCTTTTCGCCCTGAGCAGTACTGTGCTCACTTAGACAAACTGGCAATAGAGTTTGATCGGTGTTTTGGGGAGTTAAACGCCATGAAAGATATTGCTGTATTTATTTCAAACCCATTTCTGCCGATCAATATAGAACAGATAGCAGCCAAACTCCAGCAAATATTTGGTGTGCCAAGTGATTCTGAAATGGAAATAATTGATTTTCAAAATGACATCAAGCTTAAAGCAAGATCAGGGGATGGTGACTTTTGGGGGCTTGTCAGCAGGGAGAAGTTTCCTTATCTCACCACATGTGCACTAAAAGTCAGTGCCCACTTCGGGTCAACTTATCTGTGTGAAATTGCATTTTCACAGATGAAAATTATTAAATCTAAGTACAGGAGCTCTCTTACTGACAGACACCTCACAGACTGTCTCAGACTGGCTGTCTATAGTTATGAGGCAAATTTCAGGGAATTAGCAGAAAATATTCAGCCCCAGTCATCACAGAGTGCAACAGTCAATTTTTATTCATTTATTCTTTGTTCTGAAATAAAACTAAATAATAAAACTTAGAAGTAAAGGTGTGAAGTATTGTAATATTCTTAAAGAAAGACAGCTATGGCCTGTTTGATATGCCAGTTACAGTGTCTTCTTGTTTGAACTAATTTGAAAGTTTGACAAAAGTATTTCGTGAAATTCAAATACATTTAGCCCAAATAAAAGGCCTCAAATTGGAAGTACAATCTGAGCTGTGTTTTCTCTAAATGATTTAGTAGGTCGATCTTGCCTTTCACTAAGGTCGAGGTAGGTGATCTTGGGCTTAAAAAGGTTGGTGACCACTAATCTAATCTAATCTAAAAGTACTGAATAAAGTGACCACTAAGTCACTTTAGAATAGTTGAGATTATATAATTTGTATTTTCTTCCAGATGTATTGTATACTTTTGCACATGAATAATAGGTAATCTTATGTCTGATAAACAGTACATTAGATAATGCCACTGACACCCAGACAGGTCTAATGCCTGGAGAGTTCAGTAACAATTTAATTGGTGGATATTTATGTATGGTGTTCAACCAGTGGAAGGGAGAGAAGCATCCTGATCATTTGGTATCTAAAATAATATAGCACATTTCTACATTTGAATAAAACATCTCGACAGTGAACGATCGGCATCATAAAAAGAGAAAGGATGGAATTAATGAAAAGATGAAGTCAGCAGAACATGTTGGATTAGAATGTGCAAAATTTGGCACCTTCTGAAAAAGCAGATAAAAGAGTTCAAAGTTTGTTCACATTATAATGTTCATTTGGATTCTGATTTAAGTTGCCCTTCTCATTTGTTAGTAACCAAATGCCCGCATGTTTAACAAATTTATATTAAATTATTGATGAAGTAATAAATCACTTGATGACTCATTTGATTCATATAACTGCTGAGCTGAACAAATGACACTAAGTCATTTATCAGTCATATGCCCAGCACCACGCACCCAAAATTAAACTCTATTCTGAGTTCAGTCATAGGAAGCAACTGCCGGGTGGCAGAGGATAAATTTCAAGGATGTGCTCATGGCCTCTGAAGAAATCCATATTCCCAATGACTTCCAGGAAGTTCTGGCCCATTGTCTCACAAAACACACAACAGTCCCATTTAAGTGCCAAACTATTCTCTTTCAAATGCTCATGAGCTCCCCTCAATCTTCCGGCTTCCCCATCTGGATGAGGGGCAACTCACAGTAGCTAATTAACCTACCATCACATCATCGGGCCGTGGTGGAAACTGGAACATCTAGAGGAAATCCATGCACTTGGAAGAGAGCAGTAAAACTCCACATTGCAGCAGAGGTCAGCATCAAACCCAGGTCACTGAAGGTGTGAGGCAGTAGGTCAAGTTGATAACCACTGTATGTTCTAAGAAGAATCTGCAGTTCCCACAGTGACCTCAATACCCACCTCAGAACCCTCAACACCAGTCTACAGCACCTGACTGCTGAAAATGTATGGATATGGATGATGACGATTTTATTCCATTCCAGTTCTCCCTAGGTTATGTACTGATGATTGTCCAGGAATGTATTTTTAGAGTGAATACTGTAATATAAGAAACAGCATCCAAAGAATTACAAGCTGACAACAAAGCATGAAGGCAAGTGAGGGAGGAAGCATGGCACTGCTCAATTCAATGCTACATGAGACCATAGGACCATAAAATAAAGGAGCAGAATTAGGCCTTTCTCCCCATCAATTCATCTCCACCATTCCATCATAGCTGAGTTATTATCCCTCTTAACCCTATTTTCCTGCCTCCCCCCCCCCCCCGCTGTACTCTTTGACACCCTTCCTAATCAAGAACCCATCGACCTCCAGTTTAAATATACCCCCAATGACTTGGTCTCTGCTCCTGTTTGTGGCAATGGATTCCACAGATTCACCACCCACTGGCTAAAGAACTTCCTCCTCAACTCTGTTCTCAATGGATGGCCCTCTATATTGAGGCTGAGCCTATTCCGTAGCTCGGATGAGCCGTGAGTGTCACGTGAGACAACAGTCCATATTTTCCATATTACTATTGGGTACTCCTTGACAACTGGGTTTTAAAAGCACTTTCTAATTCCCATCCCTCTCATCCTTTAAACCCATCGCTTCTTCAGATATTGATCTCATCCTCTGACCCGCGAAAAACTGAATCACTCTCACACCCATGCCACACTAAACCTATGTCCCCACTGATCTCCACAGCTAAAACCACATCATCTGGGTCCTGAAAAAACTTTTGATCATCTTTGAGGCAAACCACAGTTTTATTGAAAGGAACAGGGATAAACCAACAAAATCATTAAATAAGAGCATTATTTACATTCTACATATCTGTCAATAAAATTTATTCATATAAAACTAAATCTTTGTGACATAAAGCTAATGCTATATTTTTCATTTTTACATAACCTGACAGAAGTCTCAGAATTTGGAATTCTTACAAGCATGGTGCATTGCACTTCTTGCTTGCTAGAAATTTTGTGTCCTCAGTCCTGCATTAAACAGTGTGGTTCATCTGCTGTTGTTTAGCCCATTATAAAGTTGTGTAAGAATTTCTAGGCTGTAGAATCTTAAGATCAAAATTTAAAGTTAAATCCATATAGGTTAAAGACCTAATCCTACCTGCACATAAAAGGTCAAAACTATACAAATGATTCAATACAAGTTCACAGGGATGATAGTCTCATGAGGAAAAAGTGACACGTACAAAAAAAGACTTGTGAAAATAGGCTATTTTGTCAGAACAGGTTATCAGGGTGGTTATATCAAAGTTTATAAAATTATGAATAGAGTACTTTTTTTTGTCACCAAATCTGAACTTATGTATTTAGAACCGAGAGAAGAAGAAACATTTTCCCCATAAAAACCCATGCTAGATGGAGGCACACATCACTAAGTTAGTGGCTGAAGCAGAAATATTTAAGTATCGGTTGGAAAAGTGACTGAAAGAAAGGCGGGGGAAGTAGGATAAAGGGATAATGGAACAGGTCAGGCAGAAAAGATTAGGATGATTCACGTGAGGATAATGCCAACACTGACCAGTTAGGATGACTAGACTGTTACCACATCTGTGTAATTCTATGTAAAAACAAATATTACATAAATGCTGCCTCTTTCGGATGTTGCTAGAATAGCCATGAGAAAAACTATAATTCCTTATTAAAAAGGAATCTCATATATTAAATTTTGAAAAAATGCAAAAATCTTTATTAAGTTTCCCTGTATGAACTTGCCAGACTGTTTCAGATGGTTGGTTTCTTAACGTTTTAAAGAAAGGTGCAGGGCACTACAACACTATAATTTCATTTATTTAAAAAAATCTGCCTCAGATAACTGGTTTGGCATGCTGAGTTATCATCATAAAAATGTTGTACTACAATGCAATTTGTAGTTTTAAGTCACAGACAAGCTGTGAAAGTTGCAATGTCTGCTAAAGCAAATAAAATCAGGTTCAAGGAATTGCTTTTCAGAACCAATCTATTGCTAATCAACTTTGAAGTATGTTCATTTGCACTGCCTATCAAGCAAAACATTTTTAGTAAGCTCTGGTAATGGAGCTGCTGTCCAAATCTATCTTAAACATGTAGATGTTATTGAAATAAATTCAGAAGTAAAACCGAATTGAACCAAATAGTCTCTCTACAATTGGAAGGGTGGTAGCAACTACTTCAGTATATGTTGTTTTAAAATCCACTCAACGATGAGGGAGATAAAGAAACCGGACTCTAAAATTAACAACAGCCGTTTAAGACTGCTCATCCTTGACTGACAACATTTTAAATTACATATTGAAGTGTTTTATAAGCTTGCTCATTACTATCTGCAGGTGATAATCCATTATCGTGGGAAAGGAATGAAATATTCTCAGGTAGTCAAGTTCTTTTATGAGAACCAGTATGTGGATCAATCTGTTTTGTGAACTAATGCAGAAAGACTGGAACTACTGGTATTCAGAACAAGAAGTCCATGTTTAACAATCTCTCTTTGTGTCTAATACCCGGAGATAAGAATGCTAAAAATAATACGACATGCTGTACAAATATACCCTGTTGAGTTTACTTCTCCAAGCAGTTTCCCTTGGGGGAAGGGGGGGGGGGTCAATGGATAAAGTACTATAATTTGATAAAAACTGACCCTGCATTTGTTTGCATTGCCAGAAATGCAGGTCAATCATTCAGCCATTTGCCAGCAGCAGCCCACAGAACAACTCCCATTGCTAACCATACATAAGTAAGATCTGGCTCAACAGGCTTGGGATAAAACCGGCAACAAACAGCTTGTACGTTGGAGGAGCTTCAGACCAGTAAATACATTCTTCAATTGTCAAGATCTCCATGAAAAGATTTTTCTCATTCATAACATATTAAAATTTCAGCGACTCTGGTAAACGCTGTTCAGTTTCACAAACAGGGCAGCAAAGCTGAGTGTTAGAACAGAGAATGTTTGTCCTGATGACATTCTTTGCACATTCCAAACAGATGATGCACTTTATGCAGATAACATAGATAGTATAACTTCGACCTCTACATTGTCCCAGTGTGACTGAGGATTTTCATTTTCCTCTTCTAGATCTTGTTCATTGCTTCCATTGTTTTGTGTTTGACCCTATTAAGCTCCCAGCCTACGACAAGTGGGATGGAAAAAGAGCCGCAGACTTCTCCACAACCATGGTTAATTTTGTCTATGCCTTGGTTTCCAAAAGTGCTGCCAGCAGGATGGATTCAAAACAGATGGCTGTTCTGATAGAGCTGTTCTATCCACCGTTCCCCAAGCACCAGCCAGCACTCACAGATGTGGCACCCCCCTTCAAGATTTCTACTAAACTAAAAATTATCACACTTGACCAACTTAGAGAAAAGAATTCTTAATTTATAAGCCAGATAACACAGAACCTCTTTGCATTTAACAACCATTTCCATTTCTATCTGCGAAAATAAATAAAACCAAAACTGCATCTGCTGGAAACCTGAACAAAAAGTGGAAAATGCTGGAAAATCTCAGCAAAACAGGCATCATCTGTAAGAGAGAGAGAGCTCTTCGATGCTTCAGGTCTGTGATTTTTCATCAGAATCAACTCATTAATAGTAACAGTTTATAATGTGCACTCCCAGTAGACAAGGTTTCAAGCAGGCAGCATAGATATGAAAAGGATCTTTTTTTAAACCACTTAGTGCTTTGAGAAGAGGTTTTAATATGTTGAAGCTTTACAAATTGAACTTCAACACCTGGAAATAAAAAAGCTCAAGAATGCAGGAGCTCGCAGTTGATCAACTCTTATAAAGAGACTTCAACCTGAAACATTTCACAAGTGCTGCCTGAGCCTCTGAGTGTTTCCAACATTTTGTTTTCACTCTGCCGTATTTTGACTACCATTTCATATGGGTGAAATGAAGAGGTTTTTCCACATAAATGTAGCAAACTTCTGATCTGAAATAAGGGAGTAGAAGCAGATTCAATGGTAAATGTAAAGGTAACTGAATGCTTTAAGACATAAGTTTCTTTGGGAAGATGTGGCAAATGGAACAGATTAGCAAATTTCTTTTAAAAAGACATTTTGAACCTGTGTCCACTCCCCCCCCCCCTTGTTTTAGGAAAATTAGGAATGGGGCCATTCGCAAAAAAAAAACTTGATACTGTGGCATACAATTGTGAAGTTTCTAACTGCCTCTTAAAGTTGTTTGGACTTTTGAAAACATTCTTTTCTGCTGCCTATTGTTGTAAAAATCCCTGTACAAACAGGAATTGTGTAAGAAAGCCCTGAGGCATTATGGGTGCTGACCAGCTATGTTTATAATCCTGAAGAATTTCTTTAAAATAGCCCCAGGCCTCTCCAAATAGCTCATACACTTCCATTTCCTGTGTCTGACAGATTGTACACACTATGCCTAACCATCCCACTGTTTGAAAGTGAATCAGAATCAGAACTATTATTGCTGACATTGTGTATTTTGTGAAAGTTGTTGGTTTGCAGCAGCTCTACAGTACAGGGCCTAAAAATTAGTGTAAGTTTAAAAAAATAACTGGGTCAAAAGAGCAGGCTGACGAGAGCTGGACTTTGCACATCCATACTCAAGTCGTTCTACAGATACACAGTAGAATGCATCTTAACAAGTTGCATCACTGTTTGATGGAAACTTCACTGCAGCAGATAAAAAGGTTCTACAACGAGTAGTCAAAACTGCCCAACGCATCACCTGCACCAGCCTACCTGACATCAAAGATATATATGCATACAGAAAGGTGCCGGAAAAGGCCAGGAACGTCATGAACATCCTACTCATGGACTGTTTGTCCCACTCCTATCAGAGAGGAAGCTACATAGCACCCACGCCAGTACCACCAGACTCGAAAACAGTTACTGGGGAAAGGAGCTAATCAGCCCTACTGCTTGCGATAAGCAGTAAGGATGATCAACTCCTCCACCCACTAACTCCATGACTACTTTATTATTCCCATCAGTCACCTTATTAACATTCAATTCATCTATGCAAGTGTTGGTTATCCATCGCTTCCAACGACGCATTTGTCTGTGCATCAGCAGCGCAAAGGAAAATCTGTGCGGGAGGAGTCTTATCGTGAAAAGGCAGTTGCATTGGGACAATTCTACTCTCTCGGCCTCAAAAATCTTTGTCCAATGGTACGAAAAATCGTCACAACTGGAGATTTCCTTGGCTGCAGTGGATAGCCATGATGTCTTCTGTGCCTTGACATGTTCTTGGCTCTCCACGAAACATGGCAGCACAGCCTTCATGCCTGTTGGATCTTGTAGTTCATCTCATCTGCCCAGTCCACCAGAGACAGCTTCGCATGCCGGGGCGGACATGTATATAAGCTATCTTATGTATAGTATATATATTTATGATGCATTCTTTTAAAATCATTATTATTGTGTTCTTTATCTTTTTGTGTTTTTCTTGTGATGCATCGGATTGGAGTAGCAATCACAGTATTTCATTCTCCTTACACTTGTGTACAGGAAGTGACATTAAATAAGCTTGAATCTCGATTTTTGAAGGACGAGGTAGTGTTCATGGGTTTATAGACCATTCATAAATCTGATGGTGGTGGGGAAGAAGCTGCTTTAAAAATGTTGAGTATGGGTGTTCAGATTCCTTGGGTTCCATTCCTGAGAATCATTTGTAATCTGAGCAACTAGAAGTCAGAAACATAATTACCCAGCAATAGATAAAAATAAAAGCAGAGGCCAATGAAGGGTAACGTGTAAACCAAGGCGCATCACTCAGCCATTCAGAATTCTCTTCAAGATGCAAGGATTTTGCCTTGCACAGCAGGAAAAGTCTACAGACTCACAATAGCCAACAAATCTATCTCGCCAGTCTCCCAGACACTTGTTCCTAATGTGCAGTCTGTAAAAAAAGTCAGGCATTCTCAACCTGGGGGAGGACCTGGATGTGTTTCTCTCACAAATATGAAATTTAATCAGCACAAGTTTATATTGGATAAAGTAACAGGCAGATTGATACTTGGCCCCAGGTAAGCTCAATGTTCTATTGCATGCAAAGATCGATAATTCATGTGTAGCAGAGTAGATCTTATTTGAGCAAATGTGAACATAAATTTTTTTCTCTCTGTGATCTACCACCACTATAGAGAAAGAGAGATGGTGGAGAAATTATTATGGGTATGGGATTGGGTGGGTTATAATGAACGCAGAGGTCTCCATATATGCAGGGAGGAACTGAAACGAAAATCCAGAAACTTGTAAGGGCCTCACAAGGTATTCCATCCAGAGGCATTCAAAAATTTAAAACAACAATCTACAATATGCTCACGAACACAAGAAAATCTGCAGATGCTGGAAATCCAAAGCAACTCAAACAAAGTGCTAGACGAACTCTGCAGGCCAGGCAGTATCTATGGAAAAGAGTAAACAGTCAACGTTTTGGGCCAAGACCAGGTCTCGGCCTGAAACATTGACTGCTTTCTCTTTTCCATAGGTGCTACCCAGCCTGCTGAGTTCTGCCAGCATCTTGTGTGTGTTGCTCTATCATTTACTGCCGCTTTTAAAAACAGTACATAATTCAATAACATTTCAAAGCTTCAATATATTCTCTCTGTAACTCCTGAGCCACGGATTCTGAGGGGAATTTGGCACAGGATCAACTGTCCTTTTATTGAAGCCTTTTGGCTGAGTTTGATGATACCAACGTCAACTTGCTTTTAATATGGCGAAATGCCCCAAGGCTCTTCACGGGAGTGTTTTCTGATGAAAGTTTACAGTCAACATACATGGAAAGTTGTGAACAGATGACCAATAGCATGTCATAGAACTCTTCTTAATGAGCAGCTACTGATGAGGAAGCAAAGATTAGGGGAGGAAATTCCCAGTATTTGTTTTTACTGTTACTTCTTCCCAAATTATTAACAATTTTGGTCATTGGAAAAGGCTCATTCTTTACTCATCTGACACTGTTGCAACTTAATTTAACATTTGAACTCGTGAACAAAAGTAACTGGATGATTGAAGCAGGACTGCAAGGCACAGAAGTGCCTCGGTCACAAGACGTGCAGCCCAACATCCACTCAAAAATATCTTAATAGCATTCACTTTCATTCTTAAAATTACTTTATGTTCTCATCCACACAGTAATTACCACACTTCACAATACAAAGGAAACATCTTAACCTAGAAACCAGACCCATCTATGCACATTTTTCATGTCCGGATCGTGCCTAATAGCAATTTTTACACAGTTCAAAATTGTGCTAGTAATCACTTCTGCATGAAATTGTCCCCAGTGGGAAATTGTCCAGGCATGGCTATGCAAAACTCACCTGAGCACGTCTTACATTTTCCTACCATCGGTCATGCACCCAATAACTCACAAGTCGAGCATCGTATATTTCAACTATTGCCAGTACAAAACTAGAACTTGTGCATACAAACGACAGCCTTCATTCAACAATCACAAAACAACCAGAGGCACATTTCACTGAGACTTCCAACGAAATGTAAATTAAAGGATCTGCAGTTGATTCTCGCACCCTGAATCACACACCTTCTCTTTCAATGCTCAGAATATTACTTTATACTTTATTGTCGCCAAACAATTGGTACTAGAACATACAATCATCACAGCGATATTTGATTCTGCGCTTCACATGCCCTGGATTACAAATATTAAATATTAAAAATATCAAAAATAGTTAAAATTAGTAAATATTAAAAATTTAAATTATAAATCATAAAGAGAAAATAGAAAAGGGAAAGTAAGGCAGTGCATGAAAGAACCGAGAGGCAGGTCCGGATATTTGGAGGGTATGGCCCAGATCCGGGTCAGGATCCGTTCAGCAGTCTTATCACAGTTGGAAAGAAGCTGTTCCCAAATCTGGCCGTATGAGTCTTCAAGCTCCTGAGCCTTCTCCCGGAGGGAAGAGGGACGAAAAGTGTGTTGGCTGGGTGGGTCGTGTCCTTGATTATTCTGGCAGCACTGCTCCGACAGCGTGCGGTGTAAAGTGAGTCCAAGGACGGAAGATTGGTTTGTGTGATGTGCTGTGCTGTGTTCACGATCTTCTGCAGCTTCTTCCGATCTTGGACAGGACAACTTCCATACCAGGTTGTGATGCACACTAGAAGAATGCTTTCTATGGTGCATCTATAAAATTATTGAGGGTTTTCGGGGACAGGCCAAATTTCTTTAGCTTTCTCAGGAAGTAAAGATGCTGGTGGGTCTTCTTGGCAGTGGACTCTGCTTGGTTGGACCAAGTCAGGTCATGTGTGATATTGACCCCAAGGAACTTAAAGCTTTTGACCTGTTCCACTTGCGCACCACCGATGTAAATTGGGTCGTGTGGTCCGCTATTCCTTCTGAAGTCAACAACCAATTCCTTCGTCTTGCTGACGTTGAGGGATAGGTTATTGTCTTTGCACCATGCCACCAGGTTCTTAATTTCCTCTCTGTACTCAAACTCATCATTACCTGAGATACGGCCCACAATTGTGGTGTCATCAGTAAACTTATACATTGAGTTCGATGGAAACTTGGCTACACAATCATGGGTGTACCGTGAGTAAAGCAGGGGGCTGAGTACACAGTCTAGTGGGGCACTGGTGCTCAGAGCGATTGTAGAGGAGAGTTTGTCCCCTATTTTTACAGCCTGGGTCCTGTCTGTGAGGAAGTTGAAGATCCAGCTGCAGATCTGAGTGCTAAGGCCCAGGTTCCAGAGCTTAGGATTCAGTTTATTTGGAATGATGGTATTAAAGGCAGAGCTGTAGTCAATGAAAAGGAGCCTTACGTATGCGTCTTTATTCTCCAGGTGTTCTAAGGAGGAATGTAGGGCCAGAGAGATGGCATCTGCCATTGACCTGTTGCTCCGGTAGGCGAATTGCAAAGCGGCGAGGTTGACCGGTAGGCTGTGGTTGATGTGTGCCATAACCAATCGCTCGAAGCACTTCATAGCAATACTAACATTATAATCCTGCATCTTGGCTGTTCCCTTGGGTTGGCTCTCATTAATTTTCCCACACAGAATTGAAACTCCAAATAAAACTTTACTGCTCACAGCCAAATGTGACTTGAGACATAAAGTTCTTGTCTGCCAAAACTGATCACTATTCCAACCTTCCAAGCTCATGTAGGATTGGATATACAACCCCAGGCTTCCTTGCTGAAAAGGTCATCTCCAGCACCAAAAAGAGTGAGGGGCCCTTGAACTTCTTTGCTACTTCCCGTTGTTCGCCTGACCAAATTTGCACCAAAGTTCTTCTTGCTTCTTCTCTAAACATGGGACCAATCACCTGCTGCTGTCCTGCACAAGAGCACAAGAATTTGCAGAGAGCTGGGTCACCATGGTAGCATAGCACTTAGTGCAATGCTATTATAGCTCAGGGCATTGGAGTTGGAGTTCAATTCCAATACCCTCTGTAAGGAGTTTGTACGTTCTCTCCATGATATGCGTGGGTTCCCTCCGGATGGTCCAGGTTCCTCCCACGTTCCAAAGACGGACTGATAAGTAGGTTAACTGGCCATTGTAAATTGTCCTGCGGTTAGGCTAGGGCTGTGGCTCAATGGGCCAGCCGGGCCTGTTCAGTACCGTATTTCTAAATAAATAAGAAATAAATCCAGTCTATCACGAAAACCAGACTCAACTTCATTAATTCTATCACTTCTACAAAGAAGCCCAAACATTTTCACTTCTCCCCCTTCCATTGGGCAGAAGATACAAACGCATAAAAACTTGTACCACAGGCTTATAGTCAGCTTCTATTTCACTCTTAAACGGAAATCTTGAGCAATACAGATCAACTCCCTTGTTATGGCCGTTACACCTTATCTGCTTACCTGGAATTGTAAATATATGTTCTGCATTTTGGTACTATCTTTCCATTTGTACTAACTTCATGTACCTAATTTTTAATGATCTGACTGGATAGCATGCAAAGCAAAGCTTTTTATTGTGAATCAGTACATGTGACAATAATAATCCAATTACCACATTTCCAATAAATTGCTATTCCAAATTCCTGTGCTGACTTCCAAATTAGCTGAAGTAGCTCAGTATTTTATCCAGGTAACCTCTTCCTTTTGAAATCAAACCCGACCATCTCTCTCCTTGTCAGTATCACTCAATCTCTATTCTCTATCTAAAGTCCCTAGTGGGTTGCATCCTGCTCACACAACAGCCATCTTTTCCAGAACTCTCTGCAAAAATCTATCCAATCAGATTCAGGAGAATTTAACTTCACAAATCACTTTCACTGTGACAATGACTGATGCAATTCTCCCTCCTCATCCTCTTGGCTTATCTGCACCTTTTGAAATGATTAACCATCATAGCACCTTGTAAGCACTCCACAGCATTGTCCTACTGTGTGGGATTCCAATGACCTGAAGTCTTTGTCATCTATCCAAAGTCAGAGATCTACATGCAATGGTTTCCCATCCCATTCCTTTAATCAAGATCTATCTTTGTCGCCCTTCTATTTCTCAGGCAACATTCTCTGAAAGTGCCAGATCTATCTCTCCACATGTCGTGACAACACCAGTCTTCATACCTCCTTGCAACTCCTCCATTAGCTCTAAGTCATCTTTACTTACTACAACTCCAGGTAAAAAAAAATTTCTCAACAAAATAAAAGGAATGCTGAACCGAAGCTTATTCAAACCTTCCACAAACTCTATTGTGTATTTCGTTCTATCCCTTCTTGAGATTTATATCAGGCTGTTTCCAGATTTGATTCTAAAGAACTTTGGAGCACATAACACTAAAAATGGCAATTTACCCCCAGCTCAGTCTGTTTCTGCCGCAGCCACTCACTGCTCAGTTCTTGATGCTTTGGCCGCCTTTAGACTTGACTATTCCACACACACCTGGAGGTCTACGTTCTTCACTCCAAATACTTGAGATCATCCAAAGCTCACATCTAATTCCACTCCAGCATCATCCTCGGGCTCATTAAAATGTAAAGGCTCCTAATTCTGCAGCAGCTCAATTTTACAATTCTACTCTCGTCTCAAATCCCTTCACCCTTCCTATCTCAATAATTTTCTCCAACTTCTAATCCTCCAAAATGTTTGCACTCCTCTCATTCTGGCATGTGGAGCATTCTCGGTTTTATTTCTTACACCACTGATGCCTCTGCCTTCAGGTGCCTCCCTTAACCTCTCTGCCACTGCTCTCCTTTTCCTTCCTTGATCATGTTCCTTAAAGCCCAACTCTCCAATCACCTGCCCTATCATTTCTTTACATGATTTCCATAAAGTACCTTAGGACTTTTTAACAACAGTGAAAACACTTTACATATTGTCATGCAAATTCATATCTCAGAATCTCAGATAACCATCCACTAACCTCAAGACCTCATTTACGTATACCATAATTAAATCCTTTCTCATTATGCGTCCCATTTTCTTGGAGGAAGAATTAATTTTCTTTTTGTTCTTTTCCTTAATTGTATTTTACTGAAAATTCATATTTCCCATTTTCTCTGGCGACCATTATAATTTTCTAATACTCCAATCTGAAATGTAGAGCAAAGTCCAGAGAATATTTGTCACAAAGGTCAGGAATCTTCACTTCTTTCTCCTTTTCCAATGTTTGCATTCATTTCATTATCATGGTTAATTACTTCACATTTAGAACTAATTATTGTCAGCTCAACACAGTGTTCTTTTCCACTATCACTGTGGAAAGACTAATACCTCCTCCTTGCATCTAGAACTAGGGTTACCATCTCTGTTGACCCACTTTTTCTGGTCCCTATGAAACTGTTTCTGAATTAGCTCATTTTTTTGGTTGGGGGTGGGGGGAAATGAATCCAAAGAAAATCAGAAAAAGTCTCATAGTCATCATTTGCAGCACAGAAATAACAATCTATCCTTACTATATTCCTTTATATTTAACTCTTGTAAGTTATGCAGTACATGCATTAAATATTGGTGATTCCGATTGTTATAGGCATTGAAATTTGAATTCTTCGAGCACAGGTCAAGAAACTGCAGCAGCAAAGAGATAGTGGGACAGCTGGTAGAGTCACCAGCTACAAAGCACGAGATCCAGATTCAATCCTGACCCCAAGTGCTATCTGTTCCCTTGACCATGTGGGTTTCCTCCGGCTTCTTCCCATGTCCCAGAGACATGACAGAGGGTCAATTAGTTGGCCATTCTAAATTGCCCAAGTGTATTGGTGAACGGTAGAATCTCAAGGGTGGGAGCTGATCAGAATTTGGTGAACGATGGCCAGCATGGACTAAATCAGCGAGGGGTCTGTTTCCATGCTGTGTCTCTCTATGGCTCTAATGCAGGGGTCCCCAACCTTTCTTGCACCGCGGACTGGTTTAATATTGACAATATTCTTGCGGACCGGCCAACTGAAGGAGGGGTGGTGGTGTTCAAGTAGGGTTAAACTCACCTCAACATGTCTTTTACAGTGAGGTTTGCCAATTTTCTCACTCCCAAATAAGGGACAAAAGTAGCAGTCAAATCCCAGGACACTTGCGTTACCCCAGGATAGACTACCGTGACCATGAAGCCTTGCGCGGGCACCTGTGTGCGCATGTGCGTACATGCCGAATTTTTTCCACAAATCGGTTTTGGCTTAATCTTTCCGATTATACTGTACATACATTATTTCTTCTTTATATAGGCTGTGTGTTTATCATATCATTCCTGCTTTTACTATATGTTACTGTTATTTTCGGTTTTATGTGTTATTTGGTATGATTTGGTAGGTTCTTTTGTGTCTGGGAACACTCAAAAATTTTTCCCATATAAATTAATGGTAATTGCTTCTTCGCTTTACGCCATTTTGGCACGAAAGGTTTCATAGGAACGCTCTAGCTTAGCGGGGGAAATACGGGACAAGGGCGGTCCCGTATGGGCCAAACCAATTTAGCCTGATATATGGGATGTCCTGGCAAATGTGGGACAGTTGGCAACCCTATGTTCAAGTTCAACAGTGCATGACGGGGAATGAGGAAAGGTGCAGCTGACTCATGTCGTTTCCTCGCGGCCCGGTAGCTCATGCTTTGCGGGCCGGTGGTTGGGGACCACTGCTCTAATGTACTCAGCTTATTCCCATATGGCTGACAAAAATGTCTCAACCAGATTTAAAACTAACTGCTCAGCTACAAGCATTACTACTTACAGAAGAATTCCAAGATATTATCACTGTTACATACCTCATGGATATTTTGTGACTGTCTTATGAGCATGATGTAATTGAGTATCTTATGAGCATGAGATAATGGTCATGTGATGGTGGGGTGATGTAATTTTCCTGCCAGTGTGAGGTCACATGTGGACATGTTCACGACAGGTATAAAAGGGAGACCCCTGGTGTGACGCAGTTAGTTTCAGTTGAGTTGTTGCTTGCTACTCCGTTATGCTGCATATTCGTCTTATGGCGCAGTTTGTTTTTAAACCGGAGTTTTACTTTCTATTTTAAGGTAGAACCTTTGTGCCAGCAGTTACAACAATATCTGCCACGTTTTAGTTTTAGTTTTACATTTGCAGTTCAGTATCGGAGAGTGAAGACCTTTATAAAAGTACGAGACTCGAAGGATTGAGAAAAGTTGGTGTCAGGTTCGGCAGTTTCATAAAGGATCGACCTTATTGAGTCTTCAGTCAAGAAATAGTGGCCTGTATCTGAGATAACTCCTGCCAAAAGAGCAAGGAAATTCGTGCAGGGTTCGCTCGCCAGGAAAAGGTCAGTTCCTTTTAAGCCGTTTATTTCCTTCGTCGTGTACCCTTTGGACAGAACCAGCAGAAACATCGCGTCTATGAAGAAATCCTTCTCCAGAGAAGTCTCTCCTAATTGACTGTATAAATCTCTTGGACTTTCGAATTTACCATTCTAAGAACTGTGTTCGAATTTACCACTTTAAGAACTGTCTTCACATTTACACTTTTAAGAACTGTCCCAGAGTTGCCTTTTAGCAGTTAACTTCCGGTTAATTTAGTCGTTTAAATACATTTTGCTATTTTTGAGCAGAGTTTAATAAATGTTTGTTTGTTTTTATAAAACCTGACTCAATTCTATATTCATTGTTGCCGGTTACGTGACATCACCCTTCGCAGCTAGGAGTGTTTACTACTTAAAGGTTTCATTTTTTTAGACAAGGATTTCAGGCTGAGATATGCCAACTATCAGAAATAGTTTTTTTCAACCAACACACATCAAAGTTGCTGGTGAACTTAGAGATGCTGTCTGACCTGCTGCGTTCACCAGCAACTTTGATGTGTGTTGCTTGAATTTCCAGCATCTGCAGAATTCCTTGTGTTTGCAAGAAATAGTTTTTTGCTACCTAAGATACTGGCTTCCCTCAATTACTCCTTTTCAATTGGCTGCTGAAGTCGGTATTTCATTCAGATAAATCTATCCCTCAAAAGTTATCAGTACAGCTTTGGAAGGAATTGTTGAGACCTGCTTAGAGTGCACAGATGTGGTCAAACAAAACTTTCTTTCTTTCTTTTTTTTTTATTAATTTTTTTTATACATTTCTACAGTGAAACTACAAAGAACCCAGCAACAAAATGGAAATTTATACAGTGCAAAACAAACAAATCCAATATATAGTTCATAACAGTAAGAAAAAAAAAGCATCCAAAAGAGAATTATGTAAAATTAATATCCACCCCAACCTCCCACTGAAAAAAGAAAAACCCAGGCCAACCACTTTACATATATTAAAAAAAAATCAATCAGAACATTCAACTCCCGAGAACTGTAAATATATATAAAAATAACATAATGCCGACTAGCAAAAGCATAGTATAATTCATAACAAAAAACTGTATAACTTTCAAGAAAAAAAGCACTGAAAGGGATTGTAGCATGCTGAAAAAAATGAATAAACTTACCCTAAAGAAGCATTGTGAAAATATTCAAGAAAATGTCCCCACACTTTATGAAACTTTATGTCCAAATTAAGAAGTGAATAATTAATCTTTTCGAGGTCTAAGCAGGCCATAATATCATTAAGCCATTGAGCATGAGTGGGTGGGGCAGCATCTTTCCACCTAAGAACCAAACGTCTAGCCAAAAGAGAGGCAAAAGATAATGTTCGGCATTTAGTTGTACTCAAGTGCATATCTATTTCACCCAAGGTGCCAAAAAGAGCAGCCAGAGGGTTAGGTTCTAAATGACAGTTAAGAATATGAGACAGGGTTAAAAAAACTTCTCTCCAAAATTTCTCAAGACTAGGACTGGTCCAATACATATGAATAAGAGAAGCCTCAGCCCCTTTACACTTATCACAAACAGGACTAATGTCAGGATAAAACCGCGATAATTTAGTTTTAGACATATGAACCCTGTGTACAACCTTAAACTGCAAAAGGCAATGGCGAGCACATAGAGAGGTTGAGTTAACTCACTTAAGAATTAAATCCCACACCGCATCGGATAAAGAGATAATTAGATCTTGTTCCCAGGCAGTTCTAACTTTATCGAAAGAAGCACGCCTCAAAATCACTAACTTACCCTGCATAGTAGATATTAAACCTTTACCCAGTGGGTTGGTACATAAAGACAAATCCAGAACATTTCTCTCAGGCATCTCAGGGAAGTTTGATATCGCAGACTTTCTACAGCTATAGCAGAACTTCTTGTACTCTACTACTCTGTACATAAAATATTCTTCTAGGCTTGCTGTACATTTGCTGAATTTGCCCATGAAAATGTAATGAAATATCTACATAGACTAACACCCCCCACCCCAAAAAGTAAGAAAATAATAAGAAGGCAAGCCAATATTTGGATAAGAAATCTTATTTATTTAAATTATAACTCCAAGACATTCCCTATATCCTTATCAATGTCTTCTCGGGCAACAACACAAAATAGGCCACCATGCTAAATGAGCTACTAAAAAACATATTCAGATCGATAGTAAATAGAAAAGAGATCTGTCTACATGCGCATGAACAGTGATGTCTTGAGGCTAAACCAATCTGGCGTCTCTTCCAATGGAAATATTGAATTAATCCAGGTAGGTAAATTAATCTTTTCATCAGAGAATATAATCTCTAAAAATGCAATTCTGTTGCAGCTCCTTTAGGAGCATAATAATACTTGGGATCTTAAATCAAAGGAGTTAAGCATTCCCGCAGCTGAAACCTCTTTCCATTGATTACATTAAGGTAGAAATCTAAAGCAAGTCAGCAAGGAAAGCTGATTGAAAGGATCTTTACTAGAGCACTGATCTGCTGTTGTCTTTATCTGCCTACCTATTTTTAATGCATCAAACAACTAACATACCAGTGCCAGGATTCAAAGTGCTAATCGCAGCTTTACAGAGCACAATTACATGTTGCTGCCATCTGTCAAAAGTACTGAAGCATTCGGGCTCTCACGACCAGACCGTGCAACAGTTTCTTCTCCCAAGCCATCAGACTCCTCAACACTCACAAGAGTCTAGACTGACATCTACATCATTTATTATTATATTGCATTTTGTCCTCTACTGTGCCTATTGTCTTGTTAATTATTGTACTGCCCTGCACTGTTTAGTGCACTTTATGTAGTCCTGTGCAGGTCTGTAGTCTAGTGCAGTTTTTGTTTGTTTTACGTAGTCCAGTGTAGCCTTGTGCTGTCTCACATAGTCTAGTGTAGTTTTGTGTTGTTTCATGTAGCACCAGGGTCCTGGAGGAACGTTGTTTCGTTTTTACTGTGTACTGTACCAGCAGCTTATGGTCGAAATGACAATAAACTTGACTTGACTTGACTGCCTCTGTACAGCAATGAGCTCGTGCCTTACCGTGGGGTTGGGGTCAATCATGGAAGGGGACTCGAGTATGTTAACGTGATGGAAGTGGGTAGAAGTTGCTGGTGGCCATAAAAAATAAGTTGTGCTCCCTCTCATCAAGTTGTCCCTTATTTCCTTTTATGTTGCTATACTGTGGCAGTCATGGAGAGAGATAATATTTTAAGGCAAAGACCTGTTTCCCTTAAAGTTGGTGGCAAAGATGTATCAACTGTGTTCATTGCATGCAGTAGTTGATGGAAGGTGTGCTTAGGATGTACAGAATGCTAACATAACAAACCATCTTAACATTTTTTTAAACTGAAATTTTTCTTAATTTCACTTTTTTTTATATATAAGTGGTCCCTGAACTGTGTGTTAGGATGAAATGCAGCAAAAGAGGGTGAATCCTAATTTGTAAGTACTTGTGTTTCATGCATCTCTAAGGAACCCCTTGAGCTGGTGCACTTGCTGCAAATTAGTCTAATTATGAAAACACAAGACTGGAAAGGTATCCTCCAAAATAAGCCATAAAGTAGCTCTGTCCAGTCCAATCCAGTTTAAACAATCCAATTCTACTGTAAACAATAGGTCTAGATTTCAAAAGACAGGGAAATTCCAATAATTTGCCATTCCATTGTTTGGAAATCTTGATGGCTCAGTACTGAGCTCACTCATTAGACCAAAATGTGAGCTGGAGATCTGGTACACTGTATGGCCAGGGTCCAGAATGTATGTGATATGAGTCTGGCTTGGGGTCCAGAGCACCAGTATCAGGAACTTGGGTCAGTTTGTCACAGGGTGCCAGGGTCTGGAGTGCTTGGCGAATTCCCACCTTCTTTAAACTGAACAAGTCTAAGTGTACTATATTACTACATAGTATGTGGGGAGAAAGGTGCTTGTTATTGCAGGCTGATGGGGGCAGGCAGTTTGCTATGGACTAGATGGGCCAAAGGGCTTGTTTCTTTGCTGTATTTTTTGTATGACTATGAATCTAATAGGCATAACTTCCAACAGCCCAGTTGTGGAACAAAGTAAGTAAGCAGAATGACAAATTATCAGAGTTTCACATTATGTTTGAACTGGAGAAGAACAATTCTTAACACTTTTCCGAAGGTCAAAGTGCCCAGCACTAAATTCAATTCTGAAACTTCAGTGTGAATTTCTGCTGCGGTAATACTGTTTATTTTTCGGGGTAAATTTCCCATACTGAACAATGTCAAAGACTCTGTAGTGATATTTTCAAATTTCACAGGTATGAAATATGATCGTTATTAATTACTCAAAGATTACTCTTTGTCCTCCCTGAGACTTTAAATGGTGCCTCAGATGTTTGAACTGATTTGCCAGTGAAGATCAAGGCAATCTTCCCATCCTCAGGATCATTCCATGACGAATGCCACACCACACAGTTTGTTGTTCACTGCTGCATGAAGGGAATCCCACAAACTCCAGCATCAAGGAATGAAGGCTTCACCTACTTTACCTTCAGCTCACAGAAGGAAGCCAAATTACTGGCATTGAATATTTCCCCAAAACGTAAGCATTCAGAGACCATCCTCATGACTGCAATTGAACACACATACGTGGAGCACTGCCACAAGAAAGCAGCATCCATCATCCAGGCCATGCTCTCTTCTCACTACTACAATTGGGCAGGAGCCCAGATCCCACAACATCAAGTTCAGGAACAGTTATTACTCCATAACCATCAGGCTCCTGAAGCAGTGTGGATAACTTCACTCGTTACAACTCTGAACTGATTCCACAACCTACACCTCTCTTTCAAGGACTCTACAACATATGTTCTCGGTATTATTAATACATGTATTCTTATATTTTCAAGATTTCTCTTCTTTTGCATATTGACAGTGTCAGTCTTTATGTATGTTTTTGTAAATTCTATTGTAGTTCTATATTTTTCTGTAAATGTCTGCAAGAACATGAACTTCAAGGTATGTATGGTAACCTATACAGTACATACTTTGATGATAAATTTACTTTGACTTTACCAACAACTTCCTTTCAGAAGAACCTGCCTGCAGTCCTGGAAGACATCTGTGGCCCTCTTGCATAAAGGACATGCAATCGTCTTCACCAACCTGTCCACTTCTCTCTGGCCCCTGGGCGCACTCTCTTTCCCTCTCTGTAGTCACATTGCTCCCTAACAGCACGAAGAATGTTGATTGCACTTGGGCATGACCCTTTAAAACTCAGCTTCAGAACTTGCATTTGCTGGGCTAAATTCTGGTATAAGTGCAAAAACTTGTGTCAAGATACAATGCCACGCTGAAAGAGATGGTGTCAGTTTCAGTGTGACAACATAACAGGAAACCTAACAGAGCAGTTCTGTGAACCTTAGAAGCAAAGTTCTCAGTCTTCCAAAAAACAATACTAGCATGAGCAGAAATGATGTTTTAATCTCACTAAAAAGCAATAATGCAATTTCTAGCCCGGTGAGTTTAGTGCTTCTAACTGGAGGTGAATTTCGAGGCAAGAATGTCTTACTTTCCTTAATTACTCCCATATTGCCTGGCAGTTCCGTGCTTCTTAACCCTGCGCTAATGGCTCAAAATACACGGCACTGAATTGATTGAACCTATATTTTATTTAAGCATCACATTCAGGAAACAGGTACTGTAATATGAATGTAACAGCATTACCGACCTTGAGACTAATAACTGCAATGCAGTAGTACGAGATAGAAAAATCAATTATAAATGCTGGCATTTGCTTTAGAACAGTACTGTGCAGAAGTCGTAGGCACACATATGTACTATAGCTATGGTACCTAATACTTTTGCACAGTACTGTATTTGTCAGCTTGGAGCGGAGAGCGAGTTTGTAAATCTGGTAGGAGCAAAGGATGCTGGGAATGCTGAGGGTGGAGAGCTGCAGGAGAGGCGTTGGACAGATGGCAGAGAATGAGTGCCAGGGGCGGGTTGAGGCGTGGGTGCAGACACTCCTAGCCCTGAGAAACCAGGCAAGCTCATTTGATTCCAAACAACTGATTTATTGATCATTACAGAATGTCTCTCTCTCACATGCTTCATGCTTCCTTCCCTATCCCTTCCCCTCTCCCTGCCCCTTTCCCCACTCTTAGTCCACAATGGAGTTCCATATGAGAATCAGGTTTATCATCACTCACATATGTCATGAAATTTGTTTATTTTTTTGTGGCAGCAGGACAGTGCAATACATAGAATGCTCTGCTCTGTCTGCAGGGACTATCCTGCACTCCCAGTTGTATGTCAGTTCAACTCCTCGCCTCATTGCCACACCAACCTTTCTGTGCCCTGCCTCCTCCATTCCCAGGGTAAGGCCCAAAACCTTCTATCCTCCAGCATTTTATGTGTATTACCTTACATTCTAACTGGGTAGACATCAACCCAAATGTATGAATGGTATATTTTCCATTTTCTGATAACACACATCCCATCTGTTCCATTCTCTCTTCTGATTCACTCTAATCCTCTCACACACCTCCTCCTTTCGAAACACCATTCTCCTCAGCCCATCTATTCTGCCTATCACCTCCCACACCAATCTTGCTTCTTTCATCTGATTACATTTACCACCTTCCATTCTTACCAGGTTCCATTTTCTGCAGCCCTTTGCTGTCTCACCACTCCCCCCAGTCTTCTGTCGCTATCTCCACCACCCCCTCCCCCAGCTGGCTTCACCTGTCCATCAGTCCCACTCTACAGCTCCATAGAAGTTTATCAAAAAATTTTGGTTACATGCCAAACCTACGCAAAATTCTAAGAAAGTACAGGCAGTTTGTGATGGTCCCAGCACAAATCTCTGATTTGAATCTACTGACCCTCTTCCCACCTCCATTCCCCTATTGAAGACTGGCTCATGGACCTCCGACTTCCTCATCCTGTCATCGATAATCAGCTCTTCATATTTGCTGACGTTGATAGAGGGGTGATTGTCGTGTCATCACTCAACCAGATTTTCAATCTCCCTCCTAAATGCAGATTTGTCACCACCTTTGATTCAACCAAGAACGGTAGCGTGTGAGCAGAGCAGGGGACTACGTACACAGCCCTGTGCTGCACCTGCACCGATGGTGAAAAGGAGGAGATCTGCCAAGCTGTATTAACTGAAGTCTGCTAGTGAGTCTGCTAGTTTGCAATTGACATTAATGAATGAGTACATGCCCTTGTGAAAATTTTCATTGCAATTATAAAGAAAATCAGGAATTTATTCAGTGTACTGACCAAACCATTAAAGCAAATTAACTAGAGTTTTATCTCAAAAGCACCATTGTGCACAAATGCACAGCCATCTCTGCTAGTACATGTGTGAGTTAACCAATGTCAATCACCTTGGACATTCCAGGAATCTAAAAGACACTAAAGAAATTAAAAGCTCTTTATATTCTGGATATTAGGAAGATCTAGTGGCTCGATCAAAAATGAAAATTTCAAATTGCATATAAACATGTCAATACTGCTTCCTCATTATCCACCGATTTCCTATCAGCAGATCTGCACCTTGTGAGGTTGGTGATGTCAAAGAAACATACCTATACACACGCACACATTAAGGGACAATAATTGTCTCTATATACCCAGTGGCCACTTACCAGTTACAAGCGGTAACTAATACAGTGAGCACTGAGAGTATTCTGGATGTTCATGGTCTTCTGCAGCTGTAGACTATCCACATCAAGGTTCAACATGTTATGCACTCAAGAATGCATAGCACTGTTGTAACACATGGTTATTCGAGCTGTTGTTGCCTTCCTGTCAGCTTGAACCAGTCTGGCTGTTCTCCGCTGACCTCTCTCATTAACAAGGCGTTTTTGCACAGAACTGCTGCTCAATGGATGTTTTTTCCTTTGTTTTTGCACCATTCTCTGTAAACTCTGGAGACGTTGTATGCGAAAATCCCAGGAGATCAGCAGTTTTTCAGATACTCAAATCACCTTGTCTGACACCAACAATCACTCCACTGTCAAAGTCACTTAGATCACATTTCTTCCCCATTCTGATGTTTGGCCTGAACAACAAATGAACCTCTTGAAAATGACTGCATGTTTTTATGCATTGAGTGGCTGCCATATGGTCGGCTGATTGGATATGTGCATTAGCGAGCAGGTGCATAGGTGTGCCTAATAAAGCAGCCACTGACTGGAAATTGTGGTCAGTTTTCAGACTGTCAAAGGTTTCTTTGCTTGTTTGAAGCAGCCTTTCCTTAATCAGATTCGCCGTGCGATTTCAAAACCTCAATGGTTTGCATCAACACATTCAATGGAAGTAACATCACTAATATTCTTTCCTTTTATATATTTAAACATTTTAGTGTTTAATAATGCATTTTAATTCTCAGTGAATATTATAATGTTTATTTAGTGGTTATATTGGGTATAAAGGTGGTATCTGCTTTATGTATATCAAAAATTTAAAGCATACAAAATTGGTAAGGTACAGCATCAGGCTGATGCACACTAAGAAATTCCCCTTTGCTAGATAAACATAGGACAATGCCAGCTACTTCAGTAATAATGAATGCAAAATTTCTCTTCTATATAAGCAAGCACAGCATCGTTTTCCCTATAAGCAGACAATAAGAACATGAGGCCATTACCAGATATAAAAAACTAAAACAAAACTATATAGATTTTGTCCTTCTCATCTAAAACAGACTAAAAATAGTCACAGTAAAAAGTAACTGCATTATAAATAGTGTCAGTAAATGTACCTGGTCTGGCGTAGGGGGATGGGCAAGGAGATGCACAAAAAGGGGTCAAAGGTGTTGCTCTGTTTAAGGCAGTGAGGGCAGGTTAAAGATGACCTGAAGGAGAAAAAAAGCGAACAAGTTAATAGAAAAGTTAAATGCTCACAATATACATAACAAGAAATGTGACAGCTCATAACCATCTTACAGAATCATTATTGCACTATATTGATTTGTACATACTCAGCAACAACATCAATTAACAAAGACAGATTTTACCTTGGTAATGTGTTGAAGAACAAAAATCTATAAAGCTTCAGCATTACATCTTTGCTTTTATATTCCAGTCCTGTATTCAGGAGGAGTAGAATGTAAAAACAAAGAATTTATGCTGAGACTTTATAAGACATTGTTCAGACCACATTTAGAGATCTGTGAGCAGTTTTGGGCTCAATGTCTGAGGAAGGATATGCTGGCACTGGAGAGAATCTGGAGGAGATTTACAAGAATGAGGTTGGGAATGAAAGGGTTAATGTCTGATGAGCATTTGATGGCTCTGGGCCTGTACTTGCCTGAGTTTAAAAGAATGAGAGGGATCTCACTGTACTCAACTGAACATAGAAAAGCCGAGATGGAGTGGACAAGGAAAGGATGTTTCTAATAGAGGGAGAGTCTAGGAACAGAAGGCACAAGCTCAAAATAGATGAATATCCCTTTAGAACAGAGATGAGCAGGAACTTCTTTAGTTAGAGAGTGAATCTGTGGAATTAATTGCCACAGAGAACTGTAGAGACCAAGATATTGGTTATATTTAGCAGGTTCTTGACTAGTAAAGGTGTCAACTGTTACATGGAGGAGAAAGGAAAATAGGGTTGAGAGAAAAAATAAATCACCCATGTTCAAATGGCAAAGTATGGCTTAATTCTGCTCCAATTTCTTACGGTCTTATAAGGTGGTTGTACTGTATCCAAAAATAGTTGATGCAAAACAGGGGTAAACACCATAGATGAAGGGAGCTAGTTACCTTTGGAGACACTTAAAAAAGGTTCCCTAATGATTAGCTATTGGCCCTTCCCTCAACATGATTATTTTGGAGACTTCTCATTTAGTCAACTGCTGTCATATCTGTACCCTTGATGCCAGTAATCTGCCTAGGTTTCAGGATATCTGGACATAATTATTTTGACAATCTAACACCAGACCTGACTGAAACACGTCAAGCGATATCTGGCCCTAAGTATCTTGAATAACTGCCTACTATCCCAGATCAGAGGTGGTGCAGAGGACGTTTACCAGGTTGATTCCAGAGGTGAGGGGGTTAGACTATGAGCAGAGATCGAGTCACCTGGGACTGTACTTGCTGGAACTCAGAAGAATGAGAGAAGATCTGAAAGAAATATATAAAATTATGAAAGGGATAGATAAGATAGAGGCAGGAAAGTTGGTTCCACTGGTAGGTGAGACTAGAAGTAGGGGACATTGTCTCAAAATTCAGAGGAGTAGATTTAGGACAGAGATAAGGAGGAACTGCTTTTCCCAGAGAGTGGTGAATCTTTGAAATTCTCTGCTCAATGAAGCAGTAGAGGCTACCTCAATAAATATATTTAAGATAAGGTTGGATAGAGGAATTAAGGGTTATGGGGAAAAGGCAGGGTAAGTGGAGATGAGTCCATGGCTAGATCAGCCATGATCTTATTGAATAGCAGAGCAGGCTCGACAGGCCAGATGGCCTCCTCCTGTTCCTATTTCTTATGTTTTTATCTTGAAACATAGAAAACCTACAGCACAATACAGGCCCTTCGGGCCAAAAAGCTGTGCCAAACACATCCTTACTTTAGAAATTACAGTACATAGGGTTACCCATAGCCCTCTATTTTTCTGAGTTCCATGTAGTGTCCAGGAGTCTCTTAAAAGACCCTATTGTATCCGCCTCCACCACCATCGCCGGCAACCCACTCACCACTCTCTGCGTAAAGAACTTACCCATGATATTTCCTCTGTACCTACTTCCGAGCACCTTAAAGCTGTGCCCCCTCATGTTAGCCATTTCAGCCCAGGGAAAAAGCCTCTGACTATCCACACGATCAATGCCTCTCATCAACTTATACACCTCTATCAGGTCACCTCTCATCTTCCGTCACACCAAAGAAAAAAGGCCAAGTTTATTCAACTTATTCTCACAAGGCATGCTCCCCTATCGAGGCAACAGCCTTGTAAATCTCCTCTGCACCCTTTCTATAGCTTCCACATCCTTCCTATAGTGAGGCAACCAGAACTGAGCACAGTACTCCAAGTGGGGTCTGACCAGGGTCCTATATATGTTAACATCTAGCTTCTTTTGTCATGATCAAGAATTTTTAATCACCTCTTTTTTACAACTGCATCAGTTAATTTATTTAAGATATATCCCCAGAATGGATTTGTATGGAACATAAACAATGAGAACAACATCTGCAGAGAGTAAAAGCTAATTACATTACATTCAATCACAAACGAGAAAATCTGCAGATGCTGGAAATCTGAGCAGCACACACAAAATACTGGAGGAATTCAGCAGGTCAGGCAGCATCTGTGGAAGAGGGTACAGACAACATTTCGGGCCAAGACCCTTCATCATTATGTTCAGTACTTTGTAACTAAAAACTCAAGTCAACTGTGAAGTAAATGAGTTACCAGATCATCATAGCTTATTGCTATGCAAACAGAGAGATATATTCTTGAAAAGAAGGATGACTGAGGATAAGAAGTAAATGAGAGACAGATAAATTTTGATAGCTGCATCAAAGATCCATGGCAGATGAATGGACCATAAGGTCTCTGTAGTACCAATCTATTTCAAGCGGGGTCCTAATATGACTGGCGGATGGTGATCACCTAAATAGAACATACTTTGCCAACATGCATTCAGATGCAGGCTATTCCCTTAGAAACGGAGTTTATAACATGCAAGTTCCCACTTAGCAATCATAGTTTAGTTCTATTTTTAATTAGGTCTTGTACGAATCTTTAAGATGTAAATCTCCTACGTCTATTATGTGTGTTTGTCTGGAAAATCAAGAAGTGCTTCTCCAACATCCATATTTTGACTTGCTGTCTAACATATTGATTCCCCTCTTTGAAATGCCTTTGGATATATTAAAGACTGTATATTGATGAATGCAATTATTGGTCAATTTGCTAAAGTGGTTCCATCTGCCACAAACAAACCCATTAAGCAGTAGGTTGATGTACAAGGGGTGATTGATATGTTCGTGGCCTAGGGTAGAAGGAGTCAATTTTAGAAAACCTAGCACACTTATTTTTCAACATAGTCCCCTCCTACATTTACACACTTAGTCCAGCGGTCGTGGAGTATACAGATCTTGGACCTCCAGAAAGTGTCCACAGCAGGGGTGATTGATAAGTTTGTGGCCTAAGGTAGAAGGAGATGAGTTATACAGCTCTCGTTACATGCACATGCAGTTTAACTCTTTGAGTGATTATGGAGAAAGTTTGAAGTTAATAACTCATCTCCTTCTACCTTAGGCCACAAACTTATCAATCACCTGGAATGAGTTATTCACTTCACACTTTCTGCATAATCACTCCAAGAGTTGAAATACATGTGAATGTAATAAGAGCTGTATAACTCATCTCCTTCTACCTTAGGCTACGAACTTATCAATCACCCCTGCTGTCAGCACTTTCTGGAGGTCCAAGATCTGTACGCTCCACGACCACTGGACTAGGTGTTTAAATGTAGAAGGGGACTAGTTTGAAAAATAAATGTGCTAGGTTTTCTAAAATGGACTCCTTCTACCTTAGGCCACAAACCTATCAATTACCCCTCGTAAGTCTCATCAGACCCCCTCTATACATTTAAGCCTGAAGCTTATTCAGGGTATAAACAGCAGATCAACAAATCTATATACTAGCTCCATTTTCTTCACAATGATCACTTTTAGCATACAAACAGTAAATGTGTGATTCAATTTAATGCATTATTTTGAATCCCCTAAACCCAAAGCTTTAAAGAACTTAAAGGAGCACTTAATTCCTGGGAAATTTCAATACATGTAATGCAATGACCATCTCCAAAAGCATTGCAGAGTGGAAGATCTTGATACAGTGCTGAAAAATTCAAACCTTATTACAAATCTGTCAGCTTCCTTATAGTGTTGAGGCCGACAGTTAGATTACAATGGTACATTAAGGCATGTCACAACTAATGACACATGCCTCTTTATAGCCAATTCTCAAGTGGGTAGTTCAGAAAATCTGGTTGAGTCACGTTTTGCACAAAGTGGTTCATATAATCTTTACTGTCATAACATCGTTTCACTGAGGAGTTCTGAAAAGAAGCAGCATAGAACGAGAAATAATTATACTACATTTCTCCAAAATAGAATATCAAATTTGGTATACAATTAAAAAAAGCAGTCACACAGCATTCAATGACTGGTGTACATAGTGACTTGCCTGTGCTGAAAATGAAAGCAGCAGATTTGCTACTATTGTTTTTTTTTGTGTCAGAGCTGTACAAACTGTTTCCAAAAACCAAAAGCTACACAGTTTGGCATACACAAAATTAAGTTTCTTGTGCTGGCTTTGCACGTCTAATGCAAAGATCTAGATCTTGTCAAAGAGAAAAAAATAATGTGGTGGATGTGAGAAACAGACATCGCAGGTGAAGGAAGTCAATATCAATGGAACATGAAACAACTGTTTTTTCTGCAACACAAGTTAAGCCATGTTGATATGCTGAATGGTTCAATCTGCTTATGTCAAAATGTCCCTTCCTCAGTCACTGCACTGTAAACACCCTAAACCACTTTTTCTAATGCAGCTTCCATTATAAATGTATGCCGGTATTTATGTACATTTTACTCCATATCCATACTTCTATCATAATTTTATATATCTTACTTCTTTATAATAGTAGAATAATGTTGTTTTCATTGCAAATCGTGCCAACACACCACAGCAAATTCCAAATACATGTTAATGCATATGGTAAATAAAGTTGATCCAAATTGATCTTCAGCAGACCCAGGTGCCAATATCTCATGGCAAGTTTGTATGCATCTTTGCTTTGGGAGCTACAAGTCAATTGTAAGAAATAGCTCTGCAAAAAGGTAAATTTGAAATCTGAATTGTTGACTCCAAATTTGTCAAGTAAACTATAAAATTGCAATATTTATTCAAGTTTAATGCCTTCGTTATATGGCAGCAAATGTTCCAATCATTATAACTGATGCTGTACTGGTTCACAAATCAGATCATTTCAATTTTTGGCCACTAATTTTGCATTTAGGTTTTTACCCTCAGCCGAGTGGTATTAGAAATACTGCACTCAACATAATGTTGGAGACAGATTCATGGCCACAAGTTTAAGTACTCAGAACAGCAACTCTGACTAAATACTTCATTACTGATAACTTGGATAGTGAGCTTTATTTTACACTAATTAACACCATGAGACAGCCAAATTAAATAAATTTCCAGTTTCAAATTGCCGTAAAAAATAGCAATGAAGTTCACTGCCAAACAAGAGTGCATAGACCCAATCTTACCTGTCTCATATTAAGGTGCCTTTAATAACATGAAAATAACAGTTGTTGTAGAAATCGTCTTAAGTTAACTGCACCCTAATTCTAAAATCATAATTAAGTATTTTAGGATCTGTATTTCTGAAAGCCAGTTCCCAGCATTTCTGCTGTCAAATGTAGTTTCATTAAAATGCTGGAGGGCAAGCAGTTTCAAAATCCAACAAATGGAATTGGATTTAACGGCCTAATGCCGGAAACCAGCCTGAAAACTAACACAATGCAACTAAAAGAAAAACAATAAGGAGAGAAAAGATAAACCAAGGTAAAAATATGAGAAAATTTGCAGATGCTGGAACTCAGTGGGTCAGGCAGCATCTATGGAAGAGAGTGAACAGTCGACACTTCGAACCAAGACCGTTCATCAGGACTGTAAAGTATGAAGGTAAGGGTAGTCAATAATATAAAAGTGAATACTAAAAGATTTTTCAGATATATAAAAAGTAAAAGAGAGGAAATATCAGACTGTTGGAAAATGACAAGGGAGAGGTAGTAATGAGCGACAAAGAAATTGTGGACAAACTTAATAAGTATTTTGCATCAGACTCCAGTGTGGAAGACACCAGCAGTATGCCTAGAAATTAGATATTGGCAAGGGGCAAAAGTGAGTGCAGTTGCTATTACTAAGGAGAAGGTTCTTGGGAAGCTGAAAGGTCTGAATCTAGATAAGTCACCTGGACTGGAAGAAGTACATCCTAATGTTCTAAAAGAGATTGCAGAGGCATTAGTAGTGTTCTTTCAAGCACCACTCGATTCTGGAATTCTTCTAGAGGAATGGAAAATTGCAAATGTCAATCCACTCTTTAAGAAGGGAGGAAGGCAAATGAAAGGAAATTATTGGCCAATTAATCTGACTGCAGTGGTTGAGACAATGGGACAATGTTAGGGTCCATTATTAAGGATGCGGTTTCAGGATACTTGAGACACATTATAAAATAGTCTGAAGTCAGCATGGTTTCCTTAAAGTGAAATCTTGTCTGAAAATCAGTTGGAATTATTTGAAAAAATAACAGGCAGGATAGAGAAAGGAGAGTCAGTGGGTGCTATTTAATTTGGTTTTCAGAAGGCCTTTCACAAGGTGCCGTACATGAGGTTGCTTAGCAGCCCATGGTATGACAGGAAAGATACTAGCATGGATAGAAGACTGGCTGACTGGCAAGGAGGCAAGGATTGGGAATAAAGGGGCCTTTTCTGGTTGGTTGCTGGTAATCAGGGGTCGGTGTTGTGACTGCTTCTTTTCATGTTATATGTCAATGATTTGGATGATGGAATTGATGACTTTGTTGCCAAGTTTGTGGACAAAACAAAGGTAGCTGGAGGGGCAGGTAGTGTTGAGGAAGTAGGAAGTCTGCAGAAAGACCCAGACAGATTAGGAGAATGGACAAAAGCAGTGGCAGATGAAATATGGTGCAAAATGCACAAGCATCTGGAGGAAATGAATTTTAAAAATCAACATTTTGGGCCGAGACACTTCAGCAGGACTAGAAAGGTAAGGGAAATAAGCCAGAATGAGAAAGTGGGGGACAGGGAAGGGGAGGAGGACAAGACAAGGGTTCCCAACCATTTTTATGCCATGGACTAATACCACGAGGCAAGGGATCTGTGGATCCCAGGCTGGGAACCCCTGAGCTAGAAAGTGATAGGTGAAGCAAGGTGGGTGGGGGAGGGGGGTGATGCAAGGAGCTGGAGGTGACAATTGGAAAAGGGAAAAGGCTGGAGAAGGAGGAATCTGGTAGGAGCGGAGAGTGGATCATGGGAGAAAGGGAAGGAGGAAGGGCACGTGGGAGGGTGGGGTGAGGAGAAGTAAGAGGCCAGGGTGGAGAAATGAAGAAGAGGGAAGTGTTGGGGGCAGGGGGGAGAATAACAAGAGTTTGGAGAAATTGATGTTCATGCTATCAGGTTGGAGGCTACCTGGATGAAATATGAGCTTTAACTCCTCCAACACTGGCAGAAGAGAAGGCCACGGACTGACATGCCGGAACGTGAATGGGGATAGGGATTGAAATGGTTCCAGTTTTGGTGGATAGAGCTGAGGTGCTTGACAAAGCGGTCCGCCAATCTTCGTTGGGTCTGAGCAACATAGAGGAGCAACGGATACAGCAGACGGCCCCAACAGATTTGCATGTGAAGTACTGCTTCACCTAGAAGGACTGTTTAGGCCCTGAGGGAGGAGGTGAATGGGCATATGCAGAATCAGGTGTTTCTCTATACTACAAAACAAGTTGTGAGGATTGGCCAAATGCCCGCAAAATGAAATTTTTTTGATCTGTAAAATATTGAGACAACTGTAACCTTTCCTTATCAATGTTAGTTTTACTTTGTCTTGTTAAGTTTCTCCAGTTACACCTGCATGCACCTGTAACAAAAATGTCCTACGTGTGCAGTTTTATCAATGTTGTAAATCTGGTTGACACTGCATTCTTCCTCTACACCCAAGCTGCTTAAGCAACAATACACAGGGTGTTAAGGATCTCAGCAGGTCAGGCAGTATCTACAGAGGGAAACAGATAGTCAATGTTTCAGGTCTAGGTCCTTCATTTGAACTGCCGAAGGGGGAACAAATGCTTAAAAAAATACTATTATCAATTTATCTCATTCCTCTGTAAAGAGTAATTTTTTCAATAATAATTCTCGACACCAGCAGCCCAGGCACATACTTAAGTGAGTTATGGAATTCCCAAGCAGAACTTACAACACAGTAAAAGGACTTACGGCCTAACTGTTCTACATTGTTTACTATCTGACTTACATGGTGCAATCCAGGTTTCGTGGGTCTATTGCTCTCTCAGATCATCTTATTCCTTTATCAGTTAACCAGTTAAAATGGTATCAGTTAAGAGTAGGTTCTGTTATTGGTGGAGGAACAAGTCACAGGCTATAGAATTCAAACTTCAAAATGGAATTTACTGCCTTTCGGTCCTGTGTGAAAAGTTTATTCTATCTGTTTATCCTGAACAAGAATCCTTGAGTGAAGTTTTACTTAGTTCTCCTTCATCCCCTCCAGAATAACTACAGTCTTCCAGTTCTAGCCTCTAGATCAAATCCAAATTTATTTCTTCTACGATTGACAACAGTGGCTGCAGTAGTTAAGGAACTAATTTCTTCAATTCCCTATGCAAATCTGTCACTTTTTGAATTTTCTTCAAAATCTCTGTCCTTGGGCAAGCCAGAAGTCCATGAGCCAGATCTCACTGGGGGATCAGAGGTGGACAGAGTCAGCGACTTTAAATTCCTCAGTGTTATCAATTCAGATGATCTGTCCTGGTCCAGCATACAAGTGCCATTGCAAAGAAAACATGGCAACTCCTCTGATTTCTCAGAAGTTTGCAAAGATTCAGCATGTCATCTAAAACTTTGACAAACTTCTATAGATATGTGTCGGGAGTATATTGACCGGTTACATCATGGCTCGGTATGGAAACACCAACTCCCTTGAAGGGAAAAGCCTATAAGAAGAAGTGGATACACCCAGTCCATCACAGGTAAAATCCTCCCTACCACTGAGCACATTCACATGGAGTGCCATCACAGGGAAGGAGCATGCACCATCATGGACCCTCACTATCCAGGCTGTCTCACTGCTACCATCAGGTTAGAAGGTACAGGAGCATCAGGACCCACACCACCAGGTTCAGGAACAGTTATTACCCTTCAACCAGAGGGGACAACTTCACTCACCCCATCACAGAATTGTACCCACATCCTATGGACTCATTTTCATGGACTCTTCAACTCATGTTCTTGATATTTATTGCATATTATTATTATTTTCATTTATTTTTTCTCAGTTCAAGCTGGTAAAATCTGAGGAACAAACAGAGCTAACGAGGCTATTATTATTATTTCTATTTTTTTTATTTTTGTGTTTGACGTTTGTTGTCTTACGCATGTTGATAATTTGTCCTGTTGGGTGGTCTTTCATTGATTCTATTGTGTTTCTTGTATCTAATATGAATGTCTGCAATAAAATGAATCTCAGGGTTGTATATGGTGACATACAGTTTGTATTTGTATTTGATAATAAATTTACTTTGAACTTTGAACTTTTTGGTCACCTGCATTTTCTTCCAAGCTGGCTCAATGCCAATAGTTTTAATTTCAAGTGACTTCAGATGCTCTGCTACATAAAAGGTGATGTATAAGTTCAAAGGTAATTGTTATTTCCTAAAATGGCTTAAGTTAACAGAACAATTGTGCTTTCTGTGCAGCTTCACCTGAACATGTTTACGACAATAGACACAGAGTTGGAATTTTTTGCCAGTAGTTTGCAGTTCTGCCCAATCGGAAGAGTTCAGCCCAGACATTCTGAGGTCTGTGTAGGCTATTTTCCACCTTCCTCAAGTATTCAATAGCTACCTTGCTGCTTTCTTAACAGGCAAGATACACTACAAAGCAGCACTGCAGCTACTGGATGAATGTTCCAACACATTAGTTTATTGAAATTCAACATCGCAGATCAATAGCTGAGTAACAGGCACTTCATAGAATAACAAACATTGTGTCAACTCCCAACATAACTCAAGTACATCAATGGTAGCCTTTATTTCGCTGAGATTGATTGATAGCACACTGCTTGACAGGCATTGCGGAGAACAAACAGATTTTCTAAGTCATTAAAATAGATTGTTTAATCTTAATGCAATTTAATTAATCAACTGGAGTGATCATTCATTCATCAAATTTCATTCACTGAAACTTACAGCATGTTGCTGGTAGACTGTCAACTAATTTCAATCCCCCCGAGATGTTACAATTAACTACTAAATCTCTTGCATTACTAGTGGCCAGAAGCCAGTATCCACACATTCTCAGGGTGATTAATTATTGTGTGAAGCTCAGCCTACCTCTTCAGTTATGTCCCATTCATTAAAATATCCTTCACTAAAACTGATTATAAAAGGTGTAAATTACTCCTGAAGCATTTAATTACTCAACTGCAAATAAAGCAAAGACAATCATTTCAAAACTGAAACAGTAGAATTTACATTCTACTGAGGAGTCACATCAGGGTTTGATTGTACCGGTGACAAACCAATGGACAGCTTGATTGGGAGATGAATGAGTAACTCCACCGTCAATCAAGCTCGCTGACTGAGAATTATTTTGTGCACACAGTTTATATGCAACTGTCCTTTGTGCTGCATTTTTCCCTGAGAAATGCCATGCTTTTAATGGAACACACAAAAACAGGACCAATGAAGGGTCTTGGTCCGAAATGTCAACTGCTTACTCTTTTCCATAGATGCTGCCTGGCCTGCTGAGTTCCTCCAGCATGTTGTTTGTGTTGCTTGATTTTCCCACACCTGCAGATTTTCTCTTGTTTATGCTTCTACTGGACAAAGTTCTGGTAGTTTGATTTTTCAACAGACTTGTTTTCTTGCTCTCATTGTTATTATCGGGAAAGAGGTACAGAAGCCTGAAGGCACACACTCAACGATTCAGGAACAACTTATTTCCCTCTGCCATCCAATTTCTAAATGGACACTGAATCCATGAACAATACCTCACTATTTCTTTATTTTTATTTTTGCACTACTTATTTAATTTACTATTAAATAGTAATATACTTACTGTAATTCACATTTGTCTATTGTTATGTATTGCATTGTACTGCTGCTGCAAAGGCATCAAATTTCAAGATATATGCTGGTGATATTAAGCCTGATTCTGATATCAACTGAGAAAATTACTTTGCTCACTGCAGGAGTTTGAGGTGAGTGAATGTTGGTGACAATGCTACGTTTATTGTTCTGAACTGAGAAAACAATTTAGAGTCAACCACAACGGAGGGCCTCGAGGAAGATGAAGAAGACCTTCCTTCCTCAAGGTCATCAAAAAACCTGAAGGGATTTTATACTGAGCAAACAGTTCTGTGGTTACCATTATTGACACTGTCCAGATGTTTTAATGTAGATACATTTATTTGTATAACTGCACAGTTGCAATGATGGGATTCAAACCCTTCTATCTGGACCAATGGCCAAGAACAGCAGCTACAATATTGTCTCTAGGCAAGACATAATGGGCACAGATTGCCCTGCTTATAGGACAAGGCAGCACAAGAACTTTATTTGTAGAGGGCCAAATGGAAGAGGAAAGCCGCCTTCATGAAATGGATTTCACCATCAAAATCGGTTTGTCTGACATTTTTGCAGAAATTAATAAGTACCCTGTGACCTTCACCTCCTTCTACACTGAATAATCGTGCTATAGTCATCAGTGCAATGCCTAACTCTTGAACCTATGGATGAGACCCAGGGAACTTGTGAAAATCCCAAAAAGAAACATACTGATCCTCCTGGTGGACATAGTACCAGGATACACAGCGACACCAGCTTTGCCAAGGTGTAATTGGCAAGGAAGAAATAGTGAGCTCCTTCTCTGGGCAAAATGATTAGAACAGTCTAATCACACCCAGCAGCCTATTTTGTCAGAGAGGTAAGCACAAAACCATATGGTAAATACTCCAGGTCCTGGCAGGATCAGAATCAGAATCAGCTTTATTATCCCTTGTTAAATGATGAAAATGTGTTGGTTTGCAGCAGCAGTACAGTGTGCAGGCATAAAACACTACAAATTACAAAATAAATAAATAGTGCAGAAAAACAAAGGGATGAGTTCTTGGACCATTCAGAAATCTGATGGTGGAAGGGAAGAAGCTGTTTCTGAATTGCTGACTGTTGGTCGTCTGGCACCTGTACCGAGTCCCTGATGGTAGTAACTAAAAGAGGACATGTCCAAAATGAAGCAGGCCCTCAGGGATGGAGAACTCATTCCTGAGGCACCACCTTTTGAAAATATCCTCGACGGTGGGGAACATTGTGTGCGATGCAGCTGGCTGACTCCATAACCCTTTTCAGCTTCTAGTGATCCTGTGCATTGGAGGCTCCCTACCAGCTGGTGATGCAACTAGTGAGAATGTTCTCCACATATGTTAGTTTCTTCACCAGCCGAGCAAAAAATTACCAAGAAATCTGAAATATGACTGGATCAATCAACACCTGCAAGAAAAAAGGTCTTTGGCCAACCTGCCCACTGTGCAATACTAGCTTCAACGAAAAGCATGCCAAAATGCCTGAAAATCTGAACAATGTCCTTTATCTGAGAAAGGAAGTCAGTGAAGGACCTCACTGATGAAACTTTCCATCATCCAGAAATGCACCAATCCTGGTTAACTGAGCTAAACAAGTGCTTGAAGACAAAGGGTTCAATCCTGACACAAATCTCATGGTTGACTCCGCCAGAGTGATTCCCGCCCCCCCCCCCCACCTCCCACCTCCCAATTGGTTCTGAGACCTGCAGCAGGAACCGGGAGGATGCCACAAATCTGCCTCTACCAGATACTCTAAATGCACAGGAACTTTAAGGAAACAGTATCATCCAGGCCTACATTTCCAGAACTAAACCAATTATATTCAGATAGTTGCATTTGCAATCCTGTCATTCACATATCCAGATTTACGAAAAAGAGGTTCATTTCCAAGTTAGGAAGAGGTCATCAGGAAAGCAGTGGGGAAAAAAATTCAATATTCTTAAGCCTCCTTTGAAAAAGAATGCACCAACTCCTCAGACCCCTTGAACTGTTGCAAATGGTGAAAGTAGTATCAAGAAGCTTAAGTCTATGCAACAGGAGGACAGTAATGGAAAAAAAACTTGTACATCATCTTACAAACTATCCGTCTGCTTATTTCTTCGGGTATCACCAGGCCCATCTGTGGAAAACTTTTCAGTTCCCACAAAGGCCTCATCAGTCACCTCAGAACCCACGAGATTAGAATGAAAGCGAGTCGTTCTTGATCCCAAATCACCGCCAAAGAAGAATCAGCTGGCTGAGTAACTGAAGTAACTAAATCAAAGCAAACCACTATACCATTTGCTGGAGAAAGGACTGTGTCTCACACAGCCTGCTTCCAGCTCACTGAATGATACAGCAATAAGAATAAATCTTCTGTAGTAGAAAAAATATTTGGACCTGAACTAATATAAATTCAGCATGTTGCATCAAAATAGAACTGCAGGCATTTTACCGATATCCCACTTTTAAATAATACAATGGATTCCAGTTAATTGGGCCATTGGTTAAACAGGGCAGCTGCTTATTTGGGACAACTCTTAAAGAGAAAAAACTAATTGAGAAAATAGCTGAGGGTCCCTTTGTTTATTTGTTTATTTGAGACACTACACCAGACTGGGTCTGGAGATTGCTTCCAAACAGTTTCTAACTCATCTCAGTCATGTGCCCCTTCATGGCCGTCAGACACAAAAGCAAAAAGTTTTTAAATAGTGTCAGTTGTGTGTGTTTGTGTTAAAAATGCAGTAATTTTTTTTTGTCAATGATAGATGGGAAGAAATAAGGAATAAGATGATTCAGAACTGTTTTGCTCACTTTCGTTTTAAGCATTTAGGCTTGGAGATGCCAGAAACAGCCATGAGTGAACATGAAATAATTTCACTACTTCAACAAGTTAGACACAACAAAGAATTTGAAGGTATCGACAATCATCTTGAATGTTACATTTGATCTGGTGGAGCAATCGTCAACAGCAATGTCTGAAGGCAGTCCATTTTCTGCACTAGGTGTCTTGCGCTCATTTTGTTCATTTACATATAGAACGCAACATAATAATTCCTCCGTCAATTAGTATTAGAAACTAATACACAGTTTTATAGTACTGCAGTAGTATTGGTAGTGAATGGGAAACAGCATTGTCCTTCAGTTGTATGACTGAGATTACAAATTAACTGCACCAAGCTGAGAACACAATGACGAATATGAGAAAATTCCATAGACAGACCGCACTGTATCCTAGCATGGTTGCAGATCACCACAATAAGCTGCTGAGTGAGAGCTCCTGCATTGCTACTCTTCACAGTTAATTCAACAGAATTGCAGAATACTAATTCACATGTGGATCATCTCATCTAAGTTCCGCTCAATTCTCTTCATTGGAAATATTTTCAAAAACAATTAATCTATTATTTACAATGTATATTTCAAATTATTAGCTAACTTACACATCTTCAATACAATATAAAAGGAAACTTTTTGAAGCATATGGAGTGGACTGCATCCTAATACACAGTAAATACGTTACCCTCTGCACTGTTTCTATATGGTCAGAGCCTATTGGTGTAACAGTGGTGGTTTCAAATGTCTTTAGGCCAAATTACTGCCAATGCAATGCATATTCCTCAGAAGTACATTTTAAGTCCTCTTTGACAAAGTTTCTGACTATTTTCTGCAGCATTTTTGCCATGACACCTACAGTGTGCCTTTTTTGATAACATTATTACCATTATTAGGTGTAGCAGGGATCTTCACAGTTGTAGTTGCATTCTCCCTTTCAAACGGGCATAGAAGGCGTTGAGTTCATCTGGTAGTAAAGCATCGCTATCATTCATGCTATTGGGTTTTGCTTTGGTGGAAGTAATGTAATGTCTTGCAAGCCCTGCCAGAGTTGTTGTGTATCTGACGTCGCCTCCAACCTCATTCAAAATTGTCTCTTTGCCCTTGAAATAGCCCTCGGCAGATCATACCTGGTTTTCTGGTACAGGCCTGGATCACCAGACTTGAATGCCTTCAGCAGACGATGTACCTCCTGGTTCATCCATGGCTTTTGGTTTAGGAATGTACAGCCTTTTCTCCTTGGAGCGACAGAGGATGAGGGGTGACCTGATAGAGGTGTATAAGATGATGAGAGGCATTGATCACGTGGACAGTCAGAGGCTTTTTCCCAGGGCTGAAATGGTTGCCACAAGAGGACACAGGTTTAAGGTGCTGGGGAGTAGGTACAGAGGAGATGTCAGGGGTAAGTTTTTTACTCAGAGAGTGGTGAGTGCATGGAATGGGCTGCCAGCAACGGTGGCGGAGGCAGATACGATAGGGTCTTTTAAGGGACTTTTGGATAGGTACATGGAGCTTAGAAAAATAGCGGGCTATAATTTCCTGGTAATTTCTACGGTAGGGGTAAGTTCGGCACAACTTAGTGGGCCGAAGGGCCTGTATTGTGCTGTAGGGTTTCTATGTTTCTATTAGAAAGCATATACAGTGGATTCCAGTTAATTGGGCCATTGGTTAATAGGGGCAGTCGCTTATTTGGGACAACTTGTAAAGAACAAAATCTAATCGAGAAAATAGTCAAGATTCCCTTCGCTGACTTGATATACTATACAATTTAATTAGGACAGGAGACTGTTGCCGAACAGTTTCTAACTAGCATCAATCATCTGCACTTGCGTGGCCGTTGAAAACCACTTTCTACTTAGAGTGAACAGTTTTTGAATAGTGCCAGTTCCGTGTGTTTGTGTTCAAAAAGCAGTGATTTTTCTCACTGATATTTGGTGAGAAATAATCAGGAAGGCAATTCAGAACAGTTTTGCTTCCTGCGGTTTCAAGCATTCGGACCTGGAGATGCCAGAATCTAAAGGTATTGAAAGTTACAATGAAAATGAAGATTGGTAGGATGCAATCATCTAAAGTATTGTATGAAGGTAGTCCATTATCTGCACTAGGTGTCTGTACTGATTTTGTTCATTTACAGTCAAATAAAAGAATACAGCAGCGTTCACTGTACACTGGATGAATTCCTCCATTGATAACCATGAGGAACTACAGTTTTATAGTACTGAGTAAGTACTGTAATAATCTTAGAGTTCTAATTTGTTTTGCGTGTGTTCCCCATGCAAGGCTCCTTCAGAAAGTAAGGAGGCATGGGATCCAAGGAGACCTTGCTTTGTGGATCTAGAATTGAAGACACAGGGTGGCTATAGATGGTTCGTATTCTATATGGAAGTCTATATGGGATCTGTTCTAGGACCCCTCCTCTTTGTGATTCTTATAAATGACCTGGATGAAAAAGTAGAAGTGTGGATTAGTAAGTTCGCTGATGACACAAAGATTGGGGGTGTTGTGGATAGTCTGGAGGGTTGTCAAAGCTTACAGCGGGACATCGATAGGATGCAGAACTGGGCTGAGAAGTGGCAGATCGACTTCAACCCAGGAAATTAAGAAGTGGTTCATTTTGGTAGGTCAAATTTGAAGACAGTATACAATATTAATGGTAAGACTCTTACTCTTGGCAGTGTGGACGATCTGAGAGAATTTGGGGTCCATGTCCATAGGACACTCAAAGCTGCTGCACAGGTTGACAGTGTTGTTAAAAAGGTGTATGGTGTGTTGGCATTCATCAACCATGGGATTAAGTTCAAGAGCAGTAAGGTAATGTTACAGCTATATAAGACCTTAGTCAGACCCCACTTGGAGTACTGTGTTCAGTTCTGGTCACCTCACTAAAGTAAGGATGTGGATACTATTGAGAGAGTGCAGAGAAGAGTTACAAGATGTTGCCTGGTTTGGAGGGAGTACCTTTCGAGAATAGGTTGAGTGAACTTGGCTTTTTCTTCTTGGAGCGACTGAGGATGAGAGGTGACCCGAAAGAGGTGTATAAGATGATGAGGGGCAGAGGGTTTTTCCCACGGCTGAAAGGGCTAACATGAGGGGGCATAGTTTTAAGGTACTTGGAAATAGGTACAGAGGGGATGCAGGGTTAAGTTTTTCACACAGATAGTGGTGTGTGTGTGGAATACACTGCCGGTGGCAGTGGTGGAAGCAGATACAATAGGGTCTTTTAAGAGCCTCTCAGATAGGTATATGCTTAGTAAAATAGAGGGCTATTCAGTAGGGAAATTCTAGGCAGTTTCTAGAGTAGGTTACATGGTCAGCACAATATTATGGGCCAAAGGCCCTATAATGTGCTGTAGATTTCTATGTTCTATGCTCTAACTTGAAAATGAGTTTAGTTATGCATAGCGAAGAAGGTTGTCAAAGATACAATAGGGTTAGGTCAGTTGGAAACTGGGGCAGAGAATTGGCAGAAGGAGTTTAATGCAGGCAAGTGAAAGGTGTTGCCTATTAGAAAGTCAAGTGTATGAAGAAAGTGCACAGTAAATGGCAGGATTTTTAGCAGCACTGATGAGATCGTGGGATGCAATACCAGAGCTCCTTGCAAGCACCAATACGAGTTGATAGGGTGGTAAAGTAGATAAATAGCATGTCTGCCCTCATTGCTTGGGGCACTGGGAGTGCACTGAGTAGAAATTCAGGAAGTTGTATTGCTGCTCTAGAATACTTTAATTTGGCCTCACTTGGAGCACTGTGCAAATGCTGGTTGCCATACTAAAGGAAGGATGTGGAGATTTCGGACAAGGTATAGAAGAGAACTATCAGGACTGGAAGAAAGCTCTTGGCCATGAAATGTTGTCTAATCATTTCACTCTACAGATATTGCTTGACCTGCTGAGTTTCTCCAGCATTTTGTGTGTGTGGCTCCCGTTTACACTAGGGAGTCTGAGACTGAGAGGCACCGTTATTTAAGTTTATAAGATGAAAGGCATAGATAGTCAAAGACTTTGTCACCAGCGCAATAAAGGTCATATACCGGAGAGAGGTTTAAGATGAGAAGGGGAAAGTTTAAAGGAGATGTGCAATGCAACAATGAGTAGGTTCCTGAAATGCACTGCCAAAGAAGGTAATAGTAACATGATAGGGATGTTTAATAAGAGGCACCGAAACCCCTTTTTACTGGACATCTCTGGAAATGTGGCTCATTAGCCCCTCGCTAACAGCCACTGGTCTCTGTAGCGAGAAACCCACCTTTCTCAAGATATACATCTTGGGTGTATATGACTTGTGTCCCGCCAAACCTGTGAGGTTGGGATGTCTCACCCATCGAAACCCCGGTTTGTGTGAATGTTGTGTGATGTACTGCCCCCTGCAATCGTCCGTCGGCAAGAAACAACAGATCGTACACTGCATACAATTATAAAGGGAATATATTTATGAATGTTAACTTAGCCAGAGAGTTACTAAAGGAAATCAAGAAAAAAACAAAAAGGGATCATGATAATTAAAGAGTCAAATGTGCACTTAAGTTGGAGCTTAGCTTGAACTTGTCTGTAACTTCACGCGCTGGACCCTCGGTCTGCGCGAAAGCACACACTACTTTCCGGATGTCGCTCAAAATCCACCTCAAACAAACGGCTCTCACGGAGAGTACTGGTCCTTCCTCTTTGAAGCCATTCATCTACACAAAGCACTTTTGTGCAACAGGGACAGCATCCTCAGCCATCTTCACTCCTGCCTTCTCCCAGCTCCCACCCAAAAAGACCTCGACCCACACCAGTGTCTCCCACGGAAACTCTCCACGAACGTTCCTAAATTGAACAACAAAGCCCTTTATCTTAGCTCAAACCCAACCAGGCTGAAGGCAGAACAGACTGCTCTTACAGAACCGCTGGAATGAAATACCTGCAGTGTACCAGGGCGTTACAGCACTTATGTAGATGAGGCAAGAAACAGAAGGGCACTGACTGTATGCAGGCAGATGGGATTAGTTTAGGTTGGCACAATGGTCAGCACAGATATCGTGGGCTGTAGGGCCTCGTCCTATACTGTACTGTTTTGTTCCAATCAATTACCTCAAACAAGATTAATCCATATTATTAATATTAGTCCATACTGGGTCAAACGGCCTAATTCTGCTTCTATGTCTTATGGTCTTAGAGGAGGGGTATTAAAAGGATCAGCTGTGATTGAATGGTGGAACAGACTCAATGGGCCAAATGGCCTAATTCTGCTCCTATGCCTTATGGTGTTATTAGCTTGTAATTTAACATGTTAAACCGCAAATGTATTGTATGAATGTGTAAAATATCCTTCTATAAATCCAGGAACATCAGTGTGAGATAAGACAGATTTTCATTTATTGTTGTGGTTAGAATCAAATGATTCATCATATGTCCATGCAGGTTAGTAACAGGATTAGATGTTAATGTCATGCTGCAGGTCAATTTAATGACAACAACAGAAGGTACTGGATCAAATTTTATCGTTATGACACAAGTGATGTACATTTTTCCATTTAAGCATCAAGATATTCAGAAGCCAAACTTGTTCATCAAGTTCCACTGTCAATTTCCCAGCCACAGCAAACCTGTAGCAGCCCTGATCTTCTGCAGGAACAGTAAACCTTGGTGAACGGCTGAGAGAAAGAACACTGAACATGATTTAAGTTACATTTTCTTGAAATATTTGAATTTGCTTTAATGTTTTGATCATTTAAAATTGTTGAAAGTGTGTTTTTCTTCCACATTGTAGTTGTTTAATCGTTTTCTCATAGTTTTTAAACGTTTCTGAATGGCTGCAACATTCACAGACATTTAGGCTGCTTGATATATTGACAGCTAGCAAAGCAAAGTGTACTGGCTTTGCCACCTGACACAGACTGATATCATTCTTCTGCCTTCCTCTTCTCTCCACTTGATGAAATTGCTTTCCACAAGGCCTTGATGCTCTGAGGAACCTCAATATTTTGAATCAGAAAGTTAACATTAGGAATCTCTGGAAAATGCTCAGGTACAGTAAGTATCTTGGTAGCAAATAAGGGCTTCTAGTATCTGGCAGCAGCAAGTATGGCCCAATCACTAAGCACCAACATAGACAGAGTTAGCATAGAAAAGGGCCCTTCAGCCAACTGATCTACACCAACCAAGATTCCCATCAAAACTGTCCCACTTGCCCATGTCTGGCCTATATCCTTCCCCTATCCATGAACCTGTCTAAGTACCTTTGAAATATTGTTTCTTATACAGCATAATAGTACTTAAGTTATGTTGGTAAGTTAATATAGATTGACTAGGATTTCCTTTGAATGACAAGTTGTCCATGCTTAAGCACGCTCCTACCTGTTAGTTCCGCACTTACCAATTACAGGTCACCTACTGGAAACTTTAACATTAAACTTGCTCTAAACCAATCAACAACTTCCTCCTTAGAACAGGACCTTCTGGAAACAAATCTCACAGAAAAGCTTTGACAACCAGCACAGACACACACCTGACCGAACTCGCTGTCAAACAACCTCATCATTTAGAAACATATTCCACACTCCATGCAGGTCTGGCAAAAGAACATATGGAAATAGGAGGTGTTGGCCCTCCACAATCACGACTGAACTGCCCTAGATCGCACCTCGTCATTCATGCCAGTTCCAAACAGCACGTAGTTCCTTGGTCTTTCAAAAGCACTAAAGACAAGTAAATCAAAGACATAATTAACAATCTAAAACCAAAAAAAGACTGCTGATATTGGAAATGTAAGATAAAGACAGAAATTACTGAAAATGTTCAGCCAGTCAGGCAGCATCTGTGGAGAAAGAAACTAACTTAGTACTTCAGGTGAATGACCCTTCATCATGACACTCCTCAAACATCATTTGATGTTTGCAGTTAGGACTTGGTATGCACTACAATATATTTCATTGATAGTTTTCAAAGAGACAGATCAAAGATTTAAGGCAAACTTGGCAAATGAGACAAACTGAATTGCTTTTCGCTTCAAATTCTAAAATCCCTCCTTCAGTGACACACTACTAACACAAACAGAAGAAATGACAAGTCCATTTGCCTTCTTGGAACTGATTTGCTACTCTATGAAATTAAGGAAGATTTTCTACTTATTGAAAATTTCCCAAATTAAACTCAAATCCTTTCATAAATATGTTTATAGTGAAGCCCCCTCACCGGGCATGTATAGAAACTTGTCTTGTTGGCTGACTCTGCTAACAGCCACTGGACTCAGTGGTGAGAAAGCCATCTTTCTCAAACAATGTACATCTAGGGTTGTTATGATTTGAGTCCCACCAAACCGGAAAATCGGGATGTTTCGACTAACGAACCCCCGATTTGAGGCAAATGCTGTGTAAATGCTGCCCATATGCAACTATCCAAGAAATAACAGATCGTCCACCATATACAATTATAAAGAATGTGTATTTACTAATTTCAGCTTAATCAAACAGTTATTAATTGGAAAAGGAAAAGAGAAAAAAAATAAAAGGTTTCATTATAGTTAAACCAGTCTAAATGTGCACAGTGTTGGAGCTCATATCTTCCAAAAGCTGGTTGTCCCTTACTCACGGCACTGACTCCTATTCACCAATCATCAGTTGAACTTCCCATCTTGGACTCCATCGAATCGTGCCTTCCCATCGGATCAGATCCTATGGGCATCTCTCCCAAACTTCTCCTCTCTCCATCTCCTATCAAAAGACCACGAACTCCACCAGTGTCCATCACTAATCGCTCTCCACCTGGCTTCCTCGAGAACCTTTTCCCATTTGTAGTATTCCTAAGTTGACCATCACAGCCGCTTACCTTTAACTGAAGCCCAAACACTACCAGCAGGAGACACTGCTTCTACAGAAAGCTACAAAATGAAATACCCCACAGCATTAGCAGTAAAAATCTTAACCAGGGCATTATAATAGTATTTGTAAACCTATCAATGTATCATGAAATATATTCAGCAACTCAATTTTCACCACTCTCAGCTGAATTCCGAAGAGTTATTATTTTCTGGCTGAAGAAATTTCTTCTCATCTGTTTCCTAATGTGAGATTGTGACCCTTGTTTTAAGTTCCTTATCTGGTGAACCTTGTAAAAGTTCCAGTGGGATCTCATTCTTCTAATATTGGCCTGAATTGCTCCTCATACAACAACTCCTTTCTCTATACCACCTGCCCATCACTTCCCATCCAACCCCACAGCCTGGGAATCAATATGGTGAAACCATGCTGCACTCCTGTATTTCAAGTATATACTTCCTTGGGTAGGGAGATCAGACTTGTATGTACAATTACAAATGTGATCTCTCTGGGAACCAATGTAATTGGAGAATGACATCCTCTAGAATCATCGCTTAATTACCTGATGGATTCAAGTTTATCTCCAATATCTTGGTGATCAAACAGTCAATTCACACATGTTGGCACAAAAATAAGGGCTGGGAGCGCCTGGCACCTGTTCATCCAAAGCCATATCTTTGGATATGGGAAGTAAATTTAGAGAGAATGGTTCTCACAAACACCGACATTTCTGTGCATGACAAGTAAAACTGCTCCCTGGACAAATATATGTAATGGTATTGGCAAATAAATTACTCAAATGTGACCTCTAGAAGACTAACTAATGTTTTATTAAGACCAAAATGGGAAATATCAGACAAAAATCAAGAATTGTCTAAAAATACACGTGTTGTTGATTTTATGTAAATACTAATTTTTGCTAGTGCAGATGTCTAGAGCAATTATAACTATGCCAGCACACTGATGTTTTGTGAAGAAAAATTCTGCCCTGGCATTTTTGAACATATTAACTCCATTTAAAATTTCTTCTCTGCAATATTCAAAATTCATGTAAAGGACCAGGAGTTCACTAATCCTGCCCGATGCAGCATTGAGTGTTTAGTAATCCTGTACTTCAGACAAAAATACATGCATTTGGTATAAAAGGCTGGTATCTGTAATGATGATGATCTAGTTCACTGAATTCCCTCAGGGAAGGAACTTCGCCATCCTTTGGCATACAGTAAATGAGACTCCAGTCTCACCAATGTGGTATTCTTTCAGTGAGGCTCCCTAAAATAGCCTAATTGACCATTCAGTTCAAGGGACACTGAGAACAATAATAAATGCTGATCTTGCCATGAAATAATATATAACCAATAAAAACCTGCCTGCCTGTTCAAGTTGATATTAATGATACCCTCGCCGCTTAACAGAACAGCTAGCATCATTCCCTCAGCAACCACCATAAAATAATTAATGAACGTTTACTTCATAACTGTTTGCTGAGAAAGTAAGTCTTTTAAAAAATCTTTCAATAATGTGTGAAAGCACACTCAATAAATGTAACTACTTTTCTCTGTCCATACTTGTTAAAGTTCTGATTAAAATACAATAACAGATGAATATGTCACTTTAAAACAGGGGTTAGCAACCTTTTTGTCTCTGTGGGCTGGATCGCGTATTAATGAGCGAACGGTGGGCCAGATAAATGCCATAAAAAACTTGAAATATGGGAATTATCCTTTAAATACATCTAGTTATGTTTTGCCTCAAATTAATGAATAACACATGCTAGAAAATCATTTGTGCTTAAGGTTGCCTACCCCTGCAAACAAACTGCATAGTTTATCTCATTTGAGTAATTTGCAATGCATCAAACTACAAAAGAGCAATGTGTAACTTATCAAATTTTGGAAGCCATTCTAATCAAACTGAAGAATTAAGTTTCATATACAGCATTTGAATTTAAGAGAGAAATATCAAAGAGGGTGGGGGGGGGTCCTTTGCATCTCTGCATTGGGGAGAAGACAGGAGAAAGGGTTGAGAGGGATAATAAATCAGACATGATGGTATGGCAGAGCAGATTTGATGGGCCGAATGTCTTAATTCTTCTCCTAAGTAGTATGGTCTTATCTCCCAAGAAGTTGAAGCTGGAAATGCATGTACATCCCTAATTCATTTTCAACTACTCAAGCACCATGTACATTTCATCAGCTCACTTCACCAATGAATTATTGACAAATTGTCTCCATTGTTGTAAAAAGTTTCAATTCCTTCAGTAAAACCAAAAGGCAATTCTACATTACATTTACTCATTAGTCAATGAACTGATTCAGAATCTAACAGTCTTTATCTGTTAATAACATTAATAGCAGGGCCATAAAATCTTACATTATCCTGGGTTAGCATCTTCCGCATTAAATTATTTCAAAGCACTTGATATTGTTAAATTCTTTTAAACCATAATGACATTTGTTTTGTACAGAAAACTTCATCCGTTGTCCATTTACAATTAATGACTACTTAATCTATATGTCTGACATTAATTGAGAAAGAAATATTGGCCAGGTCACAAAAGGTTATTTCATTTCTAGATCCACTGCAATTAAGAAGCCTTCATCACTTTTGCTCAGCAAGCATTATCACCGCTTTGCCATTCCATATCTGTAGGTCTGCACTCTATCACAGGTGCTCCCTTTGTTCTTTCACCACTACCTCATTCTCCACAACAAAATCAACTTTTATTCCTAACTTTTCCTGGTTCAGATAAAGGATCACTGGCCTGAAACGTTGACCATTCCAAGCAGCACCGACAATTCCTGGCCTGGTGAGCACTTCAAATGTTTTCTGCTTATATTTCATAAAATATCAACAACGTTCATCAGAAAAGACATTACAGGAGTTCCCCATAGTGCCCGGAACCTCCAAGTGTTGCAAACTAATCCCTGTAACATAAAGTCTAACAGGAGGCAGATCAAATGGCCTACAGCTAACATGACTTCACTGTGGAAGTAGTTTGATGAAGATGTTAACCAAATTCTGGAGGCAACGGCAAAGAGAGGGGTTGATAGGAAGCTGCAAGCCATGACAACAATTATCGTCAGTATCGCAGCTGAACGGTTTGGAGAAGAGGAGAAGGAAGGCTCCAAAACATCTTACTCAAAGAACCAAAGAGCATCGAGGATCCACAACATCCAGCAGGAGATGAAAGCACTGTAAGTCCCAATACAAGGAGGCAGGAGAAGAGGAGCGCATTGGCTTGGCCCAGCTGATGTGCATACTATGAAAGAAGATCAGGGTCCTCCGCCGGGCAGAGTGGCATCGGAGGCGGCGTCGTGAAAGGGCCTGAAAACGTGCTGCCTTTATCGCCAACCCCTTCAAGTTCACCAAGGAGTTGCTGGGGAAGAAGTGCAGTGGGAAACTGGCCTGTTCGCAGGAAGACATAGACCAACATCTGAAGAAGATATACATTGATCCTGAAAGAGAGCAGGAGTTGGGAGAGTGCAACATCCTAATAGACCCACCTGAACCGGGAGTGCAGTTCGACATGTCAGAGCTGCAGCTAACGGAAGTCAGAGAGTTCGTCCGCAAAGCAAGGGCAAGCTCGGCTCCAGGACCAAGCAACACCTCGTACAAAGTGTACAAGAACTGCCCCAAACTCCTGCTTCGTCTGTGGAAGATCCTGAGAATCTTCTGGAGAAGGGGGAAGATCCCAGAACAGTGGAGAGTGGCTGAAGGGGTGTGGATCCCGAAGGAGGAAAATGCCACCCAGATAGATCAGTTTTGCATCATCTCCCTGCTGTGTGTCGAGGCCAAGATCTTCTTCAGTGCAGTTTCCAACCGGTTGTGCACCTACCTAGCAAAGAACACCTATATTGATACATCAGTCCAGAAGGGTGGCATTTTGGGGATGCCGGGCTGTCTGGAGCACATCGGTGTGGTGACACAGCTCATCAGGGAGGCCAGAGAGAACAAGGGCAACCTGTCAGTGTTGTGGCTGGACCTGGCGAATGCATATGGCTCCATTCCGCACAAGCTGGTGCAGCTCACACTGACTAAATATCACGTCCCCAGCAGAATCAGAGACCTTATCGCTGATTATTACAGCAACTTCAGGATGAGGGTCTCTTCAGGAGCAATTACATCAACCTGGCACAAGGTGGAGGTCGGCATCATCACAGGGTGCACTATCTCAGTGACACTGTTCTCCCTAGCCATGAACATGCTCACTAAGTCTGCTGAACCAGAGTGCAGAGGGCCCAGAATGAATTCCGCTCAACGGCAACCACCTGTCAGGGCATTCATGGATGACCTCACAGTCACCACAGAATCAGTCCCAGGCTGCCGGAGGATTCTGCAAGGGCTCGAAAAGCTGGTGGAGTGGGCCCGGATGCGTTTCAAACCTGCCAAATCAAGATCGATGGTGCTGAGGAAAGGGAAGGTGGAGAACAAGTTCCGGTTCAGCATCACAGGCACAGCCATCCCAACCATCACAGAAAAGCCAGTCAAGAGCTTAGGCAAAGTTTTTGACAGCTCTTTAAGGGACACAACATCCATTCAGGCAACCTGCACCGAGTTGGAGGGCTGGCTGAAATCTGTGGACAAGTCTGGCCTACCTGGGAAGTTTAAAGCCTGAGTGTATCAGCATGGCATTCTTCCCAGAATCCTGTGGCCCCTCCTCGTCTATGCAGTTCCGATCTCGACAGTCGAAAACTTAGAGAGGAGGGTTAGCAACCACCTCAGAAGATGGCTGGGGCTGCCAAAGAGCCTGAGCAGCATCGCACTCTATGGACACCACAACAAACTGCAACTGCCATTCAAATCCTTGGAGGAAGAATTCAAGGTAACAAGAGCCAGAGAAGTGCTGCAGTACAGGGACTCAAGTGACCCGAAGGTGGCTAGAGCACGGATCCAAGTAAGTACTGGCAGGAAGTGGAGGGCAGAGGAAGCTGTTCAGGAGGCAGAGGTGAAGCTGCGTCACAGGAGGCTGGTGGGAGTGGTCACACAAGGCCGAGCTGGGCTAGGATCCTTTCCAACTCCCCAAATGGACACCAGAGGGAAGGAAAGGCGTCGTCTAGTTCAGGAGGAGGTGAGAGCAGTAGTGGAGGAGATGAGAGCTTGCAAGACAGTGGGAATGAAGCAACAGGGAGCTAGGACAAGATGGGAGAATGCGGTTGAGAGGAAAGTGACCTGGGCTGATCTTTGGAAAGCCGGACCACACCGCATCCAACTTCTCATCCAGGCAGTGTACGATGTGCTTCCAAGCCCATCAAACCTGCACACATGGGGCAAGGCAGAGTCATCTGTGTGCCCACTGTGCTCCAAACGAGGAACCCTGGAGCACACCCTCAGCGGCTGTGCAAGGGCACTTGGTGAGGGACGGTACAGGTGGAGGCATGATCAGGTCCTGAAGACCATCGCTGAAGCCATCAGCGCAGGAGTTGAGTGGGCGAAGTGGACCCAACCCTCCAAGCAGACCACTGCCTTTGTCAGAGCTGGGGAGCAGCCAATACCTGCCAAAAGAACATCTGCAGGCATTCTGACCTCTGCAAGGGACTGGCAGCTGTTGGTGGACCTCGAAGGGCAGCTGAAGTTCCCCAACCATATCGCAGCCACCATCCTGCGACCAGACATTGTCCTAGTGTCTGAGTTGACTAAGCAAGTGGTGCTGCTGGAGCTGACAGTCCCATGGGAAGATAGCTTGGAAGAGGCCTTTGAAAGGAATCTCTCCAAGTACGCAGGACTGGTCAGCAACTGTCAGCAGGCTGGATGGAGAGTGAGGTGTCTCCCAGTGGAGGTTGGTTGTAGGGGATTTGTAGCCCATTCTTTAGTGAGAGCCTTCAGCATTTTGGGCCTCGAGGGAGAGAGGGAGAGCCATCCGCAGTACCACCAATGCGGCAGAGAGGGCCTCAAGATGGCTGTGGCTCAACAGAGGGGAGCCATGGAGTCATAAGTAGCTAGCCATCTGGACACAAGCTGGGGTCTGATCAGCCCCGGCTGGGTCATCTGGAGGAGGTTGTATGATGTTGAAAGACCCGAAACACCCGATGATTCCAGGAACATCACTGAAGATGTGTCCAGAAGCATCAGTGGATGTATGTACACAACAGTCTAATAAGTCACTCAAGTGGCAGCACATTCAGCACTTCCTCTGCAATGCACCAGACTGTCAAACCAGATTATTTGATCAAACACATAACTTAACCAAAAAAGTACTGATGGGTGGTCTCTACTGGATGCAAATTAGCTGAATCACATAATGAAGCCTCCCAGATTTCCTTTCACTGTGACAAAATTCTTGTCACTCTGCCACCACTACGATGGGGATCACGTCTGAATTCATCCACTGGTGTGCCACTGTACCTCCTATGTTAGTTACTCTTCGATCCTTTGACAGACAAGTTGTAAATTTATAGGTTGTGCTGCTGGTTGCAGCAGACAGAGGCAAAAATTAAAACTGGATTAAACACCACACAAAATTTGAGAACCATAATCCCAGCTTTGCTAGTTAATACCCCATCTTTACTTTTGCAACAACTTATTAATAAATCTATTGAAGCAAACTTTACAGAAAAGAGCTTAGGTGCAATTTTGAAGCATAGTTTCTGATTTCCATGTTCCAGTATAGAAAATATTTAGAAGAAGACTTCTATATGACTCTTCCTATTAAATTGTCAGGATTACTTGGGACACATGTGCCCGTGGAGGCTCTGGTATCCTACCACACAAAATTCAGCATGGATACAGTTTTATATTGTTGTTTCTTAAAAGTTTAGATGAGAGCTCAAAAATACTTTTGGAATAAATATAAATAGGTAATGCATCTCAAAAGGTAATGTACCTCAAAAGATTTGCTTGTCCGATAAAGCATCAGGCTATATGTATGCACATTACCAGCCTGGACATGAAATGGTAGTCCACAATTCATCTCGATTTGTTCCTATTTCAAACTGCCTAGTTTGTCCAGATCAGTTTTGAACATTAGCCTTGTCCTTAATTCAAGCTATCTTGAGACACTGTCAGGCTACTTTAAACAACCATTTGAAACTTCATAGGTCTATGTAAACAACAGGAATTCTGCAGATGCTGGAAATTCAAGCAACATACATCAAAGTTGCTGGTGAACGCAGCAGGCCAAGCAGCATCTATAGGAAGAGGCGCAGTCGACGTTTCAGGCCGAGACCCTTCGTCAGGACTAACTGAAGGAAGAGTGAGTAAGGGATTTGAAAGCTGGAGGGGGAGGGGGAGATGCAAAATGATAGGAGAAGACAGGAGGGGGAGGGATAGAGCCGAGAGCTGGACAGGTGATAGGCAAAAGGGGATACGAGAGGATCATGGGACAGGAGGTCCGGGAAGAAAGACAAGTGAGGGGGGAACCCAGAGGATGGGCAAGAGGTATATTCAGAGGGACAGAGGGAGAAAAAGGAGAGTGAGAGAAAGAATGTGTGCATAAAAATGAGTAACAGATGGGGTACGAGGGGGAGGTGGGGCCTTAGCGGAAGTTAGAGAAGTCAATGTTCATGCCATCAGGTTGGAGGCTACCCAGACGGAATATAAGGTGTTGTTCCTCCAACCTGAGTGTGGCTTCATCTTTACAGTAGAGGAGGCCATGGATAGACATGTCAGAATGGGAATGGGATGTGGAATTAAAATGTGTGGCCACTGGGAGATCCTGCTTTCTCTGGCGGACAGAGCGTAGATGTTCAGCAAAGCGGTCTCCCAGTCTGCGTCGGGTCTCACCAATATATAAAAGGCACCTTCACCTGTGAGTCGACTGGGGTGATATACTGTGTCCGGTGCTCCCGATGTGGCCTTTTATATATTGGTGAGACCCGACGCAGACTGGGAGACCGCTTTGCTGAACATCTACGCTCTGTCCGCCAGAGAAAGCAGGATCTCCCAGTGGCCACACATTTTAATTCCACATCCCATTCCCATTCTGACATGTCTATCCACGGCCTCCTCTACTGTAAAGATGAAGCCACACTCAGGTTGGAGGAACAACACCTTATATTCCGTCTGGGTAGCCTCCAACCTGATGGCATGAACATTGACTTCTCTAACTTCCGCTAAGGCCCCACCTCCCCCTCGTACCCCATCTGTTACTCATTTTTATACACACTTTCTTTCTCTCACTCTCCTTTTTCTCCCTCTGTCCCTCTGAATATACCTCTTGCCCATCCTCTGGGTCACCCCCCCCCTTGTCTTTCTTCCCGGACCTCCTGTCCCATGATCCTCTCGTATCCCCTTTTGCCTATCACCTGTCCAGCTCTCGGCTCTATCCCTCCCCCTCCTGTCTTCTCCTATCATTTTGCATCTCCCCCTCCCCCTCCAGCTTTCAAATCCCTTACTCACTCTTCCTTCAGTTAGTCCTGACGAAGGGTCTCGGCTGAAACATCGACTGCGCCTCTTCCTATAGATGCTGCTTGGCCTGCTGCGTTCACCAGCAACTTTGATGTAGGTCTATGTAATATTGAATTTATTGACATATTCCAAATTTTCAAGTTCAAGTTCAATTGTCATTTAACCGTACATGAATTTTGTTTATACATGAATAAACAGAAAAGCATTCCTCTGGGGCCAAGGTGTAAAACACATTACCCACAGCACACTGCACGTAGCAGCAAGGACAGGACTCACACCACCAGGTTCAGCATGGTTATTACCCTTCAGCCATCAGCCTATTGAACCAAAAGGAATAACTTCACTCAACACTTCACCATTGAAATGTTCCCACAATCTATGGGCTCACTTTCAAGGACTCTTCATCTCATGTTCTCAGTATTTATTACTTATTTGTTTATTATTATTATTCCTTTCTTTTGTATTTGCACAGTTTGAATCTTTTGCATACTGGTTGAATGCCCATGCTGGTGTGCTCCTTCAGTGATTCTGTAATGGTTATTGTTCCATTATGGACATACTGACTATGCCCACAAGAAAATGAATGTTTATGGAGACATACACGTACTTTGATAATAAATTTACTTTGAACTTTTTAAACTTTGAAATAGCATATGTTACGATTTCAGAAAAACATATAGTCTCAAGGGAAAAAACATAATATAGCCCAAGTTACTGAGTGGCATAACTGTAGAAATGATATTAAATTGGCCTGGTCCAGCTGTTTTTTCTATAGAGTGAACACCAGAAGGCAGCACTGAGTGGGCACTGGAGAGCAGTACTGAGCGGGTACCGGAGAGCAGTACTGAGCGGGTACCGGACAGCAGTACTGAGCGGGTACCGGACAGCAGTACTGAGCGGGTACCGGAGAGCAGTACTGAGTGGGTACCGGACAGCAGTACTGAGCGGGTACCGGAGAGCAGTACTGAGCGGGTACCGGAGAGCAGTACTGAGCGGGTACTGGAGGGCAGCACCGAGCGAGCACGGGAGAGCAGACCAATGGGAGAGGCCAGCCTCCAACCCAAGTATGGAGTGCAGCAGCCCCACAGAGGCTCTCCCACACCGCCTTGGATCCTAGTCTCCTGGTCGGCTACAACAGGTGCCCCTGCAGTGTGAGCCTTGTTACCTCCACAACGTAGCTGCCCCATCGTTAGTCTCATCAATGAACCAGTGAACTGCACTTGCAATATTCTACATTACCAATGATCAACAGGATCTTGCAATCACAATAAGAACTCCCAAGCCACTCACTCACACCATGCACCACTCAACAAGTTCAGGTGACAACACAACAATGGTACGCAATAAGTCCAGCTCCATCACTATCGAGCAATTTGCTCATGGGGTAGTCCTGCAGTACTTGTTGGTCATAGTATCCAGCAGTGACTTGTGATTGTAACAAAAGACATTCAAGATGAATGAATATACCTTTGATTAGACCCAGAGTAGCTGCTGCATCCAAACATGCCACCATCTTACTGGTCTCAATTGGCTCTTACGTCTTGCTGATGTTATTGTGAATTTTATTTAAGTAGTATCCTGCACTAACTGTAGATATTCTCAACCCTGCTGCTGTTCCAGTTTCCTGTCACTTCCTCTCCTATGAAAAGTTTTCCTTCCAAAACCAGTGCCTGTTCAATTTAATGACATATTTACTTTTCAAAAAAGCATCCTGTAGTTCAACCTAAAGTCATTCATGGAAGAAATATTCTATAATGTCTGAAGGAAAACTGGCATTCGATCCGCTGCACAGATGGCCTGCATCTTTCTTAATCAAATTAATGCACTTGATATTAATTATCATCTGCAGCCCACCTTTTGTGAAGTAGCTCACAGGTACTTTTTACCTCAAATGACTGTTAAATATGTTAAATATGCTGCCTGTTTGACCAACCCCACTAATCTGAACATCCATAATATTGCATACTTGCTCTGCAGTAAAGTTATAAAAGAACAAAATTTGTTAGCTGCTACCTGCCAATTAGGGAGGACACCTGTCGTGAACAATGAATTGTCATAGTCAAATATGTAATATTAAAATCAGGAAAAGCTGAAAACATAATAACAAGGAAAGGTAAAGTTGTACTGTTTTACACCATTACCTCAACTACATATAAAGGTCAGACACCTGGCATTATTACAAATCAGAGAGTTATAAGTGGCCTTGTTCAGCGTGACAAGAAATAAGCTCATGTCACTAATGGAAATTTCAGTTGCTTTCAATTTTACATTAACCTATTGATTTATTCCCTAACAAAGTGGCAGCTAATAATTTTGCCCTGAAATAACACTACAGGGTAACAATATACTAACACTTAATATATTTGTCTGGAGCTCCAGTGTTAGTTATTCCAGCAATCATGTTACTGCATTTATGTTAAACGTGCTAGCCCTTATTGTAAAATACGATGCAAGAAATTATCCCACTATGTAATTTCGAGGGTTTTTTTCCTAAGGTACAACAACTGCTATTAAATTACAGAACATGTAAATTACTCTGTTTTCTTCAGAGAGCAGGACATTTTTATGATAAGATGTAACAGAGAAGCAAGTGAGGAAATTTTATGGGGAGAACAAAGAAATAAAAGAGGATTGAAGGCTGCAGTGGGAATTGTGTACAGCCCCCTTGGCTGCTCAGAGTATTAATGGAGAGATCAGGCAAGCACGTAGTAAAGGTGAAATGGTTTTAGCAGCAAATCTTAACTTGAGGAAAGCAGATGAGCATGGCAGAATGAAGGAAATTTCCTGAGGGTATTCAAAAGGACCTTCTGCAGCAATATTTCTAAGAGCCATCATGGGTTCAGACAATAAAAGAGGGATGAGCCAAGTTACACTAATAGCAAATCGCTTCACGAGCATTGATCTAATTGTAATTGTAATATGGTCATTGGAAAGAGGAAAGGTGTATTAGGTACTAAAATTCAAGACTGGCCAGTTTTGAGATCGAATATCCATAGTGAATCAGCCACAAGTGCTAATAGCTGAAATCACAGCAGAGCAGTGGGAAGTGTTCCAAGGTATTCAACGTGATGCAGAACTGGTATAAACTCACCAGAGGAAATACTCAGATTACTAAATAATAAAATATGGAAATGGCTTTGAATCGGAACTCAGAGCAGATGAAAGTACATTGAATTGGACATCTCAAGTATACCAATATGGAAACAGGGAGGAGTCATGGTCATAGAGTGAAATAGCATGGACACAAATCCTTCAGTCCAAATACTCATTGGTGACCATGGTGCCCATCAAACATAATCAAACAAATTTGCCAACACTTAGCCTATATCAGATCCAGAATTAGATTTTTTAAATCACATGTACATCAAAACATACACTGAAATGTGTCATTTGCATTAACAAGCAACACACCCATGCATGTGCCAGGAAAAGCCCGTTAGTTTCACTACACATTCCAACACAAATACTACACACCCACAAAGCTTGACAGGGCAACACGGAACCCAATTAAACAGGACATAACAAGCAACAAAGAAACAACAGTGAAACAAGCCCCATTCCTCCAGCCCTCTCATCCACAGTCCTCTAACCCCAGGACAGGCCATCTTCTTCAGCCTCCACCAGAATCATGGATTTGTAAACGCTGGGCCCCAACATCCTCAGCAGACTCACAGAGATTTGCAGACGCAGACTCCGGCCATCATGGTGTGACTTATGGACTCCTGATCGACCTTCGGGCTTCGACCTGGACCTTTGATCAACCTTTGGGCTTCGATCTGGACTTCTTATCAATATCTCTAAACCCTACCTATCCATGTATTTGCCAATTAAATTTAAAACATTGTTGAAGGACAACAAAAATAAAATCCCATAAGCAAACTAACAATAATGAAGAAAACTGGCAAATTAGCACCAAATCCCTAGAAAAGAAGTTCCCCTTTCAGCATTTTAAAAGAAGTAGGTGAAAACGTTGAAAATCTCTGCACTTTCATCAACAATTCCTTTCCAGAATCTGAAAGCACTGCCTTAATTTGGAAAATGTGAAAAGTCACTCTCCTACATCGGAAGCATGAGGCAGAAATTCCAAAATATTGTAGACCAGTTAATAATTTATTGGAGTCTGAGTTAAGGATCTCCTAACCAAACATCAGTTGAAAATTTCAAGGCAAGAGCCTGCTGCCTTGAAGTAGTTGGAGATTCTGAGTCAAGGGGCTTCATGTATGTAGAACTGGCAGCTGCTATGCCAAGGAGCTGCATTACTGTCTGTTGCAGACATCCCACCCTGCAAAAACTCATTTCCGGGAGGTAGCACCATCAATTTGCGGGAGACTCCCGGAACTTCCAGGAGAGGTGGGATGTCTGCAATACAGTAGCTCCTTAGCAGCTAGCCAGCGAGGTTAAATAATGTTAGCTATGCTAATGAACGAATGACACCTGTTAAACTCACCTCAACATGTCTTTTACAGTCTTAACCCACCATGGGCAATAGAAAAGTCACTGTTGCAAACAGTGCAGCGAGCAACACTGTCATTATTTTGACCCCTATTAGGCAGGGGTACACTTTAGTGTAGTCTGGGGTGAACATTTTTTTTGGAAGACTCTGCCATGGTGCGTGCTCTCTCTCTCTTGCTCTCGCTTGCTTTCTCTCTCGCACTCTCTCTCTCTCTTGCTCTCGCTTGCTTTCTCTCTCGCTCTCTCTTGCTTTCTCTTGCTCGCTCTCAAAAAAATTGATTTCCGTGATATTGTATATAATTTGCGGGCATCAGGAAGCCACTATTCATATGCGGGAGACTCCCGAAACTTCCGGGAGAGGTAGGATGTCTGCTGTAGTAGCCAGCTAGAAGTCCCTACTGCAAGCTATGTATCTTCCCCTTCCCCTTCCCCTTCCCTTTCCCCTTCCCACCTGTCTGTCCTTAGTATCCTCTATTGCCGGGGTTCAAAGTATAAGAACAGCACCTCACATTCTGCCTGGAAATGCAATGAATCAGATGGATATGTGGACTTCAAGAGGTAAAATACATGGAGGGATGGCATAACTAAGATAATCAAATGATAACTTTTAGTGATTGGTGTATCCAGAACCAAAAGCCAGAAAGTTTTTCAGGAATAAAATTGAAAAAGGGGTGGTGAAAAATTGGATCTCTTCCATAAAGAGCAGAGGTAACAATCACATTTAAACATATAAATTAAGACACTTGTTTTAATCATGTGTATTAATTGATTTGAGGAAAAGCCAGGTATATTGAGCTAAGTAAATGATGAGTTTTTTTATTACGGCATAATACATTGCCAAGACTAATGGCCAATCACTGTTCACTCTGCATAATCACTATCTACAAGCTAAGGTGCAAGTTTATGTCCTGCAACAAGGAGAGTCCACACTAAAAGTAGAAACTACTGTATTATGTTTTTTTGTCCCTGAATTTCCCATTATATATGTAAAATCTCTGTTTGAGAGACTTGATCACTTTGTGCCCATGAAGCCCAGTTTTTTGTCTGCTTGGCCATCTTAAGGATAAAGGTGAAATTTCAATCCAAAACTGGGTCTCTCTGCACTGAACTGAAAGGCTCTCAGTTTATGCTACATTCCAAAAACATTTCAGTATCCAATCTGACATTTCAGTGAAGTGTTCAGGGAGCACTGCACTTATCAGAGCAGTCTTCCTTCAGACAAGGTGCTAAACTCTTTGCCCTTTCAGATCCTGCACAGGAACACTGCGCTGATCAAGTCCGAGCTCTCCCACTGCCCTGATGAAGTCTTATCCTACAACCAGCACCTAAACTAACTGCTCATTTGTTTCATTGCCATTTGTAGGACACTGCTACTTTCCATACTAACATAGGATTAGAAATTCAAAAATCAGAGGCACAAAGGGACTTGGGAGTCCTAGACACAACAGATTCTGCAAATGCTGGAAATCCTGTGCAACACACACAAAATGCTGGAGGAACTCGGCAGGTCAGACAGCATCTATGGAAACGAATGAACAGTTGACAGTTTGGACAGAGACTGGGAAGAAAAGGGGAAGACGCCAGAATATAAAGGTTGGGGGGAGGGAGAAGGAGGACTAGCTAGAAGGTGATAGGTCAAGCCAGGTGGGTGGGGAAGGTAAAGGACAGGTGAAGAAGGAATCTAATAGGAGAGGAGTGGACCATGGGAGAAAGGGAGGGGCACCGGGGGAAAGTGATATGCAGGATGGAGGAGGAGTAAGAGGCTACAGTGGGAAACAGAAGAAGGAAGAGGGAGGGGAAAAATTTCTGGAATTTGGAGAAATCAAAGTTGATGCCATCAGGTTGGAGGCTACCTAGATAGAATAGGAGATGTTGCTCCTTCTACCTGAGAGCGGACTCATCATTGCAAAGGAGGAGGCCATGGACCAGCATGTCAGAATGGGAATGAGTATAGGAATTACAACGGATAGAACGGTCCCCCAATTTACATCAGGTCTCAGCGTCATAGAGGTGGTCACATCGGAGCACTGGATTCAATTAACAACCCCAACAGATTCACGGGTGAAGTGTTGCCTCACCTGGACGGACTGTTTGGGGCCCTGAATGGAGGTAAGGGAGGAGGTCAGTGGGCAGCTGTAGCATTTCTATCACTTTTAGGAGTAAGTGCCAGCAGGGAGATTACAGGGGAGAGTCAAATGGACAAAGGAATCACAGGGGGAGTGATCCCTGCAGAAAGCAAGGGGGGGGGGAGAGAGGATGTAAAGATACGATTGATGGTAAGATCCCATTGAAGATGTCACAAGTTGCGGAGAATGATGTATTAGATGTGCAGGTGTGTGGGGTGTTAGGTGAAGATGTGTAACTCTATCCCTGTTAACACAGCAGGAAGATATCCAGGAAAAGGAGGAGATGCAGGTAAGGGCAGTATCAATGGCAGAGGAAGGAATACCCCATTCTTTGACAAAGAAAGACATCTCTGATGTCCTGGAAAGGGAAGCCTCGTCTTGGGAACAGATGCAGTGGCGACAAAGGAACTGATAAAAGAGAATAGCATTTTTACAGGAGGCAGGGTGGCAAGAGGTATGTCAAGATGGCCAAGGGAATCAATAGATTTATGTCAGTAGACAGACTGTCTCCAGAGATGGAGACAGAAAGATCGAAAAAAGGGAGAAACGCTTCAGGAATGGACCAAGTGAACTTAAGGGCAAGGTGGAAGTTGGAGGCAAAGTTGGGAAGTTGGGAGTTCATGTGCAGGATTCCCTAAAGGTTAACTTACTAGTTGAGTCAGTAGTAATGAAAGCAAATGCAATGTTAGCATTCATTTCAAAAGGACTAGAGTATAAAAGCAATGCTGCTGATACTTTATCAGGAATTGGCCAGACCATTTAGAGTATTGTAAGCAGTTTTGCATCCTATATCTAAGAAAGGATGTGCTGCATTAGAGAGGGTCCAGAGGAGATTTACAAGAACAATCCCGGGAATAAAAAGGTTAGCATATGACGAGTGTTTGGTGGCTCTAGACCTGTACTCACTGAGTTTTAGAAGAATGAAGGGGATTTCATTGAAACCTACCGAATATTGAAAAGTCTAGATAGAGTGGATGTGGAGAGGATGTTTCCAACAGTGGAGAGTCTAGCAGCAGAGAGCGCAGCCGCACATTAGAACAGAGATGAGCAGTTTTTTTTAGCCAGATGATGGTGAATCTGTGGAATCTGTTGAGACAGGCAGCTGTGGAGGCCAAGTCAGTGGATATATTTAAAGTGGAGGTTGATGGTTCTTGATTAGTAATGATATCAAAGATTACAAGCAGAAAGAAGGAGAACGTGGTTCAGAAGGAAAATAAATCAGCCATGATCAAATAGTGGAGAGGACTCAATGGGGCGAAATGGCCTAATTTTTCTCCTATGTCTTATGCTCATATGGATCCACTTCAGGTTGTGAAGCAATTCAGAAGAATGCTTTGTATAAATTTCATACTGCATTCTTTATTTTACTTTTTTACCTTTTTAAATTCAAGAAAGGAAAATAAAGAATATTAATGTGGAATATTAATGTTATTATTTTAAAGGATAGAGAATGTTAAATATTTAGATCGATCTGTTTCTGGGACACTGCAGAACTACAGTACATATGCTGCCTATCCTTAAATGGAAGTGTTCTTGAACTGTGCTAGAGAAAGGTTAACGCAATTTGATTTGCAGTTGGCAAGGAGGGTTCTTCAAGGCCACAAAGTGGGAAGGGTTAAGTACTATGAACAAGATTTCATTCTCAATTCTGGTCTTTTTAGAAAGGAATTAACTTAAAACATTAACTACTTCTCTCTCCACAGATGTTGTCTGTCCTGCCGAGCCTTTTCAAAATTTTCTCTTTTTACCATTTTGCTTTCAAACCACATAAAACAGTTTAATGCAGTAATATATCACCATTGTCACTTAGACTAATCTAACCTCATCTTAAATGCAAATTCAATTAAATATTTGGTACCACAAGTCATTAATTATGAAACAGATAAAGTGAAAAATCCAATGTAAGCATGCAGGCAAGATCCATCAAACTGTGAAAATATAAAATAAAATATAAAATATAAAATCCTGCATATGCAGGAGAAGGTTCAGGAGCTTGAAGACCCGTACGGGGAACAGCTTCTTTCCAACTGTGATAAGACTGCTGAACGGATCCTGACCCAGATCTGGGCTGGACCCTCCAAATATCCGGACCTGCCTCTCAGTTTTTTTGCACTACCTTACTTTCCATTTTTCTATTTTCTATTTATGATTTATAATTTAAATTTTTAATATTTACTAATTTTAACTATTTTTAATACTTAATATTTGTAATCCAGGGAGTGTGAAGCGCAGAATCAAATATATTGCTGTGATGATTGTACGTTCTAGTACCAATTGTTTGGCGACAATAAAGTATAAAGTATGCTGGAAATCCAAAGCAAAAACAGAAAGTACTTAAGTACTCAGAAGGTCAGGCAACATCAGCTGAAAGTGAAAGAGAGAACCTTCCATTTGAAATGATACTGATGGAACGGGATTTGGGGAAAATGGGGGTAGACAGGAGGGGAGGTAAGAACAGTAAAGATCATGAAGAAGGCAGGAATTACTGAGTGACAAAAGATCAAAGCTGGTAAGAGGGATGTGCAGAATCTAGAGCAGCAGTAAATGATTGATAGAATATGGAATTGTAGACTTCAATCTGAAATTTGGGGAAAACTTCTGAATAGAAGGGATGATGGTCTGACTTTTGTGTATCTGGTTCATTGATTTGACTAGCCATAAGGTTCAAATGGGGAAAACCGCAAAAACAACATTTAATTCTTCCATGAATAAAAATTAGAAACTACAGATGCAGGGAATCTGAAATAAAAACAGAAAATGCTAGAGAAACATGAAAAGATTGAAGTCCCTTCTTCATAACTGAGATAACAAGAAAATAAGTTGTTTTTTTAGTTCCAGAGAAGGTGAGAAGTGGGAAAAAATAAAACAAAGGTAATATTTTGTCGTAAAGCAAGGCCAGAATATGCTGTGAACATGGACTTCCAGTTGAGATGACGAAGAGGGCAACTAAAAACATAAACAAAGGAATATAAAAGTTGTAGAGTGCCTTTGACCTTATCAGGAACCGTCACACTTTCCACAGACACTGCTTGACCTGTTGACTTACACTCAGGTTCGAGAAGCAACACCCCACATTCTGTCTGGGTGACCTCCAATCTAATAGCATGGACATAGACTTCTCTAACTTCTAGTAATCTCTCCCTCTATCCCTTCATTCTTTTTCTATTCCCCATTCTGGTTTCCCTCTCACCCCTTCTCTTTTCCTCCCCTTTCCCTTTCTTCCATAGTCCCTCCTATCAGATTCGTCCATTGTCCACCCTCCTTCCCTATCAGATTATTTCTTCTTAAACCCTTTACCACTTGCATCTATTACCTGCCAGCTATTCCCCTCCCCCACCTTCTTATTTTGGCCTCTGCCCCATCCTTTCCAGTCCTGATGAAGGGTCTCAACTGTTTATTCCCCTCTGTAGATACTGCTTGACTTGCTAAGTTCCTCCAGCATTTTGTGTGTGATGTAGAGTATTTCCAGCATTTCCTTTGTACACTATTCCTATTTTGGCTAAGCCTATTTTCTTTATAGACTTTGCTCAGCCCAAATAGTGAAGCTTTCAGTCTGAATAGATTAGTAAATGAATACAAGATCTTATCATCAGAAAATTCTTCCACCATTAGTTTCCTATTTTATGGATACTTAATAATTTTATCAACATTCTTCATTTTTCTTTGCTGGAGATGCCTTCATTTGCTATGCTCAAAACTCTGGAGGATCCACTTTAACTCTCTCCACTCTGTTAACATTTTTTAAAATCTACCTCTTTAACCACGTATACCCAAGAGATTTTGCAGATACTGGAACTCTTGAGCAACAAGCGCAAAATGCTGGAGAAACTCAGCAAATCAGGCAGCATCTATGGAGGAGAATCGTAAGGTCTCAATCTGAAACGTCAACTGCTTCCTTGTCTCCACAGATGCTGCTTGACTTACTGAGCTCCTCCAGGATTATTCGTGCATTGCCTTTTAACCACATTTTTGGTCATTTGTCCTGAAAGCTGGAGGCTCAGTATTGAGCTGTGAAATGTTTCACTATACCAAAGTACTATGCTGATGTTGTTTTTATTGTTGTTGAAAACTTCACTGAAAGCATTGTGAATGAGAACAAAACCTGTATTTAAAACAGCCACAACAAATTAATTCTAAGTTTGTACAAATATTGATATAATCTATTTTAATACAGATATCTCCTGTGGCATTGCTTGCAGGAGAAGGTAAACAATCAAAGGTGAATGCTTAAGTTACATTTAAAATTTAGCATTAATTAAAACATAACATTCTGCAAATTAATATATTTGCCTGCACTCTAAAGGTAATTATTTGAAGCTATTAAAATGTCACTTTAATAATATACTACCTATTTCTGTCTCACCTAGGTCAAAGCTGCATCATAGAAATTCCATTCATTACTATATTTACTAATTTTGAAGTTTCTGGCTAACACAACTGCCTTTATCTTTCTTCGTTCGAATAGAAACACATACTTAAGAGTAGACCAAAGCAACAGTACTATTATAATTGTGTGCATCTGTTCTGAAGCAACACCTGCAACGCGTGGAAAGATTCTGAGCAGAACCGGTAACGGTGATTAACCCAATATCAGTGAAGATGAAGGACATGAAAGGAAAAGATACGCAAATGAAAGAAAATGGTAAAGGTCCTTTCACATATCTGTCTATTCCCAAGCCCGCTCCCTTCCCTAACTGCTCAAGTATTTTCAGCATAATGAATCTCGTCAAGCTGGGGCCATTGACCTGGATACGCTCAGCTGCTTCAATTCTGAGATTTTTCCCCTTTATTGTACTGGTTCGAGCCTTTGATGTCTGCAGACAAAAATGTCTTCTGTAAGAAACTATTCATTCCATCCAAACTGCCTCGCCTACTCTGCACCTGGTGTTATATTACCCCCTCAGCCACCACTCCACCCACTTCTATACATAAAAGCAAATTATTCTTCACTTCCCTTTTCATTCAAAGCTTCAGTTTCCTTACACTTCCTCCATCCACCATCGCATAATTTTTGAGAATCAATTAGATATTCTATATGAAGTTGCACAGGCCTTCATTCAACAGACTGCAGACCAATGGATGGCCTTGCCCAAAAACCTGCATTATTTTCAGAATTCATCTCCAGACAAAGTACTGACCGTCATTTGGTTTTCTCTTTCATACTTGCTCTTTTTTAATGTGCTAGAAGTCTCATTTGGCCTTACCACATCAAAGAGTCATTCATTTTGCTTGCACGGTCTAAATTCTAACGTCATGTAACCTTTTATTTTATCATTTAACTATATCCATCACTTGGTGGGGCACACAGCACAGCAGTCTGGTTCCTTAGTTTTCTCAGCTGCTACAGAATAACAGAATTGGCTTTCTTTTAAAACCATATATTCTCTTAATAGGTGGTGATTTTTATGGTGGGTGCAGTCAAAAAGCTGAATTTATTGTCGTATGAACAAGTACGTGTTCACTCAGGTACAACGAAAAACTTACAGCAGCATTACATTTACAAAAATAAAATTAAACATTAGTACACAATTTTTATAAAGAAAAAGCACAATCAGAACAGAAAAATAACCAAGTCTATTGTAATGTAAATAGCAGGTGCAAATAGATGGCATGACACAGATGGTGAGGACCTTTGATGATGATGTTTTGCCCTCTTGATACACTTCCTTGTGTAGATGCTACCCATGCTGGGGAGGGATGTGCCTACGTGCATTCAACTAAGTCCACTGCTCTCTGCAGCTTCCTATGTTCACAGGCATTTGAATTCTGTACCAGACCATACCGCAAGCTGCCAAAATAGTTTCAACAGTACATCTGTAGAAGTTTGTTAGTGTTTAGTGACATTGTGCTGAACTTCTTGTCAGAGGAAGTGTCTATTCCAACTTAAGCTGTTCTTTTCTACCCTCAGATTGTGATTTGCCCCTTTCCTCTGATGTTCCACTTGGCATGAAAATGGTTTAAACTTTAAAATGTCAAATATTCATTAAGCAGAGCGATCAGAACCCAGGCTATTATCATATCCAGGTACTGTGAGAGCAAGAGTGAGAAGGCAGACAGACTTGATATATTACGCATCAAATTTAATGTCAGTGTAAACCCAAATCAGTTTTTCATCATTCTAGGCTTACAGCATAAAAATGTCATTAATTCATGTAGCCCTTCATGGTTAATCTAGATTTGTTTAATTTCCCTCATGAGATTTTGAGATTTGACAGTTATGGAAGACTTTATTGTTTTAGTAGCGTTCTGTTTTACTGTTATATATCGCCCCCACCCCTGTTCCCTGGAACAGTTTAATTTTTGATAAGTAAGGGTCAAAAATGCAAACTTCCAATAAGTCTCTCAAACTTGATATATAGTTGAACACATCGCGGTCGACATTCTCAAAGACACAGGCTCTTCTGCAAGCATGCATCAATTCTCAATCATCTCAAAGCTCTATGGGTTGCTGGTAACTCCAGAAGTAATTACAGATTGTAAAAAGCTATTGACACTGCACATAACTGCTGGGGAGAGGAAGAGGCAAAGATCCTATCAAACTGTACCAAGTACACTTCTATAAGATGTCCATTCAGAAATCTAAAACAAGAGGGTAGGAAGAGACAAACCAACACACAAGAAAAAATCAAAGTAATAATTAGAAAATATCTGAATGCACTTCAAGGAAATATTAGTAAACAAAACAAAATGAAATCAAGCCACTCAAAGAGAAGCCATTCACTAATTCATGACCAGCCAGTCATTTCTTTAATCAGCATTACTCTAAATGTAAATTAACAAATCTAAAAATGACACGGTCAATTTTGTATTTAGTTGTATAAATGAAACTATTGCACTAAAATGGTAAACTAAATTGGTAAATTGGTTTATTTTGTCACACTTATTTAGTTACAGTAAAGAACTGTTTTGCATACTGTCCACACAACAGTGCATCAGGGACATACAAGAGAAAATAATAACAGAACCCAGAATAAAGAGTCACAATTACAGACAGGTTTGTTGGACAGATAATAAAATACTGGATATCAAAAATAAAATGCAGATATTGGGAATCAAATAAAAGCAGAAAATGCTGATAACACACGCAAGTTGTGACAAATGGGCCTTCGACGGTGGACATCAACTAGGTTTCTCTTGTACAGCTTCCACCCAATCTGCTGAGATTTTCCATCATTTTCTGTTTTATTTCACAATCCGTGAATGAGCATTGACGTGAATAGCATGGATGTGTAGAGTGCAGCTTTGTTCAATAAACAAAGCTAATTCTTTTGAGGGTGTAAAAGATTCAGCAAATAAGATATTGTCTGTAACATTTTAATGGCCTTTCAGAAGGCATTCAACAAGAAACTGCACAAGAGATTGTTGGCAATTAAAGGAAACCTATTACCTTGGATAGGATATCAGTTAGGAAGCAAAGTATAAGCGAGTAACAATAATGAGCATGGACTCAAACTGACAGAAGATGCTGAATGGTGGTCTCTGGAAACCCGCACTGGGGGCTCAGCCTTTTATTGCATCAACAAATGACTTGAGTGAAGAAAAAGAAAGTTGTGAAATGAAGGTTGCTGACAACATCAAGTTAGGAGCCTAATAAACAGTGCAGATAAGAACAGAAAATTACAAAGAGACTGACAGATTCACACTGGATCCAAGGGAACTTGGGAACTGTGGAACTGTGGATGGGCAATGAGATTTAGGAATCCATGTTCAGGAACTATTAATTCTAGTGGAGAGGTAGAGAAAAAAGTAATTTAAAAGTCCAATAGCAAGTTGACATTTAGTTCAAGAAGTCTAAATTCCAAAGGGGTTGAATTATGATACAGAGTTGCGGCTAGGTTGCAATTGGAATTCAGTTCTGAACACTTTATCACAGTTTGAACAGGACAACAAACTTGCATTGTCTAAATGCTTTGGGTATGAATGTATTATTATTTAAATTAATAGTGTATTTAAAAATACTGTTATTAATTCAACAGCACCAAAAATGGGGTTCTTTTCCTCATTTCTTGTACAGAGATTATAGCTGTTTGATGATAACTGTTCACTGAACATACTGCTTTTGTAACACACAAAATGCTGGAGGAACTCAGCAGGTCAGGCAGTATCCATGGAAATGAATAAACAGTCAACATTTCCAGCCAAGGTACTTCCTCAGAAGGAAGGGGGAAGACATCGCAATGAAAAGGTGGGGGGGGGGAGAGAGGGGAAGGAGGAAAGTGATAGGTGAGGCCAGGAGTGTGGGAAAGGTGAAGAGCTGGAGAAGGAATCTGAAAGGAGAGGAGCATACTCCATTTGTCAGTAACATGGCATTCACTCCTCCTTCAACTTGGATTCTGAGAGCTCTGCACTTTGTGATTTTTATGTGCCTTTGATGAGGAAGTGGGAGGGTGGATTTGTAAATTTGAAAATGACATGAAGACTGGTAGAGTTGTGGGTCCTGTCGGAGGTTGTCATAAGTTTCAATGAGACAATGACAGGATGTAGAGCTCTTCAAGACATTACAGCTGGAATTCAACTCAGAAGAGTGTGAAGTGATTCACTTTGGAAGGTTGAACTTGAAGGCAGAATATGGGATTAAAGGCAGGATTCTCAGCAGTGTGGAGGAACAGAGGGGTCTTGGGGTCCACATCCACAGATCCCTCAAAGTTACCACACAAGTTGATTTGACAAGGTTTTTCAGGAAGTGTATGGTGTGTTGGCCTTCATTAGTCAGGGGACTGAGTTCATGAGCTGCAAGAGAATATGCAGATCTACAAAATCCAGGATAGACCATACTTGGAATATTGTGTTCAATTCTGTTCACCTAATTGTGGGAAGAATATGGAAGTTTTAGAGATGGTGCAGAGGAGGTTCACCAGGGTGCTACCTGGATTACAGAGCATGTCTGATGAGGATAGAGTGAGTGAGCTAGTACTTTTCGCTAGTACTTTTCTCTTTGGAGTGAAGAAGATGAGAGGTGACTAGAAAGAGGTGTACAGTATAAGCATAGATCAAGAGAAGAGCCAAAGACTTTTTCCCAGGGCGGAATTCACTAATACCAGGAGGCATAATTTTAAGGTGATTAGAGGAATATATACTTTTACCTGTAGACAAAGGTTTGAAGGGGAAATAACTCAGAATTAGAGATATTCTTTTCTTCCCATCCTCTTCCTCCCAATTGAAGAATCCATTTTTCTTCCCACACCTGGTCCCTAATACTGGGAATGGTGGAGCTAAAACGACAGGCATTGCATCTCATGCAGTTGCAAGAAAAAGTGATTGGTGGAGCCAGAAGAACAGTCTTGGCAGTCACAAAAAGAATAATCATTTCAAAATGCTGAAAGGGAAGTAAGGGGAGTGCAAGATGTGTCTTACAATAGAATATCACTGAAACACTCCTTTCGTCACTCCCTCATGTACCTTTGCTTCTGACACCCATTTCCCCCAGACAACCAAACCACAGCCCTCTAACCTTTTCTCTTCCAGAAACACCACACCCTCCCAGGTGAAGCAGTGTTTCACTTGCACATCTTCTAATCAAGTATACTTCATTTGGTGCTCATGACATGGGCTCCTCTACACTGGAGGAAGTAAATGGGAGGTTTGGTGACTGCCCTGCAGAGCTCCCCAGTTCAGTCCACAGGGGTGATCCTCAGCTTCCTACGATGATTCTTCAGCCTACTCCCCTTCTTAAGCATTTGTCTGTGCCCTGTAGCTCTATTGTAATGAAGCCCAACACAAATTTGTGGAGTAAAACTTCTTCTTCCGTCGAGGCAATTTGCAGCTTTCCAGGTTCAATATCAAATAATATTGGCTCAGTTTTTCTCTCCCCTATAATACACGCCAGGCATGTCCTGCAACTCTGCATTCCACAACCTTTGCATTCTTTTGATTGTATTCTCACTTTCTAAAAGCCTTTAATTCACATTTTTAATGTTCCTTTGATCAGTTTCTCCCAGTCTAACTGCCATCAATAAACCATCAATCAGCTAATTTCATCAACAGGCAACACTGACTTCTATTTAGCAGAGACATTTCCTGTGTCCTATCCCTCACATCTTCCCTTTCTCTGCAATTTAACACTAACCTGTTTATTCTTTTCTGTTCTTCAGAAGAAACTTCAAATGTTTACTCTGTTTCTCTATTCATAGATGCCAACTATCCAGCTGAGCATCTTCAATATTTTCTGCTTTTATTTAAGTACATTTGAAGGATTTATTGTCGTTATGCTCAACATTTACATGCAACAAGTTTCCACAAACAACAGTATAATATAATTAAGTTCTTTTAAATTAGGCGGTGGCAATCAAGGGATAATCATGGAAGGTATCAACATTATCTTTTCCTTCCCTTGCATAAGGAAGGAATGGTCTGTTGTTTCAGAGTACCGTCAATGTGATGAGATGGAAGGTGTAAGACATTCACGTTAAGCGACATCAATAGCAGCTATTTTATACATCACATAATTTGAAGCACTGACTAGCAGTTGTGAATATAACTCCCACACTCCCACCCTCCAATGGAAGTTGGGCCAATTGCTGAAGCCATCCATCATCAGACTGGCAAAGAGGATCCCTCCCTACCCCACCAGGAACTTAAGGGCCCACTAAGACCCTTGGGAGGCAGGCTTCCCTTTCCACTGAGATTCCCCAGCTCATCTGGGATGCTGAGTGGCCAGTGGTCCTCTGAATACAACCCTGAGAAGGAATAGGGTTTCTGACAGATTTGGGATCCAAAGGAGGTTTGACAGATGTGAGGATGGATGACACTGTGAAAGTCAAGCTGCTAGTCTGATACTCAAGCTTTACATCACATAATTCCCATTTCAATGATGTTTAGCTGAAGCAATTTGTACCAATTTCTTGCAGAGGATTGCTTTTTTTTAAAAAAACGAGCTTTTAGCCTAATATATGTCTGTGTGGGTCAGGTAGATAATGCATAGAACACGTGTGGTGTATCTGTATGAATGGAAAACTGATCTTTGCCCGTGGGAATACAGATGTCTATTTTGCTTTCATTCAATTCCTTGACAGATTTTTGGACAATTCATGCATGTCATTTCATGAAAAGAAGTGCACTCAGACTGACATATAGGCTGCCCTTTGGTGATCCACTGCTGGTAAGCTGCTGGCTGGAGGTATTCAGAACGTTTCATTGTTCTCAAGCTCACTGTACAATATGATACAGTATTCCTCAAGTATCACGGGCTGGGAGGGGTGCAACAGTTCTGAAATCAGTGTCCTCGCGTGGGCAGCATTAGAAGTGACATTAAAGCAAAGGCTGTTCTTACATTTGAAGAATAGACCATACACGTTGAAATGAACTATGAAAAATACAACTGCTTAGAAACAAAAGCAGATTGTTCATGACAGAGAATGTAACATAGGATGGAATCATAGTGCTTGCTACTCCATAGGGGGGGAAGTTTTCCAAACAGACAATTCCTTTGTAAACGAGAGGTTAATAAGATAGAAATTATTGTAACTTATTATCACTCGCTTCAGATCATTTCACTAGCACTAGAGTGTGATGCTTGCAACATTCTTGCTGTTCATCAGAGACAAGGATAGAACTGAGGCTGCTCCCAGTTACAATTAGTCATCTCTGTTCAGCACAGAATATAGAACACATGACAGGACACCACAGGAACAGGCCCATCTGCCATGCCTGTGTCCATCATGACGCCAATCTAAACTACTGCCATCTGCTATTTCCCTCTCTTCCCTGCCTGATAATGAATCTGTCTAAATGCCTATTAAAATCTTGCTTCCACCATCTCCATTGGCCACACATTCCAGGCACTTAGTTTTCTTTGTGTGAAAAAAAAACTTAAACTCACAACTCCCTTTTAAACTTCCCTCCTCACCTCAAAACTCTGCCCTCCAGTATATGACAATGACCTTTTCAATCCCATGAAAAATACCTTACCTTCCTTACCTAGGCCTTTCCGGTCTATCAGGTTGCCCCTCAGTCTCTGACACTGCAGTAAAAACAATCCAAGTTTGGACAACCTTTCTTTATAGCATATACATTCCAAAACAGGTGATATCTTGGTGAGTCTTCTCTCCACCTTGTCCAAAATCTGGACATCTTTCCTATAGTGTGAGGGAAGAACTATATGCAATACTCCAAACGTGGTCCACCGAAGTTTCTTGCAGCTGCAATGCAACTTCCTTGCTTTTCTGTCTAATTCCCCGACTGATGAAAGCAAATGTGCCTTACAGCTTCTTTATCACTCTATCCACTTGTGTTGCCGCTTTCAGAGAGCTGTCGATGTGTCACAAGATCTCTCTGCATATCTGGGCTCTTCAGTATCCTACCCTTTCCTTATAATTGCATCTTGCATTTGACCTCCTAATCACAACATCCTACAGTTGTCTGGATCATATACCATCTGCCATTTCTGCACCCAAATTTCCATCTGAGTTATATCCTGCTATATCTTTGACAACCTTCTTTACAACTCCACCAGTTTTTTTGTGTCATTTCTATTGTTACTAATTAGACCACCTACATTTTCAATCATACCATTTATAAATATCACAAATGATGCTCTTTGCACGTCTAACACCTGACACTGAAAAACTCAAAGCCTTGTCAAGGGAAGAGAAAGATAGAGGGAGAAAAGCTTCCAAGGGTTTGTTCAAAGCTGCAGCATCCTCACCAGCCTCTGTGGAAATCACAAGCCCATGCTCTCTCAAAGTGGAAAAGGAGCGTTCAAGGTGATCCTGAGAACCTTGAGTTTGAGTCTCAGAAACTGCCCAGCACAGATGGCAGAAGAAACACATCACCTCATAAATTATCCACTTGCTCGTTCACTCAGGCATTTGCTGGCCTGTTTCTGGCAGCATCCATGGGACCCACATTGGGCCCATGTGTTACCTCAGAATATCTAATACCAGAAGGGAACAATCCTACTCAATCCCTTCAGGAAGTATTTCACAAGGGATAAAAAAGGTGCTAAATGGTTCAATTTAGAAATACAATATATTATTAAATCATTATTTAGACTTTCAGGAGCACCCTGTAGCCATCACCATTAAATCAATACAAAAAGTATTTCTGTTTAACCAAGAGAAACAAGGCCAAGAGCCAACTTCATTTGCAACCATAATACACCGCCGTGGCCAAGAAACTGAAGCCAGGTTTCAAGGATCTTTGAACACAACTCTTCTGCCAGCTGACTATAGACATTAATCAGAAGCTCAATGACCAGACTGCCTTCAATTTTCTGACTTTACAAGAAAACAGCTGCTCTCCACTTAACACTGCCCCCAGTGAAGTTAACTGAAAACTCAATCAGGATCAGAACAGGAGGTTAAATCAACTCTTTTCTCTCAGTACTGTTAAGATAACTAGTTTAAGTATTCCTCTACCCAAGGAAACAGCTTTTCTTGCTTTGGTGAGAAATACAGAATGACTTCCAAGGATAAAATGATCTAATCTATTTGGCACTTCTCGCCTATGTGGGAGTTCAAATCCAATTTGGTTTCTTTATTAAAAAGTCTACAATCACAGTCTGAACCCTATTAAGTATATAATGTATAGACCTAAACAGAGAGAAAATAGTGTGATTTACTTAATATTGTTCAAACAGACAGTAGGAACAGACATGAAGATATATGGCTTCCTGTTCTGAAAATTTCTATGATATTATCTCCTGCCAGATACACACTTATGTTCTCTTGTGAGTTGGTTTGTAATCTCTCCTGCTATTCCAATAGAGAAGGCATTCATTACTGCAACTATTTTCTACAGTGGGAGGTTTGCTTCATATCCAGATTCTAGGAGGGGTCCAATTGCAAGAGTTTAGGGTAAACGAGTCATCTATTTTTCATCCAATAGTGAATAATTCTGCACCTTCTCCTCCAAAAGGAAAAAAATAATTATTACTATGAAGCTTCGAAAGACGTTCCTCTGATTAGGAGTTATCTTTTAACTTACAGTCACTAATTTGATAACATTAGTCATGAGTTGTGAGTGTGGGATCACCATCTACCAAGGAAATTGAAGGAACTCATTCATGACCCCAGTTGCAAGTTCCCTGGTTTGCAGTTGCCTCAAGAGATATGGGTGGTTTTAAACAGAATCCAAACAGGACATGGACGTATAAGTGGCACTTCAAATCCTCCTCTGCAGTGCTGGGGTCAAACAATGGGTAATATTATCACATCCTGATACCCATAAAAATTCAGACTTTGAAGTACTTAACATAGAGATCAATCACAGAATTACTTGTCACATGTGCAACCAGATCCAGGTGGGATTCTGAGAGTCCACTTGTATAAAATTAACTGCTCAAAAATAAAGACATCTTTAATCTTCTCAAAAGGATCTTCTGTGTTGCATTAGAGAGAGAGAGAGAGAGAGAAAGAAAGAAAAAGTTAAAAAAGTTACACAACTATACTTAAGTTTTGAAATTCACCCTTGGCAGCAACCAATATCTTCGGCCTATTGTTGACTCGCATTTAAACAACTTGCTTCTTTAACACACAGCCTGAGAATTATAAGGCAAATACCAATTATTTTCACTCCACAGATAAATCATTTTATAACTTCCTACTATAAAATCCCCCAGTTCATGAACAAATCAAAACATTCAATTTTATCAAAACCAGCTGAACCAAACACCACCTTGTTAAATCACTTGCTCAAACGAACGGAGTATTTTATAAAGATAAAATTTCTGGCTGGCATCACCAAATGAATAAACAAATTTGAAGTGAACTGAATTTTGTTCAACAGTTGAATGATAACTGGTATACATTAATTCTCAATCCCCGTATTTTTCAGTTGAAATTAAAAACTTCAACAAAAAAAGCTTACTTATCTGAAACAAACAGAAGTTTTTGAAGGAAATGATTCGAAACATCAGCTTAAAGTTTAGGAAATGTATATGAGGTAGTAAGATTTCATTCTTAAAAAACTGCAGTAACTACTTTTTTTTCCTGAATGGATGGAAAAGCAGCCACAATCCCCTTTTGTGCAGCTGTAACAGAAGAAGACACGATTCACTCTAAGATGCATTTATAAAATTCTACTTATATTTTGACAATTTGATAACTCCCTTGAAGCAAAACCATTTTGGACTCCAAAAACACTACATTTTACTGCACTGAATTGGCATGCAATTGTTTATAGAATACAATCTTCATTTCAGTCCACAGCGTGTTCAGTCCTTCAACAGAATTAATGAAGTTTTATTGAACCAGACTTTTCAATCTTCCAAGCTTAAATCTCACATTTACATTGATTCACCTTTTTCCTCCATTTCATTTTACATAGGCTAGAATTCCAGTTTGGATGTTGATGTTACAAGATTTAAAAGAAGAAAGGAGGCACAGGAAAAAAGAAGCTTACTTTGTTTCTTCCACAATCAGTCCCACATATCCTCAATTCCACCTAGTTACTCTCCATAACCTCAATCCCACCTAGATACTCTGTGTAACCTCAGTTCCACCTGGTTACTCTCATATCCTCAATCCCACCTGGTTACTCTCGTAATCTCAATCCCACCTGGTTACTCTCGTATCCTCAATCCCACCTGGATACTCTCGTATCTTCAAACACACCTGGTTACTCTCGTATCCTCAATCCCACCTGGTTAAACTCGTATCCTCAATTCCACCTGGATACTCTTGTATCCTCAATCCCACCTGCATACTCTTGTATCCTCAATCCCACCTGGTTAAACTCGTATTCTCAATCCCACCTGGTTACTCTTTTATCCTCAATCCCACCTGGATACTCTTGTATCCTCAATCCCACCTGGATACTCTTGTATCCTCAATCCCACCTGGTTACTCTTTTATCCTCAATCCCACCTGGATACTCTGGTATCCTCAATCCCACCTGGATACTCTTGTATCCTCAATCCCACCTGGTTACTCTTTTATCCTCAATCCCACCTGTATACTCTTGTATCCTCAATCACACCTGGCTACTCTCGTGTCCTCAATCCCACCTGGATACTCTCATATCCTCGTTCCCACCTGGATACTCTTGTATCCTCAATCCCACCTGGATACTCTCGTATCCTCAATCCCACCTGGTTAAACTTGTATCCTCAATCCCACCTGGTTACTCTTGAATCCCACCTGGATATTCTTGTATCCTCAATCCCACCTGGTTACTCTTGAATCCCACCTGGATATTCTCGTATCCTCAATCCCACCTGGATACTCTCGTATCCTCAATCACACCTGGATACTCTCATATCCTCAATCCCACCTAGTTAAACTTGTATCCTCAATCCCACCTGGTTACTCTCGTATCCTCAATCCCACCTGGATACTCTCGTATCCTTAATCCCACCTAGTTAAACTTGTATCCTCAATCCCACCTGGTTAAACTCATTTTCTCTACAGTTCAAATCATCTCACATCTTCCACTTCATTATCTGTCTCAGCAGACATTTGCTCCATTCTAGCATGAACTTATTCTGAAAGTATTTCTTACCCCCATACAGCCCAATGATTAGAAATTATAACAGCAGTAACTTGGCCTGGGCCGAGCAGCAAGTTGTTAAGTGATGTTGGTTTCTTCTGGGCTCAATGAAAGCAGCTTACAAACATCCAGTCACATCCACTTTCTGCCAACCCCAAAGGACCCATGGCATCCTGCATCTCCGATGCCATCCGCTCAGAGCCGATTACAGAATATGGATGGGTAACACATCAGCTCAAACAACCTGTTCTGTAAGTGCTCTACAGACCATGAAGACGGTTACACAGATACAAGAAAAGGTGGCAGTCACTGAAAATAAATGCATTTGAGCAGATTGTAATCTACATGAATTAGTTTAATATTTTGGAACCAGAGGTTTTCCTGAATTGTAATCTGGGTTTAGTACAACATAACCTACATATTCCTTAGGCAAAAAAGTGTAAAAACTTAGTGGGTATCTGACAGGAAGAATATATTGCAAATTTCTCCTCACATCTTGACAGATCACCTATCTCCCTTGAATACACTTTAGGAAGCTGGGAAGCCATGCACTCTGTCAAGAGGCACAGTTTCACAGCAGGAAATCACTGAGAATAACTTCAGAATTTCTGCATGTTCACTCTCTCTGTGCTGCCATCCGTTTGATGCCCTTTCATGGCTACAGTGACAGTTCTGTCATCATTACAACTACAAAACCCATCATATCTGTCTATACAATACACACAATGTGCTGGAGGAGCTCAGCAGGTCAGGCAGCATCTATGGATAGGAGTAAACAGTCAACATTTCGGGCTGAGACCCTTCATCGGGACGAGAAAGGAAGGGGAAAGAAGTTGGAATAAGGTGGTAGGGGGAGGGGAGGAGGAAGTACAAAGTGGTAGGTGACCGGTGAAACCGGGAGAGGGGGAGGGGTGAAGTAAGGAGCTGGAAAGTTGATTGGTGAAAGAGATAAAGGGCTGGAAAAGGAGGAATCTAATAGGAGATGACAGAAGACCGTGGAAGAAAGGGAAGGGGGAGAAGCACCTAAGGGAGGTGATGGGCAAGTAAGGAGGTGTGAGTGGGAAAGTGGAATGGGGAACGGCAAAGGAGATGAGCAGGGGGCAATTACCAGAAGTTCGAGAAATCAACGCTCATGCCATCAATCTGGAGCTATCTGGATGGAATATAAGGTATTGCTCCTCCAACCTGAGTGTGGCCTCATCGTGCCAGTAGAGGCGGCCATGGACTGACATGTCGGAATGGGAATGGGAAGTAAAATTGAAATGGGTGGCCACTGGGAATTCCCTCTTTTTGTGATGGATGGAGCAAAGGTGCTCGACAGAGCGGTCTCCCAATGTATGTCAGGTCTCACTGTCATACAGGAGGCCACACCCCAAGCTCTGGATACAGTGGATGGCCCAACAGACTTGCAGTTAAAGTGCTGCCTCATTTGGAACAGCCCATGATCCAAACCTACACTGGCATCACTTCCCCAACTCTTCCTGTGCTACACTGATGACTGTATTGGTCCTGCACCCAAAAAGAGCTCATCAATTTCATCAACTTTCCCTGCAACTTCCACCCTGCCCTCAAATTAACTTAGCCCATTTCTGACACCTCTCTCCCCCTTCTCGATCGCTCTGTCTCCATCTCTGGAGTTAGTACATCTATTTAAATATTTTATAGCTATCTTGACTATCCCTCTTCCCACACTGTGAAGTCTCAATTCCTCCGACTAGGCTGCCTCTGTTCTCAGGATGAGATGTCCTCCTGCTTCAAAGAAAGAGGCTTGCCTTCCTCCACCATCAACACAGCCCTCACCTGCATCTTTTCCTTTTCGCACTCATCCACCCTCACTCCCACTGCCACACCAGGGATAGGAATCCTCTTGTCATCACCTACCACCCTACCAGCCTCCACATCCAGCTCGTAATTCTCTGCAACTTCCTCCACTTCCAATCCCACCACCAAAATCATCTCCCCCACACCCCCCTCCCACTTTCTGCAGGGATCACTCCTTTTGCGATTACCTTGCCCACTCATCTCTCCCTACTGAACTCCCTCTGAGCATTTATCCTTGCAAGTGGAACAAGTGCTACACCTGCCCCTACACCTCCTTCATTCAGCCCCGAAACAGTCCTTCCAGATGAGGCGACACTTTATCTGAGAGTCTATTGGGGTGATCTACTGTATCCAGTGCTCCCGGTGTGGCCTCCTGTATATCAGTGAGACCTGATGTAGACTGGGAGACCGTTTCATCGAGCACCTTTACTCTGTCCACCACAAAAAGAGAAAATTCCAGTGGCCACCCATTTCAAGTCTACTTCCCATTCCGACATGTCAGACCATGGCCTCTCCCACTGCCACAATGAGGCCACATTCAGGTTGGAGGAGCAGCACCTTATATGTCGTCTGCATAGCCTCCAACCTGCTGGTATGAATTTCTCAAACTTCCAGCAATTTCCCCCCACTCACCACCTTCACCATTCCCCATTCTTGTTTCCTTCTGACACCGTCTCTTCTTATCTGCCCATCATTTCCCACTGTTGATCCTCCCCCTTCCCTTTCTTCCATGGTTTTCTACCCTTTCCTATCAGATTCCCCCTTCTCCAGCCCTTTTATCTCTTTCACCAATCAACTTCCCATCTCTTTACTTCACCCCCTAAAACTCTCCCGGTTTCACCTAACACCTGCCGCCTTGTAATTCTTCCTCCTTTCTCCCCATTTTCTTATTCCAACTTCTTTCCCCTTCCTTTCCAGTCCTGATGAAGGGTCTCAGCCCAAAATGTCAACTGTTTATTCCCATCCATCGATGCTGCCAGACCTGCTGAGCTCCTCCAGCACATTATGTGAGTTGCTCTAGATTTCCAGCATCTGCAGTACCTCTTGCGTGTATGTATTTATACTATCCTGCAGGATGTCCTGTAAATATTGACCTCTGGAAGACTGTCAGCAAAAACAATCAGGCACTGAAGAAAGCATTGATCTGATAACAGATCAGGTGACCCAGGCAAGCCCAGGAATGCCTTTCCGGAATCCTGTAAATCCTTTGCCTGACACTATGCAGATTAACAGTAGCTTTCAATCAGCAATATTTTAAGAGTCATGTGTAGTGCTGCTTTGTCCTTGTTTGCTGATTTATTGCTTATGTTTGCGATTTTTCCACGTGTGCATACCTTGCACGTTTGCCCTTGGCTCCAATCTTGCAGGGCACACACAAATGCTGCATCTGGTCCCTGGAGAGCAATAGGCAGTTGCTCTCAATCTCTGAAAACAATTCTCTTTGTAGTTCATCTAACTCATTGCAACAGAAAATAGTAACTTGGGACTGTGTGCCTCTGTGTGGAAGAGTGTCATATTTCCTTTCCGAGGCAGCATTCTAGTGCTACGGTAATCAAGTACCAGTTTATTGGCTTACGATAACGAATTTAAGAGGGCTAATTCTTACTATCACGTTACTTTATCAATGCCAAAGGCTGTTTTCTCCTTTTATTGCACCCACAAGCATGACTTGGCTGAACACTCTCAATGGCATCCATCCACTATTTGTTAAGAATAATGGTATCTTCCCAGTTGTCACTTTCAATGATTATGACAAACCTTCTCCAACTTGTAAACAAATTTTAATAAATGAGTGTAATTTTCATTTCATCATCTGACGAAGCCCACACTCCTACCTACCTCACTCATTTCTTTGTCGTAACTGTTAAAGGAACTACAGCATTGAGGAAGCCCTTTACAATTGAAGAATTCTTTCTGATGCGACAAAAACCAAAGTCCCAGCTGTCCGGGTAGGAATAAAACATCTTCATTGAACTATTTCAGACAGCAGTAGATGATAATGGAGGAGAAGATGGTGGCACGACGGCAGCGCGCGCGGCCACTTCGGTGGTGTTGTCTGGTATCTGTCACGTAGGGGACCGTGCACAATTCTGATTTGATGGAGACGGACGTCAGAGTACAGAGGAACATCTGGAAAACTTCTGAAATGCCCACTTCGCTGCCGTTGCGACTGTGTGGTAACTGGAATCTCCGGAGCAGAAGGCCCCAAAATCCTCGGCTTTGCATGTTTCAGCGATGGGGTGAGGCCGAAGGCGCTCGGGAGGCTGTATCGGAGATGCTGGTCGGAAGCTCAAAGTTCTTGGACGGATGGACTCAGTATCGGCTGTGGTCAGCTGCTTCTAAGGCATCGGCAAGTTGACAGTGCCTGGAGGTTTATGGCAGGGAGTTTCTCCCTTTTGCCGCCTGCTATCGGGGACTCGGGAGTCAATCGACTCGGGGACTTTTGAGACTTTATTTACCGTGCCCATGGTTTGTTCTTCATCAAATTATGGTATTGCTTTGCACTGCTGTAACTATGTTATAATTATGTGGTTCTGTCAGTGTTAGTCTTTGGTTTGTCCTGTTTTCTTTGATATCACTCCAGAGAAACATTGTATCATTTCTTAATGCATGTATGCATTTCTAAATGATGATAAAAGAGGACTGAGTGTTCTCATAATCTAATCTACTGTTGCCTTTCCAATAAAGACCTCGTAATAATTATCTGGTCATTATCAAATTACGATATGTGGGAAGTCTGTATGTAATGTTGGTAGTAGATGACCAAGTAATCTCCCTGTCAAACAGGTTTGTGTCTTCACTTACTTTATGCACATAATTTATTAGAATCAGTTCATTATTAATGATATACAACATGAAATTGAACAACCATCCTCCAACTCATAGCATTTTGTTCTGAATAAAATTATCCTGCTCTTATTAGTAGAAGTTTTGGTAGTTCCTTTTTTCTCTATCCTTGAAGATAGAGTTTTCTAGTGCCCTGTAGTTGGTCTAAAGTAGATAATTTGCAGTGCTAACTTGATTACCATAATTACTCCTATATTGCCTCACTGGTTACACATAGCAAATATTTCATTGACTTTAAAGATCTTTGGTTCATCCTGTCCTAGTAAAATCCAAGATCAGAGCAGCAATGATTGTACTGAATGGCAGAATTGGTATTCCTCTTCCTATTTTACATCATCTTATCTCTTCTGAAAGTGGAAACAACTTCTTCAAGCATATCTTACCAAACCCTTCTGAAAAGCTGCTGATCACTATCAAGTCAGCCCCAGTTCCCTGCTTTTTGCAGAGAAGAATTTAGTTTGTTTATCACTTCCTAGCCTGTACACAGAGAAAAGTCTAAAATTTTGGAAACTGGTTTCTTCAGCTACACACATTTAAAAAAAAATTCATAATGAACAAAACTACACAACAAATTTGACAAGCCACATCCAATCTTAAGTTATTTTCATGCATGTGCCTCAAATTTCATGTCAGATGCACATCAAATGGAATTATTCTCCTCGTAGGCACTACCTCGAGAATTTGCGCACTTCGTTCCAAAACGAACCCATCCATTGTGCCTTCCTGGAACAACCAGGTGTTCAACAATGAAATACCTGAGGTTAATCCCATTACTTCACCTCCTCTTCTTTGTGAACTTAGTCCTACTACATCAACATTTTCCTTCCAACTCCAACACCAGTCTGCCTCACTGACCTCCACCTTCTAAACCTCAGGCTTGCCCAAGCCCTGAACATTTCCTCCACACACAATAATATGTGCCCAGTTGCCATTACCACTTTTGCCATTAGAAATCCCCTTGACTCCAGATGTTCAACAACCAGCTGGCCTTCAAATCATCCCTCCAAGCCCATGTTTATCCAGCCCTCACTACTCCTCCCTCATCTTTGCTTGACACATTTTAATTTGTGTGCTGCGAGGTAACTGTGTTCGAAGTCATCAGAGCAACAGTGAAGCTGGGGAAATAGAAGACTTTACTCATCATAACAAACAGGCATTTTTCTGAAAACACTCAGTAGAGGCTCACAAACCCAAAAGTATATAACGTTTTTACATCCTTAAAATCAAAGGTAATCGCAGGTAATTCAATGCAGTTACAATGACATCATTTAGTTCAATGTTTTGGGGTGGTAATGCTTCCTTCGAATTACCTTTCTACAGTGGGAGACACCTCTGAATGTTCAAGCACACCTGGTGGGACAAACTCATTGAATGTCTAAAAGTTTCTGAAGTCAGAAATCCCAGACACCCAAATTTAATGTTGTCAGGGCTGTCTCTGAGTATACAATATGGTAAGTATACAAAAAAACTATTGATTCCCTGCATCTGTGACCATGTTTGATATGCTAAGTGACAATATCTATCTGGCCTGCCAGCTTGAACTCAAGCCACAATAGTACAAATAACTTAGCTCATGTTGCCTGCTTTGATGCAGACCAATTAACAGAGCCATGTTGTCTTAATGTTTGGCAGATGTATCTGCAAACATCTCACAGTCACTATTTTGTAAGGCATATCTCTTAGCCTGTGGGCAGCCTGTGCTCCACAGACAGTGCATAGGCATGTTTTTATCTTCAATTTACTGCTTGCAATTCACAATCCACATTAAAAGCTGAAGACTGGTTCTTGTTTCAATTAATATCTTCTATATTCACATAGCTCCAGAATACTCCCTAACATGCTGTGCAGGGCATCAAGTGTCTAATGACAATTCTGCGTCTCACAGTGCTTGGCAATCAGACAGTCAAAGCAGTTGTTGGTGTCCTCTAAATTGGATTTTAGAGAACATACAACAGTTTCTACACCTGCGAGTCTTGCATTTAAATAGGGTACTCCAAATTCCAAACAAAAACTTATACAGTCAGTGAGGTATTTCTGAAGGACAGCCACTATAATAATGTCAGTCCTCATAAACATAGACAGAATCAGACTCAGCAATGATTGTTTCGTTACAATCATCAATTACTTTGCTGCCAGATATTGTCAAGCTTGTCAATATGAATCATGTTTATGTGAGGCAAGAAGTGAAGGTATGCAAATGATCCGAAAAATCATATCTTTACCTCAATCTTTTGGGTAGGCAAGGAAAACCTAAACAGTTTTCTATAATGTCATTACTTCCAAAACTGCTTCATTAAACATGGGGACTTACCGGTTTGCAAAATGAATGCATTCTCGATCTTCCCGCATTTTTCAAAGTCAAAGTAAATTTATTATCAAAGTACCTATATGTCACCATATACTATCTTAAGATACATTTTCATGCAAGCATTTATAAGAAAATGAAGAAATACAATAGAATTTATTAAAAACTATAAGTTTCTACATGATTTCATAACTAAAACCGATGTGCAAAAAGAGGACAAATTATGCAAATAAGACAGACATAAATAATACCAAGAACATGAGTTGTAGAGCCCATTTATTTCTTTTAAACTCATAATTATGTTGACTTTGTTGAAAAGAAAGAGGAAAATCACTAAACTTTAAAATGTGTATTGAAAGATCAGAACCAAAGTTAATTAACAAATGCTCCAGTAAGTTTCTACGTGATTTCCGACTGCTAGTAACATCTTTGGAAAAGGTAGTAATACAGTGTTGGGAAATGGATGTAATTAAAAAATAAATTTATATAAGAGAGGAACCAAATGTGATACCACAAATATTAAACAAGGGTTCCTATAAAAACTGTCAAAATTCCATCCTGAGGTTTAAAGGAGTGCAAACCAGCCGTAATGACCCATTTGATACCAGCGGAACAAGCAACATTATGACTAGTAAATCAAATACTTTTCTCAATTCTGCCACCTGGTTTCTGCCTTCTTCATTTTCTAGTTTGCTTGCATGGCTAAGTCTAAATTGTTATTGCAAAATAAATGGGTTTCTTCATTTTCCTTGGGAGTGTGTACTCTGCTTATAGGAAATGGTTGTTGAAAGTGAAACACGGACAAGCGTTTTACAGGGGGTAAAAATGTATTTTTAATTTCCAAGTGTATTTTAAATTTGGGTTTACCACAGTGGAATATGCAGTTTTTTTTTAAAAAAAGAAAATGCTTGCAGTTTGTGTCCCAGAGTACTGGCAGAAATAAATGGCTTAGGTACAAGTTTAAGAGTCTATAACTAGTCTAAAACCTGAATATGAGAACTTCAGAAAGCATTTATTTCTTGACTCACTTAAGGAGTGGGGAGACAAATGTTATGGGAGGAAGGATGAGAGGCAGATGCACTTGTAATTGAACATCCATTTTGTGATTTCTGCATTTAAAGATGCAAACACATCCAGCTGAGAACCCCAGAGGAAACTGTCGTGGCAGGCTCCATTTCATTAAGCAGTCAATGAGAGTAGTGACTTCTCCCTTGAAGCTGACATACGTGTAACACGCTGTAAGGTTTCACTGCTAATGTAATTGCTTCTCTGTAATGTTCCACTGCTGAGGTAATGGTTTCTCTGTAGCAGCAATGTTTGGGTTATGACTAGAGACAACGGGGCATGCTAGCCAATGAGCAGGATGTTGTTTTTCTTGTGTGTCTGGGAGCCGGGAATTCGCAGGGTTTTTTTGGTCGGGAGAGATGAGGACAGAAGACGTGAATGGAGAGAGTTGGTCGACCGCCAGATGGAGTGGACTTGCAGCGAGAGTCCGAAGGTCAGCGACGATCGGAGGAGGTTGATGGTGGACAAATGACCTTATCAGTGAGCTCCGCCCTTGCGCAATAGACTTGTTTCCTGAGAATGGGCCCATTTTCTTTTTTTCCCTTTACTAACCATATAGTCAAATTCAGAATTATAAAGCTCAATCATTTAATCGCATATTGCGTACTATTTGTTATTTCGTGGTACGGATTTGTAACAGGGGACACATCACGCAGCATCCACCCAAACAAGATTTCTTAAGTTTAGCTGGGCCAAGGGCTATCACATCCTCTATATTAAGCTGCTAGCTGAAGTGAGAGTTACAATTGAGAACATCCTGCTCATTGGTTAGCATGCCCCGTTATCTCCAGTCATAAACCAAACATTGCTGCTCAGATAATCTCCAGAATTGCTGACAGCCACCAACATCATCAAAGTCCCTGAATGTCTTCAATCCAAGTTACTGAGAAGGGTTCAGTACTGTTAGTTGAATTCTTAATGATGAGGCAAATAGCTCAAATAATTCTTCCCTAGAAATCCAAGAACAAACTGAAAACTTCCCAGGAACCTCATTGATGGTATCCATATGATAGTCCAGCATTCAATTACTATAACCTTCATGAACACAAGATTTCTCCACTATTCATGTAAAAATGCACAAGGACAGAACTTGTAACCAGATGGCTATAGTGCAATTTGATTGAAGTTGCCAAAGAATTAAAGGAGAAAGTGTTAGCGTAGATAAACTCTTAAAACCATGGTCTCCTTTCATTCAAGAGTCTAATACTACTGGAAACAGTCCAAAATTAACAGTTAGGTTTGTCTGAAGTGCTATTAAGAAATTATTTCAAATGCATAGTAAGCTGAATATTTAGAACTCTCTTTGGTGAATAGGAACTGATATTAAGCTAAGAATCAACTTTAAATATGAAATACATAAGTTATTTTGAAATGGAGAAGATGGGAGGAAAATGTAAGTATGTTGAGTTGGATAACATATCAGCCAAAGATATCAGTGAACAGCAGGCCAGACTTAGAAAATGAAGAGTTTTTGTGCTTGGGAAAATGATATGTCACAATGTCTACTTCTCAAGCAGGCCAACTACTATTGAAGACAGATCAAAGCAATCAGCCAAAATATTGCCCAAACGAAAAATTAAGATGAAACAAATGCACCAAGGCTGAGACGATCAGCCAAGCGACAAAATTATTTGTTGCATAAAGTAGAAGAATATGGGACCACTTAGATGCGAAGGCACAATACTTTGTTTCTTTATTTCTGATTACTTCTTCATATTTTAATTTAATACTCTTACATCAATAAGTTCCCAGGATCTTGTTGTTCCAGAGGAACTCTGGGTGTTGTCTTATCGGATTCGTAATGTTCAATGCACTGAATGTTAAGCTCAGAACTAAATCAACGGAACCAACGTGCCAATAATGCAAATACTGAGAGTCAACAGAAATCAATGCAAAGTACGGCAATGCAGTGCCTTACACTAGACATGACAACAGGTTTTCTCCATTCACAGATGTTGCTCTACAATTCTCTTTTAATTCAAATCACCATGAACTACAGTGTTCTATATCCCACAGTTCCAGCATGTTTTTATTTTTCCTCTTCTCTGTCCTCTGTCATTTCCGTCTATTTTACAGTTCCTCCATACTGATCAGCTGCGATATACAAGCTGCCAAAAAGCTAGAATGCCATAGACCAAAACATGACATGAAGATGTGAATCTTCCAAACACTTACAGGAGAATTTGTTGCACTTGGCTCTGAAGGGAAGACTACATCAGTACATGTCAGAAGTGTTGGGTAAATGGCAAGACATTTGCAGCCATTGTTATGTCTGTATTGGAATGAATTTTGGATATATTGACGAGCAATCGTGCACACTTGTCCAACTCCATAGTTCAAAAAATGTACACAGAAATGCAGAGTTCCATGGGCATCTATCCAAAATGCTACATACCAATGACATTCATTATCATTCAACACAGGCAGAATGGTGGCAAAGTGACTACTTCAGTGCTATTACCAAAACACTTTGATATCTAGACAGCTCTGTCAAAAGCTGCTTCATTAACTAACCAGAGACAAAAAGGTCACAGGATATTGGTGTGAAGCAATCACATCTGTTTGGCATAATAGTATGTTTGAATGACATTATATCTGACCTCTGTCTCAACAACTTCCATTCAGAATCAGAATTAATATTACTGATGATACGTCACAAAATTAGTTTTTTTTTGTGGCAGCAATACAGTGCAATAAATATATATTTTTAAAATATTAAATAGGTAGTGCAAAAAGACAGCAATAATAATGAAGTAGAGTTCAAGAAGTTGGTTCAATGTATGTTCAGAAATCTGATGACGAAGGGGAAGAAGCTGCTCCTAAAATGTTGAATGTGCATCTTCAAATTCCTGTACCTCCTCTCCGATGGCACTAATAAGAAGAGAGCATGTCCTATTTGTGTTCCTAGAAGTTCTTTTCATGTTTTGCTTTATAGTCATAGCTGAGCATTATCTGAGAAGTGAGAAGTGCACAGCAATTGGGTGCTGGATATCAGGGTATAGTTGTTAACTGGAATCATTTGGCATAATTGGAGTTGGGGGCTGAAGTATGAATACAGTATTTGATGAGAGCTCCAAAACACAGGTTGCTGTCATTATTTACTCTACTGGGAATGGTTGCTTACACTCAATTCCTAGATGAAATCAGCAGAAGTTTATATTTACAATTCAAAGCTTCATGATGTAAAGTTTCCCAAGTATTTCAGAGGAGTAGTATTAGAATCTGACAATGCTTCAGGGCAGGGGCCATTAGGTGGGCTCCCACACATTCAGACACAGATGCAGATACTAAGCGACAAACAGTAAGGGAGAAAGGGGCAGACAGCTCAAGGAAGGGAAATAATGGAGTCTGAGATGTAGTTTTCAGGACAAAGCAAATATCATCCTATAGGCATTCATAAATACTAGATTCATTGATAATGTAATCCTTGCACTGGGCAGGTAGGCAGCACTAATGCAGGGCAGTTTTCTCTTTCGGCTCATCAGTGGTGAATTTATTGAGGCTTTTAGAGTTATTTGTAATGTTACAATACTTCGGTAACACAGTCAGAACTGCTGGATATGACACAGCATTGGGATTTGTGCATCATTGGTGCACTCACTGTACTGGAACAAACAGTCCTCAGATTGGCTTCTGAATCTGATGGCAGATAATTATCAAATCAATACAGAATAAACTAAGCATTGCACTCTACACTGGTTTGCAGTACGACCTGTCCAAAGTCAATGTTACGTACACATCCTTCTGCACTGAAGCATCGCTGACCGCTTGCTTAGAATTGCTTATATGTTATTAATTGATTTTACTCAAAACATCAGCTGTACAAATGAAAAAAAATTAAACACATGCCACATTTTTTGGTGAAATTATTAGGAGGATTTTGTCCCTTGTGGACAAAATGATGGTAAAATTTCCCTTATTGGTAGCACTCGTGCTGTGGCAGAAAATAACCATAGTAACTTCAGCACATAATTTCAGCAGAAAGATCAGCATAGTATTAAAGAGAACAACTCCGTTGAAAGATTGCATCTTCTGGAAGAGTCTTAAACCAGCGCTTCTTCTAACATCTCTTTTTTTACCCCAGAAAAGACCATACAAGTTCTCCTTAATATATGGGCAAAACACACCCCTTAACCAGTTCCACAGAAACAGATGCATTGTTGTTTGTGGGATCTGGCAGTTGGAAAGTACCCATTTCCTTAAGCTACAACCGTGAATGACACTTCAAAATTACTTATTAATTGTGGGAAGCAATTCGAGAGTTTGCAGTCATAAATACACCACATAAAGATAAATTTGCTGGCAGTGATGCAGTGTATTGAACAAATTTGTGTAAGTGCTGGAATCATGACAACCAATACCCTTCCAAGAAAAGTGATGCATTAGCGCAAAGAGCTAGAGATATATTTTTCTTTATGGTTTAATTTATGCAAAATACTGGCAGATATTAGAAGAGCAATATTTGCATATCAAATAATTAGCACTGGTTTATTTGCAGCTCAAAATGAGGGTAGTACATTAGTAGGCAAGTTTGATTTCAACAAAATCTTCAGAGTATACCTTGCTTGGGTCAAAATAATAATTGAATGGTTTAACTGATTGAATAAAAGCATACAACATTTCTCCAAGATCCAACAAATTTTAATCATCTCATATTAATGCATACTCAGAGAAATTAACTTAATGCAAATGAAAACTCCATCCACAATCTAAATACATTTCATTCACTTATACATTTCCCAAGTGGCTTGCAATGATTATGCAGTACAAGAAAAGATTATGCCTAAATTAAAATATAGTGGATTCCTGACGAAGGGTCTCGGCCTGAAACGTCGACTGCGCCTCTTCCTATAGATGCTGCTTGGCCTGCTGTGTTCACCAGCAACTTTGATGTATGTTGCTTGAATTTCCAGCATCTGCAGAATTCCTGTTGTTTACGTGGATTCCAGTTAATTCGGTTGTCGGTTAATCGGGGCAGCCGCTTATTAGGGACAACTCTCAAAGACAAAAACTAATCAAAAATATACAGGATTCCCTTTGTTTATTTGGGACTCTATGATGCTTAATTGGTGCAGGAGACTGTAGACAAACAGTTTCTACTTAACGTCAGACACGTACAGTTTTGTGGCTGTTAGACACTACACTGCTTAGAGTGAACACTTTTTAAATAGCGTCAGTTGCATGTTTTTGTGTTCAAACAGCAGTAATTGGCAAGGAATAAGCAGCAAGACAATACAGAACTGTTTTGCTCACTGCGGTTTCAAGCATTCGGGTTTAGAGATGCGAGAGGCAGCCAGAAATGGATATAAAACAATTTCACTACTTCAACAAGTTAGAAACTGTGAAGAATTTCAAGGTATCAACAATTATCTTGAATGTTACAATGAAAATGAAGATTTGGAGGATGCAGTCGTTGATACCATTGTATGAAGGCAGACCATGTTTACACTGGTTTTGTTCATTTTCAATCAATCAAAAAACACTCTGCCAAAAAAAAATTTGGAACTAATACACAGTATTATAGTACTGTAGTATTATTGGTAGTGTTCTAATTTGTTCCGTATTTCATTTAAATATGTAATTTTTTACTCAGTTAACAGGTAGTTTGCCTTTTTTATGCCTTTTAAAATATTTCCATGAAACTTTGGCTAATTGGGACAGCCACTTAATTGGGCCAAAATGTACTGGTTCCAATGTGTCCAAATTAACTAGAATCCACTGTATTCCAATATTCTGCTGTCAGGCTTTCAGCCTTTCATTATTAAACATGGTCATCCAAAACGTTGCTACTGTGTCCTGATGCACAAGCAACTTTTACCATCCACCCTGTGCTTTCTGTCCTGCACTGGTCTCTAGTTAAAATATCCGCATGAGACTAAGTGTCCATCCTGTTACTGATGAGGTAGCATATTGGCACAGCACGCCATTACTGCAGCAGACTACGCAGGCTCACTGGAACAATTCAAAATGAATTTTTTTTTTTTATAATTTAAGTGCAATCGTGAACAATAGCCAGATCAGAAAGCTGATCAAGTCAACTAGTTCTCAAAGAGAACTCTGATAGACCAATCAGATGGTTCACTGCTGCTCAGCGATAGCAAGTACATAGGACAGGCACACGGGTCGCTAGCCCCTGTACCCCAGAAACACACTTGAGCGGTGCGGCGGAGGTATGTGCTATGCATGACCTGATCTGAAAGAATCATGTTGACTCATAACAGATCATGTTCACGGTGGAACAGCTTGGCCAAGGATGGGGTGATCAGCACTGATGGACAAATTATACCTCCACTACCCCAAATCTAAAGGTTCTTGAAGAACTAGGATTTTATACTGACCAACAACAAAACAACTGAGATTAAAATAACCGGGAATCATAACAATTCATGGGTATCTGTTAGTTTACATAGAAGTGCATTTTCAGGATTAGTTATATTAGCAGTACTAAAAAATAAGCAACCTAAGCTAATAAAAATCAAAGCAAATTTGCAGCAGCCGGAAATCTTGAATAGGTGAAGGGTCTTCATTCTAACCAACGGTTTTCAACTTCAAGTGCAAGCTTGCTTTCACTTTCCACAGATGCTGCCTGACCTATTAACTATTTTCTGCATTTTTTCTGCTTTAAATCCAAGCACGAAAGGAATATGCATGGTGAGCAGGAAATCATGAATGTAAAACCAAAATTGCCATGTTTTCTGTAATTACGCAGCATTGACAACATGCATTTCCTTAGCAAGACTAAAACAAATCCACAGCAAAGAAGAATCAAAAGTTTGGTTGACAACATGGGTTTAAGGAGAATTTTAAAAGAGAAAAGGGAATTAGAGTGGCAGAAGATTTCAAGTCATCCACCACTGGTGGGGTAAATGCACAAAAGAAAATCAAAATAAAATCATTCATGAAACGTAGGTGAGAAAAATAGGAATATCGAGGACAAGACCAATGATACACAATGTTTTTGCACTGAGGATTGATTTACAATCTGAACAACTTACAAAAGGCATTCATAATAAACTCTTTTTATTTTAATCATACATAATCCAACAATTACATTTTCAGTCAAGTTTAAAAACATAAATGCCATATTTCTGGCTGCTTCACTCACTGCACCTGCTGTTCCCTTACTGGTCCATTCCTCTTATCTTCAATGTTTTGTTCCATCTTCCCCAGGACTCAATTACTCCCATGAAGCAATAAACACTGGAAATACTCAGACAGTCAGGCAGCAACAGTGGAAAGAGAAACAGACTCAACAAACTGATGCAAGATCATGAGCCCAAAATGCTTGCTAATCATCGAAGGTAGGTCTGGAAGTGTTGTAAGTGAAAGGAGATGAGCAAGAGGTATCAACACTAGACCCATGAGATGCAGAAAATGGATGTCTCTGTACATATCTTCTAATCACACCTTTGTATACAAATTATAGATGCATCACCTATTCTTTTAACGCTTCCTTTCCAACCATCCAGAGATCCAAACACTCCTTCCTGATGAAGTAGCAATTCACTAGCACTCCTTTCAATTTAGTGTACAGTATTTTGTTTTATTCACAATGTGGTCTCAGCTTCAATGGGGAAACAAAGTGGAGAATGGGTGACCACTTTGCAGAAGACCTCCACTCATTCTATAAAGGTGACTCTAAGCTTCTTGTTCTCACTCTGACCTCTATGTGTCTTCGACTTCACACTTCCAATAAACCCCAATGAATCACTGAGTAACAGCTTCCCACTTTACCATCATGAGGACTTGACACTGAATCTCACAATTGCAGATAATTAGTCTTTCTTACACAAATCAGAGTGAAATAGTTATCTGAAATCATGCAGGGTCATCACTCTGTGTCACCAACTTGGAAATTTCGTCCCACCCTACCCCATAGATGCTAGTTGACCAGCTGTCTCATTTGCTTCAGAACTTCAGATTTCCAGCAACAGCTATGTCCTGTACCTCATAGTTCCAGCAGAGCTTCTCTCTTCTCCATTCTCATTCATCTCCCTCTATTTCTCTTCCAGATAGATCAGTTACAGCCAACAAGTCTTCACCATGTTCTCAGCACACACCACTGCTATTTACGTCATTCCTTTTTTCCTGGTCTCCACCCATCATTCCCATGGTTCCCTCACCTTCTCTGCAACTTAAAACGGGCATTTTCCAACCTTCCTGATGAAAGATTGTCATCCCGATATGTTACTTTTTCAATAGATGCAGCCTAACTTGCTGAGTATTTTGACCTATTTCTACTTTTATGAAATAATAAGCAAGTGATTCAAATATTTAAAAATATATTTAAATCCCATCTTTCATAGTTGGCTTGGATATATTGCAGCTACATAATCCCTGTTGGAAATGGAGATGAAAATGTCCTATCATTTCTGCCATCATTGCTTTCTCTAGGTGTTATTTATCAAGTAGGTATACAGATTCATCAAGCAAAGGAGAAGAGTACTTCAAGGGGAAATGGAAGCAAGATACTCAACACTCAAGTTGCACCTTTTGAATGTCATTCAAGTGTTGGGAAATAGGATTAGTATAGGTTCTTGATGGTTGGAATAGACATGGTCGGCCAAGCGACTTGTATCTATGTTGTATAATCATTTCTCAAGGAGGGTAGCAAGCATGTGTCATGTGTTATCCAGTTCCATGAAACTTCATGGGTGTGGAGACATGCTGGGGATTACTATAGTCCTCCTTTTCTGAATATACATCATCTTTGAGCATACTGTTTTGTAAATGGGCCAGGACATACCCAAAAATGGCACTGAAACAGCCTGAGATGCGGTCTGAAAGATCCTCAAATGATTCCGGGAGTATGATCATGCTAGACTTGTTTGGTAAGTCTGTGGAAAAGCTTTCCCAATTCTGACACAGAACCTCGAGGTTTGGAAAGAGCACTTTGCAAGGTCAACTAAGTTGGGTACATTGCCATCCTGGGCTATTCTTGCACTTGGGACAATACCGATGGTGGCCCATTATTGTTATAATTTGTAATGGCACCTTGATAGAACAGATTGGCCTGCTTGACCTTTTGAGTGATCAATTAAGCACCAACCACAGCACTAGGAGTCACAGCATCACTGAAGTAATGAAACTTCCATGAAAATTATGAACTACTGAAATTATTGGTATTCAATTTAGAATGAAGTACACACACAAAAAACACAAGACAACACACAAACGAGGTGGACTTTCTCTAGAATCAGTTACATTGTTACTAAATTACATTGACCACTCTGCCCAATTCCACTGAATCGCTTTGTACAGGTTGAGCACCCCTTATTGGAAATTCCAAAATCCAAAAAGCAAAGAAATCCAAATTTTTTTCAACACTGACATGATATCACAAATGTAAAATTCCACAAGGTGCTAGGAAGGTTCCCAGTCGATACACAGGTCTCTGCGTACCACAGACAGTTCTGAGAAGTGACCTCACATATGTAATGAACAGAAGTTAATGAAAATAGAAAAACACTGCATAAAACAAAATATAAAGATCTCAATTGTGTATTGAAAGTGTGGATTTATCAGTATCAGAGTGAGCAAATGCCACTTAACGGTATACTGATCATGAAACAAGCAAAGATCTATCACGACAAACTGAAAATTGAAGGCAATTGTGAATATTCAGCAGGCTGGTTGCAGAAATTTAAGGAACAGTATTAATTTTTTAACGATCTGTGGCGATAAAGTGTCTGCTGATCACGAAGCAGCAGAGAAATTTATTGATGAGTTTGCCAAGATCATTGCTGATGAAAATCTAACATGTTGAACTGCTGCATCAGTACAATTACGTGATGAACAAGTGTAAGACAAAGCCTGCTTACCAGCAGCAGATAAATTCAGTGTCAGGAATGACTGCGATACAAAACAGCCACTGACTATCTAGCAGGGCAGCCAAGGGAGTGATAGCTTACCTTTCGGATGGTTCAATGCACACATTAGAGTTTCATGCACAAAATTATTAAAAATAGTACATAAAACTACCTTCAGAATATATGTAGCACAAAATCAAGAAAATCTGCAGATGATGGAAATCCAAAGTAACACGCACAAAATGTTAGAGGAACTCAGCAAGCCAGGCAGCATCTATGGAAAAGAGTAAACAGCCAGCATTTCGGGCCAAGACCCTTCATCAGAACTGTTCAGTCTTTTCTGTAGATGCTGCCTGGACTGCTGAGTTCCTCCAGCATTTTGTGAGTTGTTCAGAATATATGTACAAGCTGTATATGTACTGTAAATGGACTTCAGATTTAGACTTGTGTAATATCCCCAAAGTAGCTCATTATATAGATGCTAATATTCCTAAAAAATATCCAAAATCTGAAACACCTCCGGCCCCAAGCATTTCAGAAAAGAGGTGCTCAACCTGTAATACTAAGTGTGACTTAAAACATGAGGGAGGAGATATATACAGATGATTCTATATCAACTAATTTAAATGAAATAAAATTGACCAGCCTTCCCACCTGACTTCCCACAATTAACTGTACCCAAATAATGCAACACTCCCAAGCACCAAGGCCATAACATTGCTCTGTCTCAGAATACTGAATAATGTGAGAACTGTTACTGATTAACTTCAGTGTGACTCATTATATATACATGGCTCTTTCTACATTATGACACAAGCAGCATTTGCAGAGGTAATTACTCCATTACCTTTAAATTTAAACACTCTCAGCTTGATTAATGTATACTCAAGCATTCTGTAAAATCTCAAATACAAAAATAAAATTCCTTAAAATACACAATGTTTCTATTTTATACAGCAAAAAAAACCTGAAGAGAAATAGAAGACAAGCAAGTCATTTTGTGTAAAGACCTTCTGAAAAGAACTGACAGCAAACCATTCAATGTGTGATTCAGCATAGGTATCAATATGGCAATCATGCAGAGTACGCACAGGCAATGATGATATGAAAAAAGTCACATTTTAAAGAGAAACAGGAATTTATAATAAAGCAAAGTCAAAATGCTTTCTATAAAGTAAATGCATTAACTCCTCTTATTGCAAACTACCTTGCTCTGGAAGATGTAATTGCCAAAGCTTTTACTAGTGACATGCCTGGAATGTGCGTCAGTGCAATGAAAAGAATCCAGTGCATTTACAATCTGTTAGCACATTCCTGCCTCCCCTTCCTCAAAATCTAATCTCCAGAAGAATGATGATTTTCAAGCTTCCCTCTTTGGCCCCAACTTGACTACAAGGTTAACTGAGATTGCTGTTGTCAGGTACGTTTATGCCCTGGCAACATTAAGGGTCTATATATCACTAAGTCAGACTTCCAAATGACAGTAATATACTATGAGTAGCAGATTGTGACACTCAGGGCAATGTGGATTGAGTTTCCCCAACTGGGTGTTTCAGATCTGTTAAACTAGAAACCCTCTCCATATATTTAATAAACAATTTAATTTGTAAATTTGACTTACTGACTGATTTTCTTATCTACATCAATAATTAAATTAATATTGCCTTTAAACAAAACTAAATCAATACACTTGGGCACAACGTTTCCAGTACATTGTCTGTCAATAGAGAAAACTGAACTGATTATGTTTTGTCTCAGCAGCTGTTTGATAAGCTGAAGGGAGGAATGTTCTAAGTGCTTGTCCATTGTACCGAACAAAATCACCTACATACTAGTTAAGTCTGGAAACATCCTTAATTAGCCATACCAACAACATGCTGAATGAAAAATGCCGCTCCACAAGAAACAGCAAGTATTTGGATTTCAGAGCTGCTCCTGAGATACAAAATTCTATCAAGCCTCCTTATTACACCACAGCTGCTCTTCTCTGCAAGGATTCCAAGGTCCCATGGTTCCGCACAAATTTCAGGCACGTCTGGAACTGCAGTATTTATTTACTGTGAAACATTATTTATTGTGCAGCAGTTTCAGGGTGCCATCCTCCATCCGTGACATCAATGGAGTGGTGGATTAGCAGGTCAAAATGCAGTGTCATCTCCAAATCCCTGCTGATAAGCTACCCGTTGTGTTTCAGGGATGCATAAAATAAAATCCTTCAACCTATTCTTTTTTAATCTTCTTGTGTGGAAGAAGATTGATTAATTTACCTGTACTGTGCTTGGAAAAGTTCTTGAACAAAACTCTGAATTCTGGGCTGCTGGGAGCTTCCTGTAGAATTTTCACCAATGGAAGACTGAAACAAAAAATGATTAAAAATCAAGTGTTAACAATTATATTTCAAGTTTATTCACAGACTCTTTTAAAAATTATTCATTATTGATCTTTGTCATACAATGCCTTCTTTTAAACAGCAGTGGATGGATTTTCAAAAACTATGATCTTGCATAGTTCCAATGTATATCAGGCAAACGGTAATGACATGACCAGATTATGTTCACACTCCATCTTTCTGAAAATTCAGAATACTGAACTCCAACATTCCCACTGATTTTTTTTTTACAGCTGAGTGGACCAACGATTGCTCTAACACTAGCCCTGAAAATTACACAGCACCTTAACTGGTTTTTTTCCTGTAATATTTAGAATGAAAAGTGAAAAATCACATACTTTTGCTTTTTTTTAATTAATTGAAGGATATAATGAAATACAGTAACAACATAGAAAACCTTGCACGTTTCATAAACTTTTTCTCATCTATCTTTATTCCTACTGTGCAGCAACAAAGGCTATGGCGTGGGAGCATTTCAGTTACTGCGCAGCCACGAACCCACGCAGCTTAGAGGGAACAGTGTGGTGAATGCAGTATAGTACCTTTCCTCAGGTTAAAATGGTTACTCTTGTGAAAGCACACAACACTGAAGCAAGAATCTCAAAACTACAAGGAGGTGGCCTGACTAATCTCATCATATGTGCCTCCATGCGCCAGTGCACACATCTTTGAAAGTCTAAACTAAGATTCAGGTCCTTGCTGCAGCCATAAATAGCAGGAGATTTAAATAACTAAAGCACAACAATATATTAAGTAGTGGGAGCCTCAGGTGTGGGGTTGTAAAATATTAGGATTGAGGTAATAAAGTGGAACGCATGCATACTATGTACACACTCCCTTGTACAAGGAGTTCTGGGATGGTGGGTTAATTAGTTTCATAGAGGCATGCAGAATCATTAATCCCTAATACAGTGTACTGTACATAAATAAATATTTTAACCATGGAAAGAGTTGATCAGAGGCAAATGAGGTGAATTACTTTAAAAGGTCCACAAATGTGACATTGCTGGACTGCTAACCAACTTTGGAGTGGTAATGTGCTGCCAAATAAACTTGGTTAATCTTGTACATGTCGCGATCTCCTGTTTTATTATCACAAACAAGAGGAAGTCTGCAGATGATGGAAATCTGAGCAAATCACACAAAATGCTGGAGGAACTCAGAAAGCCAGGCAGCATCTATGGAGAAAACTGCAGTCGATATTTCGGGCCAAAACCCTTCAGCAGGGTTGGAGTAAAAAAGTTGAGTAGATTTGAAATGTCGGGGGAGGGGAGGGAGAAATGATAGGTTTGAAACTTGGAGAGGGAGGGATGAAGCAAGGAGCTGGGAAGTTGATTGGTGAAAGAGACAGAAGGCCATGGAAGAAAGAAGGCACCAGAGGGAGGAGATAGGCAGGTAAGGAGATAACATAAGAAGGGGACAAGAGGATGGGAAATGGTGAAGCGGGGGGGGGGGGTGTTTGTGGAGGCATTACCAGAAGTTTGACATGATCTTTGACCACTTGATGGCACGAACATCGATTTCTCAAACTTCCAGTAATGCCTCCACCCGCCCCCCCCACTCCCTTCACCATTTCCCACCCCCTTCTCTCTCCCTTCCTCCTACCTTTCAAATCTATTCCTCAGCTTTTCTTCTCTAGTCCTGCCGAAGGGTTTCGGCCCAAAATGTCAACTATTCTTTCCTCCATAGATGCTGCCTGGCCTGCTGAGTTCCTCCAGCATTTTGTGTGTGTTACTCCTGTTTTATTATACTCAGCTAAAACCAGATTGTGAGTCCCATCAAAAATTCACATTGCTAGGAGGAGACAAAATCTTATGCAAGATGTCTCTCAATAAACAAGTTTTCCTTTTTGATAGATAGATAGATACTTCATTGATCCCAAAGGAATTTACAGTGTCACAGTAGCATTACAAGTGCACAGATATATAAATATTAGAAGAGAAGTAAGAAAGAATAAAAAATAAGTTACCTTAAACAGTCTACCAGGAGGGGGTCATCTCTTCCCCAGCTATAAGTTGACTCATTATACAGCCTAATGGCTGACGGTAAGAATGACCACAGAGAGCACTCTCTGGAGCAGCACAGTCTATTACTAAAGTGCTCCTCTGTTCAGCCAAGGTGGCATGCAGAGGGTGAGAAACATTGCCCAGAATTGCCAGGATTTTCCGTAGGGTCCTTTGTTCTACCACAGCCTCCAGTGTATCCAATTTGACTCCTCTAACAGAGCCAGCCTTTCCAAATCAGCTTATAGAGCCTGTTGGCATCACCAGTGTTGACGCCATTGACCCAGCACACCACCGCATAGAAGACTGTACTGGCGAGAACAGACTGGTAGAGCATGTGAAGAGGAGGCCTACATAATCCAAAGGACCTCAGTCTCCTCAAGAAGTAGAGGCAACTCTGGCCCTTCTTATACACAGCCTCTGTGTTGGTGCACCACTCAAGTCTATCATCCAGGTGCACCCCCAGGTACTTGTATGTCCTCACCACATGCACGTCCTTGCCATCAATAGTAACAGGCAGCAGTGCAGGCTTAGTCTTCCTAAAGTCCATCACCATCTCCTTTGTCTTACAGATGTTGAGCTGCATATGTTCATCTTGCAGCATTTGACAAAGACCTCCACTAGGACCCTGTATTCATCTTCCCATCTTCCCTATATACACCCAACTATTGCTGAGTCATCGGAGAGTTTCTCCATGATTATCCTGCAAAACAGATACTCATGGATCCTGGTGGTCCCTGGTGATTATGGACTAAACTAAATCATGTCACCATCCAGTGCCCACACCATGAGCCTGATTAGGGTTCCTCAGAATAATGAAGAAAGAGAGATGAGGTGGGCCCTCATGAAATCTCATAAAGGGGAAACAGTGATCCAGAGGAGAAAAATAGATGGTGGAACAAGAGAAAGGAATTTCTCAGCAAAAGTAGACAAGTAGGTTTGTCAAGTCAAGGCCATGCACATTATCTCACTGGTCTGACAGACATATCTCCTATGAATACAAGGTTCCTAAAAATCAATAACAAAAAAAATACGTCTAGTGTTAAAGAAGGTGGCTACATAAAAAAAGCATAAATGGCTTGTTTTGTTTATAGTTATTTGCAGTCTCCATAACCACTCGTGCTGTCAAGTTTCAGATGATTGATCTTGTTAATGCAAATCTTTAAGGAATTACTTTTTTATGTAGGTTCCACTGATGGATAGATTTGCACGAATGGTAGCAGGAATGGAAACTCCAGTACCAGGTGTTTTTCCCCATGCAAGGAACCTTATGTAGCCATTTGATGGAAATGTCATGTTTGGGCTAGAGAGAATATATGGGTAGAAAAGAGGTCTCATGTCTAGAGTCAGTAGGCAGCATTTGCAAATTTAATGCAATTGCTTCCTCTTACTGCTTTGTTTGCTAATATTTGTTAAATACACTTCCTGTAAAGGAAATGAAAACAGGTTCAACAGCAAATATTAATATGGGATTTCAAAACTAAGGAACTAAGGTTGAAAGACTACAGACCGAAGGATGTTGCTGGAACTTGGGGACCTGAGTTATAGGGAAATATTGAACAGGTTAGTATTTTAGTCCCTAGAGTGTAGAAGAATGAAGGGAGATTTTATAAAGTGTATATATAATTATGTGGGGTATAGATAGGGTAAATGCAAGTAAGTTTTGTTTTCCACTGAGTTTAGATTAGAGGTCATAGGAAAAGGGTAAAAGGTAAAATGTTTAAGGGGAACCTGAGGGTAACTTCTTCACTCGGAGGGTGACGTTAGTGTAGATCGAGCTGCCAGTGGAAGTGGTTGTTGCGGGATCACTTGGAAAAACCTAAGAAAGTGTTGGATAACTACATGGATGGGAGAGCTATGATCCTGGTGCAGGTTGATGAGACTGGGCAGAATAATAGTTTGGCATGCATTAGATGGGCCAAAAGGCCTATTTCTGTGAAGTCAGCGTCTGCAGACAAAGAACCACAGTTAGTATTTCCAGTTGAAGACCTCTTTCTCTTTCCAGAGATGTTACCAGTCATTCTGAATTTATCCAGCGTTATACAATATGGTCTTTTAAGAGACTCCTGGATAGATCCATGGAGCTTAGAAAAATAGAGGGCTACGGGCAACCTGAGGTAATTTCTAAGTAAGTACATGTTTGGCACAGCATTGTGGGCTGAAGGGAATGTATTGTGCTGTAGATTTTCTATGTTTCTGTCTTATTTCAGATTTCCAGCATCTGCAATTTTTTTTTGATTTTCACTGTCAAAAGACGGGTAAGTAAATGCTTATGAGGGAATACATTCACAGGGTTATGGGAGAAGTGACATACTTAGATGACTTCTTCCCAACAGGAGTCTGATTCCATTGCTCACCTCACTGCAACATTCCATGACCTTTCTAGTACCTTTATTAAAATGAAATACCTATTTGCATAACTCAAGGCAAAAGAAAAACAAATGAAAATCAGGTTAAAAAACTGCCTGCTAATCAACTTCACTCTTTAAATTATCCATAACAAGTTATCAATTAGCTTAATTAGAATCATCATTGCCTTTCCAACAGTAAACTCTGCATTCAGAACATGACACTTGCTCCATGTTAAACTTTCTGAATGACAATTGAATCAGAATATGAAAAATGGCATCTGGTAACCACACAAAAAAATAAGTTAACATGTACTTTTCCCTGGAAGTTCATTCCTGGTCAGTAACACTGCACACAAGACACAATAATGGAAGTGCATGCCATACACAAGTCAATAGACAATATACAATAGGTGCAGGAGTAGGCCATTCAGCCCTTCGAGCCAGTACCACCATTCACTGTGATCATGGCTGATCATCCACAATCAGTACCCTTTTCCTGCCTTCTCCCCATACCCCTTCACTCCGCTATCTTCAAGAGCTCTATCTCACTCTTTTCTGAAAGAATCCAGAGAATTGGCCTCCACTGCCTTCTGAGGCAGAGCATTCCACAGAACCACAACACTCTGTGTGAAAAAGTTTTTCCTCAACTCCATTCTAAATTGTCTACCCCTTATTCTTAAACTGTGGCCTCTGGTTCTGGACTCCCCCAACATCGGGAACATGTTTCCTGCCTCTAGCATGTTCAATCCCTTAATAATCTTATATGTTTCAATCAGATCCCTTCTCATCCTTCTAAATTCCAGTGTATACAACCCCAAGTCAGTTCCATGGCAGTCAACGGAACTGAAATTCAGAGAGATGGAGTACAAAATACTGCTGTTAAGCATAAGTAAAAATCACTACGTAGTTCTTCAGAACCTGGAGCCTGCCATATCTATGCAGTATAGGCAAAGCCATGATGCATGTCTTTCGATAACGCAGATGCTAAAATAAGAATGTGTATTAAAACAGATTAATGAGCTGATATATTACTTGTTCCCTTAACAAGTTTTTATTTGACCAGTCAGGGTTGTCAATCTCCTGAAACTGGAGGACCAGCGGAGCACTCTCAGTCTGGCCTCCGCCCTTTGACCTGTTGCACGGGTGACCCTAATAAGAGCCAAAGTACAAGGCCCTGCCTCCACCCAACATAGCTCTCAGGCCATTGAGCCACACAATCCTCCAAATCCTGTGACAAGGTTGTGGTTCTCTTGGAGGAGCTAATATATATTTTTGGAATAATACCAGCCATAACCTAAACTGTCCTGTTCCCAATTTAGAACACTTCTGCATCAGAACAAACTCCTAAAACTTGCATCAGTATTGTGGAGTCCATTCTGCTCATGTTTTGGCAATGTTACACTTAGTACGCCTGACCCATTTTGTCCAAAGACATAAAATTAGACAAACACAGCATACATAATTTGCGCATCTCTTCTTCTCTTACTAGATTTCATATTTTGCTTCAATGAAGCTTTGTTTTCTCACAACCAATAAACAATGTGTTCTACTTTATCCAAGGTTTTACTTTCCTATTTGTATACAGAATCAAGGATCAGTGGCCATTTTATTAGGTACATCTGTACACCTACTTGCTAATGCAAATATCTAATTGGACAATCATGTGGCAGTAACATAAGTTTGCATAAACGTACGCAGATATTGTCAAGGGGTTCAGTTGTTGTTTAGACCAAACATCAGAATGGAGTAGAAATATAATCTAAATGGCTTTGATTGTGGAATGATTACTGGTGCCAGATGGGGTGATTTGAGTATCTCAGAAACTGCTGATCTCCTGGGATTCTCACACACAAGAGTCTATAGAGTTACAGAAAATGGTGCAAAAGAAAAAAAATTCATCCAGTGAGCCGCAGTTGTGGGATAAAGTGCCTTGTTAATGAGAGAGGTCAAATGAGAATGGTCAGACTGGTTCAAGCTGACAGGAAGACAACAGTAACTCAAGTACCACGCATTACAACAGGGGTGAGCAGAAGAGCATCTCTGAAAGCATAGTATGTCGCATCTTGAAGTGGATGGGCTACAGCAGATGACGACTAGCATACACTCAGTGGCCACTTTATTAGGTACAGGAGGTGCCTAATAATGTGGCCTTTGAGTGTAGATCTGCATGCCTTAGAAATATGCTGTGATCTGTTGGCACTGCATGCAACAAAATGGACATTTAGCAACTGTATAGAACAAAGAAATATATAAAAATAAGTTAGAAATACAGATGTGGAATAAAATGTGCATTAATGCATAAATACCAGTATGTATTTTCATTGAAAGCAACATTATAAAAAGTGGTTTATTGTCCAACACAATGACTGAGGTAATGGGGGGGATGGGAGGAGGGGGCTAACAAGAATGGTTGATAAGATTAACTGCCCGTGGCAGGAAACTTTTGAGATGCCATGAAGTTTTTGTTTTAATAAACCTACAGCACCTTCCCAATGTTGAGTAGTGTCCGCAATTACTTTTCCTGATCGCTCCTTTGTCCGGGACACATACAAGTCCTTCAGTGTTGGTAGACTGCAGCCAATGACCTTGTCAGAGGATGTCGCACCAAATCAAGCACTAATGGCTGATGTGAGGATGTTCTCTATGATGGCAGTGCAGAATTATACCAGTATGTTTTGGGAAAATGCCACAAGTATTTCCTCTGCTAAGCCTTTTTGTATATGGAGGAGGCATGGATCTCCCATATGAAGTCCTGTACAGTGATGATGTCCAAGAACCTGAATGTTGGAACAGTGTCGAAAGCTCAACAAACCAAGCCATGATTTCACATGTATCTCTAGCTGTCCTTGGAGATAATGGTGAGCCAATTTCTTGAACAGCAATTCTCCAGCTGAAGTTCCTACCATGGTGTGTAGGATATGAAGCTTGAATTTCTGTCCAAAGCAATGCAAGAACAATTATACAGTATATTTCCAAACAGGGATGGCATATGATGATGATGGCAATGTTTTAAGTGATGGCGATCATGCATATCTACTCTTCTGTTAAAGGAGTGTTACGTTACATCAAAAGCCTCAAATGCCAATTATCTAGTTGGAACTACAAAACTACGTTTATTAGGTCAGAACAGGAGCATTAAAATACCTGTCGCGGTGTGGATGGCCTCTCTCACTGCAGCACACCTCCCACTCCAGCCGATCCACAGTGCTGTTCACAACCAGCTCGTCAGTGAGGCCTCAAATACCTTTCAGCCCACAAGCATTCTACCTTTAATCCCATTCCACTGACACAAAATGTGCAGTAAGTGGACCAATACATTAACACGGGCTCAAACCAGGGAATCAAAACCAATCATAACTTGTCATCACTCTTCACGAGTCCCGCCCCAATGCTCACCACAGCTGTACTCCCATCGTCTTGCATTCTCGTAGTTGTATTGTCATCAAAGCTCCTGCAGCCAATTCACGTACGCCCAAGGCCACAGTGGTGAACACATTCGACAAGCGCAAAGGCTAACCCTTTACAACACATTCCACTGTCAAAAGTTGAAATCCCATTAGGTCCGGCCCACAGGTTTTAATACAACTCCTGCAGATACCCTGCCATATCACAAGGAAATTGCAAAACTACTAAGCATGAAAGCAAAATGGTTTTAGTAACACCCCAGTGCACTGCAGTAGCCCACTAGACTCCAGGTACTCCAAAGGGCCACCAACTCCCTCCCGGGGTATAATAATTATGAAATTGATCTCTTATACATCTTATCTACCAATGGTTGGATATGGTCAGCCAAATGTGCTACGTTCTCTGACTCATCAGGGGTGTATGTACAACACTCCGGGCCGAAGTGGTGCAGGTGCCTCCTTCCTTCACTACGATATAACCCAATACCATTCTACTCTCGGGCCACTGTCCTCACGGCTCCTGTCTCGGTTAAAACCTGCACCAGTGCCCGCTCTGCTTGCTTCAAAGCCAGTACAGTCTCACTGGCTAACAACTTGAGGCTATCAGGACGACTTTCCTTGATAACCGGCCAGTACCGATAGGGGGAAAAAGCTATCACCCAGAACCGATCAGCCTCCGTGATACCCCTTTTCCGGGTTGGGTGGTCAGCCAGATCATCAATGTGATACCCAGGCAGCAGCAGTCAGATCAGCATGTGGGAAGCCGAGGGTAGGCCTGGGAGCTGCACACCCGGTATGTGCCATTCAACACGTGAAACAAACCTGCCCCAAATCAGTATATTCCCACTTCACTGCTCTGTACCATCAAGGTACATAAGTCGTTCCCCGTCAGAAACTGCCCATCGTAACGACAATGGCAATTACTCCCAGATCGCAGTATTGCATTCAGCACTAGTACTTTGGTCTTATTCTGATCATATGTTGTTACATACCATCCCTTAAACTGGCCCCTTTTACAGTCCCATCAACAGCGAATGCTGAGGGGCCCATGATGGATTCATTCTACTCCAGTATTCAGCGTTATTCAGAATCAGGCTTCATATCACTGGCATATGTTGTGAAATGTGTTGTTTTGCAGCAGCAACACAGTGCAGTACATAATAATAAACTAAATTAACAGAAGAAATACTTACATATATATATATATATATTAAATTAAGTAAGTAGTGCAAAAAGAGAGAAAAAAAATAGTAAGGTAGTTTTCATGAGTTCATTGTCCATTCAGAAACCTGATGGCAGTGGGGAAGAAGCTGTTCCTGAAACTTTGAGGGTGTTTCTTCAGGCTCTTGTACCTCTACCTTGATGGTAGCAATCAGCAGGGGTGATGGGGGCCCGTAATGATGAATGCCACCTTCTTGAGGCACTGCCTTTTGAGGGTTCCTCAATGCGAGGGGGGCTAGTGCCCGTGATGGATCTGGCTGAGTTTACATCTTTCTGCATCACTACACCCATGCTTGAGTGTGTCAGAATCTGGGAGCATACCCAACACTGAGACGTGTTCAGATGATGAGCATATTTGTACGACACTGAGAAAGTTATTGGGTTATGATGTCTTACAGATCATCGTCGCAGTTCCAGCAAGGGAGCAGCAGCAATGCCATGGCCATTTCTGTAATGGAGGGAAGCACACTATCACTTCCTTTCAGTTAATCAGTCCGGCACACCATTCCCTGTTTTCCCAGAAGTATTACCTGCCACGTACTGCCTGGCCCCTGCACTACAGTCGCCCCACTCTCCAGCAGCTCTCAGGCCTTCCCCAACTCCTCTTCCAATTCCACTTCCTCCTCTACCTTTGGGGGTTCAGATACTGCCAAATGTCAGGACAGCAGGAACCCTCCCTGACCTGCTGGTCTGGAGTTCAAGTTCTCCACTGGCCAAATCTGTCCTGCCCCGTTATACTCTGGATTTGCTCCCGGGGCCCACCGGACATTCCTTTGGCTTCACCAGCTGGCACGTTGGACAATTCGCTGCCACTGTTTTGGCTTCCTGGTATGTCAGCGTCACCCCTCCGGTCTCTCCACATTTCCTTACTCCTACACATTTTTGTAAACTTTATCGGTTTCTTTCGCACTCACCAGAACCTTTGCCAACTACACCAAAATGTTACGTTACACCAAAAGATTCTTGGATATGGCTCAATAAGGCAGAAAAACACAGAGACCAATTACCTATTTAGAATTACAAAACTTTATTTATTAGGACAGAATAATAACCATTAAGATACTTATCTAGCTATGCACAGGCCCCTTTCTCTGCAGCGCACCTCCGACTCACCCGATCCGCAGTGCTGTTTACAACCAGCCCTTCAGTGAGGCCTCAAAGAACCAACCTCAAGTCCCCAACCATTCTACTTTTAAACCCTTTCCATCGATACGAAATGCTGAAGAAAGTGGACTAATACATAGCACCATCTCAAACCATCAAACCAGAACCAATCACCACTTCAAAGTGCATTATCACTTGTCACCACTCTTCACGTGCTTTCACCTGGACTTCCGTGTTCCCACAGCTGTATTCACATGGTCTTGCATTCTTACAGTTATATTGTATCACACAGCTGTAATCAAAGCTCCTGCAGCCAGTTCCCTCATGTCCAAGGCCTCGGTGGTAGTGAAGACATTTGACAAGCATAACGATTAACCCTTTACAATACAAGGAGCAACCTCAGACCTGACAAATAACAATAGTTTGTTATATCAAAAGCAACTCTCACTTCTATAGAATCTTTCACAGGCAAAACATTCCAAGAACTTTGAGGAAAATAGAGCATTTGACAAAACTCTATTTGATTCCAGCTACAAGAGGAGATAGAGCAATGTAGAGGTTTTGCAAAATTCTGAGGCCGGTGGAAGGTTACGGTGAGAGGGGGATGCAGAAAGGGGAATAGTGGGGGGGGGGAGGAATTAGTTGGAATGGACAAATTTAAAGAATGGGTAGGTTACCTTTCAAACTTTAAATTATCAGGCTGAAAGAGTTCCTAGGATTTGCCCTCTACAGAGCTTGGCTTCCTAGTTTATATTTACAAAACCACAAGAGTTTGTGAAAGCTGTTATTCTTTGGCAAGCAAATTATTCGTGCTATCCTGGAAACAATTCTAATGTCATCAGCACCCCAGTGGTCACTTGTGGCTTAGAGTGAATGGAATGAACTGCATGATAAATGTCACCAGCTAACTACTTGGATTCTCTGTTATTGTTATGGAAAACATTGCATTTTCCAGCTCTTCGCATTTTAAAAGGTTATCTTTTCTACCACTTTCTCCAACAGCTTCCAATAATGAAACCGATGGCACACAATGCTATATTTAGATCATCAGGTTCTCACTGGGGGAAAAAATACCCTCCATTTCTCATCCATTGTAAATTTGAAGTTTCACTTGATCTTAAAGAGAGCTCCAAAACCAAAGACTTAATTCAAATTTATACTTTCATTTTCTGAAATTCGTTTGGTTATTTAAGATAAAGATTCAAACCTGGAAATGCAGATAAGGAAATCTCCGCAAAGACCATCATCTGGAAAACAGAGATGTATATGTACAGTCTTTCATGAATATTCATGAGAAACCCCTACTGGTGCATTATTATCAGTAATAACAACATACCAACTGATTATCACCAAGCAGTTCCCTTGTTTCCCCTATCCCTTGCAATTTCATTCCAGACTCCTGCAAACTGTCACCCCGTTCTCACCCAATTAAATGGCAACTTGAAGTTCTTCTAACAGTACGTACATTTTTCAAGATAATGAGTTCACATCAAAAATATTAAGAGTTCCGCAAGATCAATTTTATGACAATAGAACACTGGCAAAGGGACAATAGTGGGCCAAAGCAGGTAGGGTGTGAAATATCCTACTTCCACAAATTCAAAAATGCACAAAGCCAAGAAGAGACCTTCCACAGAGAATCACCTAGTCTTCATATTTCTTGTCACTAAGGAGAGTTCCATGACTCAAAAAGGGACCAACTCGAAAGAGGCTCCCTGTCCTGCTCTCAATTTGCAGGGACCTCGCAGGTAGGTCTTTTTTAAGTAGGATTCAGGTGCTGGGAGGGTGTGCTTTGAAAGAAATGCCCTATGTTACCTGCAGATCATGCGTGCACAGTTCACAATTGCCAAACTGGCATTCGAGTAAGCAATATAACTGCACATGTCCTAACTTCTCAATGAAAGAAAGGCACCAACTTCCAACAAACACCAAATCCCCAAGTCTCATGGAATCATATAGAGTATTAATACACTCATTTGACCCATCCAGTCCATGCCGACCCAATCTTCTGCCTAGACACACCTACATGCACCCGGACCATAGCCTTCCATACCTCTCCCATCCAATTACTTACGCAAACTTCTCTTAATTGTTACACCTGAACCCGCACTATTATTTGTATTATTTACAGATACAGCATGGAACAGGCAATTCCAGCTCAAGGAGCCACACCACCCAGCAACCCACCTATTTAACACTGGCCTAATCACAGGGCAATTTACAATGACCAATTAACCTACTAACAGGCATGTCTTTAGTTCATGGGAAGAAACCAGAGCACCCGGAGGAAACCTGCATGGTTCACAGGGAGAACATGCAAACTCCTTACAGACAGCACCGGAATTGAACTCCAAACTCAAATGTCCCGAGTTGTAATCGTGTCGCACTATCTGCACTACTACGGCACCCGAACGTGCATCTACCACTTCCGCTGGCAGCTGGTTCCATATTTGCAATACCCATTGACTAAAGAAGTTTCTCCTCAGATTCCCCTTGAATATTTCACCTTTCACCCTAAACCTATGACCTCCAGTTCCAGACTCACCCAACATGAGGGAAAAAGCCTCATGCTTTCATCCTATTCATCCCCCTCATGACTTTTATATTAAGGTGCTTGGAAGTAGGTACGGAGGAGATGTCGGGGTTAAGTTTTTTTATGCTTATAGTGGTGAGTGCATGGAATGGGCTGGCAGTGATGGTGGTAGAGGTGGATACGATAGGGTCTTTTAAGGGACTCCTGGATAGGTACATAGAGCATAGAAAAATAGAGGGCTATGGGTAACCCTTGGTAATTTCTAAAGTAAGTAAACGTTCAGCACAGCATTGTGGGCTGAAGGGCCTATATTGAGCTGTGGTTTTTCCTGTGTTTCAATAACACCTCTTCTTGTTCTCCTGTGTTCCAGGGAATAGAGTCCTAATCTATTCTGTTTTTCCCTATAACTCACGTCCTCAAGACCTAGCAATATCCGTGTAAATTTTCTTTGCACTCTTTCAAGCTTATTGCTATCTTTCCTGTAGTTAGGTGACCAGAACTGCACACAATATACTAAATTCGGCTCACCAACCTCTTGAACAACTTCAGCATCTCTGCAAGTTGTGGCATGCTGTAAGGGGTGGCACAGGAGCACGGTGGTTGGCACAATGCTTCACAGTGCCAGTGACCCGGGTTCACTTCCCGCTGCTGCCTGCACACTCTCCCCATGACCGCATGGGATTCCTCCGGGTGCTCCAGTTTTCTCCCACATTCCAGAGACGTACCAGTCGGTGGGTTAATAGATCATTGTAAATTGTACCTCGATTAGGCTGGGGAGGTTGCTGGGCAGCACGGACCTACTCTGCACTGTAACCAAATAACTAAATAAACTAATAAGGATTGATTTTTCTCTGGGAAACTAAATGGCAAAGGTGCAAAAATGCCTACATGACTTGATTTCTAGGCATCAGCATGGTTAACATGCAATTCCGTATAATAGATACGAGACTCTGGAATAACTATCCATTAGAATTGACATGTTGTCATAATCCAGACTTACTGCATATTGCAATAGGCTTATCATAAGGTAAAATCGACCACTGCTCTGATGGATGCAATGTAAGTGACAACATGATGCCATTTTTTCTGAAAATGTAGAGATTAGACATCATGAGGAATGCCAAAAGTAAGAGGTTTAGATTGTGTTTAATACATCCATGCTTCATATTTAATGCTTCAGCTATGATTGATAGGTAGCATAAAGAAAAGTTGCTCAACTGAGCAGTTTACCTTCAGTGCAATTCCATTAGTAAGTTCTCTAATGCCGTATTCTACTTACTTAAAGGCAAATTGTCTGTGGTCCAAAGGTCACCTGCAACTTCTAGGTCCACTGGGAGCCAGGTACTCAGCTCAGCAGTGAGCTCCACACCAAGGCAGTGCCTCTCCTAAAGCACGTGATCAACTGTGGGTCCTTCAAAGAGCTCTGAAGTTCCAACTCCAGCTCAACTAAGCTGCTGTTTAAACTCAACGTCTGCAAACACCATTTCTGTTTTCAACCAACAAACTCTCAGAAGTTTTTTTTATTAAATCTGCAAAATATTTTTAAAAAGCACTTAAAAGTTTAAAGCATAATTCACGTGACGTGAGGAGAATAAAATGAGCTGGGTAGGGTTAGTGTTAAAAATCCATGCATAATGCTCAATGTGGTAGGTTGGAGGACTGGTCTCAGTGCGGTACCTCTCACTGAAAACACCTAAAATGGGAAAAGCGCCACTTGCTTCTCATTCAGTAGCTGGTTTCTCCCATTATTTAAATTAATTCCTGGACTTGATCCAGGCTCTACAATTGGATTTGCAAACTTGAGAGTTGGGATAATTATGGACATTAAGGACATCACTGAGGACACTCACCATCTGCACCTATTTTCTTGCAGCAGTACCTCCAGGGACAAGGTACAGGAGACTGAAGATGCACACTCAACAAATCGGAAACAGCTTCCTACCCTCTGCCATCAAATTTCTGAATGGTACATGAACACGACTTTGTTATTCCTTTATTTTCCACTGTTTATTTTATTCTGTAATTTATAACAATCAAATATGTCTTTGGATAGACCTCCATATCCCTACTATTCACGTACCCATCCAGACTTCTCTTAAACATTGGAAAATGAGCAGACTGAGGTCCTTTAACATCTGTCAGACGATGCTGAGGATGTTCTACGAGTCCGTGGTGGCCAGTGCGATCATGTTTGCTGTTGTGTGCTGGGGCAGCAGGCTGAGGGTAGCAGACACCAACAGAATCAACAAATTCATTCGTAAGGCCAGTGATGTTGTGGGGATGGAACTGGACTCTCTGACGGTGGTGTCTGAAAAGAGGATGCTGTCCAAGTTGCATGCCATCTTGGACAATGTCTCCCATCCACTACATAATGGACTGGGTGGGCACAGGAGTACATTCAGCCAGAGACTCATTCCACCGAGATGCAACACAGAGTGTCACAGGAAGTCATTCCTGCTTGTGCCCATCAAACTTTACAACTCCTCCCTTGGAGGGTCAGACACCCTGAGCCAACAGGCTGGTCCTGGACTTATTTCCTGGCGTAATTTACATATTACTATTTAATTATTTATGGCTTGATACTATTTAATTATTTATGGTGCAACTGTAACGAAAACCAATTTCCCCCGGGATCAATAAAGTATGACTATGACTAATCGAGCTCGCATGCACCACTTGTACTAGCAGCTCATTCCACACACTCACTACCCCCTGAGCGAAGAAGTATCCTCTCACGTTTCCCTTAAGCTTCTCATCTTTCACTCTTAACCCATGGCCTCTGGTTGTAGTCCCACAACCTCAGTGGAAAAAGGCCCGCTTGCATTTACCCAATCTACACCCTTCATAATTTTGTAAGCCTCTATCAAATCTCCTCTCAATCTTCTACATTCTAAAGAATACAGTCCTAACCTATTTAATCTTTCCCTAAAATTCAGGTCCTCCAGACCCGGCAACATGCTTGTAAATTTTCTCTCTACTCTTTCAACCTTGTTTACATCTTTCCTGTAGGTAGGTGACCAAAGTTGCACACAGTACTCCAAAGTAGGCCTCACTTACTTCTTATCCAACTTCAACAAAACATTCTACCTTCTGTACTCATACAACTATTTATGGTCCAATGTGCTAAAAGCTTTCTTTAAGACCCTATCTACCTGTGATGGCACTTTCAATGAACTATAGACCTGTACTCCCTGATCCCTTTGTTCTACCATACTCTACAGTACCGCACCATTCACTGTGTAAGACCTACTTCGGTTGGTTCTACTGAAGTGCAAAGCCTTATACCTGTCTGCATGAAATTCCATTTGCCATTTTTCAGTCCATTTTTCCAGCTACGAAGTTGTGCCACCTAGCACCTACAGACTTAATGCTAGCCTAAACAGAGACAATCACCAATTAGCCTACTAACCAATATACCTTTGGACTGTGGGAGGAAACCAGAGCACCCAGAGGAAACCCTCGCATACACAGGAAGAACATACAAACTTTCCTACAGAAGATGCCGGAGCTGAAGGCCAAATTCCAAAGCGCTGAGCTATAATAGTGTCACATTAACCGCTACACTACCATGGCACCCCCATGGTATTTATTGGCAAAAGTTATAGCCAATAAATAACAAATATTTATTGGCAAAAATTATAGTCTCTTAAATCCACCTTGCAGTAAGTCTGGTTAGGAGCTATGTGACATATAGCAAAGATAAAGGGATCATCCGTCCAGGGTTTGCCAGTTTGAATCTAAGTTACCAGCAAATTGAAATCAGAGAATTGACAAAAGGTAAGCCTGCACTTTTTCTGGTGTATCAGCAGTAATTTGGGCAGCTTGACACTGGCAGCAGGCTCTGAAAATATGTATCAGGTGAAAGCCATTCATTGGAACTCGCATCTCCCCAAAACATTGGCCCTAACGGCGTTGGCAGTGGTCAGTGATTTCAAAAGGGAATCACTAGCATTCAAGCCACTCACACCAATGTTCTGGACTGGTCCAACTATGTATTGGGACATGCAGCAGTACATCTGTCTCTTGGTTCCATGCAGAGCTCAATATTACTAGGATCACCCAGGGGAAAGCTACAATACAGTATTGCCACCATTCCACACCAAGATGTGGCAGAGGATCAGAAACCTCATACATTTCAATCGGGTTTCTTGGCTTCAGGAATGGAATAGGCAACTGAGTTTTTATTTACAAACGTAAAAACATAAATCAACAAAAAGTCAGTAAAATGTTTGGATTTAATTAAACAGTTATATTAATATATTGATGCATATTATATATTAATAAAGTTTAAAACTTCTCTGAAAAGATTTACAGTTTAGATAGTGATCAAAGTTTATCAGGGCGTTTAAGGATGGGTGGGGACTCATGCATTGCCTGAAGCCAGTTTCCTAATGATGCCTTGTTAAGTGCTCCCAGGATCCAGAGGCCCATCAAGACTTAAATTTAGATGCACCCTCGTGGAAAATTACAGGCTGCAGTCTAGTCCAGCAAGATCCAGTTCACTAATCCACTTTCTCACTCCACAGATGCTGCCTGCCTTGCTGAACATTTTCTGTTTTTCTTCATATTTCCAGTATCTGTAGGCTTCTGTTTTTGAAATCAAAATTTATGACATTGAACACTTCAAACATAAACAGAGTGGAAAACTGAGAAAATTTTGTTTCTCTTGAGCAAAACCCTGGCATGGCTACAGCTAGAAAATTGGAGACTACACCTCCTGATGGTAATTCGGGGACTTTATTAGCATTATACCAGAGAAAAAAAGGTTAAATTTTTACATTAGAAGCCATCAATTTGCCTTGAATTCTCTAAATGTGTGAGGGGCAGTGGTGGGGGGAGGGGGAGGATGTAATATCCAAATGAAATATTTAAAACGATTCAGGACTGAGTGGTTATTCCGAAAGTATTTTGTCTGAAAGTGAAATCCAGAAGAAAATACATAATTAGAATGTCAGATTTTAACTACTTAAGTGGAAAACAGGAAGCACCCAACCTCTAAAAGGGCAAGCAATGTGAAATTCACTCTAACGAAAGCCCTTGAATGATGATTAACTGGAAATTTCAAGGCTTTTTTCAAAAATTTCAAAATTTTCAAGTTTTGGTCACCAAATTACAGGAAGGATATTAATAAGGTTGAAAGAGTGCAGAGAAGGTTTACTAGGATGTTGCCGGGACTTGAGAAACTGAGTTACAGAGAAAGGTTGAATAGGTTAGGACTTTATTCCCTGGAGCGTAGAAGAATGAGGGGAGATTTGATAGAGGTATATAAAATTATGATGGGTGTAGATAGAGTGAATACAAGCAGGCTTTTTCCACTGAGGCTAGGGAGAAAAAAACCAGAGGACATGGGTTAAGGGTGAAGGGGGAAAAGTTTAAAGGGAACATTAGGGGGGGCTTCTTCACACAGAGAATGGTGGGAGTGTGGAATGAGCTGCCAGATGAAGTGGTAAATTAGGGCTCACTTTTAACATTTAAGAAAAACTTGGACTGGTACATGGATGAGAGGTGTATGGAGGGATATGGTCCAGGTGCAGGTCTAGGCAGAAACATGGTTCCGCACAGCCAAGAAGGGCCAAAAGGCCTGTTTCTGTGCTGTAACGTTCTATCGTTCTATGGCTAGGCTTCATTTAGATAAGGGTAACAAGGGAGGTGGAACTTGTGCAAATAAATTGAGTTCAATTACAGATGAACCTTTCCATCTTGGCGCCATACAGGTGGCAGTAAAATGGATTTCTGCATAATCTGCAGAGTACAATGCAACAATCCATCTGAGATCACACATGGCAGCACAGGGACTTTCTTTGTGCTATGGCCAATTCTCAGTTCCACTGCATGGTGATCCGGCCACTCCCACATTCATGGTAAGGACAGAAAGTTCTGCTTCCACAAATAGATGCTAATTGCTCTCAAACTGGCAGCCGTGCTCTGGCTTGCCTCGGGCTCTGTGTACTGGAGCGATTAAAGCAAACTGCTGAGGATCTCAGCGGGGAGGCAACATTCCTGGAGTCAACATTTTGGAAGCCGCTGCATTCCTCCAGCAGGTTGTTTTTTGCTCCAGATTCAAACATCTGCAGTTTTGTGTCTCACACTGTATACCAAAATTCCTTCCCTTAAACCCTCCACCACAATATTCTTTTTCTCCCTTTTTAAGATACTCTTCAAAACCTTCCACTTTGAACAAGATATTTTTCACCTGCCCCAATACCTCCTCGTGTAGCTCAGTGATAAATTGTGATCATGATAATGGGGTGACACAGTAGTGTAGTGGTTAGACAACGGTTTACAGTACAGGTGACCCGGGTTCAATTCCCACAGCTGCTGGTAAGGAGTTTGTACATTCTCCCCATGACCGTGTGGGCTTCTTTCCATAATCCAAAGACGTACCAGTAGGTAGTTTAATTGGTCATTGTAAACTGTGCCATTAGGTGTGGATTAAAATCGGGGGATTGCTGACGTCATGGGTTGAAGAGCTGAAAGGGCCTATTCTGCGCTATATCTCAAGAAAGAAAGAAAGACTTGCCTTGTGAGATACTCTACTACGTGAAAGGTGTCAAATAAATATGTACCATGGCTGAGTACAGAGCACAGAGGCATAATGATTGGCAAAATACTATTACAGTGCCAGTGATCACTGCTCCGTGCGGGGACCCCAGTTGTTTACAATATATATTAATGACTTAGACGAGGGAATTAAATGCAGCATCTCCAAGTTTCCGGATGACACGAAACTGGGCGGCAGTGTTAGCTGTGAGGAGGATGCTAAGAGGATGCAGGGTGACTTGGATAGGTTAGGTGAGTGGGCAAATTCATGGCAGATGCAATTTAATGTGGATAAATAAATGTGAAGTTATCCACTTTGGTGGCAAAAACAGGAAAACAGATTATTATCTGAATGGTGGCCGATTAGGAAAAGGGGAGGTGCAATGAGACCTGGGTGTCATTATACACCAGTCATTGAAAGTGGGCATGCAGGTACAGCAGGCGGTGAAAAAGGCGAATGGTATGCTGGCATTCATAGCAAGAGGATTCAAGTACAGGAGCAGGGAGGTACTACTGCAGTTGTACAAGGCCTTGGTGAGACCACACCTGGAGTATTGTGTGCAGTTTTGGTCCCCTAATCTAAGGAAAGACATTCTTGCCATAGAGGGAGTACAAAGAAGGTTCACCAGATTGATTCCTGGGATGGCAGGACTTTCATATGATGAAAGACTGGATCGACTCGGCTTATACTCGTTGGAATTTAGAAGATTGAGGGGGGATCTGATTGAAACGTATAAAATCCTAAAGGGATTGGACAGGCTAGATGCAGGAAGATTGTTCCCAATGTTGGGGAAGTCCAGAACAAGAGGTCACAGTTTGAGGATAAAGGGGAAGCCTTTTAGAATCGAGATTAGGAAAAACTTCTTCACAGAGAGAGTGGTGAATCTGTGGAATTCTCTGCCACAGGAAACAGTTGAGGCCAGTTCATTGGCTATATTTAAGAGGGAGTCAGATATGGCCCTTGTGGCTAAAGGGATCAGGGGGGATGGAGGGAAGGCTGGTACAGGGTTCTGAGTTGGATGATCAGCCATGATCATACTGAATGGCGGTGAAGGCTCGAAGGGCCGAATGGCCTACTCCTGCACCTATTTTCTATGTTTCTATGTTTCTATCAGAGAACAGGTTCAACTCCCGCTACTGTCTATAAGGAGTTTGCACGCTCTCCTCAAGGCTGCATGGTTTCCTCCAGATGCCCCTGCATTTCAACATGTACAGGGTTAGCAAGTTGTGAGCAATGCTATGTTGGTGCTGGAAGCATGCAAGCTCATAGTTGTTAAAAACAAGCAGTGACTTTGGAGTACCTTGATGAAAGGATGGGAGTTTTAAAATGGTAGTGGGTAGTTAGAGAGTGGTAGAAGGAATGAAGGTTCACACTGTGACTTCAATGTCCTTTGATATCAAAAAGCTACTTTTCCTTATTTACCCCGTGATTCTTTGGGGCACTCTTCTATTCTTATGGACATCTGTGAAGAACAAAAATTTCAGGATGTATAATGTATCACTTCTCTGATATTAAACAAAACTCTTGAACTATTGAACTTCTGGCATTTTCACGCCAATACTAAAAAACAGAAAGGTGAAGATGGTGAAAACTGATATTTAAAAAAGAAATAAAGAACTGCTTGGAGGGTCAGGCAGCAACTGTAGAGAAGAACAGAGGAAAAGTAATAAAACAAATCTATTTTAAACTTCAAAGAACAAGGGACAGGGACAACAAAAGGGATGTCTGTGATAGGGTGGGGCCCAAGAGAATCTGAATAACAAAACTGTGATGGTGCCAGGCATGAAGTTGAGAGAGGGGGCAAAAGCCTCTCAATTGCAGTGATCTAAATGGAGATGGGCAATAAATGCGATCGAAAGGAGAAATTAAAACAAAGCTGAATTCACACTTCAGTTCTGGAAGCCTGAAATAAAACTGAACTTGCTAAGCGGGTCAGGAAGCATTGATGGGGAGAGAAAGACAAAGTTAACATTACAAATTGATGGCCTTTCACCAAAACTAGTTAGTTCTGATACAAACTGGAAAGACTGGTTATCTGACATTGTTGATTCATTATTTCATAACAAGAAGCCAGGCAGTGGTATGAATGAAATGAGGAATTAAAGTGACAACTGAAAAATCTGAGCCAGCCTTACAAACTGAAGAGTTAATTTCTCCTTCCCTGCCTCCAACTCAGAGGGGAAGGCTGGTGTCAATTCTATTACAAGAACACAGGCTTCCACAGCTACATAATCTGCCTTCCCTTCCCCTGGTTTCCCCAGCTTCACTGTATCATTTCACATGATGATAACTTCTATGTTACTGCCATTGAGAGGTCTTCCTTTTCCCCTCATACGCAGTTTCCCTAAATGATAATTTTTGGGGTTCTCAAACACATCCACTGTGAATAAACTCTTCTCAAGCTCCCAGTCAGATACAGGTATGGATGTTTTGATGGCAGACTCTGCCATCTTCATCAGGGATGATGCCTGGGCACGTCTGGTCCAGTGGTACTTATAACCCCATTGTCCCTCTCTTCTGATTGGTTAGCCCCCATCCAATCAGGTTTCCACTGCCCCACCTTGTTTACAATCAAACTCCAGTTCTTGCTTAGAGCAAGACCTCTTGTCTTTGTTAAAATTCTTTCACTCTTTTCGAGAACATTGCATTTGCAATGGCCATAGGATTGACTTCAACAACACAAGACTACTGTGCCACACCAAAGTGTCTTGGGTCTGCCCAGGGAATGAAGCCATTGAAATAAAACTAGAAGAAAAGTTTTAACAAAGACAAAGGTCTCACCCTAAGTAACTAACCAATCAGGAGGGATGGATGATGGTGGTATATATACCACCGGACGAGACACGCACAGGCATTATCCCTGATAAAGACGACCGAGTTTGTCATTGAAGCATCAGTTAAAATTGATATCTGTACTGGGCTGGAAGCCCAAGAAGAGTTTAGTTGTCATATACGCCAGGAAAGCACTAGATCCGTTTTCACATCTATGTATTTCCCATCCATCTGCTTTGCTCCCTTTCTCATTGCCTACAGTCAGTTCCTTGGCCTTGCTGACGTTGAGTGTGAGGTTGTTATTGCAACACTACTGCTGTTATCATCAGTCACTCCTCTTGCACTGATACCTTCCCACGTAGCCACACTTGCATCACATCAGGATCATTTCCTTTCGTACTTCTCCGTATCCCTACAAATTATTCCCTATACCACATTCCCATCAACATATAGAAAGGACTAATTTATAGTATGCAATTAACATATGAGCACACCTTTGCAACGCAAAAGTAAACTACCGTATTGGAAGTAACCCATGCAGAATTTCCTTCTATGATGGGTTTCAAGCAACTGCATCAGGTTCTAGCATTCACCTCTTTGCATCTCTTCCAAGCATGTCAGCTGTAAATCAATTATCTTCATCATGAGTCTCCCCGAGCCTGCACTTGCTCTGCCCCTTAAAAGCATGTTTGATTTCCTTCCTAGTTCTGATGAAACATCATCAGCCTGAGACATTCTCTCCAGGGAAGCTGCTTGACCTGCTGAGTATTTTTTTTGCATTTCAACGTGCTCATAGATGCTTTCTGTCATCTCCAATGTTGCAGTCAAAATCATAATTGCACTGATTTGTAATACAGTGAAATTATTACTGGCATTAGCTAAGGGCATGTTTTTAACTCTGTTGATCAGACTGTGGAACTTTCAGGAGTGCTGACATTGATTTAATGTCGTTCAATTTGAAACACCTCAACACAGTAGTTAAAAGACTCTGCAATTAGGAGATACGGGTATTTATTACAGCAACTTACACGATCCCTTATTTCTCAAATCCAATTATGGAGCTACTAAACTGTTCATAATAGAAACAGAATTAGATGTATGCAAGGGCCAGCAGAAAAGAGAAGCTACGGAAGGTATCACAATATTTTGACAGCAAATAGATTAATTTACTTGATGAAAATGTCAACTTAAAACATCAACTCTCCTACGTAGCCTAATCTGCTGAACACTTCAAGCATCCTCTGGTATGTTTTTCCTCTTATGCGGATATATTCAGTGGGAAAGAATAATCTGGCTCCAAATATGTCAGTAAGCAATAGTCATTTTTTTTTCATTTTAAACCAGAGTATTTATAAAATCCACAGCATTCATATTTAACAATGGCAGCTGATATATTAAGGATGCCATTGATAGCTTAATTGTCAAAATCTAATGAAGTATAATTAGTGAAAAGAACTACGTTAGTGTCATGCAACACACATCAAAGTTGCTGGTGAACGCAGCAGGCCAGGCAGCATCTCTAGGAAGAGGTACAGTCGATGTTTCAGGCCGAGACCCTTCGTCAGGACTAACTGAAGGAAGAGCTAGTAAGAGATTTGAAAGTGGGAGGGGGAGGGGGAGATCCAAAATGATAGGAGAAGACAGGAGGGGGAGGGATGGAGCCAAGAGCTGGACAGGTGATTGGCAAAAGGGATACAAGAGGATCATGGGACAGGAGGTCCGGGAAGAAAGACAAGGGGGGGGGAACCCAGAGGATGGGCAAGGGGTATATTCAGAGGGACAGAGGGAGAAAAAGGAGAGTGAGAGAAAGAACGTGTGTATAAAAATAAAAGATGGGGTACAAGGGGGAGGTGGGGCATTAGCATCTGTTACACTACAGCTGAGCAAAACTCCTTTCTCCCCACCACTACAATTACCTCACCCATCACATCCCAACCTCACTCTGCTACTTGCCCTCTGGCTCTAAATTTTGTGACAGAATTGGGAGATCGTGAATCCCACAATGCAGCAAAAGGGAAAAGTGAGATTTCCCTGGGCAAACAATGAAGGCTATGTACAAACAGACTGAAATAAATACCTTTTCAGTTATTGGAGCAGTTGTCACAATGAAGAGAATTAAGCAGCAAAGACAAGTCTATTCTCTTAAATGAATGAAGTCCCTGAGAAAAATTAATCTGATTATAAAATATTAATTAAAAATTCTAACAATCAGGAGTTTAAGCCATTAGTAAAATAAGGCAGATGTTGGACATGAGCATTTCTGGCACTTGCTCAAATGTCACAACAGGTCAAGCAGCATCTGTGGAAAGAAAAGCCATATTAGTGATTCAGTTCAATGACTGGATAGTGAAGGAGGCATTTGGTATGCTTGTCTTTATTGGCTGGGGCTAAGAGTACAAGAATTGGGATGTCGTGCTGCAGACGTATCCAATGTTGGTTTGGCTGACCTTGGATTGCTGTGGACTTCGCTGTCACCATATTTACAAAAAAGAATGTGGTAGCATTACAAAAATTGCTGGAGAGGTTCACTAGGATTTTGGCTGGAATCGGGGTCTTTTGTTACAAGGTGAAATATGCTAGCTGGGTTTGTCCTCAGTAGAGTGTCAGACACTGAGGAATGATCTTATAGACCAGGGATTCCCAACCTTTTTTTATGCCACGGACCCCTACCATTAACCGAGGGGTCCAGGAACCCCAGATTGGAACACCTGGTTATAGAGGTTCATGGGGGTCATGGACAGGGTACATATTCAGAGTCCTTTTCCCTGTGTACAGAAGTCCAACACTCAAGGGCATGAGTTTAGGTGAGAAGGGACAAACTTAAGATCTGAGGAGCAGGTCTTTCCCACACACAGAGTACAATAGTAATTTGGAACAAGCTGCCAGAGGAGATGGGAGAGTTAGATACAATTACAATGTTTAAAAGGCATTTAGACAAGTACCTGGACAGGAAGAAAAAAAGGGTATGTGGGCCTAATGTAGACAAACATTGTGGGCAAAGATTGGCATCACAGTTGGACCTGGTGAGTTGGACCAAGAGTCCTTTTTCTGTGTTGTATAGCTGTATGATTCCATACTTGGTGGTCGTCAGATGAAAAGTCAGCAACATGAGACATTAACTGCTTCTCTCTCCACAGCTGCAGTCTGATCTGATGAGTATTTATAACATTTTCTTTTAAATGTTAGAAGTTTTATCTGTTTGAAGGTTAAGAATACTTTATAGTGTCCCTTTGGAATACCTCTTGTGAACATATCGCTTGTGCATTGTGTGTGCATGACTTGTAAATGATTATTCCAACTTGAGAAACTGTAAAAATCCAAGACCTAAATATCAATTTCTTGCTATTAGTTTCCAGTATAGTTATCATGAAAATATCTGCAGCATTGCTCATCTCTTCAACCTGGACAATACCTTAAGAATACACATTCTTTCCTGCCATTCTCTTCAAAACCAGCTGTTGTAAACATTAATAAGAGAAAATCTGCCTGATTGAAGTAGTTAACAAATTCTACAAAAACAACAGGTAGGTGTAAAGAAATCATATTTTCATTCATCACCAAGAACCATTTCATCAACTGTGTGTCTATAAAGTACAAAATAAGAAGAAATTGAGGAAAAAAAAACATTTTTGTGTGCCAAATAGTTTCTCTCCATTTACGTAAACATTATAATTAGCTACTATTTTCCTCACTGCTGTACATTTAAAGATTTCTGAAACTCATTAATTGCTTCTTGTTGAAAATCGTAATTAAAACAATGTAAATCTGTAATTACAGACGAATCATTGTTAACTGATCACTGTTTGAATTATAGCACTTGTAATTTGCAGAATAAAGAAAGATTCCAATTAAAACGTGCAGAATTTCTATCACTGTGATTGCAACTCCTTAGAAAATGCTTCACTAAGCACTCCACCAAATTTCTCAATAAGGCAAGCACAAAGAACTCAGTGTCTTTGATATTCTGCTTGTATCTCAGTCTCTTTCAAAGAGAATGCTGTACTCCTGCACTAGGTTCTGGGTCAGTACCCTTTGACTTAGCAGACTTAGAAATCATTGCAAACAGAATGGAACAAACTCTTCAAATTATTTCTTTACAATAGGATCATTTCCAAAAGTTTCCCAAGCAGAAAAATGATCCAAATTTTACCTTGCCACCATTCAATCCAAATTGCTCTTTATTTCAACCCTTCTTTCGATCATGCAACTGTACAAAATGAATAATGGAAACTTTCTGATTTTAAGCCAGTAAAATGTTGTAAAACACAAAAATCTGAAATAACTGCCATTCATAAATGGTACTTTTAACACATTAGTTATTTGCTATTCTTAGTTTATAACATATATTGTAGGAGGGAAGACTAAGAGACTCATCTGTGACAGTGTAAGTAAGGGTTTTGTTCAGTATTACTAAAAGCAATTTATTCTATAACAGTTGCATCCAAAATAGAGAGGTATAAGTTTATAACGGCAGAATGCAGCACACTTTTACTGTAATAAAAAATCTGAGTTTAAGAAATACTGAAAAACGTGACAACATATCTCAGCCACTATCTTTCCATCTGCTATTCTGTTTTCAAGTTAATATTAACTATCTCCTGAATTGCATCCATTACCCAGAGTTTAGACCTTTAAACTCTGTCGCGCCATGCATTCATTTCCCTTGACCTGGTTATTTAACCTATACTTCACAATTTCAATAATAAGAACAGAAACTGTGGAAAATTAATGTTCTTTTATTTCAGCTTTCCAGATGCTGCAATCTCACAATTCCACTGTTATTGTTCTGGCCACTACATGCGCAGTTCACTCCGTATGAACTTCACTTCCTGTACTTAAGCTTTTTTTATGTCATTTACTGCACAAGTAATTTGGATTTCAATTTGAAGCACCCAGTGGAAAGACTTTCGTCTTTATCCCCTCTTAAGTCTTCAATTCGATATGATACTGATCAAATATGTTCACTGTTCTTGGATCTCCGAAGATGCTCTGCATGTGAACTTGGAATACAGTGGATTCCGGTTAATTAGGACATACCGAGATCAATACATTTTGGCCCAATTAAGCGGCTGCCCCAATTAGCCAAAGTTTCATGGAAATAGTTGAAAAGTAATAAAAAAGGCAAACTACCATTTAACTGAGCAACAAATAATGTATTTAAATGAAATAGGGAACAAATTAAAAACTAACAAAGCTACTACAGTACTATAAAACTGTAGTTCCTTATAGTTATCAATGGGGGAATTCATCCAGTACACTGAGGTTTGACTGTAAATGAACAAAATCAGTGCAGACACCTAGTGCAGATAATGGACTACCTTCATACAGTACTTTTGATGACTGCATCCTACCAATCTTCATTTTCATTGTAACTTTCAATACCTCCAAATTCTGGCATTTCCAGGTCCGAATGCTTGAAACCGCAGGGAGCAAAACTGTTCTGAATTGCCTTACTGATTATTTCTCACCAAATATCAGTGAGAAAATTCACTGCTTTTTGAACACAAACACACGGAACTGGCACTATTTAAAAACCGTACACTCTAAGTAAACGGCCACCCAAGTGCATGTGACTGATGCTAGCTAGAAGCTTTCAGCAATAGTCTCCAGTCTCAATTAAGTGACATAGTATCTCAAATAAATGAACGAAATGCTGTCTATTTTCTTGATTAGACTTTGTCCTTTACAATTTGTCCCAAATCAGCAGCTGCCCAGATGAACCAATGGCCTAATCCACTGTATATACTTTCTAAAAACGGTAATAACGTTATCAAAAAAGGCACACTGTAGGTGTCACGGCAAAAATGCTGCAGAATATTGTCAGAATCTTTGTCAAAGTGAACTTCAAATGCACTTCTGAAGAGCATGCATTGCACTGGCAGTAGATCTGGGCTAAAGACATTTGAACCCATCACTGTTACACCAGTGGGCTCTGACCACATAGAAACAGTGTAGAGGGTAATGTATTTACAGTGTATTAGGATGCAGTCCACTCGATATGCTTCAAAAAGTTTCCTTTTATATTGTATTGAACATATGTAAGCTAGCTAATAATTTGAATTTTGCATCATAAATAATACTGTTTAATTTTTTTCTGAAAATGTTTCCAATAAAGAGAACTGAGCAGAACTGAGAGGAGATAATCCACGTGTGAATTAATATTCTGCAATTCTGTTGAATTAACTGTGAAGAGTAGCAAAGCAGGAACTCTCACTCAGCAGCTTATTGTGGTGATGTGCAACCATGCTAGGATACAGTGCGGTCTGTCCATGGAATTTTCTCATATTCATCATTGTGTTCTCAGCTTGGTGCAGTTAGTTTGTAATCTCAGTCATACAACTGAAGGACAATACCGTTCCCCATTCATCTCCTGGTTTCACCCTGTTCAGCCATGTCTCACAGAAGAAAAGGGAAATGCAATTCAAAACTGCAGCTGTTCTGATGGCATCACTTAACAAAGAAAGTTAAATGCTTATGATTTTCAACTGTTACTTTAAGTGTGCTTATTTCTCCAAATATCTCCATTCCATCTGAAGTGTATGCATTCAATTTGGATCTAGTCCCACATTAAATAAAATATTCTAATACTTCTCTGAAATATTTCAATATGTCTTTGGAATATTCCAACAGTTTTTTGTCTTCCTGCCACCGATCATACAAGATCCCTAGTGGGTATTTGAATGCTTTTTTCATCTTTCAGTGTTATTGCTTTTAGTAAATTAATCTTTTATTCCATGGTATCACAGTTACACAAAGATTAGTAGACACAGGAGACACATTCAAGCTGTCAGCACCTACAACCTGATCCTCTCATATTGATTCTACAAACAGGCAGTCTATGTGGTTTTAAAGTAGTTCAAATATTTTTAATGCCAAAAACAATCTTTCTCTCAAGCGACAAAATGGAATAGCGTTACAATATCCCCTCAGGTTTCCCTTTGTGCCCAAATCAGGTGCAATTTTTAGCCTTCCTTTCAAGGTTTGGTTCTCACCAAACCGTTTCTTATTCATATCTAATGGTGGGAAAATCACCACCATTCAGAAAATCAGTTTAATGCTACATTCACGTTGTAAATTCATAAGAGCAACTGAAGATAAAATATCTGTTCTAAGCATCGAGTTAAATTTAAACAACAAATTTAACTCAAAACTACTAGCTGTTAAACTGAACAGAATTTAATAATAGTTAAAACTGAACAGAATTTAATAGTTAAACGATATCAAATCACAAGCCAAGAAGCATAATTAGCTGTCTGTTATAATTCTTGACAGAGATACCATTAAAATATATCAAGTATCCTCAGGAAGCTTTGAACCAAACAGGGATAACAAGGAGTTAATTGCAAGTCTGAAGAAACCAAATCATACCTCCATACCTCCTCGTAAAACTGGATTCATAATTCCCTCTATTGCAGACACAGTCAGTTTGGATTGTCAACAACATCTCCTCCACAATCATCATCAGCACGGGTGCAATACAAGGTTGTGTGCTTGGCCCCCTGCTTTACTCACTTTATACTTAGGACTGTGAGGCTAAGTACAGCTCCAGTGCCATATTTAAGTTTGCTGATGACACCACTCTCGCTGGCTAAGTCAAAGAAGGTGATGAATCAGCATACAGGAGGGAGATCTATCTGGCTGAGTGCTGTCACAACAACAACTTCTCACTCAATGTCAGCAAGACCAAGGAGCTGATTATTGACTACGGGAGGAGGAAACCAGAGGTCCACTGCGGGATCAGAGGTGGAGAGGGTCAGCAATTTTAAATTCCTCAGTAGTAAACTTTCAGAAGATTGTGAAGATTCGGCATGTCATCTAAAACTCTGACAAACTTCTGTGTGTGTGCAGTGGTGAATATGTTGACTGATTGCATCATGGCCTAGCATGGGCACACCAATGCCCTTGAATGGAAAAGCCTCCAAAAGTAGTTGCTACGGTCCAGTCCATCATGGGTAAAGCATTCCCAGCCATTGAGCACAACTACAAGGAGCATTGTCGCAGGAAAGCACCATCCATTATCAAGAACCCCCACTGTTCATGCCACGCTCTCTTCTCATTGCTACCACTAGGAAGGAGGTACAGGAACCTCAGGACCCACACCACCAGGTTCAGGAGGTTATTGCCCCTCAGTGATCAGGCTCTTGAACTAGAGGGGATAACCTCACTCAACTTCACTCACCCCAACACTGAACTGTTCCCACAATCTGTGGCCTCACTTTCAAGGATTCTTCATCTCATGTTCTCAATATTTATGGTTTTCTTTTACCTTTTTATATTTGCACAGCGTGTTGTATTTTACACATTAGTTGATTGTCTTGCTACATGGAGTTTTTCACTGATTCTACTATTTCTCTGTATTTAATGTGAATGCCTGAAAGAAAATGACATATATCAAAGTACATGGTGACATACAGGTACTTTGTTCATAAATTTACTCTGAACTTTGAAATGATCAAGAATAAATTGAAAACAGATTTAAAGAGGAGGGCATTAAAACATCAAGCCTTTCCCATGGAGTTGACTAGAATCTGCAAAGGCTGGTGCAATGGGAAGAGGTCTAACAGGTTCTGCAAACTCCAGGCCAAATCTGGTAGTTTTTCTTGTATAATCCAAGAATGCGTGGACAAATACAATAAAGATAACAATCATCTCAGTTTCTGAATTTCTCTCACTGAGGACTCAGGCCCACAATCCAGACTCTGACATCTGACATAGAAACGTGAATAACAAGTTACATTGATTGGTAGCTACAACACCATGGGTCTACTATGTCAAGGTGATCGAATCTGTTGCAAAAATTAAAGGATTCTCACCAATACGCATCCTGAGCATTATCTGTCATGGAAGTCAAACAAGAGATTTTGAACAAGTAGCAAATGGAAAAAGATGGCTGCAGGAACAGATGAACAACTATTTTACAGTATCCTAGTCCTCAACCTAAAAATACTTAATGAGTCTTGAACACAGCTACTAAACACAAGATCATCTCTAACCCAAAATAATCCTCATTTCCAGAACTAAATCTAAACAACAAAGGCAATAATCCCACATTCTTCACCCCATTTCTCATTTATATTATACCCAAACGAGGCAAATCAATCAATGTAAACCTGTGATTGGATTAGGAGAAACAATAGATCTGAATTTTGCAGGCAAGATTTTGAATATCGATCTCAATTTAAAAAATTAACAAACTCATTCAATTTTGTTCACATTTAGACAAATTAACCCATCTAAAAATGGTGAAATAGAATTCCAATTAGAAAAAAAAGAGGTGGACTTGTTTTATTCGTTATCACCTAGCAGTCCTGGTTACAGCATATTTGGGAAGAAGTAGTTTCTCAACTAATTCCTAAGCTTAATGGTATACAACTTTCTAACAAAAATTATGGATGAACTGTACTAACCATTGGATTTGTAATAAACAGCAACAAATATGTCAATAGTCACTTCCAACCGATAATATTTGCATATCAGCTGTTTATTTGAAATGAATATCCATCTGTTGTTTAAAAAAATAATTCCTGTAGACCATCAGAAGAAACTATTTCAGAGAAAAGGGAGAGATATTTTCTGGTGTAACAATTGATACATTTAACAAGTGATTCAATGCATCATGTTCCTGATGGAATTACAGCTGAAGGTCAACCAGCATGCAGATTCTCACCGGAACCAACAGCGGAGAGGTTACATTTCTTTCACTATACACTAAGCCCATTGAACCTGTGGTTTGGCAATTTTGTCTTGATGTTACTGCAGTTGGATGTTTTAGTGCATTCCCATCTCTGAGGAGCATCAAGAACCTGAAGCTCTTTCACAATGATAATGGTCATAACCAGTTGCTCAGTAGACGAGCAGTCGATCCACCTTTGTGTGACCTTGCTGGACTTGGCTGAACATTGTCAATGGTCACCTCCTATTTTTGGCACCTGAGCAATGTCAATGGCCCAATGACATCCTTCTCTCAATCAGGCCATTGTATAAAGTGAACATTTCTCCACAGTTGTAGTGAAGCTTTTAAAGAGTCATTTTGCTTTTCGCTTAGACACATCTCAAAGAATTGTTTTTCCAAAACATAAAGCTTGATACATGTTAGATGAAACAACTGTATCTAATACAGAATATATGCATATTTAAAGATAAACAACAATGGCACAATTCCAGGAACTTGGGTTCAATTCTAGCCTCTGGCACTGACAGTGTGAAAGTTGCGAATTATCTATGGGTATCCCCCAGGTGCTCCAATTTCTTCTCCTGCTCCAATGACTATGTTAGTTAGTAGGTTAATAGCTGAACACCCCAAATGTAGGGGAATCACAGGAGTCTGATAGGCATATGAGTGAATAGAGGGAATGAAGTGGATGGACTTGTTTTAAGGGTCAGCACAAACATGATGGGCCAAATACTCTTCTTCTATGGTGTTATGAAATGTGATTGATGGATATTTTGATTAAAAATCACAAGCGATTTCCAGAGTAGAAGTGTTGCAAATTTCACACAGCAAAAATTATGCAATAGAAAAGGAAGCCTGATTAAAAATGGAAAAATGTCAGTCACTTTAGAAGGCTTCTTCTACTTTTAGCAGGATTTAATAGCAATGTCACTCACAATTATACTCCAGTACTGTAAATGTTATCGTAGATAGCTGTTGTTGACACAGTTACATTAAAAACAGCAGATTTCACTTTTACAACCAAATATAATAATGCCACCAATATAAGACTTTGTTTTGCACATTTTATAGAATAAGGCACTTTGGCAGGAATGCTCAGTTTTTCTCTGCACACTATGAAAAAAGGGGAAATGGTGAAATAAAAGAATTCAGTGTTGGTTCATCCACTTTGTAAAATGCTACGAACAGGAATTAATAGGTCAGTTCAACAATGGCACCTACATTGTTGTCAAGTGAATCTGATGTAAAACTGGACTTCTGCAAATCCCAGTAGGTGCTTGATCTTTTAATGGGGTGTAGTTGTGTAGCAGTTACATCATGAACTTATGTATTAACTACATTACATCTAAGACCTGAACTAATGATCTAGAAGCAGAAGTTCAAATCCCACTGCAGAAACAAGTGCAATTAAATGTAATTAATTATATAAACCAAAAGTGCAATGTGTGTATCTCTAATAGAAGACATTAAATAATCAGGCTGTTATAAAAAACCAGCCACCACTCTAACTCCCTTAAGGGAAGGAAATCTACTGTCTGTATCCAGTTTAGCCGACCTGCAACCCTAAACCGACATTAATGTGGTTGATACTTAGCTGCCCTCCAATTTGACCAAGCAAGCCAGTGAGTTCAATACCAATCAGAGATGGGCAATAAAGACAGGCCCAACCATCAATGGGCACAATGCATGAAGGAATAATAAAAGGATATAAAACACAGCAAGTCTCAAATAAAAGTTGCCAACTAAAATGAGCATACTTAAAAAACAATGTTAACAGGCATTGGTTTGGTAATGGTTTGGTGACTGTGGTGAAAGGACAGAGAGAGATAAGTGTCTCCAGAGCACATCTTAGCAATATAGTATCTGACATAAATTTGACTGCTTTTAGAAAATATTTTGAAAGGTTATTCTCAGATAATGGCAGGGAAATATTGTCAGGAACAATGTACGAACAAAGTACAGTGGATTCCGGTTAATTGGGACACATCCAAACCATACATTTTAGACCAAATAGGCGGCTGCCCCAATTCGCCAAAATTTCATGGAAATAGTTAAAAAGGTATACAAAAGACAAACTACCACCTAACAAAGTAACAAATTATGGATTTAAATGAAAACACAGAACAAATTAGTACACTAACAATACTACTACAGTACTATAAAACCATGTATTATCTCCTAATAGTTACCAACAGCGGAATTCATCCAGCAAACGTTGCTGCGTTCTTTTGATTGAGTGTGAATGAACAAATTCTAATCATTAAAGGGGTAATTGGGTTTCTAAATATCAGTTTTTAAATGCACCAGTTCCTTGAAGATTGTTATTGAGAGGCACTCTTCGGAAACAAGAAGCTCAAATGATCTAGCTCATCTCACCAGTGCCAAATTCATTTGGGTTGCCTACTCAGTAAAAAAAAAATTGGGCCACATGTAACATGTTACATGTTCTACACTGTAATGCTCTTGTGTTCTTCAGGTGATCAAATTCTACACAATCAGCACCATTGGAGACCATGAATACTATAACCAGTCAATTAAGCATGGTTGATGATCATCTCCTTTACATACCATTGTAGATTACAGGAGAATCAAAATCCATTCCGATCAAGTTCAAAGGTACATTTCAACATTACATTCCTTAATTGTCTTCAATGTGATTTGATTTTAAAGTCTATACACGCACTGGAACTCCTCACAGCATATAAAAAAACAAGTTTCTTATTTTCTCAACCTAATGATCTACATGCATTCACTGCTTGCAAGAGGCATGAATATGCATTATAAGTTTCATATCCAAACTCACTTTGCAGCCAATGAAATATTGGTGAAGTGTAGTCACTACTCTGATATAGGAAGGACTGCAGTCAATTTGCATTCAAAATAGTTTCACAAGCAGTAATGTAATTATGAACGGATAAGGAAGAGGCAAATATTGGCATGGGGATTGGAAGCATCGCCCTTGTTACTCTGGATATCAATATGGACTTCTGGATGTCCACCTCATCTCATCTGAAAGACTGTACCTTGCTTTATACAGATAGTATAAAAAATATGTATCTCAAACAGACATAAGACATATGTACCTTTAATAATAATATATAGTATGCTGAGATGGCATCAGTAAATCACGGCGATGTTCTGTGGGTCTTGAACTTTGCATGTACTCTCACTACTGCTATGAACTGTCAACCTAGATATTTGTGCTTAAGTCTCGAGTGGGACTTCAACTCAGAACATTCTGGCTCAGAATCACAAAGATATGCAGGTTGATTGCTTAATTGACCATTGTAAATTTCCCCTGGTGCGCAAAATCTGGGCGGGAGGGAGGAAGAGTGAGAATTGAGAGAGAACAGATAGAAAGGAACACTAGTGGGAAATAGGATTACGCTGCTAGTTTGCATAAATTTAATAGGTTGTAATGGCTTCCTTCCCTAGCAGAAGGGAGCATGAATATGAAAGCTTCACCAAGTAACAGGTAACAACATAATAAATAAATAATCTGATCTTGATTGCTGAATTAAGCCACTTAACCTGAGTTTCAGAGCGTAGAGGAAGAAATTTATCACAGTCTGACCAGCAACGAGGAGCATCTACTTTACGAAGCAGTGAGAATTCTCCCCGGGGTAAAGGTGGTTGGGGGCAGGGATTAAATAGAGGTGTTATAAATTAAGAAACGTTTTATGAGAGTAATTTAAGTGAAAGTATCATTGGTGATGCCGGGGGGGGGGAGAGCTGATAAGAACAAGAGAGTGGTTCAATAAAAATCTTGACTAAACAATGAGAGAAAAAACAAGAAGACACTCGTTACAGATCCATATGATCTGGAACACACTGCACTGAAAGTGCCAAGGAAACTCCCATAATTAAATCAAAGTGAATGTCAGTGAAAAGAAAGCAAAACTGGAAAACCACGGGGAGAGAGCGCGGGTGTGGAACTAATTGGACAGCTCCGGCACAGACACAAGCAAATGAATCTAATGGCCTCCTCCTGCTCTGTGTAATTCCTTGACTGGCAATGTCTGACAAGCAGTTCAACTCCAACTCGTTTCTCAGTTCAGGGTAAGCATGTAAAGCAAGGGGAAAACACAAACAAGGCAAGGTGCAGTGCTAATGTAGCAATTAAGGTACCAAATTAGTAATCTATAGATTTAATTAAAACAGTGATTACAGTTTAAAGCCTGCCTCAACAGTTGAGGATTTAAATTAAGTGCAGTATCGAATAAGGGCTACTGTTCTAGAAGGGGTGCAGAATCAGAGGGACCCGTGCGCACGTGTCGGAGTAAGGGTCATTGCCAATACTAAAGTAAGATCATTAAAATAACGGGGCCCAGAACATATCACCCTATAATCCAAGCAGTCCTTTTATTTTACTTGTGCACAAGGAGAAGATCATGGCTCCTGTCACCGACACCGTTCTGAAATCTGAAGAGACCGCCTCTATTTTTATACAGAATTGGCTTATCAGTTATGGATATTGACATTTGCAGATTGTATGTGTTTAAATTCCTTCCTGGCAGCATCAATCGTCATTCACAATAAAGGTGTTAAAAATCAGTCTAAACCGAGCGGAAGTTAGTAAAGACAATACAGCCATACTTGTTGGTTACAATAGAGAATAGGTGCAGGAGTAGGCCATTCAGCCCTTTGAGCCAGCATCGCATTTCACTGTGATCATGGCTGATCATCGACAATCAGTGCCCTGTTCCTGCCTTCTCCCCATATCCCTCGACTCCGCTATCTTTAAGAGCTCTATCTTTCTTGAAAGCATCCAGAGAATTGGCCTCCACTGCCTTCTGAGGCAGAGCATTCCACAGATCCACAACCCTCTGTGTGAAAAAGTTTTTCCTCAACTCCGTTCTAAATGGTCTACCCCTTAATCTTAAACTGTGGCCTCTGGCTCTGGACTCCCCCAACATTAGGAACATGTTTCCTGCCTCTAGCGTGTCCAATCCCTTAATAATCTTATATATTTCAATCAGATCCCCTCTCATCCTTCTAAATTCCAGTGTATACAAGCCCAGTCACGCCAATCTTTCAACAAATGACATTCCCGCCATCCCGGGAATTAACCTCGTGAACCTACGCTGCATTCCCTCCATAGCAAGTATGTCTTTTCTCAAATTTGGAGACCAAAACTGCACACAATACTCCAGGTGGGGTCTCACCAGGGCCCTGTACAACTGCAGAAGGACCTCTTTGCTCCTATACTCAACTCCCTTTGTTATGAAGGCCAACATGCCATTAGCTTTCTTCACTGCCTGCTGTACCTGTATGCTTACTTTCAGTGACTGATGAACAAGGACACCCAGATCTCATTGTACTTCCCCTTTTCCTAACTTGACACCATTCAGATGGTAATCTGCCTTCCTGTTCTTGCCACCAAAGTGGATAACCTCACACTTATCCACATTAAACTGCATCTGCCAAGCATCTGCCTACTCACCCAACCTGTCCAAGTCACCCTGTATTCTCATAACATCCTCCTCACATTTCACACTGTCACCCAGCTTTGTGTCATCTGCAAATTTGCTAATGTTACTTTTAATCCCTTCATCTAAATCATTAATGTATATTGTAAATAGCTGCGGTCCCAGCACCGAGCCTTGCGGTACCCCACTAGTCACCACCTGCCATTCTGAAAAGGACCTGTTAATCCCTACTCTGTTTCTTGTCTGCCAACCAATTTTCTATCCATGTCAGTACCCTACCCCCAATACCATGTTCTCTAATTTTGCCCACTAACTTCCTACGTGGGACCTTATCAAAGGCTTTCTGAAAGTCCAGGTACACTACATCCACTGGCTTTCCCATGTCCATTTTCCTAGTTACATCCTCAAAAAATTCCAGAAGATTAGTCAAGCATGATTTCCCCTTGGTAAATTCACGCTGACTCGGACCTATCCTGCTACTGCTATCCAAATATGCCGCTATTTCATCTTTTATAATTGACTCCAGCATCTTCCCCACCACTGGTGTCAGACTAACTGGTCTACAACTGCCTGTTTTCTCTCTCCCTCCTTTCTTAAAAAGTTACGTTTCACATCCAGCTGTTATCTCATTTGTCTCCAGCACCCCCCACCACCCCCATTGTGTAAAGGAAAGCTATGTTTTAGGAAGACCTTTCTGTTAGAGGCTCACTACAGAGGCCTCACTCGTTTGGTTTGAGTACACACTCTTGTCTATAGTGAGCAGAGGTATCTCCAGTGGTTTCACTTCAAAGCTCTTGCTTGACTAGAACTGCCCAAGATTATGTTTGCCTTACTGCAACTTCCACACGTGTACAAATCACTGAAGGTCACAGGGCAAGTTGGTCGATAAGGTGTACAGAGTTCCAGACCCTGCACACTTTGTCAACAGAGGCTTAGAGCACAAAGAGAGGAAAGTCACGTTGAACCTTTGTAAAACATTAGTCTTTCCTCAGATGGAATATTGCATTCAGTTCTGATTGCAATAGTTGGATTTGAGGACTCAATTTTGGTTCGGAATGTTGTTGTTTGCTTCGATTGTTTGCACGATTTTTATCTCTCGTGCATTGACTGTTGTTCTTTTATTTTCATTATTTTTTTCTTTAATTGGATTCTTTTAGGTTTCTTGCTTTGAGGCTACCTGTGGGCAAACAAATCTCCAGGAAGAAGTAAAGAAATTCAAAGATGGGAAACTGAAGATTAGGAGCAAGTATAACAGCAGAAAAATTAATAAGATGCCAAAAGTCTGCAATTCTAAAGATCATCTACTCCAGGGAAAATCATTTTTATCCACGTTGATCTAGTGATGGCAGAGAGATATATCAAAACATTGAAGCAGTAGAGGTTGACAATTTTATCGTACAAGCGGATACACAACAAACTACTAATGTGGAGACACAAGTCAGAATGTCACATATTCTTTAGATCAGGGGTTCCCAACTTTTTTATGCCATGGACCAACACCATTAGGCAAAGGGTCCATAGACCGCAGGTTGGGAAACCCTGCTTTAGATCAAAAAGTATATACAACGTCAGAAACCCAAAAAAGTTAAAGGGGTTTAACATAGTTAACAGACTGAATTTCTAAAATTCTTGAACGCAAAAGTGACGCAGTACATTTGTTTATGAAAAATCCACATATACACATGATTTATCACTGTCACAAAACATGAGGCAAGTGCCATTTGGTTATGGTTTGTCTTCAATAAAGGATGCACTGATTCTGAAGCACTTGAATGCTATTTAACGTAACGGCTACATTATTTAGCATTTGCCTGCACTCCAACAAGATTGACTCATCAAGTACTCTGTAGCAAAATAACAAGTAAGAAAACATGGCATGGGACGAAGAAAACCAGAAATGAAATCAGCAGCTACATCAACTGCAGCTGCTGATTATTAACGAAGTAGTTTTGGCTGAGATTGAAGGTCAGTTTGATTAACAAAGGTTGAAATATCTGGAACAGTGAGGCTGAAGAACCAATACAGATCAAAATGGAGCCCAGCTATCCATCCAAGTAACACTAGCCTTCCACAATAAATTATCAGAAGTGCTATAAAGACTCGTAACAGTGCGATGGAATTGCAAACAGTTAGTGAAACAGTTATGATATAACCCATATGATTGTGACTGTAATGGTCAAATGTAGCACAGCAGTTCATACAAGAAGGCAACTGGAGATAGGTGATGAAGGTTAATCTTGCCAGTGCAGTCTACATATTAAGTATGAATCAAAACTTGACAAATAAACATTTATTTTCCCTAAAATGAGCCCTTCACCATCACCAATATATTTAATCACTACATGTGCAAAGGCAACTTCTAGAAAAAAAATTTTAAAAGGACTAGGCAATCAATTATTCAGAAAACTTAAAAGTACATTTCCCTTCCTTTTATAAAATTTTGATTTTAGAAAATTAGCAATAACGTGCCTTTTCCCCGGGAAATGAACTAAAAACTATACCCAAATCACAGCCACACAAAAAGGACACACCAAAATGGCCAATGCAGAAGGCACCACCAGTTACATCATGCCGAACAAAACTAGTGGGACATCAATTAAAAGTTGAAAGCTGTAACAACTGTTCATTTTTCTGGCATTTTAAAAATAAAACCTAAGTCTACACAGCCCCCTCTCCACCTGGAAGAATCGCCATAACCTTGATAGGGGAAACATTTTTGAAACAGTGTACCTTATTTCCATTGGACAACTTAAGCAGAAATAGAGCCAAATAGTAGCTACAAAAAAAATCTTAGAATTGATATTCATATTCAATGAGCAAATTTCCAGACAAAATTTGTTGGACATAATTAAGTGTAGGGGCAAGTTAAATCTGGTTGTATTTTCTCTTCTGTTAGTTTCTTTGCTCTCTATATCATGCTCCAATTCTCAACTATGAGGAACAAGAGCTGGATCAATACTTGTTTCACGTCTCTGCCTTCATGCACTGCAGGAGGGCCATGAGGGTCAGAGACTGAGGGAGGCTTTCATAGATAAAAAATCAGAACTCGCTGACAGGAATAGAATAACAAGTACATTCATTGCACAAACCTTTTTGACTTCACTGCGAACGATGCAGAAGTGGAAATCTACCAACTTAATGATGAGAGGACCGCTTTCAATAATGACCTATCCCTGCTTCATTGCACCAAACCAAGGAAAAAATAATCAAACCAAAAAAACATGGAGCATGATACCTAGGCAATACAGAGGTGAATGTGCTGTAAGACCAGGAATGGCCTGAGATCTGCCCTGAGGACTGATTCTGTTTCAGATGCTGCAGGAACTCCACACACAGCTCTGAAAAGCTTCTAGAAAATTAACCGAAATACTTTCACCAGTCCTCAGTCCTCTTCTTTTAGCATTACAAAGACAAGCATGTACCCTGCCCACTAAGGGAAAACACCCACCCTAAAGAAAAAAATGCTGTTCTGTACTACTGTACTTGGCATCAGTAGCAATCAACACAAATACAAGGAGCAGAAAGCTCTGCAGCCCAAGTTCATGAGGCTTAAAGATAGATTTCCAAGTCAAGATACAGTAAAGTTTCAATAATAATACACCTTTGAGACTTTGGTGAATCTGAACTTCCAGATGCGCCAGACTATAGACATTGCTCCAACTAAAACCCCAACAAACTTACTAATTTATCTTTGTTTAATAAAATGTATCCCAGCAGTGATACAGGACAGTTTAAAAGGATAGTGGGCACCAATGCCCTAGTGTGCCCAAAGGGAGCATTAGAACTAGAATGCCAGTGAGTCTAAAGGGAGCACATGAACCAGAGTTCCAGTGAGTCTGAAGGGAGCACAGCATCCAGTGCCCCAGTGAGTCTAAAGGGAGCACAGCATCCAGTGCCCCAATGAGTGTAAAAGGAACACAGCATCCAGTTCCCCAGTGAGTCTAAAAGGAGCACAGCATCCAGTGCCCCAATGAGTCTAAAAGGAACACAGCAACCAGTGCCTCAGTGAGTCTGAAAGGAGCACAACAACCAGCGCCCCAGTGAGTCTAAAAGGAGCACAGAATCCAGTGCCCCAGTGAGTCTAAAAGGAACCACAGCATCCAGTGCCTCAGTGAGTCTGAAAGGAGCACAACAACCAGCACCCCAGTGAGTCTAAAAGGAGCACAGAATCCAGTGCCCCAGTGAGTCTAAAAGGAACACAGCATCCAGTGCCTCAGTGAGTCTGAAAGGAGCACAACAACCAGCGCCCCAGTGAGTCTAAAGGGAGCACAGAATCCAGTGCCCCAGTGAGTCTAAAAGGAACACAGCATCCAGTGCCTCAGTGAGTCTGAAAGGAGCACAGCAACCAGTGCCCCAGTGACTCTGAATGGAGTCTGGGAACTAGCGTCACAGTGAGTCCAAAGGGATCACCTGAACCAGTGAGTCTGAAGGGAGCACACAATCCAGGGCCCCAGCGAGTCTGAAGGGATCACACAATCCAGGGCCCCAGTGAGTCTGAAGGGAGCACACAATCCAGGGCCCCAGTGAGTCTGAAGGGCACACGGAATCCAGGGCCCCAGTGATTCTGAAGGGCGCACGGGATCCAGGGCCCCAGTGTGTCTGAAGGGCATACAGGATCCAGGGCCACAGTGAGTCTGAAGGGCACACGGAATCCAGGGCCCCAGTGATTCTGAAGGGCATACAGGATCCAGGGCCCCAGTGAGTCTGAAGGGCGCACGGGATCCAGGGCCCCAGTGAGCCTGAGGGAGAATCAGAACCTGGGCTCCAGTGAAGTGGATGCACAGGTGCCTAATCATCAGGATGACAGAGTATTTTATTGCAGAGTGGATTCTTGAAAGGAATTGCAAGTGGTCTCCCAAAAACATCCTACACATGCGTTGCTAAATGTGAAAGATGATTGCTTGGGATGTGCCGCAAAGAGCAGCCTTGGCAATCATTGTGATACATTTAGGGGACCATACAACTGCAGCCATGGTGTGATAGTGATGTGACAGAACAAACACATGGATTGGGTGGTTTGTTCAATGGGGCATCAAAGGTATGAGCATAAGGACAGTGCTCGTCCAGGCAGTACAAAGTATTCCATCAAACTACTAACTACAAATGGCGGAAATTCTTTGAGGAGTCAGCAAACAAAGGAATCACTTAAAACAGATACTCAACATTTGATCTGCTTTACTAGCCTCTAATGACTGGACCTATATGGTAATGCTATTGACTGTCAAGAGGAGGAGTTTAAACTCACTGTTTTTGGAGATGGTCATCCTATTTCATCCATAACTTATCATCTCAACCTAAATCTCTTGCTTCCCGTGACAGAGACCACTTCATTCTCAGGAGGAGCAGTAAGTGAACTTGAATACTGCTGTCACTAAATGACCATCTCCCACCTCTGTCCTTGTGGGAGAAAAGGAAAGTCATTGATGAGACTAGCCATAGTAGCCTGGACCAAAGACATCAGTCCAAGGAACACCCACAGTGATACCATGCAGGTAAGATGATTGGCCACCAGCAATCCCAACCAATTTGCTTTGTATTCGGAACAACTCCAGAAGCATGGCACTTCCCCGGTTCTTATTAACTTTATTTTTACCAGGTGACTTGATCAAGTTTACGTTATCAAACATTGGCTTGATGCCAAAGTATCTAACCTTCAATAGTCGATAAAAATTTCAATCGATTAGCAATATAATGATGGGATTTCAGTTATGAACCATCTTGCACTTCTTTCCCATTCTCAATGTACATCTTTACTACTGAGATATAGAATCGACACTTGACCCACCCATGGCAGTGGATGTGAAAATATGTATCACAATTATCAGAATCTTCCTCTTTTAAAATAAATCGAATCACACTTCTTAAATGAGCCAACAATTACTTGAATTGTGTGCAAAGGAATCTTGGCGTTGACACCCATAGATCCCTAAAAGTTACCGCATAAATTAATAGGGTTGCTAAGAAGGCACATGGCGCACTGGCCTTCATTAGTTGGACATTTGAGTTCAAGGTCAAGTTGCAGTTCTATAGAACCTTGGGTCGAGCAGTCTTGGAATATCGTTCAGTTGTGGTCACCTCACTGGAAGGATGTGGAACTTTGGAGAAGGTGCAGAAGAGATTTACTGGGATGCTGCCTGTATGAGACAGCGTGTATTATGATAGAGTGAGCAAGTTAGAGATTTTCTCTTTGGAGCAAAGAGGGTTAAAGGTGACCTGAATAGAGTGAATAGCCAGAGACATTTTCCCCCAGGGTTGAAATGAATAATACAAGGGGGGGGGTCATAATTTTAAAGTGATTTGAGTACAGGGGGATATCAGAGGTAAATCCTTTACACAGAATGGTGAGTAAGGGGTGGTGGTAGAGGGAGGTACATTAGAGGCATTTAAGAAACTCTTACATAGCACATGGAAGATAGAAAAAATGGGTGGTTATGTAAGAGGGATGGGTTAGATTGATCCTAGTAGGTTAAAAAGTTGGCAAACATCAAGGGCCGTAGGGTGTTTACTGCGGTGTTATGTTCTGTGTTTTATAAAACTTTGTATTGCATGGTGCTACGGAATGAACTCAGAGAAATCAGCCATTACTCCAGAATCAAGTTGCTTTACAATTAAACCAGTGAAATCCAATTAGTTGAATTTCTACTTTGACAAGTTCAGTGGAGGAATTTCTGTATCTCTTCAATTTTAATGTTTTTCACTTTTACTACTCTCCATTGAGAGTAGTAAAAGTGTTGAATAGAAGAACACAAAACAAATGTGATAATTGGTTTAGACTTTTGCAACGTTGGTTTTTTTTCAAATACAAAACAAGTGAAAAGTGTTAACTTAATATAAATAACAATTTCATCTTGAGTTTTACTACAACATTGCTGTTCAGAAATATACATGTACTCTTCAACAGTTTTGCATAATCCAATAATCTCTTAATCTAGCATCCACTACAATAGAACAAAAACTCCTGTCGATGGTACTGGAACGCACAAGGTTTTATGCTTCAAAGCCATTCAGAACTGCTTCCATTTGAAATGAAGCCCGAAAAACTGTTTCTTGAATAGGTAGCTTATGCATTAGAATGACTTTGATGTTCAGCTGGAGTACTGTCACATCTTAAAATTCTGTGAAGGAACTGAACAAACAAAAAAAAAGGAAAAGTCAAAGAATTTCTGTATCTCTTCAATTTTAATGTTTTTCAAAGAGTCAGTAAAGTGAGACAGATTAGGGACAAAGCTTTTATTTTTTTTCCCCCCTGGGGCATAGAGGCAGTGTAGAGATCACTGTGCATCTGTCTCACTCCAGTAACTGGATGAATAATGAACCCAGCTGCAGCGTAAAATCACACACTCTCAACTCTTCAGTAGGCTGGTACACAATAATCAGAAGTTATTTTATTACATCCTTAATAACACTTAATATTTTTCCTCTTACTGTGAAGATAAATTAATTGTAACATTAAAAGGCATCTGGAAATATAGGATATCTGTCTTCTTTGATATATAATATGCATTTGGTCACAATGCCAAGAAACTATCAAATTATTTGTAGATTGAATTAGAGCTTCCTGCACTTGGGCAAGTCCATATCTGACATGGGAAGTGAGTTTACAGACTAACTGCATAACTATGTTTCAGAAAGAATGCAGGACAAGGATGGAAAATTAAGGGAACCTCGGATGGGTGGGAGAGGTGGTGAGTTTAGTCAAGAAGAATAATGAAAGGCAAAGTTTACAAAGCTAAGATCATAAAGAGGCCTTGAGAATTATAAAGAAGGCAGAGGAGAACTCAAGGGGAGAACGAAAGTGATTGGCCAGTAGGATTAAAGAGAATCTCAAGGCATTTTGTATATTACATTAAGAGCAAGAGGATAATTAGGGAGTGGGTAGGAAAACTCCAGAATAAAGGAGGGAATGTGTGTTTGGGAGTATAGTATGTGGGAGAGCTTCTAATTGCATCTGTATTTAACAAGAAGGACATGGATGATAGGGAGATCTGTGTGGAGCACACTAACTTGCTCGGGCATTAAGACTAATGACGAGGTAGTGTTGGGTCACTTAGAGATCAAGGAGGATAAGACCCCAGGAACTGATGGGATATACTCCAGTTTATTGAGAGAGGCAAGAAATGAGATGGCACCTAACCAATTTTATGTCCTCTCTGGCCACAGGTGAGGTACTGGAGGACTGAAAAGTAGCTAATATTATTCCGTTATTTAAAGTGGGAAATGGGGATAATCCTGGCAACTACAGACTGGTGACTAGGGATGTTACTGGATAGGAATCTCAACGATAGGGTTTATAAGCAATTGGGAAAACCAGGGCCTAATTATGGAGAACCAGCATGGCTCCGTGCAGGGCAAATTGTGCCTTACTAACTGGATTGAGTTTTTTGAGGAAGTGACAAAGGAAAAGGATGTGGTTGCTGTCTCCATGGGTTTTAGTAAAGTGTTTGAAGAGGTCCCCCCATGACAAACTAATTAAGAAGATTAAAATGTATGGGAACTACATTTGGATTCTGAATTTGCTTGCCCATAAAAAAAAACAGGGTAATGGTTCATGGACTTCTTCTGGGTGTTCTGCAATGATCTGTACTGGAACATCTGCTGTTTATGATGTGTATTAATGGCCTAGATTAAATTGTAGGTGGGTGAGTTAGTAAACACAAAATAATCTGCAGATGCTGTGATCAAAGCAACACTTTCAGTACGCTGGATGAACTCAGCAGGTCAGGCAGCATCAGTTAGAAACAATGAGTCAACGTTTCGGGCCGGAACCCTTCGTCAGGACTGAAGAATGTAAGAAATGGGAAGGATTTGAAGAATGCTTGTAGCTTCAGTTGAAAGACCAGTAATTTGAAAGACAAAGGGGTGGGGGAGGGGAAGCATTGACATCATAGCCCTGAAAACAATGGGTAGTAGAAGAAGGAGACGGAACCATGAGGGAGCTGGGGGAGGGGGCAGAGTGAAATAGGGATAGAGGAAGGAAGGGGAGGGAATTACCGGAAGTTGGAGAATTCTATGTTCATACCAAGGGGCTGGAGACTACCTAGATGGTATATGAGGTGTTGCTCCTCCAACCTGAGTTTAGCCTCATCATGGCAGTAGAGGAGGCCATGTATGGACATATCTGAATGGGAATGGGAAGCAGAGTTGAAGTGGGTGGCTACCAGGAGATCTTGTCTGTTGTGGCGGACAGAGTGGAAGTGCTTGACGAAGCGGTTCCCCAATCTGCGCCGGGTTTCACCGATGTAGAGGAGGCCGCACCGGGAGCACCGGATGCAATAGATGACCTCAGCAGACTTACAAGTGAAGTGTTGTCTCACCTAGAAGGACTGTTTGGGGCCCTGAATGGTGGCAAGAGAGGAGGTGTAGGAACAGGTGTAGCACTTACGCTTACAGGGATAAGTGCCGGGTTGGAGATCAGTGGGGATGGACGTGCAGATAAGGGAGTCGTGGAGGGACCGATCCCTGTGGAAAGCGGAGAGGGGTGGAGAGGGAAAGATGTGCTTAGTGGTGGGGTCCTGTTGAAGGTGGCAGAAGTTGTGGAAGATAATGTGCTGGATCCGGAGGCTGGTGGGGTGGTAGGTAAGGACAAGGGGAACTCTGTCTCTGTTGTGGTTGCGGGAGGATGGGGTGAGGGCCGAAGTGCGGGAAATGGAGGAGATGCGGGTGAGGGCATCATTGATGATGGCAGAAGGGAAGTCACGATCCTTAAAGAAAGAGGACATTTGAGAGGTCCTGGAACGGAAAGCCTCATCCTCGGAACAGATGCGGTGGAGACGGAGGAACTGGGAATAGGGAATGGCATTTTTGCATGTGGCGGGCTGAGAAGAGGTATAGTCAAGGTAGTTATGAGAGTCAGTGGGCCAACTATATGAAGACTGGTGGTGTTGTAGACAGCAAAGGAGACTGCTGAAGGATACAGGTGGATACAAATCCATTACAGCTGTATTGGATATTATGGGTGGAGAAAGGGCAGACAGTGTTTAACCCAGACAACTGTGAAGTGCTGCACTTCAGAAAATGAAAAGTAAAGAGACAGTACACAGTTAATGGCAAGATCCCTAACACTGCAGACGTGCATTGGGATCGTGTAGCCCAAGTCCATAACTCTCTGAAAGTGGATACAAAGGTTGATAGGCTTGCATATGGCAAGCTTGTCTTTATTAGTTGAGGAACTGAGTTTCAAAGTGTATATATGAATTCATATACAACCTTGAGATGAGTTTTATTGCAGGCATACTCAGTAAATCCAAAGACGTTAACAGAATCAAAGAAAGACCACACCCACTAGGGCGGACAATCAACCAATGTGCAAAAGACAAAACTGTACAAATCCGAATGAAAAAGTAATAAATATTGAGAACAAGAGATGAGGAATCCTTGAAAGTGAATCCATAAGCTGTGAGAAGATTTCAATGATGGTACAAGTGAAGTTGAGTGAGGTTATCCCTACTTGTTCAGGAGCCTGATGGTTGAGGGGCAATAACCATTCCTGAACCTGGTGATGAGAGTTCTGAGGCTCCTGTACCTTCTTCCTGATGACAGCAGTGAGAAGAGAGCATGACTTGGGTGGTGGGGTTCGCTGATGATGGATGCTTCTTTCCTGCAACAGTGGTCCATATAGATGTGCATGTACTCAATGGTGGAAAGGGTTTTACCTATGATAGACAGGGGCATAAGCACTACTTTGTGCAGGATTTTCCATTCAAGGGCCCTGGTGTTTCCACACTAGAATGTGATGCAACCAGTCAATATACTCTCCACTACACATCCATAGAAGTTTGTCAGTTTTAGATATCATGCAAATCTTTGCAAACTCCTTAAGGAAGCAGAGGTGCTGTTGTGCTTTCTTTGTAATGGTACTGATGTGCTAGACCCAGAACAAGTTCTCTGAAATGATACACCTAGGAATTTAAATTTGTTGAACCTCTCCAAATCCGATCCTCCAACGATGACTGGCTCATGGACCTCAGTTTCCTATTCCTGAAGTCAATAATCAGTTCCTTCGTCTTGCTGACATTGAGTGATATGTTGTTGTTGTGGAAGATCAGCTAGATTTTCAATCTCCCTCCTACATGCTGATTCATCACCACCTTTGAACTGGCCAATGACACTGGTGTCAAGAGCAAAACTTAAATATGCCATTGGAGCTGTGCTCAGCCAGTCATAGGTGCAAAGTGAGTGGAGCAGGGGGCTAAGCACACAGCTTTGTGATGTACCTGCGCTGATGAAAATTGAGGAGAAGACATTGTTCCCAATCCAAACTGATTAGGGTCTGCAAGTGAGGAAATCGAAGATCTAATTGCACAAGGGGGTATTGAGGCTTGATGTCAAGGTCTTGAAGTTTATTGATTAGATTTGGGGGGGATTATAGTATTGAATACTGAGCCATAGTCTGACGAAGAGCATCCTTATGTATGCACCTTTGCTGCCGAGATATTCCTGGATTGAGTGAAGAGCCAATGAAATGGCATCTGCTGTGGACCTGTTGCACCAATGGACAAACTGGAGCAGATCCAAGTTGCTTCTCAGGCAGAAGTTGATGTTTCATCACCAACCTCTCAAAACACTTCATCACTGTGGAGGTAAGTGATCGTGGACGATAGTCATTGCAGCAGGTTACCACATTCTTCTTAGGCACCAGTATAATTGAAGCCTTCTTCAAGCAGATGGGAACCTCAGATTGCCGAAGCGTGAGGTTAACGATATTGGTGAACACTCCAGCCAGATGATCAGGACAGGTCAGCACCCAGCCAGGTACCCCAACTAGTCCAGGTGCTTTGTCTGGGTTTACTCTCCTGAAAGATGCTCTCATGTCAGCCTCAGAGACTGAAATCACAGGATCATCTGGGGCTGTGGAATTTCATTAAGATAGCTTCACGTTTTGATGGTCAAAGCGAGAGAAAGCTTTAAGCTTATCTGGGAGCAAACAATGTTGTCACTATGTCACCTGATTTCACTTTGTAAGAGGAGATAGCAGTCAAGTTCTGCCACAGCTGACAAGCATCATTCATTAATTTAAGTTTTGTCAGAGATTGCCACTTTGCACGTGAGATGGCTTTCCAGAGATCGTACTTGGACCTCTTCGATATTCCCACTTTAATATTTGTCATTTATTAAATGTTATTTATTCTCCGTCTAAGGAGATATCAGAATGTGTGATACCTTTACATGCTGAAAAGGCTTTCGATCAGCTTGAATGAAATTATTTATTTAAAACCTTAGAAAAACTTAATTTTGGGCCCGATTTTATTCAATGGATTAAATTACTTTATTTATCTCCCACTGCTTGGGTTCTTACTAATTTTCAGAATTCCAAACCTTTCAAACTTCAGCACGGAACCAGACAAGGTTGTCCCTTGAGCCCTTTGCTCGGGCCTTAGAGCCCTTAGCCATTGCTTTTCGAGAATCTAATGATATTATTGGTATTTTAAGGAGAGGTACTATCCATAAAGTTTCGCTTTATGCTGATGACCTATTGCTTTTTATTTCTAATGTCGAGGCTTTGTTACCTCCTGCGCTTTCTTTACTCTCTTGCTTTGGCCAGTTTTCAGGATATAACCTGAATTTACATAAGAGTGAACTTTTTCCTTTGAATAATTTGGTATCAATTAATACTAACCTTCCTTTTAAAACTGTAAGAAATCAATTTACCCATTTGGGTGTAACAATTACTAAGAATTATAAACACCTACTTAAAGAAAATTTTCTTACCCTTCTGAATTATGTAAAAAGGGCACTATCAAACTGGTCGCCTCTTTCGTTATCATTGATTGGCTAAATTAACTCTATTAAAATGAATATTTTACCTAAATTTATACACCTTTTTTGGGCCTTACCCGTTTTTATTCCTAAATCCTTTTTTGACTCTCTTGATTCTATTATATCTTCTTATATATGGAAAAATAAACATTCTCAACTAAATAAAGTTATCTTCCAAAAGCTAAAAAGAATGGCGGTTTAGCTTTACCAAATTTTAGGTTTTATTATTGGGCAGTCAATATAAGAAATCTTATGTTTTGGTCATATTATATTAACCGTGAGGGCTGTCCAATATGGGTTTCTTTAGAAGCTACTTCTATTAATAAATTTTCTATCATTTCTCTTCTTGGATCCTCACTTCCTTTATCCTTAAGTAAATTAACTGATAATTTGGTAGTTAAACATACTTTGAGGATCTGGGCACAATTTAGAAAATATTTTGGTTTAATGGGATTTTCTCTTTCAAGTCCCATTTTTTCTAATTATTTTTTAAACCCTCTATGACCGATCCAGTTTTTAAAGAATGGGATGGATTGGGTATTAAATGCTTCCAGGATTTGTTTGTTCAAGGAAGTCTCCTTTCATTTGAGCAATCGTCAGCTAAATATAGCTTACCAAAAAAACCACTTTTTTCCGATATCTACAAATTAGAGAATTACTGCGTTCTCAATTATGTTCATTTCCTAATAGTCCCCATAAGGACTTATTTGATGTAATTTCTAATTTGAAATCCTTTCATAATGGTTCAATATCCAATATTTTTGGCATGTTGTTGGGAATGAGAAATGCTCCTTTAGACAAAATTAAAAATCTCTGGGAACAACATTTACAGACTTCAATTTCTGAGGGAACTTGGAATGAAATTTTTAAATTGGTTAGCACTTCGTTATGTGCCCGCCACTCCCTCCTACAATTCAAAGTGGTCCATAGGGCTCATATGATTAAGGATAAGCCATCTTGTTTTTATTTGGATATATCTCCCTTTTCAGATAAGTGAAACAATGGAGAAGCTTCATTAATTCACATGTTTTTTGGACTTCTTGTATCTTACTTGGTTGCCACAGCTGAATGCCTCTGATCTACCCTCAGCAGATTGCGGATCTCATGATTCGTCCAGGGCTTCTAGTTGGGTAAGGCTCTGAATGATTTCGTGGGGACACGCTCATCTACGACATTTAAGAGACATGAAGTGATGCTGCAGCTTTATAACACAAGTTGGACCACATGTCCAATCTTTCCTTACAGCAGATATTGCTTGGATTCTAGGCATGTGCTACAAGGAGAAATTGGACAAGCTTGGGTTGTATTCACTGGAGCAGCGGAGGCTGTACAAGATCACCAGAGGCACCAATAGACAGACAATATCAGTGTTGAAATGTCTAATATCAGACGGCATGCATTTACAGTGGTGGTAGTGGGTGTGGGGGGGGGAAGGGAGGAGTTGTACGGGGCATTTTTTAAAAAACAGCGTGGTTCAGTGCCTGGAATGTGTTGCCTAGGGCGGCAGTAGAGGAGGCAAATACAATGGAAGCATACAAGAGGAAATTTAAGAATAGAGGGACATGGACATTGTGTAGACAGAGGGATTAATTTAGTTGGGCATTTGATAGATAAATTCAGCACAACAAATGTGGTTCAAAGAGCCGATTCCTGTGCTGTACTATTCCGTGAATGTCCATCATACTGACCTTCACCATCAGGGACATGCCCTCTTCTCATTACAGTACTACCACCAGGAAAGACGCACGAGCCCAAAGATCCATACTCAATTATTCAGACACAGCTTCTTCACCTTTGCCAGCAGATTTCTGCAGTCCATGATCACTACTGCATTGTACCATTTTTACATGATTTTATGATTTAACGCAAGTTTAAGTCAGTGCACTGCACAAATTTGACATCAGATAAGAATGATAGTAAACTTTATTCCATTATTACTAGAGAACTGTTAAAAAACTAAGAAAATACTTTTACATGTATTTTACATAATATTCAGTCAAAAATGGTTGATTTTGTGTCTGTCAGCCAGCAGAGTAAACAATTGCTTCGAAGATCATCTGTTACAATGTTAAACTGAACTTTGGACTTATTAGATTCCTACAGACTTAAGTAACAAATACAAGGTTAAAGTCCACTTATTTTTGAAAACATAAGTTACTAATGAGTGTAGATTTTAGAAATTATTTACCATTGGAGGTGGAGAAAGCATCTGTGTTCCCAGAGCCTGCTCTCCTATGATGGATCATAATACTTATTTAAGGTTCATTCGTGGCACGCGAGAGCAGCTGACAAGGCCACCATTTACTGACTATCTCCATCTCCCTTTAATTGAGCAGCTTGCTAAATCATTTCAGCACCTGGTAAAGCATCAAATACATTGGTGCATGTCTGAGTCACACACAGACCAGACAAGATAAGCATGACATATTACCTTCCCTCAAGGATGTTAGTTAAATACACGGATATTTACAGCAAGTCTCTAGTTTCATTGTCACCATTACTAATTCCAATCTTCTTTATCTCAGATTGATGATTTTAAATTACCCAAAGAGCCGGTGGGACATGAATGCATGTCTGGGAAATTAGACCAAGCCTTATTACTACTAGTCCAATGTCAAAAATCACTATCCTGACATTGTCAATATGGGATGTATGACATCTCCACATAAGCTGTTCCCCATCAACACCTTTACTTAGCAATTATTCATTTAAAATTTCACCTCTCTCTGTATAAAGAACATTTCCCTCTGTGCCCCTCCTCCTTCCCTTTATCCCCATGGTCCACTCTCCTCTCCTATAAGGTTCAGGGTTCACCTACCACCTTCTAGATTGCAGCTCTATAAAACTCTGGTTAGGCCACACTTGGAGTACTGTGTCCAGTTCTGGTCACCTCACTATAGGAAGGATGTGGAAGCATTGGAAAGGGTACAGAGGAGATTTACCAGGATGCTGCCTGGTTTAGAAAGTATGCATCATGATCAGAGATTAAGGGAGCTAGGGCTTTACTCTTTGGGGAGGAGGAGGATGAGAGGAGACATGATAGAGGTATACAAGATAATAAGAGGAATAGATAGAGTGGATAGCCAGCGCCTCTTCCCCAGGGCACAACTGCTCAATACAAGAGGACATGGCTTTAAGGCAAGGGGTGGGAAGTTCAAGGGGGATATTAGAGGAAGGTTTTTTACTCAGAGAGTGGTTGGTGCGTGGAATGCACTGCCTGAGTCAGTGGTGGAGGCAGATACACTAGTGAAGTTTAAGAGACTACTAGACTGGTATATGGAGGAATCTAAGGTGGGGGCTTATATGGGAGGCAGGGTTTGAGGGTCGACACAACATTGTGGGCCGAAGGGCCTGTACTGTGCTGTACTATTCTATGTTCTATACTCCTTTCCCTGCCCCCAACATCTTATTCTGGCTTCTTTACTCATTCCTTTCTAGTCCTGATGAAGTGTCACGGCCCGAACGTCAACGCTTCATTCCTTTTCATAGATGCTGTCTGACTTTTCGTGTCAGACTCACTGCCTGAGTCAGTGGTGGAGACAGATACACTAGTGAAATTTAAGAGGCTACTAGACAGGTATATGGAAGAATTTAAGGTGGGGGTTATATGGGAGGCAGGGATTGAGGGTCGGCAAAACAATGCGGGCTGAAGGGCCTGTACTGTGCTGTACTATTCTATATTCTATGACTTGCTGAGTTCCTCCAGCATTTTGCGTGGTTATTTCCCAATTTCACTCTCCAGAGTCAAGGCTCTACTTTTCTGTTTATATGTCTCAATGCTGGACTCCAGCACTGCAAAATCAGTTTCTCTCCATAAAAACATTCCACTATATAGTATCCTTAAATTTTAAACTTTCAATCTCAGCTTAAATGGAACACAGCCCTAATTTCTACACTATTGCTTTATGTTTTGACTCCTGCAAGCATAGCGCTATTCTCGTAAATGCAATCTGTATTCAGTGTTAGGCTGAGATACTTCCTGTGAAGCAGGGCCTGGTTCTGCTAACAATACAGAGATGTTTGATCAGGGTTTGTTTAACTGTGTAATAATTTCTTCTCATACATTTCTAGTCTTCAAGGTAGTTTATGAAGGTCAACAATCCCTTAGATTCGTTTTGATTATCTTCACTAACTGCCTGTGCAATTGTAATCACTTATGAATTGGTTCCTCCACCCTACACAAATATTTGGATTTTCTTGTTCTACCTTCTACTATTTAGAGAGCACACTAATTTTGTAATTGAGCCTGTTGTCTGAACTTTACTGGACTAAGGCTACAAGTACCACTGGACAACTGGTGGCAGAGGTTGCTAATAGAAGATGACTGGTGTTCAGAATCAGAGCCAGAATCAGGTTTGATATCACTGGCATATGCCATGAATTTTGTTGTTTTGCAGCTGTAGTACATTGCAATGCATAATAATAAAAACTATACATTAAAATAAGTACATATAAAGAGAAAATTAAACTAAATAAGTAGAGCAAAAAGAGAGGTAGGATTCATGGGTTCACTGTCCATTCAGAAATCTTTCTTTTCTTTCTTAACTTTTTCAATCTTTTTATTAGTTTCAAGAAATCAGGTGGTGGATGGGAAGAAGCCATTCCTGAAACATTGAGTGTGTGTGTGTTCAGGCTCCTGTACCTACTCCCTGGAGGTAGCAATGAGAAGGGGGCACATCCTGGGTGATGGAGGTCCTCAATGATGGATACCGTCTTTCTGAAGCATCACCTTTGAAAGTGTCCTGGATGCTGGGGAGACCAGTACCCGTGATGGAGCTGGAAGATTTCACAACTTTCTACAGTTTTCCCCCCAATCCTGTGGCCCCTCCATACCAGAAGCTGATGCAAACAGTTAAAATACTCTCCATGGCACATCTGTAGACATTTGCGAGTATTGTTGGTGACATACCAATTCACCTCCAACCCCTAATGGAATATAGCATTGTCATGCCTTCATTGTAATTGCATCAGTATGTTGAGCCCTACTCACCCTCTCTACTTCTGATCCCTCAATGAGGACTGGTGTGTTGTGGCACCACTCAGCCAGATTTTCAGTCTCCCTCCTATATGCTGATTCATCACCATCTTTGATTTGGATAATGACAGTGGTGTCATCAGCAAGCGGAAATATGGCACTGGAGCTGTACTTAGCCACACAGACATGAAATATAAAGCAGGGGGTAAAGCACACAGCCTTGTGGTGCACCAGTGCTGATGGAGATTGGGGAGGAGATGTTGTTACCAATCCTAACTCACTGGGGTCTGCAACTGAGGAAACTGGGGATCCAGTTGCACAAGGAGGTATTAAGGCCTAGGTGCTGAAGCTTATTGATTAGATTTGAGGGATAACAGTGTTGAATGCTGCTCTATAATCAATGACGAGCATCCTGATGTATGCATCTTTGCAAGCTGTAAGTAAGCAGTTTTTTTTTGTGTATAATTTCCTGTGTGGGTTAAATTTGGATTTCAACTTGAAGCACATGGTGGAAAGACATTCACCTCCAACCGCTATTTGCCCTTGAAAAAGCAATATGTTTTCATAAAGTAAGATCTCATTAAAAACCTTGAAGGAGGCTCCGATAAGGTGTTTAACTCACCGCATAGCTTTGTACATGTGCATTGCGAGAGCAGTAGATAAATGCTTCAGTATTTGTTAAGATCAGTGAACTGCCTCTACAACTGAAGATGAATGGGCCGGCTCTTCTCAGATATCCTCAGAATATATTTAAAATTCTGCAACATTTTTGTTTAATTCACAATAAAAACAGCATTTATTCTCATCACTGACCATAAAGCAGGAGGGCTAATTACAAGATGGTAGATTTGCAGGGCCCCATCTCAAAACATCAAGACATAATTCCAGAATCCTATAAACTGAAAACATAATTTTATTTCTTTTTTAAAAAATAGCACTTTAGCTAATAGTGCTGAACGTTAAAGACCACCTCTGGATTCCCAAAGATAAAACAGACAATCTTGAAATTAGCTGTCGTCTTTCGGGATACCTAACCCATAACATAATAGGTGACACCACTGATTGGATTGCAAACATTTCAACACTGAAAAAAATTTAAGTTGCAGAAAAGTAGTGGTAGTGTTCACTCAAGCATGTTCAGTGCACCTTTCCAATGCCATAATTGCAAATGCCCTTCTTGGCCATAGGCCAAGAACTTGCAAAAGACACCAGCATTAATCCTCAAAGTTTATTAAAAGTCATCTTCATCATCATTTCAACTTTACAAAAGAAACAAAAAAAATCAAAAGAACATTATTACACTCATGTCCTATGGCAGCAGTCCCTAACCACCGGGCCGCGAGGAAACAATATGATTTGGCGATATGCGTCAGCTGCACCTTTCCTCATTCCCTGTCACGCCCACTGTTGAACTTGGACGCACGCGAGGTCATTACCCACGCGTCATCCATTTCAGCGCGGGAAGAAGATCAACTCCTCGAGCTTACAAATGACGGTGGGCTGAAAAGTACGTTTGACATAACATCTCTGCCGACATTCTGGATCAAAGTAAAGGCTGAATATCCTGAGATAGCCACGGAAGCACTGGAAATGTTGCTTCCATTTCCAACATATCTCTGCGAAGTGGGGTTTGCTGCATTGAACGCAACAAAAACTAAATTGCGGAATAGACTGGACATAAGGAGCCCCCTTCGAGTATCGCTGTCTCCCATCAACCTGCGATAGGACGGTGTTGTTGCAGGAAAACAAGCCCAGGGCTCCCACTGATTCAGCGATATTGGTGTGTTGCAATGATTTTATATGTTCATACGAGGAAAATATGCGCTGTGTGTTTAATATCCAAACGTTACTTAAAATGTTATGATGCTATTGACTTATAATTCACTTACCACTATATTCATGCGAGGAAGATATGCGCTGTGTGTTTAATATTAAATTTATTAGATAAACCTTTTTAGAAATGAAATTGAGTGTATTAACCACTTATAAGTGACCTATAGTTGACTTATCACCTATATTCTGGTCGTGATTAATACCCTGCTCCCCCCCCAGGGTTGCCAACTGTCCCGTATTAGCTGGAACATCCCATATATTGGGCTAAATTGGTTTGTCCCATACAGGACCACCCTTGTCCCGTATTTCCCCCGCTAAAGTAGAGCGTTCCTATGAAACCTTCCTTGCCAAAACGGCGTAAAGTGAAGAAGCAATTACCATTAATTTATATGGGAAAAACTTTTGAGCGTTCCCAGACCTAAAAAATAACCTACCAAATCATACCAAATAACACATAAAACCTAAAATAACACTAACATATAGTAAAAGCAGGAATGACATGATAAATACACAGACTATATAAAGTAGAAATAATGTACGTACAGTGTAGTTTCACTGAACAGAATCTCCAAAACCAATTTGTAGAAAAAAAATCGGCACGTACACGCATGGGCACATAGGTGCCAGTGCAAGGATTCATGGTCATGGTAGTCTTTCTTGGAGTAAACACAGTGAGAAAGTTGGCAACCCTACCCCGTCGCCCCCCCGCCGCTCCCGGTCGGTCAATCCGCAAGAATATTGTCAATATTAAAGTGGTCCGCAGTGCAAAAAAGGTTGGGGACCCCTGTCCTATGGCACCAACGACTGTGCCCAGCGACATCTAAAGTGGCAGCACACATTTTGGTTTCAAGAGCGAAGCCATAGCAGGCACGAGGTCTCCATTTAGCACGGGCCTCATGCACTGAAGCAGCCCTGACACAAAGGTTATTTATAGAAAGCATACATTTACCCACCATGCTGCAGGGGGAGAGAGAGAGAGAGATGCTCATCTTGTTGTAGGTAGGATCTTTAAGTCCTTCTTCCTGTCCCCATTCCTCATTGAAAATACTCTTTGTAACCTCCAAAGCTGTCTGCACTAACCCCTCCTCAAAGGCCCATCTTCCTCAACTCCATTTTTGTCACTACCTGGTTCCTGTTATCCTCTCTCCCAGCATCCCAGCTTGGGCCTCATACGCCATCAATTATTCTAGTCTGCAGACCTCACACAAATGCGGCCTATTTCCCCTCATGCCTGGCCCCCTGATTTAACAGTCACAATACAGCTTCTTGTACACAGTCCCTTACATCATGGGAAAATAATTTCCTGGGCTGAGCAAATTCTTGTGATCGCATTTTACAAAATTCTCCAGGCAACAAGCTGGCAAAATAACTTGCAGTGCAAAACAATATACAATAACTTGATTTTGTAGTCGTAACTGAAGAAAGCTTTAATAATACATGGTTATCAATTGAAATACAGTTCTGTTTCTCCCCCTGCAATGACAGGTAACATCATTCACAATAAACACACACTTTTTTTTTATATAACCATCAATAGAAAAATGAGATAAGCTGTACACAATTTAAGACTGAAGTTCTGCAACCAACCTATTAAATGCAACAAAACTGGGAGCCCACACCCAAAACCTCTATATTCTGTGCACAATTATGTAATGATAATATTAGCATTTTTATTACACTAGATGTCAAATCAGGAGTGTACTGCCACTCAAACATTTGATGAAATTTTACTTTGTTCAGCTGACATTTAACGTCTAAAGTCATTCCATCAGCATCGCGCATACCAGACAAACCAGGTGGACCACAAAGCCAGACAGACACTCACAAAAACTGCCACGTAAACTACCCTAGAGCGAGCTTATAGGCTGGCACGTCTACAGCAGTGGCTGAGACTGATTCAACTACTTTGATTTTATTCTGCTCGTTCAAAACATCTGAATGGATATATGCTGTCTAGTGATGTATTCCCAGTTACATTTACTCTATATCTCACTGAGTGGAAACAAAATGAAAGCTGCAGTGATTTTTGGAATCTAGAATTGAAATGCCACAGAGCATCCTTTCTGCTACTGAACTGAGTTGCTTTTGAAGTACCTCCCTTGACATTGACATAACTGTCACACAAGATCTTAGAATATTAAAGCAGAAATCAGATTCAATACAATAAAGCATCAGTGATTTCTGGAAGGGGTTTTAAGAATATTCACTCAAAGCAAGCCCTACCTAGAACATATCTTTGCACCCAAATGTGAAATTATTACCAATGGGAGTTTCTACTCACTTCCATGTTTCCCAAGAAACAGAAATTTCAGGAATTAGATTGGGAAGCAGCAAATATAACTCCTTCACTTTGTAAAAGAAATAGAAATCAGGAAACTCTTGGTCAGTCAGTTGTTATAAATCGTCAGAAGCACAATTAGAATCAGAATCAGGTTTAACATCACGAGCACATGCCATGAAATTTGTTAACTTTGTAGCAGCGGTACAATGCAATACATAATTATAGAGAAAAAACTGAATTACAATATGAATATATGTACAGTATATTTAGTTAAATTAAAATAATTAGTTAAATTAAATCAGAAATAAGTAAAAAGTAGTGAGGTAGTGTTCATGGGTTCAATGTCCATTTAGGAATCAGATGGCAGAGGGGAAGAAGCTGTTCCTGAACCACTGAGTGTGTGCCTTCAGGCTTCTGTACCCGCTTCCTGACGGTAAAAATGAGAAGAAGGCACCTTTGGGTGGTGGGGGTCCTTAATGATGGACACCACCTCCCCAAGGCACCACTCTGTTTAGATGTCTTAGATATTATGGAAGCTGATAGCCATGATGGAGATGACCAATTTTACAACTTTCTGCAGCATACTTCGATCCTGTACAGTAAACAACCCACCCCCACCACCACCCATACCAGATGGTGATGCAGCCAGTTAGAATCCTTTCCATAGTACATGTTAAATGTTAGAATCATAAATGCTAGAGTGTTATAATGTTATTTTGTAGATGTTATAGCAGACAGAAGATTTCAAAGTAATCAGGAAAAGCCAGTATCTGTTTTTGAAAGGGAAATCATATTTGACCAATTCATTAGAATTTTTTGAAGAAACCATATGTATCTTGGATAAAGGGGAAAATCGGTGAATGTACTAAATTTGATTTCCAGAAGGCCTTTGATAAGATGTCGCATCATCGGTTACTGAGGAACTAAAAGCTCATGGCATAAAAGGTATTATGAGGAAAAGATTAACTGGCCAAAATAAAGCAGCAAGTAGTAGCAGAAAATATAATGAGTGATGTGCCACGGGGATTGGCACCAGCGCACAACTTGTACAATCTAAATTAATGACTTCAATGAGTACACTGAAAGTATGGTTGCTAACATTTCAAATGACACAAAGATAGGTAGGAAAGCAAATTGTATAAAAGACACAATGTTTAAAAGGCATTCAAGTAATTCAGTGAGAATAGATCTGCAGGAAACTGTGAAATTGTCCATTTTGGCAACAGAAATTTTTAAAAAATAATCAGAGAGAAATTGCAATGTTCTACTATGCACATGGATTTAGGTGTTTTTATGCACAATTCACTAAAAGAATATTACACTGCCGCAACAAGTAATTGAGAAAACTAACGCTTATTGCTTATCGTGAGGCAAAAGTATTCAATTAGTCAGTAGTCAGATGGCATCTAAGCTACGTATGAGGCCTTGTTGAGGTTCGAACTGGAATGCCATGTACAGTATTGGTTTCAAATTAAATGAAGAGCAAAAAACATCGCAAGTACTTCAGAGGTTAACTAGAATCAGTGGATTGTCTTAATGAGGAAAGTTTGGAAAGGCGAGGGTTCTGTATGCTAGATTTTAGAAGAGTGAGACAGAACTTAACAGACACTAGATCCTGAAGATTCTCAACAAGCCACATACAGAGCGGAAGGCAATGAACTTAACCTGTTCTTTAACAGATTTGACAGTATGGCCCCTGCCCATCCCACACGAGTCATCTGTTGTCGGCCCCCAACCAACACATATTCCACTCTCCCCTCCTACTCCTCCTCACAGTCCCCCACTCTGCTCTCATGACTATACCACTTCCCCACACGAAACCACCACGGTGGGTTTCACAGCTCTACAGGTGAGAAGACAGCTGAAACGTCTCAACCCAAACAAGGCTGCAGGACCGGATGGTGTCAGTACCAGGGTGCTCAAAGCCCGAGCCCCTCAGCTATGTGGAGTACTTTGCCGTGTATTCAACCTGAGCCTGAGGCTCCGGAGGGTTCCTGTATTGTGGAAGACGCCCTGCCTCGTCCCTGTGCCAAAGACGCCACGCCCCAGCGGCCTCAATGACTACAGACCGGTGGCATTGACCTCCCACATCATGAAGACCCTGGAGAGACTTGTTCCGGAGCTGCTCCGGCCCATGGTCAGGCCACACTTAGATCCCCTCCAGTTCGCCTACCAGCCCCGACTAAGAGTTGAGGATGCCATCGTCTTCCTGCTGAACTGTGTCTAAGCCCACCTGGACAAGCCAGCGAGCACTGTGAGGGTCATGTTTTTTGACTTCTCCAGTGCGTTCAACACCATCCGCCCTGCTCTGCTGGGGGAGAAGCTGACAGCGATGCAGGTGGATGCTTCCCTGGTGTCATGGATTCTTGATTACCTGACTGGCAGACCACAGTATGTGTGCGTGCAACATTGTGTGTCTGACAGAGTGATCAGCAGCACAGGGGCTCCACAGGGGACTGTCTTGTCTCCCTTTCTCTTCACCATTTACACCTCGGACTTCAACTGCTGCACAGAGTCTTGTCATCTTCAGAAGTTTTCGGATGACTCTGCCATAGTTGGATGCATCAGCAAGGGAGATGAGGCTGAGTACAGGGCTACGGTAGGAAACTTTGTCACATGGTGTGAGCAGAATTATCTGCAGCTTAATGTGAAAAAGACTAAGGAGTTGGTGGTAGACCTGAGGAGAGCTAAGGTACCGGTGACCCCTGTTTCCATCCAGGGGGTCAGTGTGGACATGGTGGAGGATTACAAATACCTGGGGTATGAATTGACAATAAACTGGACTGGTCAAAGAACACTGAGGCTGTCTACAAGAAGGGCCAGAGCAGTCTCTATTTCCTGAGGAGACTGAGGTCCTTTTACATCTGTCGGATGATGCTGAGGTTGTTCTACGAGTCTGTGGTGGCCAGTGCTATCACGTTTGCTGTTGTGTGCTGGGGCAGCAGGCTGAGGGTGGCAGACACCAACAGAACCAACAAACTCATTTGTAAGGCCAGTGATGTTGTGGGGATGGAACTGGACTCTCTGACGATGGTGTCTGAAAAGAGGATGCTGTCCAAGTTGCATACCATCTTGGACAATGTCTCCCATCCACTACATAATGGACTGGTTGGGCACAGGAGTACATTCAGCCAGAGACTCATTCCACCGAGATGCAACACAGAGCCTGTGACCATCAAACTTTACAACTCCTCCCTTGGAGGGTCAGACATCCTGAGCCAATAGGCTGGTCCTGGACTTATTTCATAATTTACTGGCATAATTTACATATTACTATTTAACTATTTATGGTTCTATTACTAGTTATTATTTATGGAGCAACTGTAACGAAAACTAATTTCCCCCGGGATTAATATAGTATGACTATGACTACTACTAGAAGGCTGTATTCTTGAGTGAGAGTATCTAAAGCATTGGGATTTTAGGGCAGGGTGAGGTAATTGTTTGTCCCCCTCACAAAACTGCTGTAGGGCTTTGGAATTCTGGAAGTAAGTAGAGATCGACAGACTCCTGAGAAGTTAAGACATGAAAAGGCTAGAGAAGATGGACAGGAATGGAGAGTTGAAGTTACAACCAGATCAGCCATCACTAAATGGCGGTGTGGATTCAAGGGGCTGAGTGGCTTAATCTTGTTCCTAATTTCATATTCACTTGTTCGGGGTTCAAGAACACCAAGAGATCTAGTTTCAAATTTTAGAATGAGAACGCAGAATAGTATGGCAAGGATGTTATTAAACTAATGATGCAAATTTAAACTAATCCATTCTGCCTACATAATGTCCATATCCATCCATTCTCTGCAGATTCACATGCCTGTCTAAACGCCTCTCTCATATCTGCCCCACCTCTGCTCTGGCAGCCGATTCCAGGCATTTACCACTCTACATAAAATAAAACTTGCCCCCACATCTCCTTTGAACTTAAACCCTCTCACCTTAAATGCACACGCTCTAGCATTAGACATTCCAACCCTGGGAAAAAGATACTATCTGTCTGCTCTAAGCAAGCCCGCATAATTTTATAAACTTCTAACAGATTTCCCCTCAGCTTCCACCACTCCAGGAAAGCCAATCAAAGTTTGTGCAACCTCTTCTGTTAACACATGCCCTCTAATCTAGGGAGTGTTCTGGCAAACCTCTTCTGCATCCTCTGAAGCCTCCTTCCTGTAATAAGGAAATCAGAATTGAATGCAATTGTCCAAACGCAGCCCAACTAGAATTTGGTAAAGCCGCAACATGACTTCTCGAATTTTTCTGGAAAAAAAATTTTTATAAAGGGACAATATTCCAAATTATCAGCAAACAGTTTTACGTTTCTTAACATTCAATCACTCCAAAAATTAGATTACTTATAGGAGTGCAGGTATGGTGACAGTTATGTAGTGTTTAGTAGCCTTAATCAATCTCCAACTCAATATAAAAATGCTTTTATTGTCTTTAATAAACAATGCTTTAAAATATTATTGATCACACTGATTTATGAAAATTTTGCAGCATTGAAAATGGAGGCAGACAAAGCACCTTTCATTTTGGATCAGAATCATCAACAGCATCAGGGTACAAGTTCTAATACCAAATTCTTATCGAAACAGTAAAATAATCTTAATCATTATTTTATGGTTTCTCCCATTATACTAAATAATATGATTCTTCACCCTTTGAGTGATAGTCACAGATATTGTAATAAATAATTTTATCTGCACAATTCTGGCTTCCTTTTAATATACAAAGTTCAGTAAGCTAATCCATTAATCTAGAATTGAACCAGCCAGAAAATGTCCACTTTCGACTGTATCAGATGAATGAGCTCTTTTACCGATGAGCCATTGGCAAATTATGTATTGTCAGTCCTTTGTAAGAAGTAAAATTATACAGAAGAATAAATAATTTATTTTCTAACAAACCTTAATCAACTTCTCAAATAAAACAAAATAAATTATTCAGAGATTAGTTTTCTTTCATCAGGCTTCTTTAGCTAAAGATATACGCTCTGCTTGAGCTCTAAACACCATGGAGCTCCAGTTTATGCCCATGACATGGAACTAAATAGTTGAAACACACCGCCTGCCAAACTGAGCAGAGGTTGCATTATTTATCTCTGTTAGGAAGCCCTGGATACCACACTTGTCAATCAAAACAGATTTTAGAAAGCTCAATGGGCACCAGACTGAGCTCTCATTTTAAAAAATACACAACTTCAATGGCATCAGTCACAAGTGGGACAGCAATCGCAAACAATTAACTCACATCTGCCAGCAATTGCATGGGGATTTCTAAAACAAATCGCTCACCATTTACAAAGGAGTGATTACTTGATTGGAAGAACTCAAGGTGGCTATTGGGTTGTTCAACCATCAGAATCAGTAATTCTGTTGCAGAAAGCCCTATAGACAGGTTTATAACAAAAACATAGTGGATTAATCCAGTTAAAGTTTCACCAAAGAGCATACCCACATAAACAGAACACAAGAAAACACAATGGGCCCTTGTATCCTTCATGTGGGCTTTGGAAGTCAAGATACAGCAAGAAAATGAAATCAAATGGAATAGTACCTTGCTCTAACCAAATGAAAGCAGATGAGTGCAGAGACACCATACTTAAGACTTAATTGCATGTTGCTATAACATCTCAACACTAAATGCTGAAATAAATCAAGCCCTGTTCATGCAAGTTTTTTTTAGTTCTATCTTGTACATCAATCACCTCTATTCATTTTATAGGTCAAATTCAAGACATTGATATTTAGGAACCATTTTTGGCATTCACATTTCTAAACTCGACTTCCACATCTCTGTAGGATTTGAAGAACCAAAGACTTTGGGATTATATTCCTCTACTGGGAGAAATGCAAAATTTAGCAAATGTAATTACAAGGAAGCAACTCACCGATGATGATATACAAGTATCTGATACAGTGCCTATAAAAAGTATTCACCCGCCCCCGCCCCCCCCACCCCGGAAGCTTACATGTTTTATTGTTTTACAACATTGAATCACAGTGGATTTAATTTGGCTTTTTTGACAATGTTGTAAAACAATAAAACATGAAAACATGAAAACAAGGGGTGGGGGTTGTACACTTTTTATAGGCACTGTATAAGCAGAATTAAAAAAGCTCAGATTTTGTTCCAATAAGGAACATTATGAGCCTAGAAAAGGACTAAGGACACAGTGCCTTCAGTTACCAGGAGACTCTGTACACAGCAGAAAGGAGGCAGGGAGGAAGGAATTATGATGCAATCACTCTCATTGGACAAATCAATGGCTTTTCCCTCATTCAAGAGACTAGCATCATTTCAAAAGTCGCTGATTACTACCCATCCCTATCCACACTCCTATACCCCACTGCAGTCCTTCTGGTAAGGGCATTTTCTCCAAACTACTGGGTACTGAGCTCTGATATTTAGACACAGCAATGACAGAGAATGATTATGCAAGCCCATATCAGGATGGTTGTGACATCGAGGGGACTTTAAACACAGGGCAACTTCCATGTCCCTGCTGCCCCAAGTCAGGTTTGTGGAGGTCAATGTCACAGGTTGGCGAGGTGCTTTTAAAGAAACTACGGTTAGTTGCTGAATTCACTTTGCATTGAGTACACGCTACAGACACTGTGGTGGATGGTATGAACAAATGAGACGGTGGATGGAGTGGTAGACATGGGTTCACTTGCGAATGGTGCTTAGCGTTGATTCTGTTGCTAGAGCTGCACTTCACTGGGGAAGTGAAGAGTGTACCTATATTCCTGACTTGTGGATGGGTTTGAAGGGCTTCAGGAGTTCCATCCACCCACTTTGCAGACAACATTCCACCCCCCCCACCAAAATCTGGTTCCAACCATTACTCAACCTCTTTCTCCTCCTCCAATGGTTCATACCATTGGCATAAACATCAATTTCTCCAACTTCTGATAATTTTCCTCCTCCCCCTTTCTTCCTCAATTCCCCACTCTTCTCCAATCACCTGCCCCTGATGCCCCTCCTCTTTCCTTTTCTCCTATGGTCCACTGTCCTCTCCTATCAGATCCTCCCTCGTCCCAGCTTCTTACTTCATCCCCCCCCCACCTACCTGGCTTCTCCTGTCACCTTCTAGCTTCTCATCCTTCCCCACCACCCACCTTCTTACTGTGGCATCTTCCCCTTTCCTTTCCAGTCCTGATGAAGGGTCTCAACCCAAAATGCCAACTGGTTATTCATTTCCATAGATGCTGCTTGACCTGCTGAGTTCCTCCAGCAATATGTGTGTGTTGCTGTGGTTATCATTCTTATTTCCTTTACTTATCTGTATCCAGCTTGGGTAGAGTTTTGAGTTCCTGCTTATCTCCTATCTTCACACTCGCATCCCTGGGGGGGGGGGGGGCACCTTGTTCCATCTGCTTGTTTTAGTTTTTCCTCTCTATATATCATTCACCAGCCATAATCTTTTAACTCCACCCCAACTTACCACAGCCCACCACCTGCCTGTCACCTGACACCATCCTCAGTCCATCAGTCACCTCGGAATTGTTTCTTGCCATTCCCTTTCTCCTCCCGGCACAGGACATCGCATCCATCCCGTCTCAGTCCTGATGCAGGGTTTCGACTCAAAATATTAATGAGTTCTTCCTTCCCACCAATGTTCCTTGACCACACTGAGTTCCTCCAGCAGACAGTGTGTTGGTCCATTTTCAGTCTCTTGTGTCTTCACAGAATGCATTCATCTGCCTTTTCAAAGATGTATGGCTTGGGGCAATGGAATGCAGCATTTTGCCCCTGGATATTCACTCACATAACATTATCTTTTTCAGCATTTACAGAATTTGCAGGTGAAACACAATGATGACCATTCCTATATACCTCTGCAGTACTCCAGAAATAGTAAGTTACAAGGAATGTTGGATACAAGTTGCCCTTGGCCTCTGACACAATTCCGAAGTCATGACACAGCAGGATAACTTGCACCACATCCAGCAGAGAACAATCGCCCCAGGACAACGTACAGCATATTGAGTGAAAATCAAAAACTCCAGATAAAAGATGAAATAAAAATAGAAAATGCTGGAAACATTTGGCAAGTCAGATAACATTTGTAGAAGGAGAAACAATTAATGTGTCAGGTCTAGGACCCTTCAAAGATCAAATTGTCCCTGGAGTCCCAAAGTAACTGCTCTCACTAATGTTGTACTCAAGCTATCCCCTTACACCGTTTGAAGATTCCTCCAAACTGCTCTAATCTTCCCACGCCTTCCCAACTTTAATCTGCCCCATAAACTACCCATACTTGTGCCTAAAATACTAACCACTAAGCCTCATTCTATGACCCCCAAGCCCCAATCTCCCTCCTGAAAACCCGCACCCTAGTTTCTGTCCCTCTGAATATACCCCTTGCCCATCCTCTGGTTACCCCCCCCCGCCGTCTTTCTCCCCGGACCTCCTGTCCCATGATCCTCTCGTATCCCTTTTGCCTATCACCTGTCCAGCTCTTGGCTCCATCCCTCCCCCTCCTGTCTTCTCCTATCATTTTGGATCTCCCTCTCCCCCTCCAACTTTCAAATCTCTTACTCACTCTTCCTTCAGTTAGTCCTGACGAAGGGTCTCGGCCTGAAACGTCGACTGCACCTCTTCCTAGAGAAGCTGCCTGGCCTGCTGCGTTCACCAGCAACTTTGATGATGGAAATATTATCATTCTGTTTCACTGAGTACAAATGATGCTCTACATCTGTCGTATTGTGTCACTGCTTAGTTTTGAACAGGAATGGAACACCGAGACGATTTCTCCTGAGTGCATTGCACAAAGCACTTCAAAAGCCTTTCTTGGGGGTCTCAGCAATCAGACTTCTGTTGATGTCAATATTACATATTGCTGACTTTCTTGAAGCAAAGGTACATCTACTGCCGAGCCACCTGGCTTCACCCATCACCTTCTAGCTTCTACTCCTCCCCCTGCCCGCCATCTTCTTATTCCGGCCTCTTCCCCTTTCCTTTCCTTTCCTGTCCTGATAAAGCATCTTGGCATGAAACATTAAATGCTTATTCCTTTTCCACAGACAATGCCTGACCTGCTGAGTTCCTTCAGAATTCTGTATGTATTATACTCTCACTATCCGGATTGTGGTCCAACAGAGCACAAAGTCTGCCCATTGGATTCGGTTTTTTACAAGCAGTTTACAACAGCTGGTAAACAGAGTTAGCTTTCCAACAACTCTGTTGGGTGGTCAAAATGACAAGCAGCCTCCATCCCTTCTGCAGTCCCTTACAGACAGAATTAAAGATCGTTCCACAGGAACAGAATGGTTCCTTCAGCCAAGACACTCTCAGCGGATGAAAACAGAACGCGAGGGAAAACAGGCAGGTCACTGAGCACTTGTGAAGATGGGTTAGTGTTCCAAGCTTAATCTTTCACACCAACTCATGATTACACCCAAAACCTCATCCTGGGATTTCCATTATAAAAACTGGTGGATTGACTGCATAGTTTCACTAACTTTGTTTTTGTTTTCAGATTTCGAATGCTAGCAGTGGGCAAATAGCCTCCAGGACTGTGTCAGTATTGAAAACATTCGTCAACCCTGAAATATTTTAAACCATCACTGAACAAAAGGATACGTTTCTCTCCATCCACTGGCTGTTTGCTGTTGTGTGCTGGGGCAGCAGGCTGAGGGTAGCAGACACCAACAGAATCAACAAGCTCATTCGTAAGGCCAGTGATGTTGTGGGGATGGAACTAGACTCTCTGACGGTGGTGTCTGAAAAGAGGATGCTGTCCAAGTTGCATGCCATCTTGAACAATGTCTCCCATCCACTACATAATGTACTGGGTGGGCACAGGAGTACATTCAGCCAGAGACTCATTCCACCGAGATGCAACACTGAGTGTCATAGGAAGTCATTCCTGCCTGTGGCCATCAAACTTTACAACTCCTCCCTTGAAGGGACAGACGCCCTGAGCCAATTTATGTAATTTACATATTACTATTTAATTATTTATGGTGCAACTGTAATGAAAACCAGTTTCCCTCGGGATCAATAAAGTATGACAATGACTATGACTATGAAAACATCAAATTTCACATTAGACGTCAGTGTTAATAAATCCCATTCTAATTTTTGGTGCAGAGTTTCCAATGATCTCACTTTTATGCAGGCTTGATCAAATGGCAATTGCTGGGACAGCCAAACCTAGAGGTGCAGACAAGGGTAAGTGTAACAACTGTAGTTAAGTTGGGGATAAAATTAGCTGATACATGTACAAGAACAGCATGTAACCTTTTGCAAATGCACACAAACGATGTCACCTCAACTGGTGGTAAAATGTTTGCAAACTAACCTCCAGGCTCAACAAACAACCCTATAAACTTTTACAATACTATGCATATGCACCATGGAAAAATCAAAATTCATTTGCTGAAGCCTTCAAAAGGGAAACTGCAAACCAGTTACTCAGAGACCACACACCCAAGTGCAGTGCTGAGCCATGTATTTAATTTCTACATCTTACAAAAGATACCAAACTCAAGTGTTCCTATCCTCCCAAGCACCCAATCTTAATTTCCCAGCTAAGTAACCTTACCTTCTATGATACACCTTAAATGAACTGGTGATGTTTAACATTAAAGTGAGGTCTACATTGCGTTTTCAGCAGTTTCGTGAAATTCTAATTGATTCCAAGACTCGTTAAGTAGCATGCTCAGTTGCAATGTCACTTTCCCCATCTTAAAATGTAATACAAACTTAAGAAGTTATTTGTGTGCACACATGCTGAGTGTTAAGGATTTACAGGCTCTGGAGAAATGACTTACATTCTCACGATGACACAGTCTTTCATTTATCTTTAGCTGGTTATGCCTGTAATAATTTGCAACTATAGTTTTTCTTGATGCAAACCCTAACATAGCTTTTATTAGGATAAAACTGTTCTTATCAATGTGTGACTTAAAGGTAAACAAAATCACTGAGAACTGTGAACACAGCTTACCACCATCAAATCAATACTCACTGCCAACTGCACCCACTCAAGATCCAAGATTGTCTCCTGTCATTTCCAGTACACAAGTGAAATAACTATTGCTCTGGAACCGTTGCAGCACAAAAAATAACACCATGGGATAAAGAACACAAAAATATAAATATGCAAGGTAGCTTCTATACATAGACTGATTGTATGTATATCCATAAAGTGATACTAGTTAGGCAGGCACAGGAGTGTCTGTACATATGTTGCTCAGGATTTCCAGCACTGCAGAATCTCTCATTTCTTCTTATAGTCCTGATAAGATTACAGGTATTAAAGGTGGCCATGCAATTTAAATTAGTGTCTTCAGTCCGTAACAGTTTAAAAGTTGAGACACTGGGGCATTAAATACCTTGAATACAAGAGCCAGGAGGTGATGCTCCAACTTTATAAAACTTTATTTATAACTTAGCTAGAGTACTTCATGCAGTTCTGTTCTTAACACATAGGAAAGATATAATAGCACTAGAGAGAAGGCAGCAGAGGTACTGCCTCAGATAAAGCACTTTAGTTATAAGGAGAGATCAAAGAAGCTATGTCTGCTTTTTCTGGAGTGGAAGAGGTTAGGAAGCGACATAGGAGCAGAATTAGGCCATTTGGCCCATCGAGTCTGCTCTGCCATTTAATCATGGCTGATTCTGACAAAGGCATACAAAATATATGGTGGCACAGAGAGGCAGACTGCGGGAGAATGAAACACGAAGACATAGATTTACAGTAAGGGATAATTAATGAAGAGGGAAGAGGGGGAAGGGATCTTTCTCACCCAGAGCAGGATTATCAAGACTGCACTGCCAGAATCAGTGAGAGTAGCAGAGCTGCTGGCAGCAGTTAGGTGGTGTCTAAATGAGTACTTGTATTATCTCGGCAGTGAAGGCTGAAAGATGGGGTTGATACAGACGGGTGCCTAGAGTTCACGTTAATTGAAGGCACTAAATGAAGAACATCAGGCTGAGCGAGGCCTCATCAAGAAGAGCTGTTTAGGTCCCCGGATAGCAGTGAAGGAAATGTTGCAACACCCATGTTCACAAGAGAACGTGCCATGGGACTGGGAGAAGAGGGCAAGAAGGGATGAGCAGACCAGAGAGTCAAAGGGAATGGTCCCTGTGGAAAGCAGCAAGTGGGGAAGGAGGTGTGACTGTTGGAGCTGTCGGAAGGAATAAAGGATATACTGGATGTGGAGGCTGCTGGGGAACTCTAGAACCACACTGTACTCAAGATTTCAGGCCGCTGAGCAAATAACAGGTCACACAGGATACTGCAGACCAAATGGATGTGGATTCTTCTGGCAACATCTCCATGCTTGAGAATAATTAAGAACAAATCATGAGAACAATAACCTGCATTTGCGTATCATAAAAAAAAAGACACAATGAGCAACCCCAGTTCCTTCACAGAAGTATAAAAAAATTGTATATTAGTGAGCACAGGGACCTAAAACACAACTGAAAATATGAATTTAAGACTTTAAGACTTATGCTGGCAAACTAGTACACTTTGTCATAAAACTGAAGAACTGCAAAAGTACAATGTACAAGGGTAAATAAATAGCCACCAACCATTTGTCTAAAATCGTGTAAAAATCAGGTGATAAAAGGAAGTTCTCAGTGTAAGTGCTGCAGATTGGTTTAGCTTTGCAAAGATATCAAGGAATGTGGAACTAAAGCTTGTAAAGGGTTAACACACACCAAATGCTGAAGAAACTCAAAGTGAGGCAACATCTATGGTGAGGAATAAATAGTTAAAGATTCTGGCCAAGACCCTTCTATCCTCCAGCATCTTGTGTGTGTTACCCTGGATTTCCAGCATCTTATGTGTGTGTTACCCTGGATTTCCAGCATCTTGTGTGTGTGTTACCCTGGATTTCCAGCATCTTGTGTGTGTGTTACCCTGGATTTCCAGCATCTTGTGTGTGTGTTACCCTGGATTTCCAGCATCTTGTGTGTGTGTTACCCTGGATTTCCAGCATCTTGTGTGTGTGTTACCCTGGATTTCCAGCATCTTGTGTGTGTGTTACCCTGGATTTCCAGCATCTTGTGTGTGTGTTACCCTGGATTTCCAGCATCTTGTGTGTGTGTTACCCTGGATTTCCAGCATCTTGTGTGTGTTACCCTGGATTTCCAGCATCTTGTGTGTGTTACTCTGGATTTCCAGCATCTTGTGTGTGTTACCCTGGATTTCCAGCATCTTGTGTGTGTTACTCTGGATTCCCAGCATCTGCAGAATCTCTTGTTTGTAAAAGGTTAAAAGGTTTTCAGAGAAAACATAAAAATAATTCTATACTTAAAAGTTCACTTGGGTAACAAAAAAAACAATGAGGCAGAATAGAGTGTACAGCTGTAGCAAGAAAATGATCAGCAATAAAGAGTAATTAAATGTCCCAGCTGAGCTGACTCACTTGGTTCTATTCAATTGTCGTTTCCACTAATTCACGTTATTGAGTGTGCGCTTAGACGGGAGAAATACAGAAGAATACAGCAGCATTCTTCTTCACTCAGTTCACAAATAACGATTGATTACTTCATCTTGAATACAATTCATAAAACCTGTGATAAATTATATTGAACTATCATTCCCAAATCATGGGAATTTTAGCATAATAATTATGACATGCAAGTTGTGATAGGGTATTGTAATGGGAGAGGAAGAGTTGGTGGAAATGGTCTGGATAAAGCAGAAAGCAAGGAGAGTCATGTTGTGGTTCCAAGAAGTGGAAGGTGAGGAGTGGAGAGTAGATGTAAAGAGAATAGCAGGAAATTGAATATTTCCTTGAATTGGCAGGTGGTGGAAATCTTGGTTAAGAACTTAAATAAACAATATATTGGAAGTATTGAAATGAGAAGCCACTAGAACTAAAACAGATACAATAGATAAGAGGGATTGAGAAGCTATTTGGGAACAAATATAATCAAAGCAGCTGTGGGAATTAATGAGTTTATAGTGGACATTGGACAATAGTGTTTCCCCAAAGGGGGAGATAGAAGAGTAAAAGACAGGTCTTTGTAATGATACAGTAAAGCTAGACATTGAAACCAATATTGCTGAAACATTCCAATTCAGATCAAGAATTGGAAATGTCAGTAACCTTGTCCTTGTACTCTTAACAAAGATGTAAGAATGGTACCAAATACAGTGGATTCTGGCCAACTGGGACAGAGTGGCACCAGTTGGTTCTTGATCTCATGGTCTTACTGGAACCCACTGAGAGCAATCCTTTATCTTGTTCAAGTTCCACCTTCAGAAAAACAACATTTTAAAAGAATGCAAGATATCATCAATATTTCAGTATGTCTGAATTATAAAATAGGAACAATAATGACTTTCATAATAATAAATACAAGCAGTAATAAGCAATCCAACCTCTCAAGTTTGCTCTGCCAAACAAAATCATGGCTGATCTAATCTTTCTTTATTAATCTTTTTATTGATTTAAAAGGAACATAAATACAAACAAGAGGAGAATTATCTCAAATATATATATCAATAACAATACAAACAGATTGAAAAAGACATTATCAAAATATACACAGTGTTAAGCTAGTGTATAATGTATAATAAAAAAGAAAACAGCAATTCTCCTCTTATCAGTTCATGAAAAGGAAAGAAAAAACTTTGAATTTTAAATGAAGAAAAAAGAACACTACACTATACAAAAAAAAGGAGACTGGGCAGTCCATTCTGAGGATACGACCAGGAAAAAAAAAAGAAAGACTTCCTGATCAAATCCAAGTCTTTGAAAAAAAAATTTGGAAGAGTAAAAAATCAAATCAAATGAAAATATTGGATAAAAGGTCGCCAGATTTGCTCAAATTTAAAGGATATATCAAATGTCCAACTTCTTATTTTCTCTAAACTTAAACAGGACATAATGGAGGAGAGCCAATAAAAGACGGTAGGTGGATTAGAATCCTTCCACTTCAGTAAAATGGCTCTCTCCTACCCAATAAAGTTGAAAAGGCTATCATATGTTGAGCAGAAACAGGAATATTTCCTGCTTCTGATGGGATAATCCCAAATATTGCCATAAGTAAATTAGGTTGTAGGTCCAGAACCAAGACTTTTGATAATGTTTTAAAAACATCTCTCCAAAAATTACCTGGCTTTATACAAGACCAAAACATATGAGTTAAAGTGGCCACCTCACTATTACATCTGTCACAAATAGGATTGATGTTGGAAAAAATACGTGCTAGTTTATCCTTTGACATATGGGCCCGATGCACTACCTTGAACTGTATCAAGGAATGACGGGCACAAATAGATGAGTTATAACCAAATGAGGAATTTTACTCCATTGTTATCTGAAAATGACTCCTGAACTTCCAATTCCCAACCCAAGCACATTTAATTTTATCATTAGATATCATTCATAAATTCAGTATCCGTTTATAAATTATAGCTATCAACCCTTTTTGAATTGGTTAAAGCTAAAAAAGAGCATCTGTCATATTAGGTAGATAAGCAGAAGATGGCTGATCTAATCTGAGTATGAAAATCACCTTCCTATTCTCTGTCCATACGGATTATTCAGTATTCCAGGCAATACAAAATATGTTATCATATTTCTTTATATGATAAAGGAAAGTTACGTCGCATCTGGAGTTTCTTCGATTTGCGGACAATTTCCCTCCACGCCTCTCTGTCGTAGTGGGGAACCACGTACGAGACAAGTTACAGCAGTGGTTTGCCTTTGCCTTCTGCAGGTGAGTTTCCAACCAGATCACCAGCTCGTAACCCAGCACGGATGGAAAGCGTGCACGGGAGCCAGCTGGATTCGAACTCAGGACCTTTCGTCCCGAAGTCCGACACTGATGCCACTACACCACCAGCCAGGTCCTTATATGATACGCCCTGATAATAGTTTCGTGATATATTGTGTACAAAACATATGGAATATATTGGCTACTTATAGTTGTTCCAACATGAAAAATGAATACTGCAAATCTTGATTAAAACTCAAACCAACACAGATGATCGCTTTAAGGAAGGGGTTCCCAACCTTTTTTATACCATGGACCAATACCATTAAGCAAAGGGTCCATGGTCCAGAGGTTGGGAATCTCTGGTCTAACGATTATTGGGTCTAATTCTATTATTGTATTTCAGGGATCAAAAGTTAATTGTTTGCTTTCATTTTCCTTGCATTGGGCATTTATTTCAGCAGTAATTTCAGCACAATCACTTTGAATCACAAGAACTATAGCAGGCCATCACCTACACTGCTCAGTGACTTATCTGATTCAGATATGGAAGGCTGAGCTCTGTGCTACTTAGCATCCTGGCTGCAATTGCCTGTCATGACTGTGTTTCATGAGGCAAGTCACACTGGTAGGCCACAATACACTCACTAGTGCAGGGGCGGGGGCGGGGTGTGGAAATACAGACAAGAAACTACAGATGCTGAAATCCAGAGCAAAAAGCAAACTACGGAAGGAACTTAGAAAGTCAAGCAGCGTCTGTGGAGGCAAAGGGTGACATTTCAGATTGAACCCTGCACCAGCATCGAGAAAATTATTGACAGAGAGTAAAGCAACTGGCCAGCTAAGCTGTCTGCCACAGGAGTCAAGCTCTTGCTGCACTAAATTAAAAACTTCATTGAAATGTTGCTGGAAAGACAAACTATTTTCTAAAATGTAATTTATCTTATTCTTAGGTCTCTCCCAAGCCGCTCTAAACAATAAACAAACTTGCAGATTCTGTGCCAATTTAACTGTGCAAAGTCCAGCAACAGAGTGTGCAGGCAGATTCGTCAGCTGGAATATGCCAGCACGTTTGTGACTTCTACCTTCAGAGACACGTGCACAAAGACTGAACTTGTAGGATCTGCAGAGGTGAACTCTAAACCTGTAAAGGAAATGCAGATTTCGTCCCATAAGATTCATGCAATAAAAGGTGGAATATTTGGTGGAAAAACACAATTAAGCCCCACAATATAAAAGAAAATGGGGAAACCCAGTAGGCGGGAAGTAGGAGAGCAGAGAGTTGCAAAAAAGAACCAGTTTCTCAGCTTCCCCCAGCCCCCACAACCACCCACACACTGTGGGTGGGTGAAGCTGATAGAAATAGGTTTAGTAAAGCTGTCCTGGGTGGGAAGTGGTAGTGGAATTAAATTACCCCTTCAGACATGAAGTAGTCTAGTTTTCTCTCAAATTATTGTCTTTTTGTTTAAAGAAAAATGAGAGGTTTTCAAGACTACCGATGGTGAATTTAGCCACTGCTTCTTTGTCAGTCAAAACACAAAATAAAACTGCGGAAACCAGAAAGTGAAAAGATGCATTCTTAACACAAAGCTCAAGTGCAGCTTTACAAAATAAGCAGTAGCAAGCCTGGTTAACAGTTAAATAGAGAGGCATATTCCCTTATAGAAATAGAGGCTGTTTAATTCAGTGAAAGCAAAGTCCATCACAGCAGCTCCTTTAGGAATGTGTTTCAGGAATTATCAAGTGGGATCTGTGCTTATTGTCCATTCAAAACAAATGATGCATTCCTGCTAACAGCATTTCTACTTCACAAGTATTTACAGAACATGGCAAGCTATTCAGCCCAAGCAGTCCACACTCCACATGAGCCTAGTTTTAATAAAGCTTCTGTGATACAGTTCATTGAAAAGAAAATAGACAATTATTTCATGGCTTTGTTTAAAGAAAAAGTCTAGTTTCTAAATAACTTTTATTTGTTACACTAAACATTTGCAATACTTAATTGGCACTTCTTTTGACAAGGAGATTACAAAAATTTCCCCTCCCTCCTTTTAATCCAATTCAACCTCTTCAGCAAATATTATACATATATTTTAACCTGGTGACCACAGTCCAGGGCTTCTTGTGTGAAAATTACAATTTTGTGTATTGAAAGGATGAAAGTAATTAACAGATATTTTTAATTTCTGCACATTTCAAGAAGTACTTGTATTGCAGCAAAGAGCTTTTTGATATTATCTGGTGATTAAATAATTCGCAATGATGCAGAAAATATATGCATAGAATATAATTACAAAGTACCACATATAAATCAGTACTGTATTGAAATGCAACCTGCGGTTCTGGTGCCTGAACACACTGCTGGAATATGAACTTTACTTTTAAGAGCTGTAGCAAATGGAAGTGATGCAAAATATTAAATAGTCTGTTTTCTATAATATTTGCATGTTTCTCTCAATCCTCCTGTGGTACGTTAGTCCTGCTTTAAGACAAAGTGAGCCCAAGAGCAGATGTTGAGCGTAGAATTTTACTTCAATTACACCAAATCCCCTGCCACTGCCTTGTGGTCTCTTTCTGTGAACATCATGAATTTCCACTGTGAAAATCTCATTCACAAGGGCAGAGAGGGTGGTGGCCAGCTCCCTGTACATGACACTGCAAGAACTGAGCTGTATGACATGACTGAAGCAGCACTCAATTTGACACAAATTGTCTGCTCATGGGCTGTCACACATGCTGTTTTAAAAGCAGAGCTCATATTAAAAGAGCCCCATCACCACCACCCCAGGCAATATTCAGATCCGTTTTTTAAAAAGTTACAAATGGGGGGCAAAACTAAATCAGAGACGTTTATGGAAATAAGTACAAGAGCAGGGGTTCCCAACCTCAGGTCCATGTACTCCTTGCTTAATGACATTGGTCCGTGGCATAAAAAAGACTGGGAACCCTGAACTAGATTAAATGAAACAGGGTACAGCCAGTTACTGATCTTGCTACATCATTGTGAGAATCTGACCTGGCACTTTGAAGCAAATTATGCCAGAACATCTGACAAGATTTCTCCAACAATATTACATCAAATGATAACAACAGGAATTCTGCAGATGCTGGAAATTCAAGCAACATACATCAAAGTTGCTGGTGAACGCAGCAGGCCAAGCAGCATCTCTAGGAACAGGTGCAGTCGACGTTTCAGGCCGAGACCCTTCGTCCTGACGAAGGGTCTCGGCCTGAAACGTCGACTGCACCTGTTCCTAGAGATGCTGCTTGGCCTGCTGCGTTCACCAGCAACTTTGATGTATGTTGCTTACATCAAATGATGCCAGTTTTGTGTTACACTCCTTTTGGAGCATTAGAGGAGAAATTATTCTTCTCCATCAGCAACCAATCACTGCTTACTTATGAGACAGTCGTGTTTACACAGCACAAGACAGTTTGGAAAGCCTTGGAAGGAAATTCCATGCTCACCTTCCATTCAAGGCTCACTTTGCTTTGATTATCCCCAATCTGATTCACAGCAATCCTTCCTTGAATTATCAAAGGTACAGGAAAAGTTTAAGAAAACTTTTCTGAAACTCGTCTGCAACCTATAATGTAAGTGAGCCTGAAAATAATTTTCACTGCACTCAATCCCCCCCCCCAAAAAATAAACATCAGCCCTGAGTTAAACAGTGAAATATCAAAGAGAAGAAAGCCTGAGCCAAGGGCAGTGTTGATAAAAACAGTAACAACAGGCTTCCAGAACTCGTCATATTTCCTCTAGATTGCAATCCAAGAAATGGTCTGTTTCCTGTAATACTTCCAAGAAATATCCAACCACTTCTGCACCATTTTTAAAATCTCTTCTAAATAATCAATCTGAATTTTAAAATGAAGTTCATAATTCTACAGATACCTTATCATTTTTCCTGACAAATTTAACTGCAGAAATTAATCTGGTATTGTCCATTATTCTACCTCTCCAAGTCGCTTTTGGAGAAAAATGTTAGTACAACTGAATATAACAGCAAAGATTCTGACACACATCAACAGGAAACACCTCTATATCATCTTACATCTTCTTACAAGTATGCCAGTCCATGAAAACCACCACTTAAACAAAAGGCTAATTTTAGTTGCAATGTAATTAGAACATTAGCATTCTGTTTAATCCTGAGGAACACCGCCAGTGGGATTAACCCCGTACTCTCATCATTCTAATTATTGCTTTAAATAGCAATGGACCAGCTGGCCAATGCTCAGAGGAGGAGCAAAAGTCAATGTATACCCACTAATAATTTGTGAAGCATATGGCTGGATACTAATGGCCTTTTGAAAAAGGATGGTGGTACCAATTCCCTTCAATTTAATAGGCGATAAAACGTATTCCCATTAAGTACATGAATTTAAAAAAATAGTTTGCAGATTTTCTAATCAACAGCAGTTACACTTTTACTTAGATCCACACCAAAAAGTAGAAGGAAGGAGTGAAAAAAAAGTAACAGCTACGTGGTCCCCAGAAAGATTTTAGAAGCATTAGGATGGTAAAGAAGAATCGGATGTGATTTGGATTTCTAGCCAAGGGTGTTCACAATGTCAGCATGTTGAGATACGCTATATTCTACTCAGTGTTTTCCAAGCCTGATGAGTATCAATGATGTTTAATTTCAGTTTTTCCCCTACTGCCTCTCCCTCTAATACTTAATCAGAATTAGATTTCCTATCGCTGGCATATGCCATGAAATATGTTTGCAGCAGCAGTACCCGGCAGTACATAAAAAACTATAAATTACAGTAAGATATTACATTTAAAAGTGAGGTAGGGCACATGGGTTCATTGTCCATTCAGAAATCTGATGGTGCAGGGGAAGAAGCTGTGCCTGTAATGGTGTGTGTGTGTGTTTGCATGTCCTTGATGTAGCAAGGAGAAGAAGGCCTGTTCTGGCTGATGGGGGGTCCTGACCAACTGATTTAAGGGAATGTCTTCCAAACAATGTGCAATTAATGACTGTGCATATTAAAACAGTGAGTCAGAATATGGAAGGACTTAAGAATTAGTTGGTTTGCCAAAGAGCAAGATATTCCCCCTCTACTTATACTGTAGCACCAGGTTAATTCTACAGACTTGAAAAGTATTAGTCCCTTATTGCAAATACTTCCAAGTTCATTCAAAATTAAAATCATACTACTGTACAGCCTCCTCTTCAGAAGATTAATCAAATTAATCCCACAGCCTATTTTTTCCAACCCATCTCCAAATATATTTATTTCTCTTTCAAAGGGTAACATTGAACCAAATCCTAGGCAGCGCATTTCAGCTCATGACAGGTTGCCGATTTTTTTAAAAATCTCTCACTTTTTCTTATTACCTTTGTTTTGAGTCTGTCCTTTTTATTATGGAAATAGCTTCCTGAAAAGTTATCAAAGTCTCTTATTATTTTTGCCACCATTTAAATTTACCTTAATTTCCTGCCTTAGGATACACACACCCCAACATCTGCATATAAACCAATTTAAGACTGAATTGAACAACAACACGCAAGTAGAGCAGATTGCAACAAAATAAAACAAAACTTGATGCAACCATCAGTCAAATAAATGAGCAAAGGGGGAGGGGAAGGAGACGGTTTGGGAGAAGTGGAATCAAAGATAATAAAGCAGCCCAGAACCCAGAACACACAGAGGACACAAACTGCATTGCTGCTTTGGAGCAATAATCAGCAATCCATTTACAAGAATGTCCAGAAAAAAAAGTGCTATGTGATCACTAGTATCAACTGATGGTCATAACTTTAACCAAAGCAAAAGGTTTGCTCAAGTAAAAGCCAACAATGCCGTGAGAGTATTTAGAGAAAAAAAGGTTTCCTACCGAACATTTATCTCTCAGAGCACCTCTAAAACAGATTACATAGCTATTCATCTTCCTGCTGTGAGTGGGACACCAGAGCAGAACGCCAGCTTCTTGGACACTGCCTCTTCACAAGATAAAATATCTCTTTACATTGGATGTGAAAGCCAAAGCAAACACTAGTCTTTCAGAGGTCAAAAGTATGTACTTGAATTGCATTGATATTAGGGTGTCGTTTAATAACTTGGGGCACAAGACATCAGCTGCCCTGTTCTTTAAACTCTTCCTCACCACTTAAATAACAGATACAAAAAAAACAAGGACTAGTTAATGAAACCATGGATTTTAAAATGAAAAGACTTTTAAATTTTGTGATTCTATATCCAAAATGTGTTGGGGCAACACATCTACTTGGGAATATCATGGAGTGAGGTTATGGGGAGAAGGCAGGAGAATGGGGTTGAAAGAAAATATATCAGCTATGATTAAATGGTGCAGCAGACTCAATGTGCCGAATGGCCTAATTCTGCTCCTGTGAATAATTGTTCTTCAGGCGGGTTAGTCCCTTAAACAATATCACTGCCTTGTAAAGATGACTAACTAGGTTGCTGCATGGAAAATTCTATTTTTACATTAGAGCCAATCTACAGAGGCAAATTTATTCAAAACTACAATAGGTACCTACTACAGCTCTGAGTTCATAAAAACAAAGTTCATGGCTTCAAGATAGCTGAAAGAATATTTCCCTAAACACAAATGCAATTATATTGTTCAAGTTTCTCACCACACAGCTTATTATTTTGAGTTACCAATGAGGATTGTTTTGCCACACACATCAGAGAACTGTTCTTGGCTCTTTTACTTCAGTTCTCAGTATGTGTTCATAATTAGACCAATTAACACGATACACTTATGGACACTGCTGCAAGAAATAAACTGAAATGATTTGACTGAAACAGGTTACGATTGCACTGATGACCCAATGCCTCATAAGAGGTTTTTCCAACTGTACACTGTGATTTGATTGTCCATACTCTAATCTTGTTTTTGCTTCTATCAATTAACTTTCTGTATTTTTATTTACTACTCAGATGTACAAAGATTTTGTAGTCAAAATAACAGCTGAACCTTGAGTTATCACTGTTATTCGGGTAACTCCATCGACTACATCCCACAAGTGCACATGAACAGCTAAAAATGGAAGTCAGGAGTTGCCACGTGCCATTTTGGCTGCAGAATCATTGCTCATCAAGCAACCAGAACTATTGTGAAGTGGCACTAAGCTGATATTCTTACATGATTCACAAAATACTTGGGGTTTAATCATTCAAATCAAATTTTAAAGTAGGGACATCATGTCTGAACTACCAACAAACAACTGGTCTGGCTCTGAAAGTTAACTTTATGAAATGCAGAGCCTCAGAATTCTTTTTTTTTAAAATCTTGTTGCAAGTTTTAAAATTTTTCTTCCTTTAATCTCGTGCCATTCATTTTGTATCACAGAATTAGTTGGCATTCCATTACATATTCTCTCTCTCTCTCACACACACACAATTTCAATCTCTACATGGCTTAGTAATAAGATTTTTTTTTAAAATTCATTGCCAATACTTGCATCTCAGAAAAGCTGGTATTTATTGTCCCAAACCAACGAGGCAGCAAAAGTCAACCATGGTGGCAAGATTGGAGTCATACACAAGTCAGACTGGGCAAGGACAAATGATTTCCATTACTGAAGGACATTAGTAAAACTGAAGCATTTTTACCACAATCCCTGTTTACCACAATTCATGATCATCATAACTGAGACTAGCAGTTGAATGGCAGACTTATTTCATTATTTTAGTTCATATTCCCTGGCTCCCATGGTAGAATGTTAAGCTCACGTCTCTGAACCAAAGGGCCAGAATGATTTCTACTCATCCAGCAGACCTTTGCACTTGACCTGTTCTCACATGTCCCTGACACTGATTTCCAATTGCAGCTAATTCTGGTGCATAAGCGTATTAAACAACCCAGACCAACTATAAAGCACAGGCCTACATTTTCTTGCTGTACTTCAACCTAGCATTGGGCAAATCACCATGCTCATACAAGTAGAACGCTGGGTAACTCTAACTCTCAGTCAGTCACACAGGCTTGCAGCTCATCTGCTTCCACTCTGGTTCTGGGCATTATGTGGTGACTGATACGACCCGTGGGAGAAGCACAGACTCTTCTACAGTTGGGATGGGTGGATGAATCCTTCTGGATGTTTACACTGGACCAGTGTGCTCCTGCACATGGGCCCTACTTCCTGCTTCCATCCTAAATGCTGCTCCTCTACTTCGGGCGAAAACAGACCAGGGATACACAAAAGACAATGAGAAATGGAACTTTCTCAGTGAGGCTTAAAAGCATTCTTAACTATTTTCAATGGTCTATCTAGTAATCTCTTCCCATGATAGATGTGTGTACAGTTCTCTGTTTCCTTGGTCTGGTGTTGAGAATGTGAATATCATGCCCCAAATCTGGGGACTGTTGGTTCACTTATCCTTGCAGTAAATCTGCAGAACCTTGTGGTATGACTCAACTGACATGAGGTACCTACACATAAGGTGGTTGCCAAGTCTCAGAAGCATGTTGAGGACAAAGATCACTGTGGGGACTATTTTTTTCCCCAAAAACTGAAATCCTTGGCTAGAGCACTGAAGCAAAGGGGAATTCTTGCACTGTCTCCTCTGAGTATAGATTTTTACATTTTTAAATTCAGTGAGAGTCCAGTGTTCAAGGCTGCATGGCGAGTTCTACTGCAGAAATGAAATACATGGAAAATTAAACAGGACAACGTAAGGATAGAAACTGCACAGAACCTCAATGAATGTAATTATTAATTATAATGAAATTCTTCAGCTACTCTACCAGCTAACTGAACATAATACAATTCCCTTCTCCAGAGTCCAATTCCATTTATATGGAATGAAGACAGAATTTGAATTTATCTTTAAGTTTTAATTAAGAAATGCAGTCAGACTAATTTATAACACAAGTGTCAAAAATTGAATCCTTACCGATGTGCTTCCCTCACACATTCCCCCACCCACTGGCATAAGGTGACTAATGCATGACCCTCGTGGAAAAATACACTGAATTACAGAAAACTATCCCCATAACCACTGCTGAACTCTCAAACATAGGGTACAATGAAGAATGATACAAGATCCACGAGGAAGCTAAGACAAGGCATTTGACAACCACTGGCACAGAACTAAGGTCATGCCAGTCACTGGCTGCAAATAAATGAGATAATCTAGAAAATGATTTTTTTTTTTTTAAAAGGCAAAGTTTTTTTTAATGCTTAATAATGTATCAAAACAATTTAGCTGTGGCACAGTGCAGTTTTTCAGCACAAAATTAATCCTATCAAAGCACTTTGAACTAACTTAAGCAATTTGGTCACCCATTAGCTGATAAGACAGCTCAACTGAAACAAGGTGGGGGAAGAAAAATCTTTCAACAAGTTACATTTCAGAACATAAATTTACCTTCAATGGAGCAATTTTTCCAGCACTTAAAAGAATTTTTATTCTGGCAAAAAAATTACCTTCCAATAAAATGTGTTAAATATTTTAATGAGTATATCATGTCTATTTAGGTGTTTGGACATTTATTTGGAACAGACCTGATTGTTATTGCTCCTAAGCAGAGTTTGTAAATGAGATTTAGAAAAGAGCCTGGAATTGATTAGTAACTGAGGTAATTCAATGTAATAAAAGCTCCATTACTCAAATATTCAGGTCACAACCTTGTGTTGCAGTACTTATTTATAGAAAATTCAACCATTAACTCTGATCTACTTTCCATTTGGCAGAGTTGCCTGTGAAAGAACAAAACAAGCCAAATACAGAAAAACTAGATTCTAAACGCAAAGCCAAACACCAGTGACAAAACTAGAATTGAAGGGGAAATTTAAATATTACTTGAAATGCAGTTTCCAGATATAACTGATTTATACAGAAATGGCTGAAAGGTAAATCAAGCAAACTCCTGAACCCAGAAACAACCAAAACGAAGGTGTCGTCTAATGACCAGTACCACCTTTACTACTTCTTGCTTTTGCTCACTTCTTCACTTTGGTAATGTGTTTTAATGTTCTCAAATGTCCATCTCTGTATTTCTTTTTACATAATTAGTTCAATATTGCTTTAATGAAAATGAAAGTAACCACTGAAAATATCAATTATCCAGGTGGCCAGACCAATCTCAAATCTGCATATTCAGTACATTATCTACAACTCCTGCTCCAAAACAGCTTTCACCAAATGTCAGGCTCACAGCCTCACGCGACATATCTCCAGAATGTGTGGCTCTGTTTCCTTTTAAATCACATTTAGATTAAGTTAAAATGCTGTGCCAATGTGCATACACATCAGATCCACCACAGCATTAAATCACAGTAACTAAGAAGATGCATTGTTGTAAGCAGTTTTGCCACATTTAACGAGCTACTGTTCTGCACTGTATTCTTTAAACCACAAATTACAAATGGGAATAGCCTATGGTCTAAGGCCAATTGCCAGTGCTAAAAAAGTTGCAGTAGTTTGGCTGTTCCTTACAAATTCCTGACTGAAGGTCAAAAGGAAATTAATCATTTTCTTTCTAATCTTTAAGATGGCATTTATTAAACGTTAACCTCATTCGTCTTCGCCTCTCATTTTTTTTTCCCATGAATATCACTTACACCAATCTTCCAAATGTGACCCTCTGGACAATGACAGACATGTAAAAAAAAAATCCAAGAATAACACGAGGTCACAAGACATTCTGAAGCAGCAACAGAGAATCACCTGTGAGCAAACGTAAACAGTGAATATGTTAAATGTCACTGCATGATTTGCAGCACACAGGAGTAAGGCAGGAAAGAACCCAAACTATTCTTTAAAAAACAAATCAATATCCACTTCAAAATGCATCTCTTTATTTTAATGCTAAAGTTACAAATTTTAAAATAATAGTTATAACCACCTGATTGTTTAACATAAAGGTTAACTAAGGCTTCAAATTGTCCTTTCAGCTCTGGAGCCAGATGAGAAAATACAGAAAGAAAAAAAAATCAATTAATGTAAGTAACCTTTCATTGCCAGTCATATGATCGGTTTTATACAAGGATGGCCAATGTGAACCCAGATTCCAAGGTGTGGCTCTGCATTCATTACAAAACTAATAGGCACTCTCGCAAACCCTGCTTGTAAATTGGAATGATTCCAATTTCTACTGTGCTCCGGTTTACAATTGACTGTATAAATAATTCAAACGACAGATTCTCCCAACCCTGCATTGGCTAGTGGGCTGCAGGAGTCCTGAGGTCTAATCACGGACAAAAACAAAAATCAGAATAATCCAAAACCCATTCCAAGAAGCAATACAATCACCAAGCATCAAACTTACGGGAAATTAAAGGGAGTAACAAATATCACGGTAATAGGAGAACTGTGCCTTTTTAAAGTTTCAACCACAATTCTAACTACAAGACAATACATGACAGAAGCCAAAGAATGCTTTCGTGAATATTTCAACAAATATCAGATAACAATTTCAGATAGCAAATGCCTTCCTCACAAGCAAGAACAAAATTTCACGGTAGGGTATTAGTTGGACTAAAGAAAACATATCACAAATGCAGTGGAAAGTGACTTCACCATCTATGAGAAATATTAAAATTCTATTTGTACAACTTAAGTATTAGCATATAAATCAGTAATTACTATTGTTTGAAGCAACTATAGGAGCCAGTAGCTAAACATGTCACATGTACAACTGTGTCGTGGGAGCATCTATTTTCCGGAGAGCACAAATATGTAGTCTCCAGATACAACAGGATTGTTATTGCAAAAGATTCATGTTGGGAATTTCTTCTGCTGCATTTCTGAATGAATATCAAAGAGAAGGCTGTTTATGTATTTCATTATGGGTTTATAGTCAAGTTACAGCGACCAATTCCACGAAACTCAATAACATTTCAAATGGCAACATCCACAAGTCCAGTTTCAGGTACAATCCCACGGGATGCTTTATGCAAGTATCAGATTTCACTTGTATTCTTGTAGTACTTGCATCTTTGTAATACATGTAGTATTCTGAGACAGAAAATCATAGGCTCAAGTCCTGCTGAACAACATTATTTCATTACAATGCTAAAGAATTCAGCACCAGAGATCAGAATCAGGTTTAATATCACTGGAATATGTTGTGAAATTTGTTAACGTAGTACAATGCAATACATGATAATTATAGAAAAACTGAATTTAAAATATATACAGTATATATTAAATAGTTAAATTGAAATAAGTCATGCAAAAACAAATAATAAAAAGTAGTGAGATAGTGTTCATTGGTTCAATGTCCATTTAGAAATTGGATGGTAGAAGGGAAGAAGCTGTTCCAGAATCCCTCAGTGTGTACCTCCTTCCTAATGGTAACAGTGAGAAGAGGGCATGTCCTGGGTGATGGGGGTCCTTAGTGATGGACACCACCTTTCTGAGGCACCGCTCTTTGAAGGTGTCTTGGATACTACAGAAGCCACTCAATTCTGTGCAGCACCCCCCCCCCCCCACAATACCAGAGAGTGATACAGCCTGAAAGAATGCTCTCCACAATACATCAGTAGAAGTTTGAGTGTTTTCAGTGATAAACCAAATCTCCTCAAACCATTCATGAAATTTAGCCATCATCTTGCCTTTTTTATAGCTGCATCGATATGTTGGGACCAGGTTAGATCCTCAGAGATACTGACACCCAGGAACTTGAAATTGCTCTCTCTCCACTTCTGATCTTTCAGGGAAGATGATAAACTACATTCCTATCTGCCCTGGAAAGCAGAAGAACTAGTACAAAAGGAAGATATAGCTAAAACAAATTTGGTTCTATATTGATTCTATATACAAGAAAGAGGCGATTGAGAGAGGGTGAGCGAGAAAAAGCAGGAAATTAACTCAAACACGAGGAAATCTGCAGATGCTGGAATTTCAAGCCACACACATAAAAAGTGCTGCCTGGCCGGCTGCGTTCACCAGCATTTTTTTAATATAGGAAATTAACTCAATTAGCCCAATGTCTACCATTAGGAGAATGCTAGACTTTACATATATAAAAAAACAGGACTGGGACATTTACAAAATCATAACACAATCAAGCTGAATCAGTATAGTGTTATGAAAGTGAAACAATATGCTAAATTTATTGGAGGTCTTCAAACAAGCAAGGTGGATAAAGGCGAACCAGTATGTAAGTGATGTGTTTCAATTTGTGAAAGGCACTTGGAAAAGATGCCACTTAACAAGTTACTGCAGAAGGCGAGGCGTCATCCAGAGCGCAGGTGACTGGCCATCTTATGGAAAACAGACTCACGAAAAATAGGTCATTTTCCAATTGGCCAGATGTAATGAATAGAATATTACTGGAATCTGCATTAGAGATTCAACCATTTTCTCTTTGTATTATTGACTTGAGTGAAAGATTTGCAGATGCAAAGAGATAGGACGAAAGCACATTGCGAGGATTTACACACAATTGTGATGCAACATAGATTAAGCGAGGTGGCAGATATTTTACTGGAATTATGATGTGGGTATAGTGCTGCAGTCCTAATGAAAAGAAGAGAAAAGCAGAGGTTGTTTTGATGGGAAGAGACTTAGCTATTCTATATTGTGCAATTTGAGTGTTCTTAATACGGGAAACAATTTTTTTTTGCACACAAGTATAGCAAGTTATTATGAAGGAAGTTGGAATGTTGACCCGTTTGTAGAGGCAATGGAATGTTAAAGAAAGGATCATTAGTATTCACTTACAGAGCATTGCTGAGACAACACCCAAAATGCCGTGCAGTTTTGGTGTTTGTATCCAGGTAGGCATACGCTACCAGTTCAGTCAGTTCAAGGGAGGTTCACTGAAGGCTTGACAGGATATATTTGTCTAGTAGGATAATAAGAAGCACACTAAAATGAAGGAAGAATATCTGTCTCATGAAGTTATCTTCCCAAAAAAACCTGTGGAGGCTGACACTGAATATATTCAATACTTTTAGTGACATCTTTGTACAGGGGATGGGGGGAAAAGAAAGAAAGAAAACATTTCGAGGTCAAATTAGTCATGAACTTTTGAATGCAGAGAATACACAAAAGTAAAAGATAGCTTGCTCCAGATCACATTGGAATGGAAAGTTAAATGCAACCCAAAAAAATGTGGAATAGTACAATTTTTATGGAAGAAAACAGGGAGAGACTGAAAAAGCCAAATTTAACACAAGGGTTAATATCACATGTACAATGCTCCTGTACCTTATAAAGTTAGAACATTATGTTAAACCGTAGAAAATTCAAGCTAAACACCATGAGATAAGCCTACAAGAGGAGAGACTGTACTTGATCTGGTATTGGGAAATGAAACTAGTCAGGTGTCAGATCTCTCAGTGGGAGAGCATTTTGGAGATAGTGATCACACTGCTATCTCCTTTACCATAGCATTGGAGAGGGATAGGAACAGATAAGTTAGGAAAATGTTTAATTGGAGTAGGGGGAAAATATGAGGCTATCAGGCAGGAATTTGGAAGCGTAAATTGGAAACAGATGTTCTCAGGGAAACGTACAGAAGAAATGTGGCAAATGTTCAGGGGATATTTGCGTGGAGTTCTGCACAGGTACGTTACAGTGAGACAGGGAAAGGATGGTAGGGTACAGGAACCGTGGTGTACAAAGGCTGTTGTAAATCTAGTCAAGAAGAAAAGAAGAGCTTACAAAAGGTTCAAAAAACTAGTTATGATAGAAAGCTAGAAGATTATAAAGCTAGCAGGAAAGAGCTCAAGAAAGAAATTAGGACAGCCAGAAGGGGCCATGAGAGGGCCTTGGCAGACAGGATTAAGGAAAACCCCAAGGCATTCTACAAATATGTCAAGAGCAAGAGGATAAGACGTGAGAGAACAGGACCAATCAAGTGTGACAGTGGAAAAGCGTATATGGAATGTTACATAACCGGCAACAATGAATATTAATCAAGACAGGTTATATAAAAACAACCAAACATTTATTAAACATGTATAAACGATAGGGAAAAAAAACCAAAGGAAAACTTTAACCGGAGGTTAAACAGGTACGCAGCCGTTCACCAACTTCACTCGGCTCTGGTTCTTAAAGCGTTAAATGCGAAACTAGTTCTTAAAGTGATACAGTCAGATATAGTTCATAAAGCGATAACTTTGAAAGTCCAACAGTTTTACACATTCAATTGGGAGAGACTTCTCTGGAGAAGGACTTCTTCACAGACACACCTTTACTGCTGGTTCTGTCCACAGGATTCCCAATGCCGAAAATAAACAGTTCAAATCGACTGACCTTAAATTCCTTTAGAGAGAGAGAGCACTTTTTTGCATGAACTCATTGCCCTTTTGCAAGAGTTATCTCGATGCAGGTTCTCTCCAACGAAGACTCAATAAGGTTGATTTTTTATTAAAATGCCGAACGATGCCAACTTCTCTCCATCCTTCGATGAATTCTTCACTCTCTCTTTAAATATCAGAATTGAGCAAACTAGCACTTCCAGCCAAAAATTCCCAGTCCAATAATACAATATCTTGTAAGAGAACGCACCTTCTGTTTTAAAAATGAAACTACGTCACAAAAACAAACACGCAACAGAAACGGAGGCACAACACGTTCTACCTGGAAATCTACAAATTCAAAATCCTACTGCATCACCTGAGTCGACCCTTATATAGTCATGGGGCACGTCATCACGTGACCTCACATCGGAGGGAAAATCACATCAGGTGACCTCCAAAAGACCATTACATCATTCTCACAAAAAAAAAATCTCCTTGAGCACGTAACAGGAACCAGAGGAGATAGCAGAGGTACTTAATGAGTACTTTGCTTCAGTATTCACTACGGAAAAGGATCTTGGCGATTGTAGAGATGACTTACAGCGGACTGAAAAGCTTGAGCATGTAGATATTAAGAAAGAGCATGTGCAGGAACCTTTGGAAAGCATCAAGTTGGATGAGTCACCGGGAACAGATGAGATGTACCCCAGGATACTGTGGGAGGTGAAGAAGGAGATTGCTGAGCCACTGGCAATGATCTTTACATCATCAATGGGGACGGGAGAGGTTCTGGAGGATTGGAGGATTAGAGGGTTGCAGATGTTGTTCCATTATTCGAGAAAGGGAGTGGAGATAGCACAGGAAATTATAGGCCAGTGAGTCTTACTTCAGTGGTTAGTAAGTTGATGGAGAAGATCCTGAGAGGCAGGATTATGAACATTTGGAGAGGCATAATATGATTAGGAATAGTCAGCATGGCTTTGTGAAAGGCAGGTCATAACCTTACGAGTCTGATTGAATTTTTCTGAGAATGTGACTAAACACATTGATGATGGTAGAGCAGTATATGGATTTCAGCAAGGCATTTGATAAGGTAACCCATGCAAGGCTTATTGAGAAAGTAAGGAGGCATGGAATCCAAGGGGAAATTGCTTTGTGGATCCAGAACTGGCTTGCCCACAGAAGGCAAAGAGTGGTTGGAGATGGGTCATATTCTGCATGGCAGTCGGTGACTAGCGGTGTGCCTCAGGGATCTGTTCTGGGACCCTAACTCTTCGTGATTTATATAAATGACCTACATAAAGAAGTGGAAGGATGGGTTAGTAAATTTGCTGATGACACAAAGGTTGGAGGTGTTGTGGATAGTGTGGAGAGCTGTCAGAGATTACAGCGGGACATTAAGAGGATGAAAAAAAATGGGCTGAGAAGTGGGAGATGGAGTTCAACCCAGATAAGTGTGAGGTGGTTCATTTTGGTAGGTCAAATATGATGACAGAATATAGTATTAATGGTAAGACTCTTGGCAGTGTGGAGGATCAAAGGGATCTTGGGGTCCGAGTCCATACAACACTCAAGGCTGCTGTGCAGGTCGACTCTGTGGTTAAGCATACGGTGCACTGGCCTTGATCAATAGTGGGATTGAGTTTAGGACCCGAGAGGTAATGTTGCAGCTGTATAGGACCCTGGTCAGACCCTAGTTGGAGTACTGTGCTCAGTTCTGGTCGCCTCACCAAGTGGAAACCATAAAAAGGATGCAGAGGAGATTTATAAGGATGTCGCCAGGATTGAGGAGCATGCCTTATGAGAATAGGTTGAGTGAACTCAGCCTTTTTTCCTTGGAGCGATGGAGGATGAGAGGTGACCTGATAAAGGTGTATAAGATGATGAGAGGCATTGATCATGCGGATAGTCAGAGGCTTTTTCCCAGCGCTGGTGGCTAGCACAAGAGGGCAGTTTTAAGGTGCTTGGAATTAGGTGCAGAGGAGATGTAAGGAGTAAGTTGTTGTTGATGTTCTTTTTTAAAAACGCAGAGAGTGGTGAGTGCATGAAATGGGCTGCCGGCGATGGTGGTGGAGGCGGATACGATAGGGTCTTTTAAGAGACTCCTGGACAGGTGTATGGAGATCAGAAAACTAGAGGGCTATGGGTAACCCAGACATCCCACCTCTCCTGGAAGTTCCAGGAGTCTCCCGCATATTGATAGCAGCTCCCTGAAGACCAGAAATTATATACAATATCCCGGAAATCGATTTTTTTTGAAAGGGAGAGGGAGAGCAAGAGTGAGCATCCTGATTGGTCTCCCTTCGTGCTAAGAGTGGTCCTCAACCACCAGGCTGCGAGGAAACGATATGATTTGGCGATATGAAACGATATGAGTCAGCTGCACCTTTCCTCATTCCCTGTCATGCCCACTGTTGAACTTGAACTCACGCGAGGTCATTACCCACGCGTCATCCATGTCAGCGCGGGAAGAAGATCAACTCCTCAAGCTTGCAAATGACAGCGGGCTGAAAAGTATGTTTGATATAACATCTCTGCTGGCATTCTGGTTCAAAGTCAGGGCTGAATATCCTGAGAGAGCCATGGAAGCACTGAAAACGTTGCTTCCATTTCCAGCATCGTATCTCTGTGAAGCGGAGTTTTCTGCAATGAATGCAATGAAAACAAAATTGCGGAATAGACTGGACATAAGGATCCCCCTTCGAGTATCGCTGTCTCCCATCACCCCTCGATAGGACCATCTTGTTGCAGGGAACAAGCCCAGGGCTCCCACTGATTCAGCGATACTGGTGTGTTGGAATGATTTTATATGTTCATACGGGGAAAATATGTGCTGTGCGTTTAATATCCAAACGTTACTTAAAATGTTATGATGCTATTGACTTATGTGATTTATAATTGACTTATCACTATATTCATGCGAGGAAAATATGCGCTGTGTTATTAAATTTGTTAGGTAAACCCTTTTAGAAATGAAATTGAGTGTATTAGTAATTTATAAGTTACTTATAGTTGACTTATCACCTATATTCCAGTCGTGATCAACACCCCCCCCCCGCCCCCCCCAGGTTGGCCAGTCTGCAAGAATATTGTCAATATTAAACCGGTCCGCAGTGCAAAAAAGGTTGGAGACCCCTGCTCAGTAGACCTATCAGTTTTCTCTGTGGAAGGGCTTTACAGTGAACCTCAAAAATAATGACAGTGTTGCTCGCTGCACTGTTTGCAACAGTGACTTTTCTATTACCCATGGTGGGTTAAAATGTAAAAGACACGTTAAGATGAGTTTAACAGGTGTCATTTGTTCATTAGCACAGATAACGTTATTTAAACTAGCTGGCTAGCTGCTAAGGAGCTACTCTATTGATGTCCTATGTGAGGAGGCCAAACTCCCTGTAGAGTTGCTTAAAGTTGTAATAGAATAAACAAGATAATATAACATAAGTACATATTTTAATGTCACATTTTCTGCATATACCCAATTTGGTTTACAGATTAGACAAAATCACTAAAGAAAGTATTACATACACCCTTGGAGGTCGACGGGGGGGGGGGTAGAGGGAGATATGGGGCTGCGGGAGGGTGGGGGTTCTACCTCCCTGAAATGGTGGTGGTACCTCCCTGAAATGAGTTTTTGCAGGGTGGGATGTCTAGTAACCCTAGGTAATTTCTCAGGTAAAGACATGTTTGGCACAGCTTTGTGAGCCAAAGGGCCTGTATTGTGCTGTAGGTTTTCTATGTTCTATGTTCTACGTGGAATATTCTCACAAACAAGAAAGTCTGCAGAAGCTGTTAATCCAAGCAACACAGATAAAATGTCCTGCCAAAGAGTCTCAGCCCAAAATGTCGAATGTATTTTCTCCCCCCCCCATAGATGCTGCCTGGTCTGCTGAGTTCCTCCAGCATTTTGTGTGTGTTACATGGAATACCCTACCTAATCCTGGGCACTACCCATTGGGAAGGATATGAGAGTTTGGAGAGGATATAGAAGAGATTTACTATAACAATCCCATGGATGAAGTTAGTGATACACTTTCAATCATTGAAGATTAACGTTATTTTCCTTGGAGCAGAGAAAGGCAAATGGAAATGCATTAGATGGACAAATAAGAGTAGCCTCTTTTCACTGAAACGTTCATAACCTGAAACCATGGCTTTAAAGTTATTTACAAAGAAATCACAGATGACAAAAGAAAAAAATAGTTTACAGAGATTAGGATACACCACTTGAAAGGGCAGTGTATCCCAACCATGTATACTAAAGTACACAGTTTCAAATGTATTTTTTGGATAAATACTTAAAGGCAAATAAGGCATAATTGATGCATGGAAAAAGGGTTTGAAATTAGACCAACTAATTTCTTATTGAATCAGCTAGCCCAGATACTAACTTCATGGAATGGAGGGCCTCTAGGGCAGGATTCCACCAGAAGGATGCACAGTCCTGTGTAATTACGGGGAAAAAAAAACAGAGAGAGAGCACCCACAGCATCTTTAGAAGTATTTATCCCACACACTCACACTAGTCAAATCAATTACTATTAATGCTGCTGATTGTCTGCCATATTTTCCTACATTGAGGCAAAATTAAAATAGTTGTGAATCAGTGATGAAGCGTTTTGCCACTTCCTAGTTATTTAAGTGTTATTTAAATACAAATTCTCCCGTCATTATTTCTTTACACATCTGATTCAAAAGCTAACTTCTGTCTGCAACTAGAGCTTAGTTCCCTTTTTCACCCACCTTAAAACAATCTTCTTTTTGAATATACTCTCAATTTATAAAGCACATTCAAACATTTTAATTTAAAATTCCCTTTACCTCTTCATCAAGATTAAAATTTGTAAGAAAAAACGCTCCTTCAAGTTTTCAGTAAAAGTACTTATTATCTAGACACAAACAAGAGAAACCACCAATGCCGCCCTCAACTGCATCTCTTCCATTTCACACACGTCTGTTTTCACCCCACCCTCCTGCCACCCTACCAGGGATAGGGTTCCTCTTGTCCTCACCTACCACCCCACCAGCCTCCGCATCCAGCACACAATTCTTCGGAACTTCCGCCATCTCCAATGGGATCCCGCTACCAAGCACATCTCTCCCACCCCCCCAACTTTCTGCTTTCTGTAGGGATCACTCCCTTGTCCTTTCATCCCTCTCCCTCCTGGCACTTGTCCTTGCAAGCAGAACAAGTGCTACACCTGGCCCTACATCTCCTCTCTCACCACCACTCAGGGCTCCAAACAGTCCTTCCAGGTGAGGCGACACTTCACCTGAGTCTGTTGGGGTCATATACTGTGTCCAGTGTTCCCCGTGTAACCTCTGTGTACCGTGGAGATCCAACATGGATTGGGCGGCCTTTTTGCCGAGCACCTGCACTCCGTCCGCCGGAAGAAGCAGGATCTCCCAGTGGCCACCTATTTTAATTCCACTTCCTATTCCCATTCTAATACGTCAATCCATGGCCTTCTTTACTGTCGCGATGACACCACACTCAGGTTGGAGGAAAAACACCTTACATTCCTTCTGAGTAGCCTCCAACCTGATGGCATGAACATCAATTTCTCAAACTTCCAGTAATGTCCTCCCCCCCACCCCCTTTTCCCTCCCTCACCTCATCACCTTACCTGCCCACTGATTCCCTCTGGTGCTCCCTCCTCCTTTCCTTTTTTCCATGGCCTTCTGTCCTCTGCTATTAGATTCCTCCTTCTCCAGCCCCGTATCTCTTTCACCAATCAGCTTCCCAGCTCTTTACTTCATCCGTCTGTGTCCTGGTTTCACCTTGTGTTTCTCCCTCACCTCTCCCAATTTTTAAATCTACTTATCTTTTTTTTCTCCAATTCTGCTGAAGGGTCTCGGCCCTGAAACTCAACAGTACTGTTTCGCATAGATGCTGCCTGGCCTGCAGAGTTCCTCCAGCATTTTGTGCATGTTGCATGTTATCGAGAATTGGATAATCTCGCACTTTCATCAAATAAAAACAACTTCTGACTGCATCAATTAAAAGGAGCATTTTGCCATAAAGAAGTCAAAATAAATGGTGCTTTATTGCTGCCATTGCATAAAATAGTGCCATCACAAATATCTCTCGATGTGCATGGGATTTTACACATTCAGGTTTTCCTTTGGCCTCAGAAAGAACCGGGGGGGGGGGGTGCAGGGTAGGCCGAGTAAGTTGCCACTTTATCCATCCATATTCTTCCATTGGCATTGACCCAGTAGGTTTCTACTTACTCAACAGGACAATGGCCCACATCTCTAACCTCAACGCTACAGAGGCATCCAGCGCAAAATAAAAGAACAAAATCATGTGTGATTGTCCCAGAGTCTCTACGAGGAAATAAGACGATGTTCCTACAGAATGCCTTCCTTCACCTTGTAGCCAATCGGACAATAGAGTTGACTTTGACAGCACAAAGCTACTGTGCCGCACCAATGGCTTTTGTGACTGCCTGGTGAGGGAAGTGTCTGAAATAAAATCTGAAATGAATTTTAACAAAGATGAAGGTCTCGCTCTAAGAACTGGAATTTGATTGTAAACAAGTTGGGACAGCCGAAACCTGATTGGATGAGGACTAACCAATCTGGAATGATGGGAGTATTAGTACCACTGGGGACTAGACATGCCCAGGCATCATCCTTAATGAAGATGGCAGAATTTGTTATCGAAACATCGGTACCCATCTAGAAGCCCGAAAAGACTTTATTCATCATATACACCAGGAAAATACTAGATCCTTCAAGATAGAAGCTCATCCTCAACCCTTCATTACCATTCCCCTCAAAACCAGCTACCCTTGGATCACATTCTATGCAGAAAACAACACACCTCTCATTCCTCTGAATAAATACAGCACAGCTAAATCAATACTAACTCTTCATAATTAGACAAGTGCTCTTTTGATACACATTTACAAGAAATGCACAGAGTTTACTGTGACAGAATGAATTGAATTGACTTTATTTGTTACATCCTTCACGAGTAAAAAACTTTACATTAAGTCTCCGTCTGAATGTGCAATGTGAAAATTATAGTCATTTGTAATAAATAGTATGTGCAACAGGACAATCAGTGTAGCATAGAAATACAATTGTATCGGCGAATTAATCAGTCTGATAGCCTGGTAGAAGAAGCGGTCCTGGAGCCTGTTGGTCCTGGCTTTTATGCTGCGGCACTGTTTCCCGGATGGTAGCAGCTGGAACAGTCTGATGGCCTGGTGGAAGAAGCTGTCCCGGAGCTTGTTGGTCCTGGCTTTTATGCTGCAGCACTGTTTCCCGGATGGTAGCAGCTGGAACAGTCTGATGGCCTGGTGGAAGAAGCTGTCCCGGAGCTTGTTGGTCCTGGCTTTTATGCTGTGGTACCGTTTTGCGGATGGTAGCAGCTGGAACTATCTTTCTGATGCGGAGGCCTGGGGAAGATTTTGCAGCTGAGCATTTAGTTTCCAGTATTTATGTGGTGAGTTCTGTGTTCAGTATTGAAAGGGCAACACTCCAAAAGGTAAAATAGCTGTGCTGCCGTCTTTAAATTGGATTTTTAAGAATGCATGTTAGCTTAATGGGAGTGAACTCTCTATTAGAAATGGCAAACTAAGATACTTATTTTCAAAACTGCACCACAGGTTTAACACTGTGATTTTATTTGCACTTATTTTTAAAAGCATTTTCTTGCTGAAGGGTCTTTTGATTGTTTCCGAGGGCAGAAGAGGAACCAATTTAAAAATCAAGATTGTTCTTTCCACGTGCAAACGCAAAGCTGGTAGCCTTGGTAACTTGTACATTTTAGATTTATAAAGGTGAGTTCCATCATACCTTCTCAGGAGCCCAAAGCCTCCTAAATAAAATATGACATTTATGCATTTATACATCAGTTCAATGAATAAAATTGATTCATTCAGTAAAAACCTTGATGTAGTTTAGAACACACAAATGACAATAAAGATTAGACTATTGTCCCTCAAGCCTGCCCTGTGATTTAATACCATAGTTGATTGTATATCAATCTCAACTCTGCATCTGTATACTCACAGTAACCTTTCATCCCCTTGTAATCTATCTACCTCTACCTTAGAAGTATTTAAAGAATGTTTCTCCATGCCTTACGAAAGAGTGTTGCAAAGGGACTGATTCCTCAAAAAAAAATTTACCTCAAATTTAAATGGGTGATCTCTTATTATTAGACAGTAATCCCCAGTTCTAGACTCTCCCACAAGGGAGACATCTCCACATCAATGAGGAAGGACAGAGTACAATTTGAGGAGTGTGGTGTATAAGCAATATATTTTATGTATTGGACAACTAGAGAGACAATGATTTAAAGGTCGAATCACGAACAAGATGAAGGGTTATGTCGATTATTTACTCTTTTCCACAGATACTGCCTGGCCTGCTGAGCTCCTCCAGCATTTTGTTGGTGCTGCTTGTATTGTGGGCATATTTTCTTTAGAACTTTTACTAAAATTTGTTTTCATGCAATATATTAGAATACTTCAAGTTTTCTTTTTTGAGCTTTTTATTCTCGAACATCTCTGATACTACATTTTTATGCTTACGAAAACCTTTTGGGTTTGTTCATATTGGGTTAATTCTCCTCTTATTCTTTCCTTTTCTGCTCCCCCACCCGAGCGCTCGCAAATTCTCAGTGGCTGCAGGAACTGAATGATCAACAAAGTATTTTGGTATCAAATACAAGAAGCTAGGTGCATCAGTGTATTTTCTAGCAATCTGATCCAGTAATGAGTTAATATTCAGTAATCGTTTGACTCTTTGAAGCTGCAAGGATGACAAAGAAAATCCCTTTCTGTCTGAAATAAACTATGTCCAGTGATTTGTTTTAGTCAGACTGCTATTAATGGTTTATCAAAATTTACTTGCTTGGCTGCAATACCAAACATCGTATGGAAAAATCAGATAATGTGAGGTTTTTATGTTTTGTGAAAACAGGAATAAAATTAATAAAAAATAACATTGTGGGGAAAGCACCAAACAATTGCTTCCTGCCATGGCCATGGAATATTTAAGTGCTAACACAATGCAAATCCTCACAGAAAATGCCCTCAGTTTGTGAATAAAATTAGTAATAATATCTGAGCAATGACATTTGCTCAATACATCATGGTTGAGAATGGGAAGATGTCCAAGAGTTGTTAGCGGCCTATTCAATATCAACCCTCATAATTATAAGAAAACCAAATTCCCTTGCAACAACACACATGTATCAAAAGGCTACAACATTACTGATGTGATGGAATCTAAGGCAACACATCCTATTCATTAACAAACAATAAAGATTGCACTTAATGCTGCAAGAATGGTTAAGATGCCTTAATTTTGGTACTGATTAAAACATGGCTTCTGCATCAATCAAAGAGGGGAGTGGAGACAAAAAGTTGTACGTTGTAAATGCCAACCAAAAATAGAAAGGAAACTTTTTCACGACTCGCCTAACATTCCATAAGCAAGTACGAGGGATTTGATAAATAAAGGAAATGTTTTAGAGAAAACATGTCACTCTCCATACCTCAGGAGGGAAGACCTTCATCTCTAGGTAAAGGCTGCGAATGGAACATTATGAGTCTAGAATTTACTTCAGCCCAATATGCTAAACATAATCCATATTCAGTGAGAAAATAAACCACTAAATTGATACTTCTGTCTGTATTGTACACATGACAGCCACAATATTATGTAGATATTCTTCACTACTTTTTCTGGAAGAATATAATCTACCTAGAATTCTCACAATAGCTTTTGTTTAAATTTTATATGTACACAAAGGCTTACAGAATGAACACTTCTCCCATCTCCCACCCCTTCCACCCCACCATTTTCCTTTTAGTGTCATTTTCATTCAACCACTCATATCCAAAATTTAAGTCTGCTAAGGACACTGAAGGTGAAGTCAACTGGCTATTTTAACGTAGCCACAAAGCCTGCCAACACTGACTGAAAAATGGCCTCACAGATGAAGTGTTGGATTAATTTCCTAATAAATAGCTCCAACCAGCCAAAAGTGAAAAAGGGTAGATTGGCTCCTATTAGTAAATTAAATTAAATTTTGATCCTTCTCTCCTCGAGCAATAAGACTCCACTGACACAAGCATACTGTTAAGGATTGAGTGTTAGTAGAACATTCAACAACAGGAAACATCAAGACAGATTTGTTTCTAACCTGAAACTTAATCAGGAGCAGATATAGGTACTTTGGACCCTCAAGCTGCTTTAAAATCTTATCACACCATTTTCTATACCCTGCAATTTCTCTAATATCCTAAAATCTATTCATGCATTTTGAATGCAATCAGTGACAGAATCTTCATAGTCCTTTATGGTACAGAGTTCCAAATATTCACTGCCCTTTGAAATATTATACAGTGGATTCCAGTTAATTGGGCCATCGAGGCAGGCATTTATTTTGGACAACTCTTAAAGAGCAAAAATTAAATTGAGAAAATAGCCAGGATTCCCTTAATTTATTTGGGATAATATGCCACTGAATTGGGACAGGAGACTGTTGCCAAACAGTTTCTAACTAGGGTCAGTCACGTGCACTTGCAGGGCTGTTAAACACTGCACTGTGCTCAGAGCAATCAGTTTTTAAAAGGATTCAGTTTTGTGTGCTTGTGTTCAAAAAGCAGTGATTTTTGCCACTGATAGTCGATGAGAAATAAGCAGTAAAGACAATTCAGAACTGTTTTGCTCGCTGCAGTTTCAAGCATTCAGGCTTAGAGATGCCAGAAATTGTTTGGAGTGAAAATGAAACAATTTCACGACTTCAACAAGTTATGAAGGTATAGACAATCATCTTAAATGTCACAGTGAAAATGAAGATTTGGAGGATGCAATAATCTAAAGTATTGCATGAAGGCAGTCCATTATCTACATTGGGTGTTCGTGCTGGGTGTCTATTTACAGTCAATTAAAAAGAGCACAGCAAATTAATTCCTCCATTGGTAACTATTAGGAACTAATACACAGTTTTATCATATTGTCATGGCATTTGGTCTTGAATGGAGGTGAATGATTAAACAGTCAAGAATAGTAGGATTAAAGGACAGAAGAGTCCTGTATGTGACTGTGAAGGATGAGGTCACAACACTCAGCACTAGCTCCAGCCTGGTGATGGATAACCCTGTCAACTTTCTTTTGAGGCCTCACTATCACAGTTGCCAGACTGCAGCCAGCTTTATTCATTCCTATGCACAAGTACTGGACAATAATCATCACTGATGGGGGACATTATAATTCCCCTTACATATCCACCACCTGAAAGTTAATACGCCAAGCAAGACCTTTAACTGAACTAGCCAAATAAGAGCAAGTCAGAAACTGGTTATCTAATGGCAAGTAACACACATCCTGACCATGTAATCAATATCACACAAGTCGGGAGCATGATCAACTATTCTTCACCTACCTGGGAGTAGGAGCTCAACTTTATCCACAGCAAACCCTGTTTGATCAAGCTCTCAAACCAAAAACAAATTATTCTCTCCTTCCACTTTCAATGTGCTAAAGAAACAGAGTGCAACATCTGCAAATGCAGTGTATTATCTTGACTAGGCTGTTCCAAACCTACAATCTCTACCATTTTGACAGTCAAGGGTAACAACACCTTCAGAAATATAACACCTGCAAGTGTGATGACACGAGGGGAATGAAATGAGTTATGACAGTGCAAATGCCTCATGGAAATAGGGATTAACTGAATGACCATGTCACAACTTGGCAGATGGAATCTAATGTGGGAAAATGTATGGTTATCAACTTTGGCAGAAGTAAAGTCAATTGTTGTTAAAATGCTGAGAGATTGGGAAATGTTCAAAAGGATTTGGGTGTCTTTGTACAAAAGCCACTGAAGGGTACTACGCAGGTGCCACAAAAATAGGAAGATACTTGCAGGTTGGTTGCAAATGCAAGAGGATTTGATTACAAAAGCCTTAACACAATTATGGAAACATAGTGTACATTGTAATAGTGTGGCCTTGGAGTGACCAGACCTGGAATATTATGTATAATTCAGGTCTACCTAACAAAAAAAAAGGATATGCACTTAACACTGTATGAACTCAGCGGGGCAGGCAGCATCTAAGGAAAAGAGACCACCTATGGGGAAAAAAATATATATATATTTATATTCATTCCAAGAAGAGTGCAGCAAAGATTCACCTAGGGTGGCATATCTGTTACAGGCACAGGGAGTGACAACACAATGCCTCTATTCTTTAGCGTTCAACCGTATATTCTACCAGCCTTATTGAAACCTGTACAGTTCTTACAAGGTCTGACAAACTGGATATGGGGTAGTTGATTCTCCCTGGCTAAGTAGTTTAAAACTAAGTGTCATAGTCTCAAAATAAATCGAAGGCCATTTACAACAGAAATGAGAAGAAATATTTCAAAGGGCAGTGAACATTTGGAACTCTGTACCATGAAGGACTATGAAGATTCTGTCACTGATTGCATTCAAAATGCATGAATAGATTTTAGGATATTAGAGAAATTGCAGGGTATAGAAAATGGTGTGATAAGATTTTAAAGCAGCTTGAAGGTCCAAAGCGCCTATATCTGCTCCTGATTCTCATTCTTATTCCTCTCCAAAAGTCACACACCATTCTGTATCTGAAATACGTTCAGTCCTTATAAACAAGAGAAAATCTGTTGATGCTGGAAATCCAAGTAACACACATACAAAATGCTAGAGGAACTCAGCAGGCCAGGCAGCATCTATGGAAAAGAGTACAGTCGATGTCTTGGCCCAAAACTTGACTGTACTCTTTACCATAGATGCTGCCTGGCCTGCTGAGTTCCTCCAGCATTTTGTGTCTATTTCAGTCCTTATTAACTATTGATCTGTATTCAACAGGTTACCCCCAGACCCTAGCTCACATTTGTCCTCAGTTAATGCATCTATATTCATATACACATTGAGGAACCATTGTCGGTATGCACGATGATCAGTTTGCAGACTACAGCGTTACTTGGCTCTCTCTTGAGCAATGTTCTGATGGAGAGGAGACTTTGCCTTCATAGCCACATTTTCCAGTTTCAAAATTGATCTATATTTTCAGTCAATAGATGTAGCTTGTTAGCTAAGCCAAGCATGTAATGTGTTTATAACCTTTAAGGTCATAGTAACATTTCTTTACTGGTGATGGGAGATACTGAGTAAAAAAAAGGCCATGGGGTGGGGGGAAATGAGCATATAATCACTGTCCTCCATCGCTGCTAGGTCCAAATCCTTGAACTTACTAACCCAAACAATGCTGTGGGAGTGTTCTTATCAAAAGGTTTGCAGAAAGCAAACAGATGGCTCGTTTTCATCTTCCCAAATTAGAAACAGGCAGTCATTACTGGATTAGTCCACAATGCCTACATCCCTTAATTGATTACATTGTGATAAGTTTACAAACTTATCAATCCCTTCTTCCAATTACACTTCCCACCCCACACCGCCCTGAAAACTGTCATGCATTCCAATACCAGCTTGAATTTATTTTGTGTCTTTAGTGTAGAGTAGCCTGCCAAAGCACTTAACAGGAGTGTATATGAAACCACATTTTACAGTAATCCACAACTCCAGTATTTGTAGTACTGACATCATCCAAGTAGAGGTTAGCACCAGAAATAAACCTCAAACTCGCTGGTTTATGTGCATAATTAAATATCGACTCCAAATTATCCCAAATGAAACCCTTTCACAAACAAAGATCATATCCATCAATTAAACACAACAATATCAGAATTCTGTGTCCCAGTATCTTCAAAACTATCTTCAGAAATGATAAATTTCAAAACAGTAGAACATCCTGAAACTTTCTAGTGTCTCCTGTTATAAAGTACTGCCTTCAGTTCCTGAAGCAAAAAATTCTTTTAATCTGCGGTTTAGATTGAATGCAGTATGATTTGTTTGTTCACCAAGCCTTAAATGACACAACCTCAAACAGAACACTTTGGTACAGTTTCAGTTGCTTAAAGAGTAGAAAAGTAAAGGAATACAGGCCATCCCAATGTTATGAATGCTCAACTTATGGTCATCCTTTACATGCAAACATGCTCCCATATTATTAAACTCAAATATCCAATGTACATCAAGTTCAGTCCTACAATGAAAGTAATTTATAGTTTCCTTTCTATGTTCCTCTCACTCTCCACCTTAAGGAACTATTCTTTCTCCTCAGTCTTATGTGCTTTTAAAGTCATTCATTCCAACACAATGGAGCCTTTTTTTGCACTTTTCAATTTAAGGACAAAAAAAATAGACTTATGGGTATCTGTAAAAAGAGAACCATTCACTATCCAGAGGCAACCTACAATGCTGCTAGAAAGTTTGTGAACCCTCGTAAAATTTTCTGTTTCTGCATAAATATGACCTAAAAATGTGATGAGATCTTCACGCAAGTCCTAAAACTAGAGACAGAGAATCCAGTTAAATAACTACAATAAGCATTATACTTGTTCATTTATTTACTGAGCAAAATGATCCAATATTACATATATTTGTTGCAAAAAGTATGTGAACCTTTGCTATCTGTAACTGGTGTGACTCCCTCCTTGTACAGCAATAACTTCAACCAGACACTTCTGGTAACTGTTAGTGAGTCCTGCACATCAGCTTGGAGGAAGTTTAGGCCATTCCTCCTTACAAAACTGTCTACTCTGGTGGCTTCCTTACATGAACTGCTTGCTTCATGTCAGTCAACAAGAATTTCTATAGGATTAAGGTCAGGACTTTGATTCAGACATTCCAAAACATTAATTTTCTTCTTTTTAAACCATTCCGTTGTTGATTTACTCTTCTCTTTCAGATCATTGTCGTGTTGCATTATCTAACTTCTCATAAACCTTAGGTGACGGACTGCTACCCTGACATTCTCCTGTAAAATTTCTTGATACTATTTTGAGTTCATTGTTCCCTCAACGATCGCAAGCTGACCGGGCCCTGAGGTAGCAAAGCAGCCCCAAACCATGATGCTCCTTCCACCATGCTTCACAGTTGGGATGAGGTTTTGGTGAATTGTGTGCAGTGCCCTTTTTCCTCCAAACATAGCAATATGTGTTTCTGCCAAAAAGTCCAACTTTTGTCACAACTGTCCACAGAACATTGTCCCAGAAGCTTTGTAGAACATCCAGGTGGTCTTTTGCAAACTTGAGATGTGCAGCAATGTGTTTTTTTTTGGAAAATGGTGGTTTCCTCTGTGGTGTCTTTCTATGAACACCATTCCTGTTCAGTATTTTTCTTATAGTGGACACATGACTGAGCTCTAGAGTTTTCTGCAGGTCTTTTTCTGTTACCCATTGGTTCTTTTTCACCTCCTTCAGCATTACACATTGTGCTCTTGGTGTGACCTTTGCAGGATGCCCACTCCTAGGGACAGTAGGAACAGTACTGAGTTTCCTCCATTTGTAGACAATTTCTTACTGTTGACTGATGAACATTCAGGTCTTTAGAAGTGCTTTTGTAGCCTTTTCCAGCTTCATACATCTCTACAATTCTTCTAAGGTCCTCTGAAAGTTGTTTTGATTAAGGCACAGCACACACAAACAGATCTTTCTTGAGAAGAGCAGGCTCGGTCAGTAACCCGACTTTGTGTGTGCTTTTATAAGGCAGAACACCTCTACAACCCACACCTTCAGTCTCATCCCATTGATTGGAACACCTGACTCCAAGTAACTTTCGTAGAAGGCATTACCCCAGAGATTCACATATTTTTTCCAACAAATACATGAAATATTGGATTATTTTTCTCAATAAATAATACAAAAGGCATTATACTTGTTGATTTATTTATTTAATTGAGTTCTCTATCTAGTTTTAGTACTTACATGAAGATCTGATCACATTTTAGGTCATATTTATGCAGAAATGGAGAAAATTCTGCAGGCTTCACAAACTTTCTAGCACCACTGTATACACAAAGCCAGTCAACTTGCAAATCCACCTTCTACTGGGTAAGTCATGGAGCAACACGACATTAATAGTGTCATTGAATAATTGCAGGTGAAAGGTACTATTTGGTTCATGCATCTAAAGCGACCGTGCACCCTTTTCAACGCCCTTATTAAATCTTAAATAAATGCTATGTTTTCTTGCCCATGTGCTAACTGGAAATCTCTCCGTATTTTCAGTCAGTGAGCAGATTTTGATCTTGCATATCAATATACAGTGTCAGCAACACTCGTCAAGATGTTTTATCTTCATCTCCCGATTTTTATTCTCTTGCAAATAAATCAAAAGTAATAAACACACTTCATGATGATGCACATCAGATTCTACACAAAGTCAAAAACTAATGCTGATGTCTTTCTTTTCTTTTCAAATCTTTTTATTGTTATATTATCAGAGAAAATAACATGAGTACATTGAAGTAACAACACTTACAATCTCTCAAAAAAGACATTATCTTAAAGGTTGAAAAAAAAATGTGATAACAAAAAAACCTACTAAGCAGAAAAGTGAGAAAACAAAAGAACCCATTAGGTGTACAACCCCGGAGTCATGCGTCATACAAAAAGCTTCTATAAATAAACACCAAACCGCCAGCAAGAAAAGAAAATATACTAAAAAATTTACAATTGGATCGTGGAAAAATTATATCAATCAGCTCAAATGATAATAACGAGCAAATGAGCCCCATCTTTTCTCAAAATCAAATAAAGGTTCAAAGGTTCGACTTCTAATTTTCTCCAAACTAAGACATAGCATCACTTGAGAGAACCATTGTGACAAAGTGGGAGCTGATGTATCCTTCCACTTCAACAAAATGGCCCTCCTAGCTATCAATGTAACAAATGCAATAACATGTTGGTCAGACACAGAAATACCATGAATATTTTGAGGAATTATTCCAAAAAGCACAGTTAATTTATTAGGTTGTAGATTAATTTTATTGAGAAAATTTGGAAGAATTTGTAATTTATTATTTCAATGGGATAAGCGTCCTTTATCTAAGATTAAACAGGATTGGGAAAAGGAACTTAATTTGACTTTTATGACGGAGGATTGGATGCGGATTTTGAAGTTGGTTAACTCTTCTTCAATTTGTGCTAGCCATTCATTAATTCAATTTAAAACTGTACATCATTATCATGTAACGAAGGAGAGACTTTCTAAAATCTTTTCTAATGTTGATAGTCATTGTGATAGATGTAAAACTGAGATAGCTACACTGACACATATGTTTTGGTCTTGTTCTATATTGGAACAGTTCTGGAAGTCGTTTTTTTCAAATTTGATGCTTATGTCACAAAAGCAACTTCCTGATGTTAGTCATGAATTTACTTGTGAGTTTGAAACTTTGGTTCCCTGCACTGTGAACAGAACCTGACTTGAAGTCAGTTTCCACTTTTAACTTTCCCAATATGATCGCAAGCTTATGTCTCCCTAACATTAACTCTCACTTGCCTGCTTCCAAGCATGAAGTGCCCCAACACAGAAGAATTTCCTTAATAATAGTGATCAGCTTGTTAGGTTTGTTTGGATAAGCTCCCAAGCCTCATTGGCCCAATTTGCACAGCATGCCAGGAGAGATTTAAGCAGATTAATAATATCATGACGACAATATTTTCCTATAAATCCGTAGGTTACAGACCTTGCTGTTTTAACAGAGATTTGATACTTTGAGCATCAAGTCTATTAACTAGCTAGATTTTATTCAACATTATTAAAGCAACACCAATCATGGAGTATCCCATTTTCCCATTGCACCTCCTTTGTGCATGAGCTGCATATATCTACATTTAATCTCTTCCATATCTCTACCTTTCCATCTCATCATAAGTGGTGAACAGATGGTATAGTACTGAAGGCAAAAAAAAAGGCTAAAATTGCTTAGGAAACCTTCTCATAAAAAAAATATTTTTTATAACAGAAAGACAATACTTCCACTAAATCATGCATATGTGCTTCTGACATAACATGTAAGTCTGGAGTCAAATAATGTGATTTGTTGAACTTTGTCACAATAGATTAAGTCAATTTGCTTATATGATAATAGTACTTCTACAAAGCCAAAACAATTTAAAAGCTGTCATACTGTAACAATGAAGAGAATTACTACAAAAGCTGCAGCAAAGAGATGCAATGTTCATCTCCACACTGTGTAAATCCATGTTTTCCTAACAGAAAATTGGGAATTATTTCTTAAGCACAAAGAACATATATTAATGAATGTGCAACAAAGATGAACTGAAGTATAAACTTATTTAGATAAAGGCAGAACTCAAATTATTTCAGATAACAAATCCTACATGCAAAGCACATAAGTGGATACCACATCCTTTGCGTTCTTGATTTGAGGTACACTTTGTGAATTTGTTCACAATTTGGAAACCACTATTCCACCAACCTGTACCTTGCCAGGAGACAATCATTCCAAATTTCTCACTGGGCTACAAAGCCATAGCACCTGAATAAATACAAATTCTACCAAATAGGAGATAAATGACATCTCACATATGAAATCAATGGCAGCAACAATTGCCTAGCATAATAAGAACATGTTGAAGTTTATTACATGGATGAAGTGATGACTGTGTTCTTACAGAAAGCGTTCTTTTACAATAGGGCAAATAAAACACTAAAAATAAACTTAATTCTCAGTTCCACAGAAAAGATGGAAACATCAATAATTTCTGAATATCCTCAGAATTCGAATGCACATTTGAAATAACGCAAGGTACTCTTCTAGTTTTGACTTGCAGGAATAATGAGCCAATAATCAATTGTTTGCACTGGTAACTATAGAGCAAAAGTGTGTTAGCACATGTACATGGGCCTTTGCAAACAAACAGTCTTAGAAGTTTTGGATCCTGCCACAGCATTTACCTCGGTTCCAAGAAAGTCAAAGACCATGATTCTTTGCAGCAGGATTACTATGGTCTGAAATACTTTACTTTCACCTCCTCCACCTAAAGGGTTTGAACTTGTGATAATATTACAATAAATGGCTAATTCACACCTTCCTCAAAACAAAATGAAAATTAGAGATTACTCACAAATTCGCTATCCGTTGAGGTGGCTGTGGAAAACGTATTAAAGAATAGTGCTGATCCACAAGCACACCATGACATCACATGTTGGTACTTACACAGACAGACCATCATCAATTCTGCAGTGTGGGTTAGTATATTTATAGTTAGTTATAGTTTGTAATCCAGGGAGCGGAAAGCGCAGAATCAAATATCGCTATGATGATTGTACGTTCTAGTATCAATTGTTTGGCGACAATAAGGTATAAAGTATATGCTGGCAATGACCAGTGATCAAGGCAGATATGACAAATTAGAATTTTGAACGGATCTGGATGCTTATTTTAAGACCCCAATAAACATCTATTTTTCTTTCATAAATATATATTAAAAAAACAAGTTTCTTCCAACAAAATCTGCAAACGTTTAGTAAGAATTCACTGATAATTTGCTTTGCATTAACCATTGCCACTATTAATAATGGTTAATCATTGACAAATATTTATAACATACTTTAGTTAAAAAACAAAGACGCCACTATTAATAATGGTTAATCATTGACAAATATTTATAACATACTTTAGTTAAAAAACAAAGACATTGCTGTTCTAAATAAATTTAGTACCAAAACCCATAACTTCATTTAAATAATAATGCTTCACCTTTGTATTCAGAAGAACTACATTCATTGCTTATATTTTATCTACAATAATCATGACACTCCACGTGACCATCATGTGAATATTGATTACTCAAACAAAATTTTAACTACTAAAGCAAAATACTGTGCTGGAAAATCTAAACATAGAAACAGAAAATGTTGGAAATAACAAGTCAGGAAGAACCCATGGAAAACGTGTTATTATTCCAGGCTGATGGCCTTGTATCAAAAAGAAGAAAGAAATCTGGTCTATGATGTTAACTCTGTGCCTCTCTCCAAAAGAGTTCATTTATTTTGTAAATATATCCAACGTTGTCTGTTTTTATTCACGTTTTTACAGAGCGGCTGCATTGCAAACAGTAAAGCACTTAATGCTGAGACTGTAAAATTTCTCCACTAAATTTATAGATAAAGTGGTATGGGGGAGATAATTATTACCAGAACATATCATTCATATGTACCAAACTGGCTTATAGGGCATATTTTGAGGTAGTTTATCAGACTATTTTATTATTCTTACATTAACAACAGGACAAACGCCCTCTAAACAACACAAAGTGTGGATTATAAGCGGTGATTTCTGCAATAAAATAAATTGTGCAGTTTGCACTAAGGTACCTTTACAGAAGGCTTCGCCTTTTTGTTGGGTGAACAATTGAGGTCTTCGTGAATTCTGTTCAGTAACCACAGAAGAAACTCAAGTGCATCATGCTGGGAATTTCCACGAAATTGGGATCCATATTTTGCAACTATATTCTGAAATAAAACAATCATTCCTCATTAAAACAAGATTTATCACAATGTTTAAAAAAAAAGAGTATGCATAGTTGTTAAAACCCAGAGATAATTATTCAGCAATTCAGTTCATCCACCCTGGAAACACCATCTATGTGAAGATGATTGAAAAAACTGGCAAGAGTTAATTGCTGGATATTGGAAACAAAAGTGGAAAGCCCTGGAAGTAGAGAAAGTTTTTTCAGTGAATCCAATGTTGAAGCAAATGTGTAATGTTAGGTACCTCTTCTGTGGATGCTGACAAACCAGCTGAGTGTTTCCACTGACTGACTTGACATACAGGCAGCATCCTGGTAAATCTCTTCTGCACCCTTCTCAAACCTCCACATTCTCTTATAATGGAGTTACCAGAATTGAATGCAACCCTTCAGGTGCAGCCTAACCACAGTTTTATAAAGCTGCAAAATAAATTCCTGACTTGGGAAGACCAACCAAGATAGGACTTACATAGGACTTACAGCAGGGCGCTGACAAGTGCAGTAGAACAGAGAGATCTGGAAATACAGATCCATAAATCCTTGAAAGTGGCATTACAGGTAGATAGGGTCACAAAGAAAGCTTTTAGTACTTTGGCTTTCATAAATCAATGCATAGAGTACAGGAGTTGGATGTTATGTTGAAATTGTGTAAGATGTTGGCGAGGCCTAATTTGAAACATTGTGTGCAGTTTAGGTCACACACCTACATAAAAGATGTCAATAAGATTTAAAGAGTGCAGAGAAAATTTACAAGGATGTTGCTAGGATTTGAGGACCTAAGTTAAAAGGAAAGGGTGAACAGGTTACGATTTTATTCCCTAGAATGTAGAAGATTGAGGGGAGATTTGACAGAGGTAAACAAAATTATGGGGTTAAGTGCAAGCAGGCCTTTTCCACTGAGGTTGGGGAGACTACAATTAGAGGTCATGGGTTAAGAGTGAAAGGTGAAGTATTTAAAGGGAACACGAGGGGAATTTCTTCACTTAGAGGGTCATGAGAGTGCGGAATGAGCTGCCAGCACAAGTGGTGCACGCAAGCTCGATTTCAATGTTTAAGAGAAGTTTGGATAGGTACATGGATGAGAGGGGTTCGTGGAGGGCTATGGTCTAGGTGCAGGTCAATGGGACAAGGCAGATCAATGGGTCAGAACAGACTAGATGCATCAAAGGACCTGCTTCTGTGCTTAAGTGCTCTATGACCCTATGACCCTTGAACTCAATGCTTCGATTAATAAAGGTAAGCATGCCACGTGTTCCTTTATTATGATATCAACATGCGTGGCCACTTTCAGCAAGTCAGCTATGAAAGTCAGGTGTTTGTTACTCAGGGGTGGCATGTACTAGATTTCTTCACAAAATAAAACTCCAAATAATGTCAATAAAAATTTTCAACATTGAGAGCAAACCTCACAATTTAGACTCTCAGATTTATCCAGCATACAGTTAGGCCCTCCAGTCCATCAAGTTCACATCAGCATCCAATTGCATTAATCCTGCATTAATCTCATTTTACACTCCCTCCATTCTCACCAACTACCCCAGAGCTTAAACACACAAACACACACCTTCAGTGAGTGGCCAGATACCAACTTGCACAGCTTTGTGATGTGGAAAGAAACCCAAGTAATTAAAGGTAACACAAACCCTAAACCAGGTGTTCCACAGAGCACTTACTTAATGATATTGGCCAATGGCACAAAAAAAAACTCCTGCTATAGACCAACTGTACCAGAAGTCGGAACTGAATCCCAGTCACTGAGGATGTGTTGAAGCAAATCTGTTAGCTACACTATCAATTCCTTGATATATGTTACTAATGTGTTATTTTGAACAAAAAGCAAACTGCTGGAGGAGCTCAGCAGGGCAAGCAGTGTGTAGAGGGAAATGGACAGTTGATATTTTAAGCCAGGATCCTTCACCTGGACTGCGAAGTGGATATTTGCTAAAACACATGTATTCTCGTCCTTCAAGATTTACGTAGTAAATATTTCAACCATTCATCTAGATAAGAATAATTTAATGAAACCACAAACGATTTCATAATTAGGATAGCAAGGTTCTGCCCTTGAGTGCCCTTGAACCTCTGGAGAGGGAATAGCTATATTGCTGGAACATGCCAATGGATCAATACCAGCAGATTGTTATCCAAATGAACTTGAAGGCTGATGAGAAAAGAAAATGAAAATTTCACAAATAGGGAATGGGGGGGGGGGGGGAGGAACCACAGAACAGCAAAACAAAAGGTACCATGACATACGTTTAAACAAAAGGTACCATGACATACATTTAAACAAACAGTGGATTCCAGGTAATATGGACACATCAGGTCCGGTACATTTTGATCCCAAAAAGTGGATGCCCCAATTAGCCAAAGTTTCACAGAAATAGTTAATAAGTATAAAAAGGCAAATTATATACTTAAATGAAATACAGAGCAAATTAGAACACTACCAATAGTACTATAAAACTGTGTATTAGTTTCTAATAGTTATTAGGAATATCAGGGCCTGTTTATGGCCTTTGTCAACCTCCCCAAAACATTCGACACTGTGCAAAGAGAGCTCTTATGGGATGTCCTCCTCAAGTTTGGCTGTCCCAATAAATTAGTTAACGTCCTCCGCCAGTTCCACAATGGAATGACTGCTCGGATGACCATTGGAGGACAAGAGTCCAAGCCCTTCCTTGTACACACAGGGGTGAGGCAGGGGTGTGTGCTAGCGCCAGTGCTCTTTAACATCTTCCTCTTGTGTGTTACCAAGCTTCTCAACAATGAGACTGAAGGCAGCAGCGGTGTGGCAGTGGACGTCAGATTAAATGGCAACCTCTTTGACATCAGGAGGCTCCGCACAACCACCAAACTCCATGGAGAACGGCTCCTAGAGCTGGAGTACGCAGACGACTGTGCTTTTGTGGCCCATACTCCAGAGGATCTTCAGACTGTCCTTGCTATGGCGGTGAGAGCGTACAGCAGGACGGGGCTCACTGTCAATACCACCAAGACAGAATGGTTTGCCAATGGAGTACCAGTGTCCCACTCACTCTACCTACCTTCACTGTTGGTGATGAAAAGCTGTCAGTGGTGCCAAATTTCAAATACCTGGGGAGCATTCTCTCTGAGGATAGCGGCATTGACAACGACATCCAGAGCCGCATTAAACAGGCATCAGCTGCCTTTAGGAGACTTTGGCGTAGAGTCTTTCAGAACAGGAGCTTTCGACCCTCCACAAAGGTCGCCGTATACCAAGCGGTTTGTGTCACCACCCTCCTTTATAGCTGTGAAGCTTGGGTAACCTACAGCCATCACATCAAGTCCTTGGAGCGCTTCCACATAAGCTGCCTCCAGCGCATCCTGGAAGTTACCTGCCGTGAGCGGGAGCCTCACACTGAAATACTTGTAAAGACCAACTGCAGAAGTATTGAGGCCATGATCACCCAGCATCAGCTGCAGTTGCTGGGGCACATGATAAGGATGCCCCCATGTCGGCTACCCTGTAGAGTGTTATACGACCAGCTACATCATGGTCGATGCTCAGCTGGAAGGCCGAAGAAGCGCTGTAAGGATCAGATAAAGGACGCTTTAAGGAAGTGCAAGATCAGACCCGAGGACCTGGAGGAGGTTGCAGCTGACCGTACCACTTGGCGACAGCTGTGTAGGGGCGGGGTTCGTATTCTGGAGATGGAAAGAACAACCAGAAGACAGCAGAAGAGAGCCAGGAGAAATGCAGCCATGGTTGCCACCACTACCACATATACATGTCCCACCTGCAATAGAGCTTGTGGGTCCAGGATAGGACAGTATAGTCATCAAAGATCTCACCGTTAAAGGAGTGGGTGTCGTCATCCGATTTCGATGGACAACCGAAGAAGAATAGTTATTGATGGAGGAATTCATCCAGTGTATGCAATGAATAAAATCTTTGCAGACGTGTTTACAGCTTTTCTTCTTCTCCGTATCACCCCTGCTGGGACATAGACTGCCAACAGACCCTCGCCAGAGCCCTCAGTCCAGGGTCATTCTTTCATGTTGCTTGCCGGTATAGCCCACCCTCTTTATCTATCCTTCCTCTCAGGGATGAAGCCTTCTGAACTTCGGTTGGCATTTCTCTAGCTCTGGGTTTTTGCAGGATGGGTTTGCTAGCCTCATGCCCAACCCTCCTCCTTTCACATCCGGGCGTGGGACCGTCCATGGAGGAATTGTGCAAAGCTCAAAGAATGCAAAACCTTCAAATTTCTCTCCTTACAAGCAGCCATAAAACAAAGAAACCGAATAAACCCATTCAAAAAAAATGTCAAACACCCAATGTGCAGAAAAAGAACAAATTATGCAAACAATAAAATAAAGCAAATAACATTCAGAACTGAAGCTCACAAAAGAGCGTCCACGAAGCCAGTCATCACTGCAGCCGATTCAGGAGCCCATTAGTTGCAGGCAACAGCCTCAGTTAAGCACAGATACAAGTAAACCTCACCGAACAGCAAGCTGAATGCCAGGCCATCCCTCTCCTCCAGCCCCAAGACCCTGGCCTTTTCAATGTGACCCAGCACTTAACTGGCCAAACATCAGCTCGTTTCTCGATCTCAGACCCGGGCCCTGTTGCTTCAATATACTCTGGGGTCTGGGCGCCATCACCTCAATTCAGCCCATACCCAACCTTTCGAATCTGGCCTGTTGCTTAAATCAGCCATACATGTTGTTCCTCGCTCTCAGGCCCAACACCTCTTACAGGTTATACAAGTGGTTCTAAAGCTCAACTGCAAAAGGGAAGTTGCAGTGATTGGTTCTGAGAAAAAGTATGATTAATAAAGTAGTTAGTAGTTTTGTTTGCTGCCAACAAGTCACTGTACTTCACCAACGCCATCTTAAACCTGAAGCAGATAGTGTAGATACTGTACAATGCAATCGACGAATGCACCCTCTAAATCTTTATTTTCATTGTAACTTTCAAGATGATTGTCGATACCTTCAAACACTTCTTAGGGTACATCCACACTACGCCGGATAATTTTGAAAACGAAGCTTTTTCTCTTCGTTTTGCCCTCCCGTCCACACTGAGCCGGCGTTTTCAGCCCCCGAAAACGGAGATTTTCGAAAACACTCTCCAGAGTGAATAAATCTGAAAACGCTTAATATCCGGCGTAGTGTGTACGGGATAACCGGAGAGATTTAAAAACATTGTCATGACAACACAACAACAATGCTTTGTTTCTGCTTCTGCTTGGTACTGCGCAAGCACTGCCGTATTGCTGTTATAACACGCAGTTGGTGTGAACAGCATGAGAGTTAAATTGTAAAGTGAGCTTTTTTGACTATTTAAAAACGCTGTCATGACGTGCCGGAACAGATGTTCGTTGTTTTAACAACGAAGTGAAGAAGTGAATAAGTATACTCACTTCGCCCTGTTTTCTGTCCTTGCTTGTATGAAGGTGGTTTATCTATTTATGCAAGTACTTCTCTGACAATAGATGTGTAACAGCCTAATGCAACATTGTATGGAAATACTAGATAACACTGATGCAGACGTTTTATACATTTAACAAGGTGCTTTATTAATGCAACAGAGTTAATCAGTTTTTCAATGTTCGTCGTCAGCTGGGTTATACCGTCCGTGAACTCCCTGTCGGTTGCCTCCATACGCTCCAGTATTTGTTTTTTTTAAGTTTTAAGTCCTCCTGCGCGACAGCCAAGAGCAATTCCTTTAAAGTTTTTCTACTCTGTAACTGGATGAACGCGCACTAAGTATATCGTTTCCTCTTCGTTTGCTTTCTGTGTCCTGCGCATGCCCAGTAGGAGGAGATTCGCCCAAATATCCACCTAACGTGGACGGAGATATTTTGAAAAACGCTTAGTGTGGACGCCTGTCATTTTTACTCGAAAGCGGCGTTTTCAAAATTATCCGGCGTAGTGTGGACGTAGCCATAGTTGCTAACTTGTTGAAGTAGTGAAATCGTTATGTTTTCACTCCTGGATGTTTCTGGCATCTCCAAGCTTGAATGATTGAAACCGCAGTGAGCAAAACAATTCAGAATTGTCTTATTCCTTATTTCTCACCAACTATCAGTACGAAAAATCTTTGCTTTTTGTGCGCAAACACAACTGACACCATTTAAAAACCATTCACTCTAAACACAGTGTAGCGTCTAGGCCATGCATAACTGACATTAATTAGAACATGTTTGGCAACAGTCTCTTGCCCCAATTATGCAGCAGACTGTTTCCCAAATAAATGAAGGGAATCCCGACAGTTTTCTCGATATCTTTATTTGTCCTAAATAAGCAGCTCCCCTGATTAATCGATCGCTCAATTAACCAAAATCCACTATATTTGTTTTCAGTAACCTCACTGAAAATTGCTAATAAATAACAACAATCACCACACAGCAAGTGACAAATGTATAGTCTGTTATTTAGTTTGCATATTTATGAGGCTGAACTTTAAAGTAACTGGGGCTAAAGATTGTTAAGATTCTTTCAGTGATTACAGAAAAAGCCTTTCAGTCAATCACCTATGTCAAATAGAACTGTATTACCCACTGTGAAATGGGCAGCAGTAAGGTAGCAGTCATGTTGGATAAGGATCAATGATAGATCATGTCCACAATCTCAATCCTACCATCGTTGCTCAGGGCTGTTTTGGGGCAGCGGTAGGATAAAAATCCAACTGAGGAAATGATTATGAACTTGAAACAAAATAGTGTTAAAGGGTCAGGACACAGACACACAGCATTATTCACCAAGTTTGATGGAAGTGAACATAGAACAGTACAGCACAAAACAGGCCTTTTGGCCCATAAAGTTGTGCTGATCCAAATAAATTAATCTCTTCTGCCTAAACAACACCCATATCCTTTCATTTTCGTCAAATCAGTGTATCTACCTGAACGTCTCTAATGTATCTACCTCTACCACCATACCAGACAATGCATCCCAGGCACTGACCAGTCTTTGTTAAAAAAAACTTGCCCCTTGCATTTTCTTTAAAATTATTCCCTCCCACCTTAAATGCATGCCCTCTGGTATTAGACATTTCAACCATAGGAAAATAATAATGTCTGTACTCTATCCGTGCCTCTCAATCTTATAAAGCTCTATCAGATCTCCTCTCAGCCTCTGCCACTCCAGGGAAAGCAACTTCGGTGTGTTCAACCTCTCGTTGTAGCATATGCCCTCTAATCCGGGCAGCATCCTGCTAAACAGCTCCAAAGTAGAAAATCTGGGGCTCCAGTTAAAGATGGTTTCAAGATGAACATGAAGGACACAGCTGAAAACACAGAAGGAAAGTTGCTCAGGGTGAGTGCAATGATGCCCAGGTGTGGGTTTGGCTACAGGCAAACATGGCTACAGCTGGAAACCAAATGGAGTGAGGAGGAAAAGTTAGAAGAGTAATTTTTCACCATTGTCCCTCAATAGGTCTGCCTTTATACAAGCAGAGGTGTATTAATGTACAAGCACCTTACTGAGATCTATACAGAGGTAAGTGCAAGGATTGGATAACAACTGCCTGTATTGCTTTATGCTGAACTTTAGACAAGTAATTATATCACTGTAACTTCAACAAACAGCCATTAAAAATATTCAAGAAAAATGTAAACAAATTCATCTTTGAATTCAATGTCCAATATTTGAAGCAACAGAATATGCTCAGGCAGGTGCTCCACAAAGTGATTTTGTTGGCAAAAAAAAATGATGCTTTTGCATGTTCAATATAATTATTACTGAAAAGGAAATGCTGACAAATTTAAAAGTAATGGATATTTTATTTTTCAGTCAATGGAATTTATTTTCCTACAATATGCATTGGTGGTAGAATCAAAAAGAACACTATTTAGGATACCTGATAAGAAACTAAATTAAAGTTTCAGTTTGCATGTTTCTATGACTCATTCCATAACACATTCCAAAGAATAATAGTGACTTTAGTTGACACGCATTCCTCTTTGAACTGATGTAAGCAAATAATGAAAAAGGATCCTACAGATGTTACAATGGCACAAAAAAAGGAAAATAATGGAAACACAGCCAATCAGACAGCATCTGTGGAAATAGAAACCATTGGCATCATAAAATCAGTAACTAGATATTAGAAAAGTAAGTGACAGACAAGGGTGGGCATGAATAACTAAGTGTTGCCAACAAGAGAAAATCTGCAGATGCTGGAAAGCAACACACCCAAAATGCTGGAGGAACTCAGTGGGCCAGGCAGCTTCTATAAAAAAAAGCACGGTCAATGTTTCAGGCCAAGACCCTTCGGCAGGTCTGGGGAAAAAAAAGATGAGGGGTAGAATTAAAAGGTGGGGAAGGAGAGGGAGAAACACAAGGTGATAGGTGAAACCAGGAGGGGGCGGAATGAAGTAAAGTGCTGGGAAGTTGATTAGTGAAAGAGATACAGGGATGGAGAAGGGGGATTCCATTAGGAGAGAACAGAAGGCCATGGAAGAAAGAAAAGGGGGGAGGCACATCAGAGGGGGGCGATGGGCAGGCGAGGAGATAAGGTGAGAGAGGGAAAAGGGGATGGGGAATTGTGAAAGAGAGGTGGGTGGGGATCCATTACCAGAGGTTCGAGAAATTGATGTCCATACCATCAACTTGGAGGCTACCCAGATGGAATGTATGGCCTCATCGCGGCAGTTAAGGAGGCCATGGATTGACATATTGGAATGGGAATGGGAAGTGGAATTAAAATGGGTGGCCGCTGGGAGATCCCTCTTCTTCTGGCAGATGGAGTGTAGGTGCTTGGCGAAATGGTTTCCCAATCCACACTAGGTTTCACCAATATACAGGAGGCCACACTGGGAGCACCAGACACAATATATGACCCTAACAGGTTCACAGGTAAAGTCTCGCCTCACCTGGAAGGATGGTTTGGGGCCCTGAATGGGAGTGAAGGTGGTGGTGTAAGACCATAAGACAAAGGAGCAGAAGTCAGCCATTCGGCCCATCGAGTCTGCTCTGCCATTTTATCATGAGCCGATCCATTCTCCTATTTAGTCCCGCTCCCCCGCCTTCTCACCATAACCTTTGATGCCCTGACTACTCAGATACCTATCAATCTCTGCCATAAAATGCCTTGCCCTCCACTGCCGCCGTGGCAACAAATTCCACAGATTCACCACCCTCTGGCTAAAAAAAATGTCTTCGCATCTCTGTTCTGAATGGGCACTCTTCAATCCTTAAGTCATGCCCTCTTGTACTAGACTCCCCCATCATGGGAAACAACTTTGCCACATCTACTCTGTCCATGCCTTTCAACATTTGAAATGTTTCTATGAGGTCCCCCCTCATTCTTCTAAACTCCAAGGAGTACAGTCCCATAGAAAAAGCATTTGTTCCGCTTACAAGGATAAGTGCCAGGAGGATATCAGTGGGGAGGGACACACGTGTTGCTGGAAGTGAAGGCAACAAAAAAATAAGGAAACAAAAGTTCAACGCGTGCCCAGAACTTCCTTCAATTTCCACACAGCTGCCAACCACCTTCCAGCAAGTGCTGATGACAGAAAGCTGAGTCACTCCACTTCAATCTATATTATGAAATAATTGTGAACTCATTCAAGATGTTTCAAATGTGAAAGGTGTTGCATAAATTAAGCTTTGGTTTATTGTTTTTTTGCTGAGATTTAAAAGTAGCAAATCAAAAAACTTCACTGTGAACTAATGCCGCCTGATGTTTAAAAATTATTGATGCAATGACTTTAGAAAATGTTAAAAGCAATAATTATCTGACATTTGAAGAAGTTGGGAATGGTTAAGGTTACATAAACAAAAGACTGACTCCAGGAAGTATTCAACATTTCTAATAGTATGTAAAAATTGGAATTCAAGGAAGATCTACCGAAGACATAAAATGAAATTTGTTAAATCAATGGAAGCTAACAATCTTTTCCTGACGCAGTTTCAAAATGGGAGCCCAAGCAAATGCCTCATGTCATGTCCTCTAAACATCAGCCCAGCTGATTTTCTACGGTATGTCAAATTCACCTGCCTCAAAAATGTTAGATCTTTTCCATCTGCAATTCACACCCACAACTACGGTGGTGTAAAAAACACTAATTGGAAAGCAGCATCCATCATCAGAGATCTCCCCCCCCACAACCACCCAGGTCATGCTCTCTTCTCGCTGCTGCTATCAGGTACCTTTTGGTAAAGAACCAAAACTTAATTTATGAAGAACCTCAGGACTTGTGCCACGTGGTTCAAGAACAGGTGCTACCCTTCAACCATCAGGCTCTTGAACAAAAGGAGCTAACTTCACTTGCCCCATCATTGAAATGTTCCCACAACCAACAGACTCACTTTCAAGGTCTCTTCATCTCATGTTCTCCTTATTTATTGCTATTTATTTATACTTTCAGTTGCACAGTTTGTTGTCCTCTGTACTCTGGTTGATCTTTCATTGAGCCTGTTATAGTTACTATTCTATAGATTTGATGAGTATGCCCAAAAGAAAACGAATCTCAGGGTTGTATAAGCTTACATATGTATTTCGATAATAAAATTTACTTTGAATTCATTTTATGTTAAGTAACACTATATTAACGTTTTACTAGAGGCCGGTAAGATCTCTATGAATGGGAAAATGCACGTGTTGCTGGGGAGAGCAATAACTGCATTTAAACTAAGACCCGCCACATCACAGCTCCACAGTGGTCTGAATCAAATATGCAACTATTTCAATGGCAAATAATTGACACAATTAACTCCAGGATGCAATCAAAAGCCCATTTTAAGTAAATCTGGCATCACTCATTTCAAGTAAATTTCGTATCACTTTTCATTCTCACTATCAGTGGCTATACATCATCACCTTTACAATTTCCTCCTGCCACACTGCAGTTGCTTGAGTTAAAATAAAAGAGTTGCAGATTCAATTCCTACTTTACCAGGAGGAAGAGGATAATTAACTTTTCAAACTTGCAGCTTTGCTTTCAAATGAAGCAACCTCCAAAAATAGCTGGTAGGATAATTTTTACTGTGACTGACGCAAATTCGAAATAATGGATAGGCTAGATACGACGGGGGGGAACCAGGATGCGGGGTTGCACACGGAATGCTGCTGCACAATAAAACGAAGACTGTAGTATTGTGTTTAATGCTACACATCAGCATTAGTCATTCAGCAAAACTGGGAGATTAACACACCGCTCTGAAAGTTGGCTGAGTCGGTTACTGGTAGGGAAACAGATTTTAAACCTTAAAATTTAGCAAGCACCTCAATAGGTGCTGAGAGAAAATAATATTGCACATCATCACATCGATAGAAACACACGCCTCATTTCCACGTCCTAGAAGTATTGGGTTTGTTTCAGTGGTACTTGAATTACCTTGGTTCAAACGTGTTAGACCACTTACACATTTAATTTCATATCCACCACAGTACAACTGCGGCGGTGTAATAAATTGCGCTACTTTTTCCTCAGCAGTTACTTTGTCTGGTAGTTGTAAAATACCTGAACTTTCTTATAACAATTTGACTGGCTGGCTGTTCAACATCGCTATAATAATTCTACTCCCCATTTATCTTTCCCCGAATGGGAGGAGCTCCTACCTTGAACTGTACTGAAAGCTGCGGCGTGTACTCGAGTGTCCAGAGCGCCCGGACCAGCACTGCGAGCTGCTCGGTCACTTCGGCGCTGTCCTGACACGCCGGCTCTCTGCTGCCCAGGGTGCCATTGGCTCGCAGTTGCTTCAGCTCGGAGCGATACTGCTCCAAGCCCAGGTACTCGGCGAACAGCTCGGTGTTGCTCAAGCACTGCACCACGGCGTTCATGAAGCAGGTATTGCCATGGTTCTTCAAGCCCAACACGCCGGGGAGTTTATTGCCGTGGCCCCAGGACGCACGCTCCTTCCCGGACTGGGACTGAGTCCTGGCGGCGCCGGGCTCCTGTTGCCCTTCGATGCCCGCTTCGCTGCAGGTGGCGAGAGTGACGGCGCCGTTCCCGAACCCCCCGTCGTCCTCCTCCTCTGCTTCTCCCCCTCCTCCCTCAGCGGGCGCCGCCTCTCCGAAAGGTGCCAAAGTGAACAAAGTTTTGAAGACCCCCCTCACAAAGCTGCCGACCGACCTCAGCGATCTCCTCCTGAACAGCCTGCCTGACAGGCTCTTCCTCCGCTTGGACCGGGACACCTTCGCCTTCAGGGCGGCTTTGGCCGCCTTCGGCTGCTCCTCGGCCGGTTCCATCGCTTGGCTTCACCCTCTCGGTGGCTTCATCACCTGGGCACAGCGCGCTATATCTGCCGGCAGGAGCACACTGCCGCACCCCCGCACCATCCCATCTCCTTCCCTTGCTCGATCCGAACCCAGACGGGCTGGCGTGCTTCCTTGTAGATACGACGGCCGGAAAAAAAACGGAGTTGAAGCGATTGCTGGGTCTCTCGCCAGTCAACACCACCTTATTTTTCACAAAATTCCCAGTGCAGGCTAGGTGTGTTGTTACCTGACTCCATGTTGTCGCTGAACCATCATTTGAAATGGGTGCAGCTGTTTGGCGGAGGTGCCGCGTTGCTCCGCCCTCCGGTCCGGCCCCCTTCACCCTTCAAGTCCATCACGGGAGGCCGGCCGCTGGGAGGTTCGGTTGTCCCTCAGCACGGACAGCCCGGCACTGGTAAAACTTGACAGCACCTCATTTCCAAGAGGCAGAATCACTCTGCTATGTTTCCTTATTTGTTTTCCTGAGCAAGATAGACTCTACCGTGGGTACTTCACGCTCATGCATTTGGTATAATGACGTGGTGTGTGTGCGCGCACATGTGAAGTAACTATTTCAGCTAATTCCACGATATATTCTTCTGGGTGAGACTGGGATTTTCAAAGTGTTCGTTCCCACTTGTTGATATGAAGGCTGTTGGCGCTCTCTCGGAGATGTCAGCAACTCAAATCCATCTTTTCCGCACAAGATCCAGAAATCCACCTTTGGAATGAGACTCTTCAAAGTTAATGCAACCTAACGGTAGGAGTCGCACTGGCGCCTTTTCGAAAGTATGGAGTTGCATGCGGTAGTTTTATACAACTCATGCCATCGAAGGGCACCCCGTTGCCTTTTAAGGGCTCTCCGTATCGCAGTATCCTAGGGGCTACGCGCCCCTTTCTCGGTACTTGCACTGACACGATCACTGGGACTGTCTGACGTGCCCACGAGATTGTATCTGTGTCCAAGCGGGGGTGCAGACAAAATTTCTATCACAGAGACATCCGCCAGGAATATTAATAAATTTGTTCGCCGGGGTCTAGCTGCTTACATTAAGCTGAGCAACTGTCATTGTGGCAAAATGCACAGTACATAGGAAAGGGAAAACATTATGTTCTCCTACAAAGGTTCACAACACTATGTACATTTAAAATCATTTTTCACTTATGTTCAACGGGGTCAACAAACATGAACCATCGTTCGTGGTCAACGTCTCGTGAAACTGAGTCGGATGTTTATCGTTGTTGCACAGGGCAAGAGGCAAGAGACGGTCGACAACGGGGCACGTGACCAGGTACATGGATGGACTTACGGCAGTCTGAGGAATTTTCCACAAATCCTTCCTTCAACCAAGCCTGCCATACCTGATCTGACGATGAAGCAATGCTTCAAATTCAACAGAAAATATTCGTTAAAACATAGGAAAAGCAGGACAGGCAGAAAGAGATTGCTAAAAACAAAAGAATGTTTTCCATTTTATTGATAAAAGGTGAAAATATAATTTAATTTATTTTCGAGAAATAGGAATGGTTATTTTCTGTCACAATATCAGCACATCAGTGTTCCCCAACCTTTTTTTCAGCTCAACGCCCCCCAAAACACCTTCATACTTGCCAACGCGCCCCAAAGCACCTTCATACTTGCCAACGCGCCCCGAAGCACCTTCATACTTGCCAACACCCCCATAAAGCACCTTCATACTTGCCAACACCCCCAAAAAGCACCTTCAAACTTGCCAACATGTCTTCCATCAAGTTGTGACAGTAAAAGCCTTAAGTCCCCACATGTAAAAATGTCCAAGCGGTTTCTGTTTTTCATGAATATGTGGTCCACTTCACTGAAGCCTCTTTCAACAAGGTAGGAGGATGGAAATCCAATGAAGAGCAGTTTTGGCTCTTCTCCAAAGACCAGGAAACTTCATTTGACAGTGTAACCACATACCACAAAAGCCAACATTTTTGAAAAGCATTTTTGCTTCTTCATCATTCTGAATTCCGATCATTTTTTCTTGCAAGCTCTCCTTGTTCCTCCACTTTGCAAAAAAATGAGTTAATTACCCAGTCCAGAATTTCCAGATCATTCAAATCCTTGAATCGGTTCTGAAAATTCTTCTTCAGTGACTACAGGTGTAAGCAGTACTCTTGCAAATCACCATTTGTGAAAGAGAGTGCTATACTTTCCACGCAGGGAAACTGTGAGAACATTCTACTCCCAAATGTTTTGCTTATATATTTCCAATTTCCCGATAAAAGTTGACCCTGCACTTTTTGCTTGGATTAAATTGAAATTCTCACCCTGTAGTTTCATGTGTAGAATGTTCATTTTGTCATTCAGATCTGCTAGTCATGCCACATCTCCATGTAGAAGTTCAATCTTGTTTTTGAAGCTCTTGTCAACTTTGAGCAAAAATTCAACCAGTGTCAAAAAGATCAAAGACACCTTTTAAGCAGCAGCCTTTTGACAGCCAATGCACTACAGTGTAAAGAAGCAAGCGTTCAAACTCTTCATCGTTACCTTGGCATAACTGGCAAGATATTCTACTATTTAATGGATGAGCTTTCATTTTGTTGATAGCAGATATTACTAGAGTCATGCTTGAAAAAAGTTACTGACTGAAGTTTTTGGCTGCAAGATATTGATGATGAATTACACAATGCATTGCAAACAGACTTTGAATTTCTTTTTTCATAAATGCCATTAAACCAGCATGGTGACCTGTCATATATGGTGCTCCATCTGCTTTTCTTGGCAAATGACTCGAGTGTGCAACACTTTTCAAATGTTTCTTTCATCTTCTGAAACTGAGTAATACCATAAGTAGCCTTTTTCAAGGTGTCTTTTATAGATGTGTTCCTGCAGTCTTGATAGTTTCATAGCATCATTAGACAGTACAGTATTACAAGGTTGTGGTAGCAGTACACATGTTGAAGACTAGAACAGGAGAATCCAAGCCTTACAAAATAGGGCACAAGTGTAGCCAAAATGGAAGTAGTAGAGGAAACAACAATCTAAAAGTTAGAGTACTATTGTATACATGAGTGCTCAGGATTGATGGGATTACATGTAATTTGTTTAAAATGATTAAACATTATGGTATGTCAATTTGTATTTCCGTCAACAATGTTTCACTGTTACCAATCAGTGCTACCTCTAATGCTTGGATCATATGGAATCTAATGTGCAAATTTCCTCAATATGACTGAATAGGGAGCAATGGGCACAGATATGAGATGTAGATGTGAGGCTTGTAGCAACATAAGCTGAAGTGAAACACATGAAACTTGGGGATAAGCTTTCGCAGCTAGGGATCATTGAGAAGTGGATGGCAGGAGCATGCTACAAAGTCCAAAGTCCGAGGGTACAGGTGAAGCTGGAAGGAAGTGGGTTTCACTAATCTTGACAACATGTCTCATGAGGTCATTGTTCTTTTTATAACACTAATCTGTAAGCCACCAAACACCTTTGTCCACTGGTCTGAGGGCCTCCTAATATTCTGTGGATGTAAAATATCTCTTTGCCTTTCCATATGCTCCACTAATACCTCCAATACAAAGGGCGATAATCAAAGAGTGCACTCCCTCCCATGTTTCCCATAATCTAGTTTGTAAATCCGAATCACAAACAACAACCACTGAGGCTACAATGCTCTGCTCCTTTAAGTGATGCTATTGATGATATTTGTTTCCCTAGCTTCTCAACAGCTGGCATAGTGTCACACTGCAACTATACATATTGGCAGGCATCACAAACTTCTGCCTGCTGGGTCGTTTGCAATCGATGGGCAATGGGTTAATTGTTCATATGGATCCCTGCATCTGTTTTCAAGTGCTATCCAATTTATTCCATGTTATATCAAAATACAGTCTCAAACATGAGAAGAAAAATGTTTTCTTTGACTAGAGAGCTATTGCTTTAAATCGAAGATTGGGAGATTTAACTGAACATGGCTCAGAAATGGTATCCAGTGATTTAATGCAAGAGCAGGTAAAATGGGCAAGCTTTAGAAGAAAGAAATCACACCTTCTTTGGTTAAAAATCAAGAGTCTATTTCTTTGTCAGATGCCAGGAATTTATAAAAAAAAAATTAATGTGGGTAGAGAAGTTAGCTACTTCTCTTCAACCATTCCATTCTTGAAACAACTTGTACAGACATAATCCCTACCTCAGTGTAGCAACTTTCTGACCACTTTGTACTACAATTAATTTTTGTTCTAATTGTGTTCTTTCTTGTATATCTTTAAACATTTATATTTACTTTATGAGTTTCCTGTGAATATTGTACATCTGATGCACTGTACCTGTAATGCTACTGTTGATTTCAGGTTCTTAGACTTTCTCCAAATTTCAAAGAAAAATATGATTTAAAAGCAGCCATATTTACAAATTTAAAGTAATTAATATGGAATTAATTTCTTCATCCCTGTGTCCACATGCATGTTTACATTAGCTGTTGCTCAGAAGCCATGCTCTTTAATCTTATTTCCCTCTCCCTTCTCTCCCTCTTCCTTCTGGCTCCTTCACTCTTTCTTACATCCATCCATGTCTCCAACTTGGATTATCCCACAGCTTTCCTCCAAGCTTCCTGACTTTTTCCAAAAGTATCTGGTGACCTGTGAGCAAACACCACCCCTATGTGCCTTGACTTATTGTTTCCCACCCTGTGAATGTGCCCTAATCTAAATTAGTCAGCCTTCACATTTCAAAAACCTACCCCCCTTCTGAGACTTGCAAGCTCCACAAATTGGCTAGCATCCCATCCCTCCGTTTGTCTCTATGTCGTGCATGGTGGGCAAGAGACTTGTCAACCACAAGCATTGGTGGATTGGTGGTTAATATCTTGGTCTCAATAGAGACAGGCTTAGAAAAGCTAATATCATTCCATCGAATTAAGTTTCCCCACCTGACTAAATACCTATTACATTGTTATACACAGCATTTATCTCTAAGTTATTCCTTGTTTTCACTTCCTTCAGTCCTTTCAGCCTGCTCATCTCTTGAGGATAACCCAATTTCATTCATCACACCTCTCATTTAAAATGCTTTTTCTCATTCACCAGACAACTTGGCAAGTTTCCTAATGAATGGTTTTCTGCATTTTCATTGACCAACCTCTCAAGGATTTTTATTTGCTTCTGTTTCTCTTTTTTTTCACTAACCTTTCTTGATTAAATCTCTCCCCATACATCTACTGTCCTACCCAAAATCACAGCCAACCCTTCCTCTTGCTATTTTATATGGCTTTTCTAATCCATTTGTAATCAACACAGATACAAGAAAACAGATTCAGATATCTGGGGGCCCTGAGCAGGCAGTAAATCAGAGGTCCATCAATTCCACCAACTCCATTCAAATATGAGGTTTCAAAAAGTATTAATGCTTAAAGGCATTAAATATTTTAAATTGTGCATTATTACATAAAGCTGAATACATCATCTTGAAATTAATTATTCAATTTTGTCACACAGAACTACGAAAACAGCTGCCTTGAGAAAATTGCAGAAATGCATAGCATTCTAATACACATTTTACATTAAATATAACCATAATAAAGTGCAACAGGAAAAATATAAGGCATTCCAATGAACTCAAGCATAACTCTAAGAGTACTAAATCATGAACACAAGAAAGTCTGCAGATACTGGAAATCCAAAGCAACACACACTAAATGCTGGAGGCACTCAGCAGGTCAGTCAGCATCTATAGAAATGAATAACCAGTCAACGTTTTGGGCCGAGACCCTTCTTCAGGACTGAGAAGGAAGGGGGGAGACACCAGAATAAAAAGGTGTGAGGAGGGGAAGGAGGCTATCTGGAAGGTGATTGGTGAAGCCAGGTGGGTGGGAAAGATAAAGGGCTGGAGAATAAGCCATCTGATATAAGAGGGGAATGGACACTAGGAGAAAGGGAGGGAGAGTTATAGGCAGGTGAGAAGAAGTAAAAGGCCAGAGTAGGGAATAGAAGAAGATGTGAGAAAGAGGCTACCCAGACAGAATATAAGATGTTCCTCCTCCACCCTAAGGGACCGACATCTCAGAATGGGAATGGGAATTGGAATTAAAATGTTTGGTCACCAAGAAGGGATGGGGTGAGGTGCTCAACAAAGTTATCCCCAATTTATGACAGGTAGTACTGTTGGAATATAGCGGTAGACTCTCACAAAACACACAAATATACACAGAAAAATCTGAAGTAGAAGCAGGAATCGGTCAATCAGCCTTCAAGTCTGATCCTTAAGATCAAAGGTGATCTGTTTGTAACATCTCTGTAGCCACAATAACCTTTCATGTCTTTCCTCGAAAATCTCAAAGGCTCAGCTACCAAAATCCTTCCAGCGAATTCCAAAGATTCACAATATCCTAAGAGAAAAAAATATATACTTGAAAGTGTGGACTTTATTTTTAAGCATTTATCACTAGTTTGATTCTTCTGCATAAGGAAACATCCTTTCCACATCCACCCTGTCAAGGTACCTTGGGATTTTTTTTGTGTGCCAAACAATTCCTCTTTCATCCTTTCAAACTTTAATGGATGAATGTCTGGCCTATCCAATCTTACCTCATTAGGCAATGTGCCCTTTCTATGTATTAGTTGTGTAAGCCTTCCAATGCATTAACATTCTTTCTCAAATGACACCAATACAGTACATTATTGCTCCAGATGTGGCCACAATGACATTCTACCTATCTGAAACACAATCTCCTCATTTCTCTGTTTAATTTCCTAAGCAATAAACAATATCATTACTGTACCAGCATATTAACCTTCTGTGAATAATGCAGTTGGACACCCAGATCCCTTTACATCTCAGAGCTCTGCAATCGCCATTATTTATATCATATGATTCTGTTTTTATTTTTCTTGCCAAAATATATAATTTCGCATCTTCACACATTGTCTCCACTTGCCAGATCGTTGCTCATTCACTTAGCCTAATGATTCCCTTCATCTCAATGCCTCTTTTTAAATAATATCTAAAACACCAAACAAGAACTAAACTTCATATACTAAATCACTCTCTTATAATGTTGTAACTGAAATGTGAAAGAAAACAAATATAAATCTCATTCAACTATCTTTTGTGCCAGCAGAATGATCAGAGCCATGAGAGAAAAACAGTCTCGTATAATGGCATTAAAATCAATGTTATGTACCAATTCTTATCCGACCATCTTCAGAAAAAAAGAACTTAAGTCTCAGATTCATTTTTATCCCTGCCCTCATCAATAAGGTATGTTCTTCACAGTTGGCGACTGGCAGGGTCAGGAAAAGTCTAACAACAATATGGTGTGTTAGAGAATGCTGGCTGAAAGCCATTTTGTGCTAAAACATGCAGTAATTTTGCAATAGATTTATCTGACTTCTGCACAAAGGAATTGAATTGTAAGTGGTTGTCAGGAAAATTCAATTCCAACTCAAGGGGGTAAACCACAACAAGTTCAGCGAGTTTGCTGATGAAACAAAGCCATGAGAAGACGTAGAATTTTTCATAAGGACTGGGGTGGGTTAAGTGGATGGACAATAACATGGTTAATCGAGTAGATGCGAAGTCATCCATTTTCATGGAAAAAGTAAAAACACAGAGTATTTTCTAAAAGGTATTGATTTTCAGAGGGGCCGAGGTGTCCTTGCAGATAAATCACTGAACATTAACATGCAACGGCAGCAGACAATTATGAAGGCAATTTGTATGCTCGTCTTTATTGTAAATGCATTAGTTCAAGAGTCATGAGTACAGGTCACATTTCCCTAACTAAGGAAGGATATATTTGCAATAGAAAGCGTGTAACAAAGATTTGCTAGGTTGAATGTTAGGATTAGATTAGATTAGATTCAACTTTATTGTCATTGTGCCGAGTACAGATATAAAACCAATGAAATGCAGTTAGCATCTGACCAGAAATGTTATTTACAAAATAACTGCGAATAAAAGAAGTGCTACAGCACACAAATATAAAAGTACTGAGACAGTACAATACGGATGCAATACTGCTTAGCGCTGTGATGAGAGGTTCAGCAGCGTCACAGCCTCAGGGAAGAAGCTCTTCCTGTGCCTGCTGGTGCCGGAGTGGAGGCTCCTGTAGCGCCTACCGGATGGGAGGAGAGTAAAAAGTCTATGGTTAGGGTGAGATGCATCCCTGATAATGCTTTTCGCCCTGCCCAGGCAGCGTTTATGGTAGGTGTTCTCAATAGTGGGCAATTGGGTGCCGATAATCCACTGGGCAATCTTCACCACACGCTGGAGTGCTTTGCGGTCTGATACGGGACAATTGCCATACCACACTGAGATGCAGTTGGTGAGTATGCTCTCAATGGTACAGTGGTAAAAGTCTGTCAGTATCCTGGGACAGAGGTGAGCTTTCTTCATGCTCCGCAGGAAGTAAAGGCGCTGTTGCGTCTTTTTGATCAGGATGGAGGAGTTCAGGGACCAGGTGAGATCCTCGGAAATGTGGACACCGAGGAATTTAAAGCTTGATACACGCTCCACTACAGTTCTGTTGATGTAGATGGGGACGTAAGTTGACTCCTGGCATGCCTGAAGTCCACAATGATCTCCTTGGTCTTCTGGGTGTTAAGGGCCAGATTGTTGTCAGCACACCACGCCGTCAGGTGCTGGACCTCGTCCCTGTAGGCCGTCTTGTCATCCCCTCTGATCAGACCAACCACCGTGGTGTCGTTTGCGAACTTGAGTACGTTAGAACCATGTACAGGAACGCAGTCATAGGTGAAAAGCGAGTACAGAAGAGGGCTCAGCACACAGCCTTGAGGCACGCTGGTGTTCAGGGTGAGAGTGGAGGAGGAGAGGTTGTCTAACTTAACTGATTGGGGTCTGTTAGTCAGAAAGTCCAAGGTCCAATTGCAGAGTGATATGCTGCAATTTGGTTGGCTCAACGTATTAGAAGAGATTAAGCAGTGTGAGCCCGGGCTTTCACAAATTTGGGTGAATGAGAAGTAACCACTGCATTCCGGATGATCCATAGCAAGTCCATACGCAGCTCCACGTCCACCAGGAGCTGCAGCTGGGCACACTTCCTGGTGTCCCCAGTTACCTACATCCTGTCCTGGCCTCTATAACTTTATAATTCTCAACTGAGAGAATGTTGTTTGTCTATTTATTTAGAAATACTGCACAGATCAGGCCCTTCCAGCCCAATGAGCCTTGCCGCCTAGCAGCCCTCCTATTGAACCCTGGCCTATCACCGCACAATTTACAAATACCGATGTAACCTCCTGACCGGTAGGTTTTTGAACTGTGGGAGGAAACTGAAACATCCTGAGGAAACCCATGTGGTCACAAGGGTTTCAATGCAAGCATTTAGTTTTCTCTCAGATCTCTTATGTTCAACTACAAACTTTCTAATTTTGCATATGAATTAGATCATTATGGGATGGATAGACAGAGAGATAGATCATTTTGATACTTTTGTGAAACAGCCTTGAATATGCTCTTAGACCCACTTTTAAAATGCTGAAATTGATCTCAAAGGGAAGCCTTAAATGATTGAGACAGGTGCAGTAATCGAATTGAGGCTCACTGTCACTTTGCTCCCACTAATTGCTGGTCCTCCAAAACCACTGGTGAATGTAAACTAAAAACAGAAAATGTTGGAAATATTCAGCCGTTCAGGCCACATCTATTGGAAGAGAAATCAAGTTAACATAGCAGATCGAAGACTCTTTGTTAAAACAGAGAAGGATGGAAAAGGAAGCTCATTAAACTGCAGGTGAGGAGAGACATATTCTCCACTTCCAAAGAAAGAAGAGAGAGAGAGGGATTAAGCAGTGTCAATAATCACAGATTGTTGGTGGATACAAACTGCGGTTGCAGAATTCAAAATTGAGTCCAGAAGGATGCAACAGTAAACTTCACTTCAATTTTGACATGCCCAGTTGGAAGATAAAGCTCTTTTCATCAAGCTTGCATTGGGCCTCAGTGTTACTCGGGGGAGGCCTCAGACTGATAGGTCAAGGAGTGGGATGGGGAGTTGTCATGGCAGCCAGCAGGATTATTGCTCTGAGTTGAGTATAGCCGCTCCGCAAAATGTTCACCAAATCAGTGTCTGATTTCTGCAACATCGAGGAGAACACATTGTGAGTGCAGTACACTAGATTGGAAGATGTGCAAGGAAATTTGGATCTTTGGATAGTGGGAATGGAAGAGTTGAAAGGACAAACGCTACATAGCCTGCTATGCCTGGCAAAGCACCATTGGTAGAGGGTGATTGGTGAGAACATAGGACTGGACAAGGGATTCATGGAACAGTCTTTGAATTACTAAGAGGGAAGGAGAGGAAGGTGAGGCTTGTGGTGGAATCTCTTCGAAAATCCAGGAAATCGCAGAGTTGAATGTGGATGCTGGTGGGGTGGAAGGTGAGGGCTAGGGTACCTCTATCCTTGTGCTGTCCGAGAGTAGAGAGGCGAGAGCAGAGGCACAGGAACTGCATAAAATGCAGTCAAGGGCTTTGTTAACAATGGTAAGAGAGGAAACTATAATTCAGGAAGAAGGGAGGCATTTCAGACACACTTGTATCAAAAGTCTTATCATCAGAGTAAATGTAACCAACATTCATTTGTGGCAGATGTTAGTATTTTCTGTTCCGAAGGAGGCAGCCTAACCTGTTGAGTTTTTTCTCGCAGTTTCCAATTATATTTTAGATCTCCAGCATCTGCAGGTTTTCTTGATTTTTACTGAAATCTGCAATCCATTACTGATGCCAGAGGGGGTTTTTCAATAGTTTCATCTTGCTCAGCTTCCAATTGGGTGTCAAGTGTCTTCTTTGTCCATTTTGATAGATCCTCTGCAATTTGTTGATTTGTAGTTTGGACACGCTCTTGGAATTTGCTCAACCGCGCCCTCTTGTGGCCAACTGACATGAGTGCTAGGAGCCATTGGCCTCAGACTTCAGTGAACATGTTTCTGTGAAATGTGAATTTTGAACAGAAAGCATACAAGCTAGATAGGGACATGGCATTCAAAGAGTTATTGTTAAAACTGTTAAAATTCACTAAATTTAGAGAATGGGCAATACAAGGACTGTGTCGCATTATAAACACAAAAGAGATTCGGCAGCTGCTGGAAATCCAGGGCAACACACACAAAATGTTGGAGGAACTCAGTCGGTCTGGCAGCATCTATGGAAATGAATAAACAGCCAACATTTTGGCCTGAGACCCTTCATCAGGACTGGAAGGGTGTGGAGAAGATGCCAGAGTAAGATGGTATGGGGAGAGAATGGTGCTAGGTGAAGCCCAGAAGGTGGTGGTGGAATGAAGCAAGTAACGGTGGCAGGTGGAAAAGGCAAAAGGCTGGAGAAGAAGAAAATCTGATAGGAGAGTTGAGTGAAACATGGGAGTTAAGGAAGGAGGAGGGGCATTAGGTGGAGGTGATAGGCAGGTGAGAAGAAGAGGTAAGCGGCCAGAGTGAGGAATAGAAGAAGAGTGAAAGGTAAGGGGAATAAAAATACCAGAAGGAGAAATCAATGTTCGTGCCATCTACCGAGAAAGAATATGAGGTGTAGTTCCTCCATACGGAGTGGTCTCATCATGACAGAAGAGGAGGCCTTGGGCAGACATGCTGGAACGGGAATGGGGATGGGAATTTAAATGGTTGGTCACTGGGAAATTTGGCTTTTTGCAGATGGAGCGGAGTTCCGCCAGTTTACATCAGGTCTGGCTAACGTAGAGGAGGCCACATTGGGAGTGCCGGATACAGTCAATGACTCTGATGGATTTGCAGGTGAAGTGTTGCCTCACCTGGCAGGATTATTTGGGGTCCTGAAATAAGGTGAATGGGCAAGTGTAGCGTTTCTGTCACTTGCAGGAAAATGTGCCATGACCAAGATTATTGGGGAAGGACGAATGGACAAGGGAATCATGAAGGTAGCAATCCCTGTGGAAAGTGGAGATTTGCAGGGGAGGGGGTGGTGAAGATGTGTTTGGTGGTAGGTTCTCCTTGAAGATGGCAGAAGTTGTAGAGAAAGATGCTGTGGATGCGGAGGCTCATGAGGTGGTAGGTGAGGACAAGAGGATCCCTATCTGTGTTAAGATGGCAGGAGGATGGGGTGAATGCAGATGTGCAGGAAATGGAGAATGCAGGTGAGGGCTTACCTCCAGCACCTTTGCCTTTTCCACCTTTCACAGCTTCTTACTTCATTCCCAACCCCCCACCTGGCTTCACCTATCACCTTCTAGCTTGTACTTTTCCCTCTTCCCCCCCACTTTCTTATTCTGGCATCTTCCTCCTTCCTTTCCAGCACTGATGAAGAGTCTTGGCCTGAAACATTACTTATTTCCACAGATGTTACCTGACCTGTTGAGTTTCTGTAGCATATTAATAAACGTAATTACTTTAGGTAAACCTGTAAACTGTTCCCTTGACATACCACTAGCATCATTATATGCCCATGGCAAGTGGGAATTTCCAAAATTGTTCACCATTGCAAGCACACAACCAGCAAGAATTGCATCTGCAATCATTAATTCTTAATCATGCCACAGATTCCTCCTTTGAATTAACAATTCTGACTGCAAAAGTAACCTGATCGACATATAATAAATCTGCTGATAAATTCATGATCAATAAAACGTATTTGACTTGTTACAGTTCTGCTACATACGTGATTTTAATTTTCCACCTCATCAAATTAATGAATTCTTCACAAGTACTAGATGACAGATAGGAATGCTTAGCTTTGCCTTTGGGTCTAATCTTAGCCAATAATTATCCAAACTTGTTACATACACCTGTTAGGGTGCATTCTCCAGTTACCTTATAAGGTAATTGTAGCCTTCAGCCAGGAGCAGATGTCATCAGGTGGTTCCCAACCTTCACTAAGTGTTTCGACCCTTAACCACGACACTCTCCAGTTGGTGGGCTGGCAGTGGTGGCCAAATCACTGCCCATCAGCTCCTGGCTTCCAGCTTCCCTCCTCTCGCCTACTCCAAATCCAACAAGAGGCTCGTTCTGCCTCTTCCCCGCCCCATCCTAAGAGCTACTTGTTTTTAGCTCCTTTCGTCCAGGCCCAGATCTGACAACAACCGCCATGCTGATTTGGCTGGGAAACCTCTGCAGCCGATCTCCACAGGGAACAACCATGCCTGCCATCCCTTGTCTTTACACTCCTGCACTAAGGGCTGGTACTTCAAGGCCTTTCTCTCGTGGGCCTCTTCCCATCCCTCCTCCCATGGCACAGTCAGCTCAATCAGAATTATTTTCTTGTCTTTGGTTGACCACAGTACAATGTCCGAGCGTAGGGTTGTGTGCACCACATCTGGGAACTGCAACCTCCTTCCCACTTCGACCCTCATCTCCCAGGACCTGGCTGTTAGCAGCAGATTGGGCTTTGGTTGTTTGGTTACGAAAGGCCTAGCTCCCTCTTTGATGAAGGTGATGGCCTTCCTCAAATCTGTGCCAGCCGTCCTCTTCTTGCATCTCTCTCGCTGTAGTGTGTCAAGCAAGAGCCAGAAGCACCTTATCATGCGCCACCTATACCATCCTTGAGTTAGAGCTGTTTTACACCCGGACAGTATATGAGCCAGCATCCCCTTTTGACCACAGAGCTTACAGTTCAGGTCCTCTCTCATCGCCCATGTGTACAGATGTAATGGTGAAGGAAGGGTGTCATACACGGATCGCAAGAGGAAGGAAATACGGAAGGGCTCCAGTCTCCATAACTCTGCCCATGAGATCTTGCGTTTAGGCAGATCCCATTTTGTCCAGGCACCCTGGGACCCTTGTTCCACTGCCTTTGAAATCCGCTTCTCTTCTTCACAGATCCGTACTTCTGCCTGTATCATGTCTCGCCTGTTCCTTATGCTTGCGTTTCCCCAATTCTGGAAGTGAACTGAGCCGAGGCCTTGCCGCCCAATGCAGGGGTTGCCGATGATATCTCGCGGCTTCAGAGAACACACTGCCTCCTCCACAGCTGCGTTGGTTGCCCACTTGCGCCCAGATCTGGTTGTGATGCCTGCTTGCTTTACCAAGACATCATTGGAATCTCTCAAGCTTAACAAGGCTCTGCATTTTGCCACCTTGAATTCCTCCACAACAGATGACAGGGGAAGCCCAAGATGCCCAGACCGAATGTAGAGGCCCACTGAAGAGAAGCTTGGGAGAACTCCCAACCATCTCCGCAGGTGCTTGTTGGTTTTCCTCTTGATGCCCTCCACGACAGTCATGGGGAACTCATAAAGTGTGAAGAGCCAGAGAAGCCTGGGCAGAATGCCGTATTGGTACAGCCAGGTCTTGAATTTACCCGGAAGTCGGGATTTGTCGATCTTCTTCAGCCATTCGTCTGTCTGCTTCACAGCATTGGTGACATTGGCCCCATCTGTCAGTGACACATTAAACCGCTTCCCCAAGCATTTTATCGGGTTGTCTTCGATGGAAGGGATGACCTCACTCTGAACCTGGAGGCTAAATTTTCCCTTTCTGATCACCATGCACCTGGACTTCTTGGCCTTGAAGGACATCCTTGCCCAAGTGGCTACATTGTCCAGGGTTTCCAATACCCATCTTGCTTGGACATGTGACACAGTTGTTATAGTGATGTCGTTCATGAGCCCTCGTAGGGCCAGCTGAACAATGCCCGACTCCAGTGTTGGGCCGCGGGTTACATCTTCTGCTGTTGATAATAGGAGGCTCATTCCCATAATAAATAGGATGGGGGAGATGGTGCACCCTTTTGGAATCCCCTTCTGGAGGTCCTGCCAACCAGTTGTGAAATGGGCTGATGTAAATCTGAGTTTGAGTTCTCCTAGGTAGCTGGTGATCATGTCTCGAACAGCCACTGGGATGTAGTGGTGGTCGAGTCCTTCTAGGATGAGGTCATATGGAATAGACCCATAGGTGTACGCGAGGTCTGACCAGACAACTGTTAGGTCGCCTTTTTTCTGCTTGGCCTCATGGATCAAATGGCTAATCATTGAGGTGTGTTCCAGACACCCCGAAAAGCCTGGAATACCGCCTTTCTGGATGGATGTGTTGATATAGCAGTTCTGCGTCAAGTAAGAAGTCAGCCTTCTTGCGAGCACAAAAAAGAAAATCTTACAGTCCACATCCAAGAGAGAAATTGTCTTAAAGTGGGCAATTGTGGAAGAAACCTCTTCCTTTGGAATAAAGCATCCCTCTGCCAATTTCCAACTTGATGGAACAGCCCGATTGGTTCCTAGTCCCTGCCCCCTCCATGGGTCGCAGAGTGCCTCCCGCAGGAATTCCTCTACCTCTGGCTTCGAGCTGGATAGTATACCAGATTTTTGTTGGCTGAGAAGAGTCCTGGTGAAGCTGAATGGATCTCTCACAAACTGTGCTCGCCTTTTCTCTCTCTTCCTTCTTTGCTGACGCAGATGTTCCGCCCTCCGGAGTTTGCACAGCTTTTCCCACAGCATACTGGTTAAGTCCTTGATACCATCTTTTTCGGCCAGTGAGCTGGTTTTAAACCTCTTGTTGAGCCCCTTTAATTCGCCTCTCAAGCAACGAATCTCCGTTTCCCTCCCATTTGGTTGCCGCGGCAACTCGGGCTGGCTTTTCCGCTCTATTGGGCCAAATCGTTCCTTAGCTAGATTGTACGCTATGGCTGTGAGTCAGTTGAACTTTTTGTGTACTGGACCTGCTAAGGCAACTTCCAGGATGCCATCTAGATCATCATCGAACTGCATCCAGGCGACATTGTTCTGACGATCTAGGCCATTTGATCCTGTCTTTCCTTGACGAATGGATTGGGGTAACCGAAGAGGGACTCACTAGGTCTGTTGTTCGGTACTGAGGCGACTCAAGAGCGGAGAGATCTTCAGCTCTGTGGGGTGCTTCCTGGCTGGAATTCTCCTTCGTCTCACCGGACACTAAGTCCGTGCGCTGCACTTGGGTCACCATTGATCCACATCTAGTCTTGCTCTGGTGTACCTTGAGCCCTCTGATGTTTTAGCAGACTTTCCCACAATGACACCTTACTGTGAATTCCTCTTCGGTCAGTGCTGTTTGCTTTAGCTTCCTCGTAGTCATGTTTCCTGTCCTGGCCATTGCCGGTATGACCGTCCTGTTGAGTCTCTCATCCTCCCCTGCTCTCGGGAGACTCTGGGGGTATTGCTCTTTGTGTTCAATCGTAGCTTGAGTGGTGCCCTCTTGCGAGTGCTGCCCACAAGGTTGCTAGCCTTGTGAGCCCGTGCCAATTTTTCCTGGAGATCAGCTGTCTCTCCAGCGTCACTGACCTTCCTCGGTTGCCATCCAGTCTTTCCTGTAAGTCACTGGTACAAACCAGAGATTACTTGTTACATACACCTGTTAGGGTGCATTCTCCAGTTACCTTATAAGGTAACCATAGCCTTCAGCCAGGAGCAGATGTTATCAGGTGGTTCCCAACCTTCACCGAGTGTTTCAACCATTAACCACACACTCTCCAGCTGGTGGGCCGGCAGTGGTGGCCAAATCACTGCCTATCTGCTCCTGGCTTCCAGCTTCCCTCCTCACGCCTACTCCTTTGGATCTAATCTTAGCCAAATAATCATCCAAAAATAGATCAACTTAATAATCAATTCCAAAATCCCCCAAATTTTTCCATTATGTGATGATCCAAGCTGCTCATCATGCCTGCAGGGTGCACGATCGCATTCACTTAGGTATTTGATATTTGCTTCAAGCACTTAAGGATTTAAAGGCACACTTCCAAAGATGTCCTTTGTGATTGAGATTCTACGACTAGATCTGCATCTACTGGGCAGGCTGCTTTTGCATACTGTATCCCTTCCAGCATATAGTTTCAAAGTTCACTCACGTTCCGACAATTTCCTCAGGAGGCTAAAGAAATTTGGCATGTCCCCGTCGACTCTTACCAATTTTTATTGGTGAACCAAAGAAAGTATTCTGCTTGGTATGGCAACTGCAGTGAGTTGTGGACATAGCTCAACACATCACAGGAACCAACTTCCCTTCTGTGGCCTCTATCTATACTTCTTGCTGGCTCACGAAAGGAACCAACATAATCAAAGACCCTACCCCAGACCTACTCATCTTCTCTCCTCTCCCATTGGGCAGGAGATACAAAAGCCTGCAATCAGGTACCTCCAGTCTAAAGGCCAGCTTCTATCTCACTATTACCAGACTCTTGTTTGATAAGATGGAGTCCTGGACTCTCAATCAACCTCGTTATGATCTTGCACTTTATCGTTTACCTGTAGTGCATGTTTTTGATAGCTGTCACATTTTCTTCCACATTACTGTTTTACCTTACTCTAGCTCACTGTACTGTGTCATGATTTGATCTGCATAAGCAATTTGTAAGACAAGCTTTTCAATGTTTCTTGTGAAATGTGACAATAACTATAAAATACGTACACCAGGATGTTTCCAATCATTAACTCAATGTTTGTGCACTTTGCTCAAAAGAGATTTGGGGGAAAGCAAAGTATGGTGCATCAATAAACTATATCTGTAAAACATAATCACCATTGTACAACTGGTGAGAATACAGATCTCAACATATCATCTTCCCTCCAATTACCTGAATGGGTGCAAAGATTTTCTTACAGTTTTTGTTCCAGTAGGCAGTGTCAATACAAAAACTCCTGGGACTGACGTCAATGTCGTTCCACAATCTACAATCACTAAATCAATTAAACTCCTTCACCTGCATGACTTCGTCTCAGTTCGTCTGTTTTCTATCTTCTGTGGTCTGCTGCTTTATACTTGAATTGAAGGCCTACAGTGTCCAAAGCACTGTCTGCCAAACTACTACTGTGATCTCTGTGCTTTGCAGTTTCTTGCTTCTTCTCTCTCTCATTAAAGTTAGTGGTTTCTACCTTTTGAAGCAAAGAAGCATCTGTACTGTTTATCTGCTCAAGCTTTATTTCTTTACACAACTATGTCACGGAGTCATAGAGTAGTTCATCTCATTCTCAAAACCTCTGTCAAAGATCCACCATTGGTTTCTTGGCCCATACTGTTTTCAGACCAATCTCCTAGCTCCTTTCCTATCCAGTCCCTGAGAGCTTTGCTGCCTCTCAGATCTGAGGCCATCTTTCCTACACACCTATATTTGGATCCCTTCAGTCTTGCCACTATACTAAAATAATCCTTTCAAGGCTACAAATGACATTCTGACTGACCTGGCAGCTATCTACAACACAGCTGACTACTAAAGCCTCCACCACACCTCCACACTTAAGATGGGTTGACCACTATTGGTTCCGTTTCTTAGTTATCAGATTCTTGCCTGATAATCACCCATGACATCTCTTCCCACTTCAAGATTCTATCCTTGTCACCTTCCAACTTCTCATGGCAAAATCTGGTAAGTTGGTAAGTTGATGGAGAAGATCCCGAGAGGCAGGATTTGTGAACATTTGGAGAGGCATAATATGATTAGGAATAGTCAGCCTGGCTTTGTGAAAGGCAGGTCGTGCCTTTCGAGCAATGTTCCCTCTAATTTTTAGTAGCCAGTGTGCGCAAAAATCTTATGTTGTGCAAGTTTTTTTCCTGTGACAAAAGTATGTGCGCACTGAATGCACGCATGGCACAGTTTATGTAGGTTTACAAAATATTTGACATAAAACTGCACCAAATAACAACAAAATAATATATTTAAGTCACTCAGTTATTTTTTCTCTCCCTTGTCTTTGGCATTTACCCATTCTTTGTAAACTCTATCTAGACTAATAGAACTTCCATCCAATTGATATGGTCTTACTCTCAAAGGGTATTTCACATTTGAAGATGTCTTGTAGGACATTATGTATCCCATTCCAA